>NC_141539.1:82972500-83572500 GCF_021556685.1 Rattus norvegicus | reverse complement strand
ATATCCATGCTTATTGCTGCACTATTCACAACCACTAAGAAAAGAAACCAACTCAGATATCCAGCAGCAGATTGACAGATAAAGGAAATGTGGTGCAGGGTCGCAGAAGATGGCTCGGTGGATAAAGTGCTTCCTACACAAGCATGAGGACCTGAGTTCAGATTCCCAGAACCCATAAAAAAGCCAAGGGAAAAAGAGCATGCCTCACACCCTCACATTGACTGTCAGAGGCAGGCAGATCCTGGGATGAGGAAGAAACATAACATCTGGCTTCTTCATGTACCAGCACAGCTGATCATAGCTGCACCACACATGCATATAGCACAGAGAGAGAGAGAAAGAGAGAGAAACAGAGAGAGAGAGAATGGGAGGGGAAAGGAAAATAAAATGGCAGTTTCATCCTCTTGCTACTATAAAACAATCTGATCTTTCTAAATCAGATTCAAGCTTCTTCCTTGGGCCTTCTTTCTTGTTTAGCTTCTTTGGGTCTGTGGAGTACAATGTTGTGCCTGTATTTTATGGCTATTAACTACTTATAAGTAAGTACATATCATGCATGTCCTTTGGGGACTGGGTTACCTCACTCAGGATGATATTCTCAAGTTCTATCCATGTGCCTGAAAAATTCATGATGCCTTGGTTTTTAAGAGCTGAACGGTATTCCATTGTGTAGATATACCACATTTTCTTTATCCATTCTTCAGTTGAGGGACATATAGGTTTTTTTCCAGTTTCTGCCTATTATGAATAAAGTTGCTGTAAACATAGTTGAGCAAGGGTCTTTGTGGATTGTTGGAGCATCTTTGGGGTAGAAGGAAGGCCAATGAGAGGAAGCTTAAATCTTACCTAGAATGGGGAATAAAACAGTCATAGGAGAAAGATGGAGGGAAGGAACTTAGAAGAAGGGGGTATATGGTGGAGAATGGGAGGGGTCAGGATCAGGTGTGGGAAAGGACAGGAAAGATGGATAGATGGCCATGAAAATGAATGGAAATCTGCAACTAACAGGGGTAAGGAGGTAGGGGGCATCTCCAGGACAAGACAGAGACTTGAGATAAGGGAGGTGCCCAAGAATCAAGGGGGATAACCTTAGCTGTGACTCAATACACTGGGGATATGAAACCTGAAGATGCCACCTCCTGTAGCCAGGCAGGAACCAGAGTGAAGCCACAGAGACACTAGAGGCCTTATATCCAAAATATACAAAGAACTCAAGAAGTTAGACCGCAGGGAGACAAATAACCCTATTAAAAATGGGGTTCAGAGCTAAATAAAGAATTCACAGCTGAGGAATGCCGAATGGCTGAGAAACACCTAAAGAAATGTTCAACATCTTTAGTCATAAGGGAAATGCAAATCAAAACAACCCTGAGATTTCACCTCCCACCAGTGAGAATGGCTAAGATCAAAAACTCAGGTGACAACAAATGCTGGCGAGCATGCGGAGAAAGAGGAACACTCCTCCATTGTTGGTGGGGTTGCAGACTGGTACAACCATTCTGGAAATCAGTCTGGAGGTTCCTCAGAAAATTGGACATTGAACTGCCTGAGGATCCAGCTATACCTCTCTTGGGCATATACCCACAAGATGTCCCAACATATAAAAAAGACACGTGCTCCACTATGTTCATCACAGCCTTATTTATAATAGCCAGAAGCTGGAAAGAACCCAGATGCCCTTCAACAGAGGAATGGATACAGAAAATGTGGTACATCTACACAATGGAATATTACTCAGCTATCAAAAACAATGACTTTATGAAATTCGTAGGCAAATGGTTGGAACTGGAAAATATCATCCTGAGTGAGGTAACCCAATCACAGAAAAACACACATGGTATGCACTCCTTGATAAGTGGCTATTAGCCCAAATGCTTGAATTACCCTAGATGCCTAGAACAAATGAAACTCAAGACGAATGATCAAAATGTGAATGCTCCTCTCCTTCTTTAAAAGGGGAACAAGAATACCCTTGGCAGGAAATAGAGAGGAAAAGATTAAAACAGACACAGAAGGAATACCCATTCAGAACCTGCCCCACATGTGGCCCATACATATACAGCCATCCAATTAGACAAGATGGATGAAGCAAAGAAGGGCAGGCTGACAGGAACTGGATGTAGATCTCTCCTGAGAGACACAGCCAGAATACAGCAAACACAGAGGCGAATGCCAGCAGCAAACCTCTGAACTGAGAATAGGATCCCCCGTTGAAGGAATCAGAGAAAGAACTGGAAGAGCTTGAGGGGGCTCGAGACCCCTTATGCACAACAATGCCAAGCAACCAGAGCTTCCAGGGACTTAGCCACTACCTAAAGACTATACATGGACTGACCCTGGACTCTGACCTCATAGGTAGCAATGAATATCCTAGTAAGAGCACCAGTGGAAGGGGAAGCCCTGGGTCCTGCTAAGACTGAACCCCCAGTGAACTAGATTGTTGTGGGGAGGGCGGCAATGGGGGGAGGATGGGGAGGGGAACACGCATTAAGAAGGGGAGGGGGAGGGATTAGGGGGATGTTTGCCCGGAAACCGGGAAAGGGAATAACACTCGAAATGTAAATAAGAAATACTCAAGTTAATTAAAAAAAAAAAACTTTCAACCCAAAATGTATCCTGTCTACAAGACATGCAGGCATGGGGAATAGAGCAGAGCCTGAGGGAATGGTCATTCAATAACTGGCCTGATTTGAGACCAATCCTATAGGCAAGCACCAATCCCCAACACTATTAAGGATACTTTGCTATGCTTACAGACAGGAGCAAGTTTTTCTCTGAGAGGCTCCAACCCCTCGGCTGACTCAGATACAGGCATCCACAGCCAAATAGTTGATGGAGCCTGGGGACTCTTATGGAAGAAGAAGAAGAAGAAGAAGAAGAAGAAGAAGAAGAAGAAGAAGAAGAAGAAGAAGAAGAAGAAGAAGAAGAAGAAGAAGAAGAAGAAGAAGAAGAAGAAGAAGAAGAAGAAGAAGAAGAAGAAGAAGAAGGAAGAAGAAGGAGAAGAAGAAGGAGAAGAAGAAGAAGAAGAAGAAGAAGAAGAAGAAGAAGAAGAAGAAGAAGAAGAAGAAGAGAAGAAGAAGAAGAAAAAGAGAAGAAGAAGAAGAAGAAGAAGAAGAAGAAGAAGAAGAAGAAGAAGAAGAAGAAGAAGAAGGAAGAAGAAGAAGGAGAAGAAGAAGGAGAAGAAGAAGAAGAAGAAGAAGAAGAAGAAGAAGAAGAAGAAGAAGAAGAAGAAGAAGAAGAAGAAAAAGAGAAGAAGAAGAAGAAGAAGAAGAAGAAGAAGAAGAAGAAGAAGAAGAAGAAGAAGAAGAAGAAGAAGAAGAAGAAGAAGAAGAAGAAGAAGAAGAAGAAGAAGAAGAAGAAGAATTATTGCAGGCACTGAAAGGGATAGGAACTCCACAGGAAGACTAGCAGAATCAGTTAACCTGAACCTTTGGGGGTTCTCAGAGTCTGAACTACCAACCAAGAACCATACTCGGGCTGAACCTACGCCTCCACACACATATGTAGCAGACATAAAATTTGGTCTTCATGTGGGTTCTGATCAACTGGAAAGGGGATTATCCCTAAAGTTGTTGCTTATGCCTGCAATATGTCCTTCTAGGTGGGCTGCCTTGTCTGGTCTCAATGGGAGAGGAAGTGTCTAGCCTCTCAGAACTTTCAAGTGCTCCTGGGAGGAGAGTGCATACCCAGGGGGACCCACATGCTCAGAGGAGAAGGGAACTGGGGGGGGGTAAGGATTATGGGAGGGGTGACTGGGAGCAGGTGACTCCAAGGGGGCAGTGTCTAAGGGTTTTACTGCTGTGAGTAGACACCATGACCAAGGCAAGTCTTATAAAGGACAACTTTTAATTGGGTCTGGCTTATAGGTTCAGATGTTCAGTCCATATAATCAAGACAGGAGCATGGAAGTATCCAGATAGGCATGGTACAGAAGGAGCTAAGAGTTCTGCATCTTCATCAGAAGGCTGCTAGTACAAGGGTCTTACAGCACACTCCCATAATGACACACCTATTCCAATAAGGCTAAACTTCCTAATAGTGCCATTCCCTGGGCCAGGTATATACAAACTATCACATTCCACTCGCTGACCCCCATAGGCTTGTATAAACACATGAGTCTTTGGGGGCAATACCTACACATAGCATAATGCCAAACACATTTAGTCCAACTTCCAAAGTCTGCATAGTCTATAGAAGTCTCAATAATGTCCAAAGTCCAAAGTTCAAAGTCTCTTCTGACACTCATCGAATCACTTAACTATAATTCCCAAAGCAACACATGAAACCAACTGGGAAAACTCCAAACTCTGCATCTCTATGTGAGATGTTAAAGCAGTCTTTAGAGTTCCAATTCCTTTTCATCTTGTTGACTGCAACAAACTTCTTTCTCCTGGACTGTTTTTATTCCCTGTTAGCAGCTTTCCTCAACAGATATCCCATGACTCTGGCATCTCAAACATCTTGGAATCTCCAAGGCAACTTCAACTTCATATCTTCTTGTCTGGGATCTACACATGATTTTCTGGGTTTCTGCAAAGGGCTTTGGTCAGTTCTCTAGCTTTGCCTTCTGTAGCACTCTAGGCTCTGGTTGACACCATTCCACTGCTGTTGCTGTTCTTGGTGATCATCCCACTGGACTGGCATCTCCAATATGCTGGGGTCTTCCGCTGCAACTAGGCTTCACCAATAACCTCTCATTGGCACTCTTCATGGTACCAAGCCTCAAACTCTTTTCATGACTCCTTCAATCCTGGGCTGTCAACTGTACCTTCACCATTGGCCTTCCATGGCCTTTCATGGTGTCAAGCCTCAGCTGCTCTCCATGACCCCTTCATGCCTTCAAAATCAGTACCACCTTAAGTGACTCTGACACATTACCAAGTACAGCTGCAGCATGACATACAGCCTTGGGTACCTCTGGAACACAGCCTCCTTCTGCTTTCAGCAAACACTTTCCAGAAGACTTTATTTACCTCAGTGATTCAGGTCTCTTAACCACCGCTAATTTCATAACTCCAGCTAACCAGCATCAGTTGTCCCAGAGTCTCTTCCTCTCGACTACAGTTCAGATACACATGGCTGAGGCTTCCAAAGTTCTGCTGCTTGCTGGGACTGGAACATAGTACCCTTGTTCTATTACATCATCACCAACTTTAGGTTTTCTAACTCCGTCACTGCCTAGCTTGACTGTCCTGGAACTTGCTCTGTAGATTGACCTTGAACTCAGAGATCTGTATGGCTCTGTCTCCTAGGATTAAAGGTGTGTACCACCACACCTGGACTGAAGTTTTTCTTCACCTAGAACTTGCTCTATACCAGGCTGGATTTGAACTCAGAGATCTGCTTGCCTTTGCCCTCTGGGAATAAAGACTTGGACTACCATGCCTGGACTTAAACTTAGCTGGGTAGGATCTTGCCCCAAGATTACCACTCCCTTAATTCAATTTAATATCGGAGAGCACAGGATTCAGCTCCATTTCACTTTCTGGTATCCCTTTAATACTTGAATTGTATATTTTATATTTTTTTCCTTTCTCAGCTGGCTATGCTTGTTTTAAATGTTCTTCATGAGATTTAACCAGAAAACAAAGTCTCTGCTGGACTCTTTTGAGATTTCTTTTGTCAATGCAATTAATCTAAATCTCTTTACCTTAGACTCGGGTAGACTCTTCAGACAAGGGCAAATGTCAGCCTTCCAAATCCAAAGTCCCAAAATGCACATTCTTCCAAACAAAAGCATTGTCAGGTCTATCAATAATACCCCTCGTACCAACTTCTGTCTTAGTTAGGGTTTTACTGCTATGGACAAGTACCATGACCAAAGCAAGTCTTATAAAGGACAATATTTAACTGGGGCTTACTTACAAGTTTAGAGGTTCAGTCCGTATCATCAAGGTGGGAGCATGGCAGTATCCTGGTAGGCAAGGTGCAGGAGGAGCTGAGAGTTCTATATCTTCATAGGAAGGCTGCTAATACAAGGGTCTTAAAGCCCACTCCCACAATGACACACCTAATCCAACAAGACTACATACACTTCCTAATAGTGCCATTCCCTGGGCCAAGCATATACAAACCATCACAGGCAGTGTGCAGGATGTAAAATGAATAAGTAAAAAAAATTAATTTTAAAAATCCAAAAATCAGTCTGACCAAAAGTAACTTAGAGGCGGAAGGATGTATATGGCTTATGATACCATGTCCTTCAGTACAAAAAGTCAGGAAGGGAACTTGAAACAGAAATCATAAAAGAAAGCTGCTTGCTGGCTCCATTTTTTTTTATTATTAACTTGAGTATTTCTTATATACATTTCGAGTGTTATTCCCTTTCCCGGTATCCGGGCAAACATCCCCCTCCCCCCCTCCCCTTCCTTATGGGTGTTCCCCTCCCAACCCTCCCCCCATTGCCGCCCTCCCCCCACCAGTCTAGTTCACTGGAGGTTCAGTCTTAGCAGGACCCAGGGCTTCTCCTTCCACTGGTGCTCTTACTAGGATATTCATTGCTACCTATGAGGTCAGAGTCCAGTGTCAGTCCATGTATAGTCTTTAGGTAGTGGCTTAGTCCCTGGAAGCTCTGGTTGCTTAGCATTGTTGTACATATGGGGTCTCGAGCCCCTTCAAGCTCTTCCAGTTGAAAGACCCCAGCTTAGCAGCAGTAACGCCATTTTGCAAGGCTGTACTTAAGATGACTGGTTCAGAGAAAGGTTAGAACACTGAGTACACAGCGGCTGCCAAGCAAGATGTGTTTGGTTGAAGGCCTGGCAACAGGACGACTGCAGTTGAGCACCTGACAATGAGAAAAGCCCCGGGAGAGGTCCCACACCCTGGTGGGGGGCCGAGTCAGCCATTATGTTCCAAGAAGGTAGCTAGGAAACTTGCCCCGGGCTGAACCCTTGGGGGGCCGAGTCAGCCGTTATGTTCCAGAAAGGTAGCTAAGAAACTTGCCCCCGGGCTGAACCCTTGGGGGGCCGAGTCAGTCCTTATGTTTCAGGAAGGTAGCTAGGAAACTTGCCCCCGGGCTGAACCCTTGCCACATTAGAATCCACCAATTATATCCCTGTAACCATGCATCTGCTTCTGTATGCTTGCTTCTGCTCCCCAAAATCCTATAAAAGCCCATCCTTGGTTCCGTGGGACGCGCCAGTCCCCCGAGTGACTGAAGCGCCCGCAGGTGCCTGTGCCTGTGTATCCCGACAATAAACCAAATCCTCTTGCTGATTGCATCCTGTGGTGTCTTGGTCTGGTCTTTAAAGTTGGAGGGTCTCCATCCCGAGGGAAAGTTCTCCCTGAGAGCTTTTCACAGTTCTTTCTCTGATTCCTTCAACGGGGGACCTATTCTCAGTTCAGTGGTTTCCTGCTGGCATTCGCCTCTGTATTTGCTGTATTCTGGCGGTGTCTCTCAGGAGCGATCTACATCTGGCTCCTGTTGGTCTGCACTTCTTTGCTTCATCCATCTTGTCTAATTGGGTGGCTGTATATGTATGGGCCACATGTGGGGCAGGCTCTGAATGGGTGTTCCTTCAGTCTCTGTTTTAATCTTTGCCTCTCTCTTCCCTGCCAAGGGTATTCTTGTTCCCCTTTTAAAGAAGGAGTGAAGCATTCACATTTTGATCATCCGTCTTGAGTTTCATTTGTTCTAGGTATCTAGGGTAATTCAAGCATTTGGGCTAATAGCCACTTATCAATGAGTGCATACCATGTATGTCTTTCTGTGATTGGGTTAGCTCACTCAGGATGATATTTTCCAATTCCAACCATTTGCCTACGAATTTCATAAACTCGTTGTTTTTGATAGCTGAGTAATATTCCATTGTGTAGATGTACCACATTTTCTGTATCCATTCCTCTGTTGAAGGGCATCTGGGTTCTTTCCAGCTTCTGGCTATTATAAATAAGGCTGCAATGAACATAGTGGAGCACGTGTCTTTTTTATATGTTGGGGCATCTTTTGGGTATATGCCCAAGAGAGGTATAGCTGGATCCTCAGGCAGTTCAATGTCCAATTTTCTGAGGAACCTCCAGACTGATTTCCAGAATGGTTGTACCAGTTTGCAATCCCACCAACAATGGAGGAGTGTTCCTCTTTCTCCACATCCTCGCCAGCATCTGTTGTCCCCTGAGTTTTTGATCATAGCCATTCTCACTGGTGTGAGGTGAAATCTCAGGGTTGTTTTGATTTGCATTTCCCTTATGACTAAAGATGTTGAACATTTCTTTAGGTGTTTCTCAGCCATTTGGCATTCCTCAGCTGTGAATTCTTTGTTTAGCTCTGAACCCCATTTTTTAATAGGGTTATTTGTTTCCCTGCGGTCTAACTTCTTGAGTTCTTTGTATATTTTGGATATAAGGCCTCTATCTGTTGTAGGATTGGTAAAGATCTTTTCCCAATCTGTTGGTTTCCGTTTTGTCCTAACCACAGTGTCCTTTGCCTTACAGAAGCTTTGCAGTTTTAGAGATCCCATTTGTCGATTCTTGATCTTAGAGCATAAGCCATTGGTGTTTTGTTCAGGAAATTTTTTCCAGTGCCCATGTGTTCCAGATGCTTCCCTAGTTTTTCTTCTATTAGTTTGAGTGTGTCTGGTTTGATGTGGAGGTCCTTGATCCACTTGGACTTATTGCTGGCTCCATTTAAGACTCATTCTCAGGCTTAAACTCAGCCAGCTTTCTTTTTGTTCTTCTTCTTCTCTCATAAATTATATCCTGGTGGCAGTTTCTTTCCTCTACCTGCCCTACCCCATACACTCCTCCTTTTTTCTTCAGAAAAAGGCAGGCTTCCCAGGGACATTAACAAAACATGGCATATCAAGTTGCAGTAAGCCTAGATACCTCCCCTCATATCAAGGCTGGAGGAGACAACCCAGTAGGAGGTAAAGTGTTCCAAAAGCAGGCAAACGAATCAAAGAGAGCCCCTGCTTCCTCTGTTAGGAGTCCCACCAGAAGATCAAGGTACACAGCCATAACATATATTCACTGGGGCTTGATCATACTTATGCAGACTCCCTGATTCTCCCTTCAGTCTCTATGGGTACCTGTGAGTACAGATTATTTGATTCTGTGGGTTTTCTTGTGGTGTCCTTGACCCCTCTGGTTTTACCATCCTTCTTCTCCATCTTCAGCAGATTCCCCGAGCTCCACCTGATATTTGGCTGTGGGTTTCTACATCTGTCAGTTGCTAGATGAAGCCTCTCTAATGACAAATGGGCTAGGCATCAATCTATGAATAAAGCAGAATATCATTGGGAATCATTTCACTTTCATTGACTTTTTTCCGACTTGGGTTTGATTCAATCATGGGTCTCTGGGCTATTCAGCATCTTGGTCCTGCCCCTCCAAGCAGTGTCAGGGATAGGCCCCCTCTCATGGCATGGGTCTGAAGCTGAACCAGTCATTGATTGACCACTTCCACAATTTCTGTGCTAACTTTACCACAGCACATTTTATAGGCAGGACAAATTGTAGGTTGAAGGTTTTGTGGTTGGGTTAGTGTCCGAATCCCTCCAATGGAAGTCTTCCATGGTTATAGGAGATGACTGCTTCAGACTCTGTGCCCCCCCCCCATTGATAGGAGTCTTAGCTAGGGTCACCCTCATAGATTTATGGCAATTTCCATTGCCCTAGGTTTCTACCTTACCCCAGAAATGCACCCACCATTCCAGTAATGTCTCCCAGTGCTTTCTTCATCTACCTTCCACCTCTCTGATCCCTTCTGTTCTCATCCCCACATATCCCCAATCCACCTGCAATATCTGTTTTATTTCCCCTTCCCAGGAAGATTCATGTGTCCTCCCCCTTGAGCCTTCCTTGTTACTTAGCCTCTCTGGGTCCATAAATTGTTGCATGACTATCTTTTACTTTATGACTAATTTTCACTTGTAAGTGAGTGCATACAATGTTTGTCTTTTTGAGTCTGGGTTACCTTACTCAGCATGTTTTTTCCAGTTCTATCCATTTGCCTGAAAATTCCATGATGTTACCTTTTAACCGCTGAGTAACACTCTGTCCTATAATTATAACACATTTTCTTTATCCATTCTTTATTTGAAGGACATCTAGATTGTTTCCAGTGCCTGGCTATTACAACAAGCTGCCATGAACATAGTTAAGGAAGTGTCCTTGTGGTGGGATGGAGCATCCTTTGGGTATATGCCCAGAGTTATGTTCAACTAGATTTCTTACACAGCTTAAGGCTGCTTACTGAGGAATGGTGCTGCCCACAATGGACTGGGCCTACCCATGTCAATCATCAATCAAGATAATGTCCTTACAGGCATGCCCACAGGTCAATTTGATCTAGCAAATTCTTCAGTTGAGGTTTCCTGTTCCCATATAACTCTGTATATGTTAAGATGAAACGAAAAACTAACCAAATGGGTGCATTTGCACAGTGGAATTTTATTCAGCCACAAGAATAAGTGAAATCAGAACATTTGCAAGGCAATAGATGGAGCTAGAATTATAGTAACCAAGTAACTTTCATTGATGAGTCACATATTGTCTCACACACAAGCCCATAAGTTCCCTGGTGAAAGCTGCATCTAAGACTCAGGACTATACAGTGTACAAGAAGTGTCAGACAAAGACTAGAAAGATGGTGGTAGAAGAAAGGCTCAACAGAACATCTCAACAGCCAGATGTCATTTTACTTAAATCAACTGCAGCCTTATCCACTCTTCAAATGATATTAGAAACAGAGTAAAGGCCACTGCTTTGAGCTCTCACTAGCCATAAGAGTGAAGATTAGACAGTACTTCAGATTTTCTCTGTGCTCAGTTTTAATGCATTAGTCCAAGCCTTCTTCCTACTTTTCTTATTTGTCAAATGGATTCACACAGAGGACGACAGTGCAGGTTCTGGAGTCAGGCAAATCTAGATCTGTGTTTCCTCCCTGATAACTGTGGAGCACAGGAAAGTTACCTAAGCCCTCCTAGGTCTGTTTTCTTACCTTAAAATAGGGCCGATAATTGTATCCATATTGTTGGTTTCTCTAAAAATAGAACAGATAACGGACATAAAGCACTTGGTGTGGCACATGGCAGACACCTGAGTTAAGATGAGCTATGTTTGTTTTATAGAAAGTAAATGTAAAGAACTGGGTCTTTAACATTGAGAGACCCAATGACAGTGATCCAGATGGTTGGGGCAACAATTCTTCTATCATGCTGTATGAAATATACTTATTCCGTGTGTACTCTGGAATTTTGTAGGAAGCAGGATCTACCACAACAGTAACAAAGAGACAAAGAGTTAATTTGAGACGTCATTTGAATTTGAGTGGACAAAAAGAAAACTGTTCAATCACCTAAAGTCATCTGATCTCACTAATCTGCTTGTAAATTAATCATAGCCAATTAATCATCAACTAAGAATGTGCTGTATACTTTGGTTGATGCTAAATGATGAGGGGATAATCTAAACTCCAGTGTGTCACTCTGCAGACAAGTTTATTCGCCTGTCAGTCAGAAATTGATCACAAAGCTCTGAAGATTCTCATTCAGTCCAGAGAAGCAGACACCAAATGAATTTGGAAGTCTCACCCCCCAAAAAAAAACAAAACGACAATTTGCCTAGGCAGCATGTTACATTAGTATAGCTAATTTGGAAATGATCAGTTTACAATTTCAATGTTAATTTTTCTTTAACAAATTATAAAATCCAAATGGCTTTTCAAACTTCTGATTGAAAGACTTTTTTTCTTATTTACAAAAGTGACTTATTTAACACTTAAGGAAGTTAGTTCTTCATTTTCTTTTCAATCACATCATTGCTGAAATAAAGCCCTACAGGAGAGCATGGCCTTGAAAAACAAAAGTGATGGAAACCCAAGAGCAGGTGTTCCCTACTCTGCTCACGTTCCAGTCCAGTCCTGCTACTTCCAGAGTTCAGACACCCACAGAATCTTAACAGAGTTTTAAAAGACACCAGTAAATTTTCTTTCATTTTTTCCTTCATTTATTTACTTATTCACTTTACATTGGGATTGAAGCCCCTCCCGTCCTCCCAGTCCAGCCTCACACACTCCCTCTACCCACTCCCCATTTCCCCTCTCCTCTGAGAAGGAAAGATTTTCCACCATGGGTACCAACCCACCCTGGCACATCAAGTCGCAACAGGACTAGGCACAACCTCTCCCACTGAGTCCACACAAGGCAGTCTAGCTAGGGGAAGGGTATTAAAAGTCATCTCCTGCTCTACTTGTGAGGAGACCCACCTGGCTACCATGCTGCTCATTTGCTAAATAAATGTAAGGGACATGGGTTCGGCCCATACATGCTCTTTGGTTGGTGGTTCAATCTCTGTGAGCCCCAGGTTAGTTGACACTGTAGATTTTCTTGTGGCGTCCTTGACCCCTCCAACTCCCTCGATCTTTCTTCCCAGTCAAGTTCCACCTAATGTTTGACTGTGGATCTTTGCATTTGTTTCCATCAGTGTTGGATGAAGTCTCTCAGAGGACACTTATGCTAGCACACTGGGGTATCATTAACAGTGTCAGGGGTTGGGTCACTCCATGGTGTGAGTCTCTAGTTGGCTAGTCCTTGGTTGGTGTGGTCCTCGGGTTCATTATGGGTCCTGGGTTCTGCCTCTCTTCATCAGCGGTATATCAGTAGGACAAGGAGTCCCCAGCCTGCTTGTGCCATCACCTGAATTATTGACCTTAGCCATTCAGATGAGTGTAAGACAGAACCTCAGAGTCGTTTCCTGTGGTTTGTATCTCCCTGGTAACTAAGGATGATGAACATTTCTTTAAGTGCTTCACCGACATTAGAGATTCTTTGGTTGAGAGTTCTCAGTCTAGCTCTGTACTCCATTTCTTAATTGGGTTATTTAGTTTATTGGTGTCTAATTTCTTGAGTTCTTTATATATTTGGGGTATTAGCCTTCTGTCTGATGTAGGGTTGGTGAAACTCTTTTCCCAATCTGTGGGTTGCCGTTTTGATCTATTTATGGTGTTCTTTGCCTTACAGAAGCTTTTCAGTTTCATAAGGTCTCATTTATTGATTGTCGATGTTAGATAGCAGGAAGCTTTGTAAACAACATTTAAAAAGACTTGCAACTGAGTCATAGAGTCTCTCCCTGCTCTCCTCACAGTCCTGCTTCCACTTCCATATACTTGGAACCGTGGGCTTGGATTGGAAGTCCAGTCTTCCCATCTCCTCTGCCCATCCATACACTGATCAGCTCTTCATTAACCAATCAGAGATAACTGGGGAGCATTCTTTATACATCATTGATACAGGAGATGGGTCAATGATCATTACAAGGCTCTCCTTCCTGCATTTCTAAGGCAGTAATTGACATTTCACTTCTGAAACAGTAACTGCCATTTCACTATCCTGAAAATGTTAGGAACTCGGTTCTAGAATTTTCTTATAGCTATCTTTTCCCCAAAAACTTTTCTATGTTTACTTTTAACTTTAGAAAATGCTTTGAGTCTACTAGGTCATAGTCATTTCGACAGATTTAAAGACATTTTATCCAAAAGACTCCTGGCTAGCTGTATCTACTTTATCTCCATGGAATAAACAACTGTAAAGATAACTGAGACTTGAATTTCTTTATAGCCCTAAAGAAAAGAAGCATCTAGATGTCAGGTTCCAGTGGCAAGGTGGAAAATGAAGAGGCTGGGACTGCAGAGACTGTGACTGGAGGGGAGCCGTGCAGAGGAGAGTCAGAGGGTCAAAGTCAAGAGTGTTTCCCATTCGACAAGCCAAGGTTGATTGGAAAATGGGAGCAAAAATGTCCTGCACAAAAAGGGATGCTAAAAAGGGAAATAACCAGAAGAACAGCATATCAGAGCTTATAAACCTTAAACTAAACCTGAAAGGTGAAATCTTGCACTATGTGAACAGACATTTCACAAAGCTTAGATGTGCTGCTAAAAATACAGTCAGACTCAAGGCTTACCCCAGTCAAAATGGTACAGAAAAGAAAGCCTTGAGTGTCTTCTACTCCCTGTGCCTCCTGTCTTAGCTTTCTCTTGGTTCTCCACTACTCTCAAGTCTGGGGACTTACCCAGCAACACTGTTTTCCTTACAAAACTTCTAAAAGCACAAGTTTAAGAGTTAACCTGGGTGTGAAAGTCAATAGTCAACAATGTGAGAGTGAATCCTTTCCACCAGAAAGTGAGAAAGAACACCATTGCCGGGTCCTGGCAGGAGAAGCTGTTGTAGAAATTAGAGGTGATGCTATGCTTTATTTTTTATGATAAATATAAGGTTTTTTCTTTTTTATTATTACCTTTAACCTTTTTTTTAACAGTCTAGTCATTATCCACCTTCCGACAGTTCCTTATCCCATTTCTCCTCCCCCATGTCCAAGAGGATGTCCCCACCCCCCAACCCTCACACCCCACCAGACCTCCCCATTCTCTGGAGCCTCAAGTCTCCCAAGGGCTAGGTGCATCTTCTCTCACTGAGGCCAGAACAGGCAGTCCTCTGCTGTGTATGTGTCGGGAGCCTCTAACAAGTTAGCATGTGCTGCCTGGTTGTTGGCTCAGTGTCTGAGAGATCTCAGGGGTCCAAGTTAGTTGAAACTTCTGGTCTTCCTATGGGGTCGCCCTCCTCCTTAGTTTCTTCCAACCTTTCACTAATTCAACCGCAGGGGTTCCCAAGCTTCTGTACATTGGTTGGGTGTAAGTATCTGCATCTGACTCTTTCAGCTGCTTGTTGGGCCTCTCAGAAGGCAGCCATGCTAGGCTCCTGTCTCTAAGTACATAATAGCATCAGTAATAGTGTCAGACCCTGAGATTAGTCCACTTTGGGCCAGTCACTGAACCTTCCTCAATCTCTTCTCCATTTTTGTCCCTGCAGTTGTTTTAGACAGGGGCAATTCTGAGTCAGAGCTTTTGACTGTGGGATGACAACCCCCATCCCTCCACATGATGCCCTGTCTTTCTACTGGAGGTGGACTCTACAAGCTCCACTCTCCCCACTCTAGGGCATTTCATCTAAGGTCCTTTGAGTCTTGAGATTCTTTTGCCTCCCAGGTTTCTGGTACATTCTAGAGGGTCACCCCACCTCCCACCTTCCATGGCTGCATATTTCCTTTCATTCTGATGGCCCTCAGGGCTTTACTCCTGCCCCCACCCCCAATACCTGATCCTGTTCTCCTTTCCCCCTGTCCCTTCCCCTCTCCTCTCCCACCCAGTTCCCTCCCTCTGCCTTCTGGTTTCTTCTCCCTCCTTAGTGGGATGCTTTAAATACCCACTATAGACCCTGTCTTACAATCAATACCAGGAAATTACTTCTTTTCCTCCCCATGTCCAGGAAAGGAATTTCCTGAAGGCGGGAACAGCATGACGGAAGATCAGCTGTGTGTCACTCCCAGTGGGCCTGAATAACACTGGTGTTTTAATCTGTCATCATACCATAAAAGAAAATAGAAACATCATGCTTTAAGTGCAAAAGAAAAAATAGAATCTGGGAAGGGAAAGCAAGTGATAGGAAGATTGCATGTGAAGGTACTCACGGGTGGGTGTTCTCTAGAAAATTCCATAATAAGTCTTTCACTAGCACATAGGACACAAATTCACACTTGAAACTTGAAAGTTGGAAAGTGTTCACTTAAAGAAGGTTTCCACTCCTAAAGATCAAAAATTGAAGCTAAGGGAAGTTCTTTCATAAAGCAATTCTAAGGCATGCAGGTTTACTTGATAACTGATAAAAGCCATTCTGTTCTGATGTAGAAGATATTATATGGGTGGGGAAGATAGGGCTGTCTTTGCAGGAAATTTGATAACTGAAATACAAGTCTCAAAACCAGCCTGATTGCAGGGTCCTAAGAATGAGGTCTGATAGCACTGGTGATTTTGCAATGTCTTCCCTGCTGGAAATATATGATGAATCATAAAGAAAACAGTGCCTGTGGGAGTGGAGATAGAAAAGGAAACTTGATTTATACTGTATCCTCATTTATATGGATGGATTTGTTCAGTTAGTCACAGCTAATCTATGACTATAGGGTTATGCTATAAATTTCCATTGAAATGAAACATTGTAATTATCCACGATATTCGTGTATATTTTTTTAAAACCCCAAGTTTTGCTTACATTAACCCCAGACAGGTTCTCGGTGCTCAGTCACGGTAAGGGGGAGTGCATTAACTCCCACTGTTGGGGAGAGGTTGTTGTTGTTCTAGGGACTTCAAGTATTCCTGATTACTTATCAACTATGTCTGACATATTTACGAATCTTCTGAAACTTAGAGTTACTTCTTCTACAATATTATTGTATTAGAAAATAATAGCACCACCTTTGGAAGAAATGTAAGTCCCAAACTGATATGTCCTACAAGTAGGCTAGGTTCAGTGCAATTCTAAGCCCAAATAGACCAAGGCTGTCTGATTAGTAAAACCTCACACAACTTCATTCCCTGTCCCACTAAAAGACTCTTGTTTGATTGCATTATAACTGTTGATGTCGTTATCTATTAGGCCAACACACATAATCTAGTGTCCTTGCCAGACAGGAAGTTGAAAGGCTAGGAGAGAAAGAACTCAGAGGTTGTATCAGACAACCTCTTGTTGCAGTCCTGTAAGAAATCTAGAAGTGGGCAGTTCTATTTTGACAGCACTAGCTTGATCTTTCTGAACTGCTTCTCCAATTCCATGAGCTACCTGCCTCTCCTTCTCTGTGAATTTCTCTAGAACTTCTTGTTCTTGTCCTCAGTTGAAATGTGCCTTCAGGAGAATGCATAGTGTCAGCTAAGTGCATCAGGACCAAATATGATCATTCTTAAGTGGATGTGTCCTAATGCTAGATGGGCTGAACTGTACTGTTCTCTTATGTGGATGGTATTTTTAATCTTTAACAGCATGTCTAAGAAAGGTAATGGAGTGTTGGGCAGGAGGTTTGCATCAGTTTGCTTAAAATATACAAATATTTGGATTGCCTGTTTTCTTGAATTTAAGTCTACACTTGAAAACCCCTCTTCTGTTCTCCTAACTAGTCCGTAATGTATCATACTGAAGGCTGCTCCAATGTAATGTTTCTAAATAAATGTGCTCCTTGTATCAAAGGAGAGAACATATGGAGCCCTGGGACCAGAAGGTGTGGTCTTGAAGAATAATGCTCAGGATGATGCTGAGTTCTGAGCGACGTTGTTTTCTCCTCTTGTACCATGAAACTCAGTTTAATCCAGAAGACAGATGGAAATGGGAAACTATGGTGAAAGTCTTATATGTGCAAGGCAATAGTAATGGCATGACACTAATCTATAAAATCAGTACCCTTCTTTGATGAATGGCACATAAATAATGAATGCCACATAGATATTTTCATGCACTATATGTCCATCCTTTATTGTTTCAGGGTCACTTCGATGCTGAAGCATTTTAAAAATGAAGCTGTCCTATACAATATAGACTCACACAGAGAAAGGGGCATCTCTAAAATTCATCATTCACCCCAGAGAAAAGCCTTCTTAACTGGGCATCCTGTGAATACACAACTTAATATTTCACTTTGATTTACAGTCAAGGATTCTGAACGAAGAGGAATATAATTTATACAAAGTCACCTTCATGCAAATGGCAATTTTCAAAGAAAGTGCCAATGCTTGCTTCCCAGTCATAGTTCCTTCATTTTTCATGAGAAAAGTTAACAATAAGTGATAAATGAACTCTTGAGAGATATAGCTTCATTTTTAATTGTTTTTTGAGATTTTTATGATTCTGATCACTGTGAAACTATACCCCAAAGTTATTTTAGTCTACATTATCCATGCATATGGACTGGTACCATATGACTTTCCAGTCCTTTCAAATTAAATGGTGATTATTATAAGAATTTAACTAATGATGAAAGGACATCTAAATATATTTAAAAAGTAGTTGCTAAGGATATATTTTAATTGCTTTAAATTTATTTTATTTATATGTATATATAGCACACAAACACGTGCATGCACCAGTGGAAGCCAGAAGAGAGTATCATAGGCCCTGGAGTTGGACTTACAGGTGGTTGTAGGCTGCCAGTTGTAGATACTGGGAACCAAAGGCTACTCTACTGAAAGACCGGGGAGTGTTGTCAACTGCTGAGCTATCAGTCTAACTCCATGGTTTGATTTTTTTTTTTTGGTTCTTTTTTTCGGAGCTGGGGACCGAACCCAGGGCCTTGCGCGTCCTAGGTAAGCGCTCTACCACTGAACTAAATCCCCAGCCCCCATGGTTTGATTTTTTAACTAACTCATTTATACTGAAAATCTACATGTCATAGCATACAGTGCCTAAAGTCTTTGAAATAGCTTAATGTGAAGCTTCAAGAGTCTATATCTCAATGGCGAAATGCTTGCTTACCATACCCAGGAGCATGGTTGAATCTCAAAACTATGCTTTCCTGTACTCCTAAAAATCCAGAGTTGTTTGCTTGTTCCATTGTTTGTTTTTTAAAACAAGGTTTCTCTGGGTAGCTCTGGATGTTCTGGAAATCACTCTGTAGGCCAGGCTGGCCTCAAACCTCACAGGGATCTGCATGCTTCTGTCTCCCTTGTGCTAGGACTAAAGGCTTATGCCACCACCTAGGTAATTCAGGGTATTAAAATGTGTAAATTAGTGTTCAAAAGGGAATAAAGGGAATACTTATACTTTCAGGCTAAAACTTGTTTAATGGTTTCACTTCTTATATGGTGACAATTATCATCCAACCACTTAATCAGGGAACATCTATAATCTGCAAAGCTGGGAATCCAGGCTGGGTGAGGTAGTAGTGGGAATAGAACAGACTTTCGGAAGCATTGAATACGTCACTGATTTGTGTGCTCTAATGATAGACCTAATCTGATGATTGTCCTATCATTCTGGTGATAGGTTGTGATGGTTTATATATGCTCAGCCCAGGGAGTAGCACTATTACAAGGTGTGGCCCTGTGGGTGTGGGCTGTAAGACGCTCATCCTAGCTGCCTGGAAGCCAATATTCTACTAGCAGCCTTCAGATGAAGATGTAAAACTCTCAGCTCTGCTACACCATGCCTTCCTGAACTCTGCCGTGATGATATCTCCTTGATGATAATGGACTGAACCTCTGACCTGTAAGCCAACCCCAATTAAATGTTGTCCTTTATAAGATTTGCCTTGGTCATAGTGTCTGTTCTCAACAGTAAAACCCTAAGATGTATGTTTATTGCTGGTTTATCTAGCAACTTGTTTATATTGATATATGGTATGTTCTTCAATATTGAATTTGACTTTGTTAAAAGAATTGTTTTGATGATTAAAAAATGGCAAAGCACAAGGATACCAGATGATACAAGAAGCATCAGAGAACTATAAGCTCACTTCACAAATTCCCCTTAAACAGAAATAAGAAGCAATATGGCCCCTCCCTGAAAACCAGGAACCTAGGATCTAGTTTGAGAGAAACCATCAAGACTCTTATACACGCATGTACATGGACACACACACACACAAACACACACACATTAAAACATAGGGCTGGGAAGATAGATGGTCTAATGATTCAGAAGTCTAGATTCTGAACAAAGATGGATGTAATTTATACAAATAGGTCTCTTTCACAGGGTTTAATTTCCAGAACTCACACAAGTGGTCCACAACCACCTGAAATCCCAGCTTCAGTGGTCTGACATATTCATCTGGCCTCTACGGACACATTGCAAGCATGTTGTACACAGACACACATGCAGGCAAAACATGTGTATATATAAAATTCAAAAATATATACAGATCGAGTCTCAGTAGGGGACGTAATTCCTCTTCAAGGTATCCATTGTATCTTATTAGGAGACCATATGCACAATTATCATCTGCTTGGAATGGATAAGCTCTTAGGCATAATAGCTCTCTGAAAGTTAAAGACAGTTAAGATAGCAAGTTCCAGACTAGCCTGAGCTATATCATCATATATATACCTATATATCATAGGTTTGAGACCCTATCTCAAACCACAGAAACAAAAGTAAGCAAATAACAATAATAAATAAAATATTTAAGTATCAAGAAACAACATAGAATATGGATCCACTCTAAACAAGGACATGTAGAAAGAGCATATCCAAAATGTGCAAAAGGGTGATGTAAGTTTACCAATAACGGTAAGGCATGTTTAGTTTTAGGGCGGTGGGCTGTGAAAGGTACTCTGATTTCTGGTTGAGACCCTAAAAGGGAGGGCAGGAGCATTTCCAGTCTCCCAGGAGATCAGGCCCTTCTCACATAGCTACAACCCCCACAACTCCCTGTGGAGAGGTTTGAGACAAATCAGTCACACAGGGCAAGGCCCCAAGCCCCTCCTCCACGGGTGAGGATGTGACCACAGGTTACATAGGCTCAAGACAGTCTCCTGCTTGCTCAGCCCGGCCTGAGCAACCAAAGGAGCAGAACGAACAGCAGAGACAGGGAAAGCAGTTCCCCCCTCCCTACCTGAGTTCTCTGCCATGTGCCTGAACCTGCACACATAGCTGGGCCAGAGATCTCTGTGGAGAGCCCCCAGAGGGAAAACCCCACATTTGCTTATAACTGACATTCCTAAAAAATGGTGCTATTCAAACTAAAGAGAGCCCTCCACATGATAAACTCCTTGGTTTGGTTTTAGGAAAAGTAATTAGTCAAGAAAAATATAGCAACAAGAAAATTTTTTAAAAAGCTAAAAAAAAAAAAAAAGAGGTAAAGCCAAACTGAATGCTTAACATCTTTAAATTTTTAATATGTGTGCATGCCTGTGTGTGTGTGTGTGTGTGTGTGTGTGTGTAGATTTGTGCACTTGAGTGCAGTAGAGCAGAGGATGGCATTAGATTCTGGAGTTCTAGGTAACATGGGTGCAGGGAACCAAACTCTGACCTTCTGGGAGAGCAATATGCATTCTCGATTGCTGAGCTCCCTCCCTAGTTCCCATCCACTCACATTTTTTATAGACATCTTTCCTGTGACCATCAAAAAATAATTTAAGAAACCTTAATGTAACCTAGAGAATTAAGGGTATTACAAAATAGCCATAAAATGAACATTTTAATGCTACAAATAAACCTAGGTTCCAGAGGGCAAATGAACAACAACTGGTGAGGAACCTAGCGATCACATGGGGTGAGGAAAACTTCCAACAGCTCCTTGCTGGCAAGCAGCACAGCAAGGAAGCAAGTGGGTCTGAGACCTCAAAGCCTGAGGTCTTAACCACAGGATGCTGGTGCTGCTGCTACTCAGGGATATACGGGGCACTATGGCGTGAGACGGACAGAAAGGAATTTATAGTCTAGATCTCTGGAAAAGGAATCATTATTACTATATTTAAAAAATTAGGTGCTCGCTTCGGCAGCACATATACTAAAATTGGAACGATACAGAGAAGATTAGCATGGACCCTGCGCAAGGATGACACGCAAATTCGTGAAGCGTTCCATATTTTTAGCGGAAAAAGCTACTGGTCCAAAACATACAGGAAATCCAGGACTCAATGAGAAGATCAAACCTAAGGATAATAGGTATAGAAGAGAGTGAAGACTCCCAGCTCAAAGGACCAGTAAATATCTTCAACAAAATCATAGAAGAAAACTTCCCTAACCTAAAAAAAGAGATACCCATAGGCATACAAGAAGCCTACAGAACTCCAAATAGATTGGACCAGAAAAGAAACACCTCCCGTCACATAATTGTCAAAACACCAAACGCACAAAATAAAGAAAGAATATTAAAAGCAGTAAGGGAAAAAGGTCAAGTAACATATAAAGGCAGACCTATCAGAATCACACCAGACTTTTCACCAGAAACTATGAAGGCCAGAAGATCCTGGACTGATGTCATACAGACCCTAAGAGAACACAAGTGCCAGCCCAGGTTACTGTATCCTGCAAAACTCTCAATTAACATAGATGGAGAAACCAAGATATTCCATGACAAAACCAAATTTACACAATATCTTTCTACAAATCCAGCACTACAAAGGATAATAAAGGGTAAAGCCCAACATAAGGAGGCAAGCTATACCCTAGAAGAAGCAAGAAACTAATCGTCTTGGCAACAAAACAAAGAGAAGAAAAGCACACAAACATAACCTCCCATCCAAATATGAATATAACAGGAAGCAATAATCACTATTCCTTAATATCTCTCAACATCAATGGCCTCAACTCCCCAATAAAAAGTCATAGATTAACAAACTGGATACGCAACGAGGACCCTGCATTCTGCTGGCTACAGGAAACACACCTCAGAGACAAAGACAGACACTACCTCAGGGTGAAAGGCTGGAAAACAACTTTCCAAGCAAATGGTCAGAAGAAGCAAGCTGGAGTAGCCATTCTAATATCAAATAAAATCAATTTTCAACTAAAAGTCATCAAAAAAGATAAGGAAGGACACTTCATATTCATCAAAGGAAAAATCAACCAAGATGAACTCTCAATCCTAAATATCTATGCCCCAAATACAAGGGCACCTACATACGTAAAAGAAACCTTACTAAAGCTCAAAGCACACATTGCACCTCACACAATAATAGTGGGAGATTTCAACACCCCACTCTCATCAATGGACAGATCATGGAAACAGAAATTACAAAGAGACGTAGACAGACTAAGAGAAGTCATGAGCCAAATGGACTTAACAGATATTTATAGAACATTCTATCCTAAAGCAAAAGGATATACCTTCTTCTCAGCTCCTCATGGTACTTTCTCCAAAATTGACCATATAGTTGGTCAAAAAACGGGCCTCAACAGGTACAGAAAGATAGAAATAATCCCATGCGTGCTATCAGACCACCACGGCCTAAAACTGATCTTCAATAACAATAAGGGAAGAATGCCCACATATACGTGGAAATTGAACAATGCTCTACTCAATGATAACCTAGTCAAGGAAGAAATAAAGAAAGAAATTAAAAACTTTTTAGAATTTAATGAAAATGAAGGTACAACATACCCAAACTTATGGGACACAATGAAAGCTGTGCTAAGAGGAAAACTCATAGCGCTGAGTGCCTGCAGAAAGAAACAGGAAAGAGCATATGTGAGCAGCTTGACAGCACACCTAAAAGCTCTAGAGCAAAAAGAAGCAAATACACCCAGGAGGAGTAGAAGGCAGGAAATAATCAAAATCAGAGCTGAAATCAACCAAGTAGAAACAAAAAGGACCATAGAAAGAATCAACAGAACCAAAAGTTGGTTCTTTGAGAAAATCAACAAGATAGATAAACCCTTAGCCAGACTAACGAGAGGACCCAGAGAGTGTGTCCAAATTAACAAAATCAGAAATGAAAAGGGAGACATAACTACAGATTCGGAGGAAATTCAAAAAATCATCAGATCTTACTATAAAAGCCTATATTCAACAAAACTTGAAAATCTACAGGAAATGGACAATTTCCTAGACAAATATCAGGTACCGAAGTTAAATCAGGAACAGATAAGCCAGTTAAACAACCCCATATCTCCTAAGGAAATAGAAGCAGTCATTAAAGGTCTCCCAACCAAAAAGAGCCCAGGTCCAGACAGGTTTAGTGCAGAATTCTATCAAACCTTCATAGAAGACCTCATACCAATATTATCCAAACTATTCCACAAAATTGAAACAGATGGATCACTCCCGAATTCCTTCTATGAAGCCACAATTACTCTTATACCTAAACCACACAAAGACCCAACAAAGAAAGAGAACTTCAGACCAATTTCCCTTATGAATATCGACGCAAAAATACTCAATAAAATTCTGGCAAACCGAATCCAAGAGCACATCAAAACAATCATCCACCATGATCAAGTAGGCTTCATCCCAGGCATGCAGGGATGGTTTAATATACGGAAAACAATCAATGTGATCCATTATATAAACAAACTGAAAGAACAAAACCACATGATCATTTCATTAGATGCTGAGAAAGCATTTGACAAAATTCAACACCCCTTCATGATAAAAGTCCTGGAAAGAATAGGAATTCAAGGCCCATACCTAAACATAGTAAAAGCCATATACAGCAAACCAGTTGCTAACATTAAACTAAATGGAGAGAAACTTGAAGCAATCCCACTAAAATCAGGGACTAGACAAGGCTGCCCACTCTCTCCCTACTTATTCAATATAGTTCTTGAAGTTCTAGCCAGAGCAATCAGACAACAAAAGGAGATCAAGGGGATACACATCGGAAAAGAAGAAGTCAAAATATCACTATTTGCAGATGATATGATAGTATATTTAAATGATCCCAAAAGTTCCACCAGAGAACTACTAAAGCTGATAAACAACTTCAGCAAAGTGGCTGGGTATAAAATTAACTCAAATAAATCAGTTGCCTTCCTCTACACAAAAGAGAAACAAGCCGAGAAAGAAATTAGGGAAACGACACCCTTCATAATAGACCCAAATAATATACAGTACCTCGGTGTGACTTTAACCAAGCAAGTAAAAGATCTGTACAATAAGAACTTCAAGACACTGAGGAAAGAAATTGAAGAAGACCTCAGAAGATGGAAAGATCTCCCATGCTCATGGATTGGCAGGATTAATATAGTAAAAATGGCCATTTTACCAAAAGCGATCTACAGATTCAATGCAATCCCCATCAAAATACCAATCCAATTCTTCAAAGAGTTAGACAGAACAATTTGCAAATTCATCTGGAATAACAAAAAACCCAGGATAGCTAAAACTATCCTCAACAATAAAAGGACTTCAGGGGGAATCACTATCCCTGAACTCAAGCAGTATTACAGAGCAATAGTGATAAAAACTGCATGGTATTGGTACAGAGACAGACAGATAGACCAATGGAATAGAATTAAAGACCCAGAAATGAACCCACACACCTATGGTCACTTGAGTTTTGACAAAGGAGCCAAAACCATCCAATGGAAAAAAGATAGCATTTTCAGCAAATGGTGCTGGTTCAACTGGAGGGCAACATGTAGAAGAATGCAGATTGATCCATGCTTATCACCCTGTACAAAGCTTAAGTCCAAGTGGATCAA
The DNA here is from genome assembly GCF_021556685.1 of Rattus norvegicus. NCBI lineage: Eukaryota > Metazoa > Chordata > Mammalia > Rodentia > Muridae > Rattus > Rattus norvegicus. The sequence goes on along the minus strand of NC_141539.1, from coordinate 83,547,595 downwards.
GGACCTCCACATCAAACCTGATACACTCAAACTAATAGAAGAAAAACTAGGGAAGCATCTGGAACACATGGGCACTGGAAAAAATTTCCTGAACAAAACACCAATGGCTTATGCTCTAAGATCAAGAATCGACAAATGGGATCTCATAAAACTGCAAAGCTTCTGTAAGGCAAAGGACACCGTGGTTAGGACAAATCGGCAACCAACAGATTGGGAAAAGATCTTTACCAATCCTACAACAGATAGAGGCCTTATATCCAAAATATACAAAGAACTCAAGAAGTTAGACCGCAGGGAGACAAATAACCCTATTAAAAAATGGGGTTCAGAGCTAAACAAAGAATTCACAGCTGAGGAATGCTGAATGGCTGAGAAACACCTAAAGAAATGTTCAACATCTTTAGTCATAAGGGAAATGCAAATCAAAACAACCCTGAGATTTCACCTCACACCAGTGAGAATGGCTAAGATCAAAAACTCAGGTGACAGCAGATGCTGGCGAGGATGCGGAGAAAGAGGAACACTCCTCCATAGTTGGTGGGATTGCAGACTGGTACAACCATTCTGGAAATCAGTCTGGAGGTTCCTCAGAAAATTGGACATTGAACTGCCTGAGGATCCAGCTATACCTCTCTTGGGCATATACCCAAAAGATGCCCCAACATATAAAAAAGACACGTGCTCCACTATGTTCATCGCAGCCTTATTTATAATAGCCAGAAGATGGAAAGAAGCCAGATGCCCTTCAACAGAGGAATGGATACAGAAAATATGGTACATCTACACAATGGAATATTACTCAGCTATCAAAAACAACGGCTTTATGAAATTCGTAGGCAAATGGTTGGAACTGGAAAATATCATCCTGAGTGAGCTAACCCAAACAGAGAAAGACATACATGGTATGCACTCACTGATAAGTGGCTGTTAGCCCAAATGCTTGAATTACCCTAGATCCCTAGAACAAATGAAACTCAAGACGGATGATCAAAATGTGAATGCTTCACTCCTTCTCTAAAAGGGGAACAAGAATACCCTTGGCAAGGAAGAGAGAGGCAAAGATTAAAACATAGACCTAAGGAACTCCCATTCAGAGCCTGCCCCACATGTGGCCCATACATATACAGCCACCCAATTAGACAAGATTGATGAAGCAAAGAAGTGCAGACCGACAGGAGCCGGATGTAGATCTCTCCTGAGAGACACAGCCAGAATACAGCAAATACAGAGGCGAATGCCAGCAGCAAACCACTGAACTGAGAATAGGACCCCCGTTGAAGGAATCAGAGAAAGAACTGGAAGAGCTTGAAGGGGCTCGAGACCCCATATGTACAACAATGCCAAGCAACCAGAGCTTCCAGGGACTAAGCCACTACCTAAAGACTATGCATGGACTGACCCTGGACTCTGACCCCATAGGTAGCAATGAATATCCTAGTAAGAGCACCAGTGGAAGGGGAAGCCCTGGGTCCTGCTAAGACTGAACCCCCAGTGAACTAGACTGTTGGGGGGAGGGCGGCAATGGGGGGATGGTTGGGAGGGGAACACCCATAAGGAAGGGGAGGGGGGAGGGGGATGTTTGCCCGGAAACCAAAGAATTATTATTACGTATTAAATAAATTTTAAAAAAAGAAAAAAAAAGAGAGGCTTTAGAAGTTACAACACTGAACTTTAGCAAACGCTGAAATAATCAAAACAATCATCCACCATGATCAAGTAGGCTTCATCCCAGGCATGCAGGGATGGTTTAATATACGGAAAACCATCAACGTGATCCATTATATAAACAAACTGAAAGAACAAAACCACATGATCATTTCATTAGATGCTGAGAAAGCATTTGACAAAATTCAACACCCCTTCTTGATAAAAGTCCTGGAAAGAATAGGAATTCAAGGCCCATACCTGAACATGGTAAAAGCCATATACAGCAAACCAGTTGCTAACATTAAACTAAATGGAGAGAAACTTGAAGCAATCCCACTAAAATCAGGGACTAGACAAGGCTGCCCACTCTCTCCCTACTTATTCAATATAGTTCTTGAAGTTCTAGCCAGAGCAATCAGACAACAAAAGGATGTCAAGGGGATACAGATCGGAAAAGAAGAAGTCAAAATATCACTATTTGCAGATGATATGATAGTATATTTAAGTGATCCCAAAAGTTCCACCAGAGAACTACTAAAGCTGATAAACAACTTCAGCAAAGTGGCTGGGTATAAAATTAACTCAAATAAATCAGTTGCCTTCCTCTATACAAAAGAGAAACAAGCCGAGAAAGAAATTAGGGAAACGACACCCTTCATAATAGACCCAAATAATATAAAGTACCTCGCAGTGACTTTAACAAAGCAAGTAAAAGATCTGTACAATAAGAACTTCAAGACACTGAAGAAGGAAATTGAAGAAGACCTCAGAAGATGGAAAGATCTCCCATGCTCATGGATTGGCAGGATTAATATAGTAAAAATGGCCATTTTACCAAAAGCAATCTACAGATTCAATGCAATCCCCATCAAAATACCAATTTCTGAAGGTTTGAAAACATTCCTCTAAACTTTGTTTACGAAGTCAATCCCTGTGTATGTTAACAGTGTTTGTTAACAGGGCCTTTGGGAAGTGAATAGGATAAATGAGGTCATGAAGATAGGACTCCTTGGTTGTACTAGGAGCTTCTTAATTTCTTTGTGTTGCCAAAGATGCCTATCTACCATGGGGAGACATGGCAAGGAGGCCTGCCAGCAAATGCCATCACCACGCAAATACATCTCTTGATTTCTAAACTATAAAAAAATAAATTGTAACTTTAAATAAAAAAAAACAAGGATGATTAGATGCAATGGGGGAGAAAATTAAAATGAGCCCTTCAGTCTAAAAAAAAAAAAATTAGAGGACAGGAGGGTGTTGTTTCAACACACTGCCAGAATAAAGGAGCACTGCCGTGAGCGCCATGAAGCTACTCTCCCAAGGCTCTGTAAGGAAGGGACAAGTGCAGACATTAGGTACTAACAATGTGTCACATAAGCTCTCTCCTGAGTCTTAGTTTCTAATACCAAGGTAAGAAAAAAAAAGTAGATTAGAGAGTAGTCATTTGTAGAGAATTGTGTTCAGGGCAAAAGAGCTGCATTGCCAACCTTTAGGAATAAGATACTCTCTTTAAAAGGAAGCATATTTGGCTAATGGAGTGGGTAGTCCTGTGGAGGGTAATAAATATTTAGACTTTCAAGCCAAACAACTAAGTTTTAGAGTGTTCATGTTCACACTATACACATAGTATGAGCGGTACCGCGTTAGCTGGGAAGGGCCCAGGAGAACGTTTATGCTAGCCTCTTTATTTCATAGATGAGAAAATGGGATTCATTAGCACAGAACAGTCTGTCAGACCACATGGTGAGTTACTACTGAAAGCAAAATTAGGAAGAGTAGCATTGCTGCCATTAGAGACTCTGCCGGGGCCTGGCACTCATTAGAGGCTCAGTGAGTTTGACAAGGCTGTGGCCTCATCCTGGACCAAATACAATACCTCTAATCCTCAGAGCCTCCCCTAGACACATGCTGAATTCACTTTTTGCTTTGTAAGCCACTAACAGTGAGAGGTGAGCCTTCCGGTTACACCTTGCTTCTGCTGCCCAGGAGAGAAGAAAGCTGGGACACCGCAATCTCCATGGAGCATGCTCCAGTTCCTTACTGTTGTCTAGAAAAGCTACCAACAAACTTAGTGGCTTAAAACAGGTGTCACCCACCGGCGGAACCTGAAAGAAACAGACCGGATAAACAGTTCTCTGCACCCAAATCCCGTGGGAGGGAGAGCTAAACCTTCAGAGAGGCAGACAAGCCTGGGAAACCAGAAGAGACTGCTCCCTGCACACACATCTCGGACGCCAGAGGAAAAAGCCAAAGACCATCTGGAACCCTGGTGCACTGAAGCTCCCGGAAGGGGCGGCACAGGTCTTCCTGGTTGCTGCCGCTGCAGAGAGCCCCTGGGCAGCACCCCACGAGCGAACCTGAGCCTCGGGACCACAGGTAAGACCAAACTTTCTGCTGCAAGAAAGCTGCCTGGTGAGCTTGGGACACGGAAGCAGAATTTCTCTAGGAGGCACGGTCTGTGTTTACCGGAAGTCCCACACCCGCGGATCCCGGCCCGCAGCAGCTCTCTGCTCCCAGACCCGGTGAGAGAGAGACCCAACCGCCTGGTCAGGTGGGCACTCCTGAGGCTGCAGAGCGGAAGAGACCACCAACACTGCTCACCCCTGCCCACATCCCCGGCCCAAGAGGAAACTGTATAAGGCCTCTGGGCTCCCGTGGGGGAGGGCCCAGGAGCGGCAGGACTTCTGCGCCTGAGACACCGCCGCCGGAACCTGAAAGAAACAGACCTGATAAACAGTTCTCTGCACCCAAATCCCGTGGGAGGGAGAGCTAAACCTTCAGAGAGGCAGACAAGCCTGGGAAACCAGAAGAGACTGCTCCCTGCACACACATCTCGGACGCCAGAGGAAAAAGCCAAAGACCATCTGGAACCCTGGTGCACTGAAGCTCCCGGAAGGGGCAGCACAGGTCTTCCTGGTTGCTGCCACTGCAGAGAGCCCCTGGGCAGCAACCCAAGAGCGAACCTGAGCCTCGGGACCACAGGTAAGACCAAATTTTCTGCTGCAAGAAAGCTGCCTGGTGAACTCAAGACACAGGCCCACAAGAACAGCTGAAGACCTGTAGAGAGGAAAAACTACACGCCGGAAAGCAGAACACACTGTCCCCATAACTGACTGAAAGAGAGGAAAACAGGTCTACAGCACTCCTGACACACAGGCTTATAGGTCAGTCTAGCCACTGTCAGAAATAGCAGAACAAAGTAACACTAGAGATAATCTGATGGCGAGAGGCAAGCGCAGGAACCCAAGCAACAGAAACCAAGACTGCATGCCATCATCGGAGCCCAATTCTCCCGCCAAAACAAACATGGAATATCCAAACACACCAGAAAAGCAAGATCTAGTTTCAAAATCATATTTGATCATGATGCTGGAGGACTTCAAGAAAGACATGAACACACTTAGGGAAACACAGGAAATCATTAATAAACAAGTAGAGGCCTACAGAGAGGAATGGCAAAAATCCCTGAAAGAATTCCAGGAAAACACAATCAAACAGATGAAGGAATTAAAAATGGAAATAGAAGCAATCAAGAAAGAACACATGGAAACAACCCTGGATATAGAAAACCAAAAGAAGAGACAAGGAGCTGTAGATACAAGCTTCACCAACAGAATACAAGAGATGGAAGAGAGAATCTCAGGAGCGGAAGATTCCATAGAAATCATTGACTCAACTGTCAAAGATAATGTAAAGCGGAAAAAGCTACTGGTCCAAAACATACAGGAAATCCAGGACTCAATGAGAAGATCAAACCTAAGGATAATAGGTATAGAAGAGAGTGAAGACTCCCAGCTCAAAGGACCAGTAAATATCTTCAACAAAATCATAGAAGAAAACTTCCCTAACCTAAAAAAAGAGATACCCATAGGCATACAAGAAGCCTACAGAACTCCAAATAGATTGGACCAGAAAAGAAACACCTCCCGTCACATAATTGTCAAAACACCAAACGCACAAAATAAAGAAAGAATATTAAAAGCAGTAAGGGAAAAAGGTCAAGTAACATATAAAGGGAGACCTATCAGAATCACACCAGACTTCTCCCCAGAAACTATGAAGGCCAGAAGATCCTGGACTGATGTCATACAGACCCTAAGAGAACACAAATGCCAGCCCAGGTTACTGTATCCAGCAAAACTCTCAATTAACATTGATGGAGAAACCAAGATATTCCATGACAAAACCAAATTTACACAATATCTTTCTACAAATCCAGCACTACAAAGGATAATAAATGGTAAAGCCCAACATAAGGAGGCAAGCTATACCCTAGAAGAAGCAAGAAACTAATCGTCTTGGCAACAAAACAAAGAGAATGAAAGCACACAAACATAACCTCACATCCAAATATGAATATAAAGGGAAACAATAATCACTATTCCTTAATATCTCTCAATATCAATGGCCTCAACTCCCCAATAAAAAGACATAGATTAACAAACTGGATACGCAACGAGGACCCTGCATTCTGCTGCCTACAGGAAACACACCTCAGAGACAAAGACAGACACTACCTCAGAGTGAAAGGCTGGAAAACAACTTTCCAAGCAAATGGTCAGAAGAAGCAAGCTGGAGTAGCCATTCTAATATCAAATAAAATCAATTTCCAACTAAAAGTCATCAAAAAAGATAAGGAAGGACACTTCATATTCATCAAAGGAAAAATCCACCAAGATGAACTCTCAATCCTAAATATCTATGCCCCAAATACAAGGGCACCTACATACGTAAAAGAAACCTTACTAAAGCTCAAAACACACATTGCACCTCACACAATAATAGTGGGAGATTTCAACACCCCACTCTCATCAATGGACAGATCATGGAAACAGAAATTAAACAGTGATGTCGACAGACTAAGAGAAGTCATGAGCCAAATGGACTTAACAGATATTTATAGAACATTCTATCCTAAAGCAAAAGGATATACCTTCTTCTCAGCTCCTCATGGTACTTTCTCCAAAATTGACCATATAATTGGTCAAAAAACGGGCCTCAACAGGTACAGAAAGATAGAAATAATCCCATGCGTGCTATCAGACCACCACGGCCTAAAACTGGTCTTCAATAACAATAAGGGAAGAATGCCCACATATACGTGGAAATTGAACAATGCTCTACTCAATGATAACCTGGTCAAGGAAGAAATAAAGAAAGAAATTAAAAACTTCTTAGAATTTAATGAAAATGAAGATACAACATACTCAAACTTATGGGACACAATGAAAGCTGTGCTAAGAGGAAAACTCATAGCGCTGAGTGCCTGCAGAAAGAAACAGGAAAGAGCATATGTCAGCAGCTTGACAGCACACCTAAAAGCTCTAGAACAAAAAGAAGCAAATACACCCAGGAGGAGTAGAAGGCAGGAAATAATCAAACTCAGAGCTGAAATCAACCAAGTAGAAACAAAAAGGACCATAGAAAGAATCAACAGGACCAAAAGTTGGTTCTTTGAGAAAATCAACAAGATAGATAAACCCTTAGCCAGACTAACGAGAGGACACAGAGAGTGCGTCCAAATTAACAAAATCAGAAATGAAAAGGGAGACATAACTACAGATTCAGAGGAAATTCAAAAAATCATCAGATCTTACTATAAAAACCTATATTCAACAAAATTTGAAAATCTTCAGGAAATGGACTATTTCCTAGACAGATACCAGGTATCAAAGTTAAATCAGGAACAGATAAACCAGTTAAACAACCCCATAACTCCTAAGGAAATAGAAGCAGTCATTAAAGGTCTCCCAACCAAAAAGAGCCCAGGTCCAGATGGGTTTAGTGCAGAATTCTATCAAACCTTCATAGAAGACCTCATACCAATATTATCCAAACTATTCCACAAAATTGAAACAGATGGAGCCCTACCGAATTCCTTCTACGAAGCCACAATTACTCTTATACCTAAACCACACAAAGACACAACAAAGAAAGAGAACTTCAGACCAATTTCCCTTATGAATATCGACGCAAAAATACTCAATAAAATTCTGGCAAACCGAATTCAAGAGCACATCAAAACAATCATCCACCATGATCAAGTAGGCTTCATCCCAGGCATGCAGGGATGGTTTAATATACGGAAAACCATCAACGTGATCCATTATATAAACAAACTGAAAGAACAGAACCACATGATCATTTCATTAGATGCTGAGAAAGCATTTGACAAAATTCAACACCCCTTCATGATAAAAGTCCTGGAAAGAATAGGAATTCAAGGCCCATACCTAAACATAGTAAAAGCCATATACAGCAAACCAGTTGCTAACATTAAACTAAATGGAGAGAAACTTGAAGCAATCCCACTAAAATCAGGGACTAGACAAGGCTGCCCACTCTCTCCCTACTTATTCAATATAGTTCTTGAAGTTCTAGCCAGAGCAATCAGACAACAAAAGGAGATCAAAGGGATACAGATCGGAAAAGAAGAGGTCAAAATATCACTATTTGCAGATGATATGATAGTATATTTAAGTGATCCCAAAAGTTCCACCAGAGAACTACTAAAGCTGATAAACAACTTCAGCAAAGTGGCTGGGTATAAAATTAACTCAAATAAATCAGTTGCCTTCCTCTATACAAAAGAGAAACAAGCCGAGAAAGAAATTAGGGAAACGACACCCTTCATAATAGACCCAAATAATATAAAGTACCTCGGTGTGACTTTAACCAAGCAAGTAAAAGATCTGTACAATAAGAACTTCAAGTCACTGAAGAAAGAAATTGAAGAAGACCTCAGAAGATGGAAAGATCTCCCATGCTCATGGATTGGCAGGATTAATATAGTAAAAATGGCCATTTTACCAAAAGCAATCTACAGATTCAATGCAATCCCCATCAAAATACCAATCCAATTCTTCAAAGAGTTAGACAGAACAATTTGCAAATTCATCTGGAATAACAAAAAACCCAGGATAGCTAAAGCTATCCTCAACAATAAAAGGACTTCAGGGGGAATCACTATCCCTGAACTCAAGCAGTATTACAGAGCAATAGTGATAAAAACTGCATGGTATTGGTACAGAGACAGACAGATAGACCAATGGAATAGAATTGAAGACCCAGAAATGAACCCACACACCTATGGTCACTTGATTTTTGACAAAGGAGCCAAAACCATCCAATGGAAAAAAGATAGCATTTTCAGCAAATGGTGCTGGTTCAACTGGAGGGCAACATGTAGAAGAATGCAGATCGATCCATGCTTATCACCCTGTACAAAGCTTAAGTCGAAGTGGATCAAGGACCTCCACATCAAACCAGACACACTCAAACTAATAGAAGAAAAACTAGGGAAGCATCTGGAACACATGGGCACTGGAAAAAATTTCCTGAACAAAACACCAATGGCTTATGCTCTAAGATCAAGAATTGACAAATGGGATCTCATAAAACTGCAAAGCTTCTGTAAGGCAAAGGACACTGTGGTTAGGACAAAACGGCAACCAACAGATTGGGAAAAGATCTTTACCAACCCTACAACAGATAGAGGCCTTATATCCAAAATATACAAAGAACTCAAGAAGTTAGACCGCAGGGAAACAAATAACCCTATTAAAAAATGGGGTTCAGAGCTAAACAAAGAATTCACAGCTGAGGAATGCCGAATGGCTGAGAAACACCTAAAGAAATGTTCAACATCTTTAGTCATAAGGGAAATGCAAATCAAAACAACCCTGAGATTTCAACTCACACCAGTGCGATTGGCTAAGATCAAAAACTCAGGTGACAGCAGATGCTGGCGAGGTTGTGGAGAAAGAGGAACACTCCTCCATTGTTGGTGGGATTGCAGACTGGTAAAACCATTCTGGAAATCAGTCTGGAGGTTCCTCAGAAAATTGGACATTGAACTGCCTGAGGATCCAGCTATACCTCTCTTGGGCATATACCCAAAAGATGCCTCAACATATAAAAGAGACACGTGCTCCACTATGTTCATCGCAGCCTTATTTATAATAGCCAGAAAATGGAAAGAACCCAGATGCCCTTCAACAGAGGAATGGATACAGAAAATGTGGTACATCTACACAATGGAATACTACTCAGCTATCAAAAACAACGAGTTTATGAAATTCGTAGGCAAATGGTTGGAACTGGAAAATATCATCCTGAGTGAACTAACCCAATCACAGAAAGACATACATGGTATGCACTCATTGATAAGTGGCTATTAGCCCAAATGCTTGAATTACCCTAGATCCCTTGAACAAACGAAACTCAAGACGGATGATCAAAATGTGAATGCTTCACTCCTTCTTTAAATGAGGAAAAAGAATACCCTTGGCAGGGAAGGGAGAGGCAAAGATTAAAACAGAGACTGAAGGAACACCCATTCAGAGCCTGTCCCACATTTGGCCCATACATATACAGCCACCCTATTGGACTAGATGGATGAAGCAAAGAAGTGCAGACCGACAGGAGCCGGATGTAGATCGCTCCTGAGAGACACAGCCAGAATACAGCAAATACAGAGGCGAATGCCAGCAGCAAACCACTGAACCGAGAATAGGTCCCCTATTGAAGGAATCAGAGAAAGAACTGGAAGAGCTTAAAGGGGCTCGAGACCCCAAAAGTACAACAATGCCAAGCAACCAGAGCTTCCAGGGACTAAGCCACTACCTAAAGACTATACATGGACTGACCCTGGACTCTGACCCCATAGGTAGCAATGAATATCCTAGTAAGAGCACCAGTGGAAGGGGAAGCCCTGGGTCCTGCTAAGACTGAACCCCCAGTGAACTAGTCTATGGGGGGAGGGCGGCAATGGTGGGAGGGTTGGGAGGGGAACACCCATAAGGAAGGGGAGGGGGGAGGGGGATGTTTGCCCGGAAACCGGGAAAGGGAATAACACTCGAAATGTATATAAGAAATACTCAAGTTAATAAAAAAAAAAAAAAAAAAGGCAAAGCAACCAATAGAAATCAGCAAAGAGAGAAGTTCGGTGCTTAGGCAAGAACTTTAGAATAAGTATTATAAAGAAGGAAAAGACCTGAAAGTTGATTTTGTGAAAGGTAACGCATAGATAGCAAATACAGTCTTGAAAATGTTCAACTATTAAGAAATGCAGAAATAATCCATAGTAAGATGCTAGTCCCTACATAATACAGCAAGAGAAAGAAAATACAGTGACAGCATCAAGTGTGACAAGCCGTGGTATCTCCTATGCTGTTGGTGGAAAAGCACAGAAATGGCAGCAGTGCTTGGAGACGCTTTTCTATGAGCCTTACCCTTACCCTTGTTCCAACAATTTCATTTCCTTCACCACTAGAAGAAAAATGTGATCCACAAAAAAAAAAAAAAAAAAAAAACAGGTGTCACTTGTTTTTCCTACAGATCTGTAACCTGGGCAGGTCCAGCAGGTACAACTCTTCTGTCCTTCTCCTGGCACCATCTGACAGTTCAGCTAAGGATGTAGAACCTGATTGCAGGCTGACTCACTTCTATGGAGCTCTCATCTGCAGACACAGCAGGCCAGTCAGTGTGCTGGCTGCTTCAACTTGCTCTGGCATGGAGCCTGGGCTCCTGGAGCAGGCATCCTAGGACAAAGAAGTGGAAGCTAACAGTTGCTGAAAACCTAGGTCAAAGATGGATAAAATGTGCTTTTTATTGTCCCCTATTGGTCAACCAGAGGCAAAGCCCAGACCCAAGGTAAGGGACAAAGATCTCACCTTAATGAAAAAAGTATAAGAGACTTGGTTGATCATGTTTTAAGGTCATTATAAGGGAGAAATTGCTCCCTCTTTCCTGTAAATATAATTCCACTTTAATGATACGGTAAAGAACTGAGAATTATTGCAGCTATGTCATAGACATCAAAGTTATAATCTCTTCAGAGCATGTGTCTGTTCACTGTTTACCAATCAGACAGACAGAGCTACAATTAAGGCTCAATCTTCGCCTCCATTTCTCCTTCCACATAAAGGAGATAATAAGCCTTCTTGTGTGGAATGAGGAGCTTGTTTGCAACTGTAAAACAGAATGCACTTATAGTTGTCTTAGTAAATGCTTATTAATAGTGAATTACCTGCAAAATGTCCCACACAAGTGAAAGGTATAATCATTATGTGCTTAAGGATCGTGCGATGGGAGCCCTTAGCAGGTTCCTCAGACAACTGTGCATGCCTGGATCTCAGAAGCCTTAATTAATTCTGCTAAATATGCAGTTAAGTAGCAATCCTGCTTTTTAAAAGGATAATGGCTTGCACAGTCCTCTTAAGTATTTGATGAGACTGACACGATGAAATATTTACGGGTCTTTAGCGTTTACAGAAGAATTGTATCCAGAAGGAAAACGATTCTAATAGTACCTACAAACAGCCAAACAAGTTGCTTTTTTGCTGTAACAAACAAAAATCTTCTAATTTAAGTAAGGTGATGAGTGCAAAGACATTAGACTAGTTCTGTTCGTAAGGGAAGCTAGCCCCTTATTTAGTTCGCAGGCCCAGTTACCAAGTGGGGCTTTCCCACAGGGGTCCTAGGAGTTAGGCAAAATGACTTCCCGTTAGGCAATTTAGACCACAGAAAGCAATAACTTCCTGAACTCAGCCACTTGCCGAAAGATTGGTTAAATAAGATGAGATTTGCCCTAGCTGAAAATGGGGCCTGCAGCTGGGAGGTCGGTTTCCAGGGGACCAGAAGGGAAAGAGCTCGATTGCCCAGCGAAGCAGTCTTGCTGCAGGAAGGCAAACTGAGTATAAAACGTGAGTCGCACCCAGCCGGGCAGTGGGCTCAGCTGAGCCTCTGTATCTCACTGTCGGCTTCCGTGTCACTGCTCGTGTTTGCCATACATGTTGCCTACAGCATTTAAGCTTCTGGTCTAAAGAATTGTCTGGATTACTGTAAACTTATTTCCAAGGATTTTTTATACAGTGCATATGTTGTAAATATTTGAAAGATGGCTAAGAGTTCATACTTTGTTCCCTAAATAGAATTGTGAGTAAGAAAAATCAAACTACATGATAAATATAACCAGTACTATTTCCATAGGAATTAGCCCCCTTCCAGTGAACTATTCCTGGGCCTGCTATCACCTTCCTGGGAGGTGTCTTGCCATCCTCTACTCACGATGGTTTACAGGATTATACTTCATCGGAGGACTATACTTTATTGCTGAAATGAGATACGTGAAGTCAAGTGCCTTTATACAGAAGAGGTTTACTCCAATCTTGTTTTTTGCTAAATGGACATATAGTAAAATGCTTTGTGTTCATGTCTTTAAATTAGTGGTACGGTCAGCCCTGGTTAGAGAATCGTCTTTAATGTTTCTTTCAGAATCTGTAAACATGTATATAATATATTCATTTGCAGTAGATGTAAATTAAGGCAAAGACTCATAGCTGGTCAAAGTGCTAAGAATACATCATTCTTGAGTGTTCAACCCCAAATGGAACGTCTACATCACCTCCCATAGCAAGGCCCATGGAACATACTAGAAGAGGAGGAGAAAAGACTGAAAACCCAAGAGGATGGTGAAGAATGTTGTAGAACACTGTTTTCTGAACATGGTGTGACCCTTGCACTCATGGGCTCACAGCAGCTGTGAGACCTGCAGAAAAGCAGCAAAACATTGGTCTGTCAACACCCAATCACAGGTGAGGAAGATGCTCAACAGCCAATCACAGGTGAGGAAGATGCTCGAAAGACCACCCCTTCCTGGGGATTGATGGACAGTAAATGGTTCCTGAGGGAAAAGGTATCATGAGAGACAAAGATAGAGACAGAGAGACAGAGAGTAATAGAAATAATTTTTTTTACTTATTTTATACTATTTTTGCTTTTAATTTTAAAACATTTACTTTTATATTAGGCCATGCGTGAGGGCACAGGGCTTTTTGACCAGTCATCTCATAAACATCCAAACTACAAGTGGACTTTGGTAGACACAGCAAATGTAGCACTCTCTGATGTCAGTTCTCTGAGTTCACAGAGTTATCACTATGTAGTCTGTTGAACTACTTGTTGTTGTTTTGACAAACAGGATAGTCGTAACTCTGAGCTAGGTAAGACTACATGCAAGGAATAAGTTTGTTCTTAAAATGCTTTATTTTTTTATTTGTTTATTTATTTATTTTTGTTATGTATATGGTTGTTTTCCTGAATGTATGTATGTATGTATGTATGTATGTATGTATGTATGTATGTATGTGTACTCCATGTCTGTCTTGTGTCTGAGAAGGTCAGAAGAGGGAGTTGGATCCCCTGGAACTGCAGTTACTAAAGGTTGTACACCACCATGTGGGTGCTAGGCATTGAATCCTGGTCCTATGTCAGAGCGTCAGCTCCTCTGAGCCATCTTTCTAGCTACAGGGCATATGGTTTTTAGGTAAACAAAACACTGAAGTGATTCAAGGGAACTCTATGAGATAAAGGCTGGAGAAGACCTGGTAGCTATAGAAAGATGTAAGTTTCGAAAGCATGTATGAGCAACATAAATAAGAAAGTAGACAAGCAAAGAAACTTCAGTCACTTGTGGAACTAAATTTTGGTTAATTTTCAACATTCTCAGACATTTATTCTGTTAAATGAGAACTGCTTTGCTTACCTTTAACAACCACATTCTCCAAGGTCTGACCGCTTAGGTCTGAGATTCCAACACCCAGGAAGCTGAGGCATAAAATCCTCAGGTGTCAGGACTACCTTCTGGGCTACATAAAGGGAGCCTCCTGCCTTTAGAGTCTTGTCTATTACGAGGAAAATGAGGCACAAACATTTTGAGTGACTTGCATGTAGTCATTCAGCTAACAGATATTGGAAGTGGAGCTTGTGCCGGGGAGGTCTGACTCCAGAGCTTATCTTTTTGTATAAATAAAATGAGGCTCTGACTTTTTCAGATATTAAAAGGATTACAATTGAACAAAGAAAGAACATGCTGTAAGGAATACTTCAATAGTGGAAGATCCTATAATAGGCTATGAAAGGAGAAATAGTCTCGTATTGATGAAAGGAAAAAGGAAGCAAACCCTGTGAGGATATGTGAGCCCCTGACTGGTTGGCCCAGGCACGGACTTCTAAGATCTGTATGAAACTGTATTTAAGGTTGACGGGAATAAACCTGTTCATCTTCTCTTCCCTTTCTTGCATGTACCCTTGGACTCCTCCATTATTCAACAACAACTACAGCTCTTGGACTTTGAAAAGTCCACCAATACCATTTGATCTCTGGAAAAAAAGACACTTTTCATTTCAAATGATATCCTACCATTGTTATGTGCATAACATTGCTAAAGACATTGCCTTTGCCTGAGGAATAAGGCAGCTTAAAAATAACCAGTGTTGGGATTAGAAGAGTTTTTGTATAAAGATATGGGAGGAACTGAGGAGAGCCTGTGTGCAGAGCACAACATCCTACATCGTATACAATGACTGACAGGTTTCAACTGTGCTGGAGGTGTGTGTGAGGCAATTAATTTTTGAACAGAAATTATCTGTAGGCAAGAAAATGTTTATATCAATGTGAGGTTTACCAGAATGTATTTAAATATATCTGCTCTTGACCGACAGGAGCCGGATGTAGATCGCTCCTGAGAGACACAGCCAGAATACAGCAAATACAGAGGCGAATGCCAGCAGCAAACCACTGAACTGAGAATAGGTCCCCCGTTGAAGGAATCAGAGAAAGAACTGGAAGAGCTTGAAGGGGCTCGAGACCCCATATGTACAACAATGTCAAGCAACCAGAGCTTCCAGGGACTAAGCCACTACCTAAAGACTATACATGGACTGACCCTGGACTCTGACCCCATAGGTAGCAATGAATATCCTAGTAAGAGCACTAGTGGAAGGGGAAGCCCTGGGTCCTGCTAAGACTGAACCCCCAGTGAACTAGACTATGGGGGGAGGGCGGCAATGGGAGGAGGGTTGGGAGGGGAACACCCATAAGGAAGGAGAGGGGGGAGGGGGATGTTTGCCCGGAAACCGGGAAAGGGAATAACACTTGAAATGTATATAAGAAATACTCAAGTTAATAAATATATATATATATATATGCTCTTAGCAACTAGAAAAAAATCCTCACTATACAATATGCACAATATTTAGAAAAAGCAGTGGCCATGAGTGCTCTTCTTGACCTGTGGGGGCTACAGGGATTGGGAGACGTAGGATTTCCTCTAGAAGAATTTTAATCGCAAAGTATAAGAAAAAGAAATCTAGATCACACAATGGAGTTCTGGAGTACTGAGGTACTATGGTATATGTGTGTACACTAATTCTAATGCTTAAATGAATGTGCTAAGGATGCATAGCAGACAGTAAACTGAAAACAAACATATTGGGAGATACCCACTGAGAGCTACTGCGTGTCCACAGACCCGCTGTGCTCTACGCTCACGCCCCATGACTAACAAGCGGCAGTTTAGCGAGCACCTCCTAGAAGCCTAGTGACACACGTGCGTGCACAAATCTTACTGTGTGTGCAGAAGTAACAGGGCGTACAGGATATTTCAAAGTGTCATTCCTTGTTTAAAAGTCTAAAAGTTAAAGTATTAGAGTACACTGTATTGAAACAGAATGCTACTCTGCTGAAAATAAAATCGGCCTCCCGGGCCAGGCCGATAAGAATGGAGGCGGTATGAACTTCCGTTCAAATCTGAGTGAGCTTCCGCAGCCCTGCTAGTAGCCGAGCAGGCTGCTTTCTGAGGCAGTGTGAATAGGAAGGTCCCGCTGGCAGCTTTTGCTTCAACGTTTTCCTTAATATGGAGAGAGAACCGGCTCTCCAGGGACTCTAAGTCCCAGCAGTTCAAGAAGGGCAGGGTGTTGGTGTCCTGACTGCTGAGGCCGAGTGCTACCCGATGCCCTTTATTTCAACACTGAACCACTCCAGAGAGAAGGGTCTGTCTCTCCACCTTTTAATGTTGCTCAATCATTTCTTTTTACTTCTCGCTTCAGCGAGCACAGTATGTGGCTTGTTGAGAATCTATTAAACAGAAAACCCTTCACTGTTTCACGGATGGATTTTTTAGAGAAATCTGTAGTCAGCGCGTGTTTCTCCGTTCTTTCACAGTTGCCCTAATTCTCTAAATTTCGGAGAGGGCATGTTAAAAAAAAGAAAAAGGTTTCTAATTTCTAATTTAACAAGTGACAGAATATTTTGACATTAGCAAATGAAAGGAAGTGTTTGATAAGACATCCGTGATTTGTATTATGGGCACGGATTTCCGTTGTGGTCGGTACTGAGTGGACTGTGACAATGAAATCACGGTATGATTAGAAGCCAAGGGCGTTTTTGTTGAGACCTTCTGGGAAATTAGAGCATCTGGGCTCAGAGCTGTGTGTGGATTATAGCAGTTTTCTGCTGTTTGTGTTGAAAATGCTCGCTCTACCTCCCTCTGGTTCCTCGCTCCCCTTTTGGTTTAATTCATATGAAGTTTTGACTATGTATTTATAATTTTCCTCTCTTGGAGGAAATGCTTTTTGTCTTCCATTTTCTAAGGGCTTACCCACCATTTTATTAACATCCTTGCTGTGGTTTGGATGCGGTTTATCCCCTGAAGGTTCCTGTGGTGGAGACATGGCCCTTAGTCTGGAAATGCTGGGCAGTGATGGGGCAGGTAAGTAGTGGTCCTGGTGGTCTTTAGATCTTTGAGCTCATGGCCTAGAAGACTTTAAGGCACTGTTCTTGGGATCCTGAGTGAGTTTCTAGAGCAAGGACCACTGTGGAATGGCCCCGGCTTCCTGAATCATGAGCTCTTGTTTTCACATATGCCCCTGCCAAGTTCATGCTCTTTCTCATGAGGGTCTCGCCACAGCTGAGCTGATGCTGGTGCCAGGACGCCGGGCTCCAGAACTGTGACCTAGATAGACCTCTCCCCATTCTTCTTTTTATTTTCAGGCTTATGCTGTGTGTTTCTTTAAACATTTTAATTTATAAGTTGACAAATTTATAGATGTGCACAGTGTATTTTCATCATACTGACTCATTACCCTGTTCTAATCAACTCCTACACCCACAGAACCCCTCTTTCCAAGCCTCCCTCTCTCTCTCTCTCTCTCTCTCTCTCTCTCTCTCTCTCTCACACACACACACACACACACACACACACACACACACACACACACTCTTTCTGCCATCAAAGAACATAAGAAAAAGGTCTTCAACATGCTGGCACTTCGGTACTGGACTTCCTGGTATTCAACTTCAGGATTCTGTGAGAAATTTCATTATAAGTTGCCCAGTTTCTTTCTCTTTGTTTGATGGATTGATTCACTGGACTGATTGAACTGGCTGGCCTTGAACTTGTGCTCCTCCTTCCTCCATATCTTGAGTGCTGGGATTACATATGAACCAACACATCCAACAAGTCTCAGGCATTCTGTAGTGCCACACACAACAGACTAGGGCATGAGACAACTACCCTAGAAATGGAGAGATGTAGATTGGAGGGGCAGAGGCAGTGAACAAAGGGATTATGCAAGCCATGAGGCCTGCCGAATGACACTTCCAGTCATACGCAATTTAAAAACTGAAGTCTCCGTCCTTCCCTTCTTCCAGCTGAACACACTGTGTCATCTTCACCACTGCACCAGAAGAGTAGAAAGAAGGGAGGCACTAAAGAGATGCTGAGTTACATTAAACAAAGCTGGACAAAGACAGTTTAAGCACTGACAAAAAAAAATGCTCAAACCTAGAGCTTTGAAGTTACTTTTCCAGGACAACAGCAACAGATGAGCCCAACACAACTCAGCTAGGGTGATGAAATTAAAAAGACAGAAACGCAAACACTTGGGGCTGCTGAGGCGCTGCCATGGGTGACGTCACTTGCTGCCATCGCCAAGGACCAGAGTTCAATCCCTAAACTCCACCTGACAGAAGAGAACTGACTCCTGAGAGTTGTCCTCTGGCCTCTACATGTGCACCACAGAAGTTCAATTCCCTGCATTCATATTAGTCTTACATCTGCTTGCAACTCCAGCCCCAGTGTGACTCAGCGCCCTCTTGTGGATACGATGGGTGTGTACACTCACATATGCATACAGACACACACCACGTAGAGTTAAAAATAAAATAAATTGGTTTTTAGTTCTCTTTCCCTATAGCTGCTCCTCTCAGTGTGGAGAACCGTTGCCTAGTTTTTAAAGCCATTCTCATTAATTACTGACAGAATTAAGGTTCTTCTCTTAGAGAAGTGGCTGACTCTCATCTAATACAACACAGCAGGTCTCTCAAACTTTGTTTTGAAGCATAAAAACCATATCAAAAAATTTTAATTGAAAAATTTTGCTCATATAGTGTATTCTGAACATGGTCTCCTCTCCCCACTTTCTCCAAGATCCCCACCCATCCCCACCCATCCAACTCCATGCCCTGTCTCCCCCCACCCTCTCTCCAGGACAGATGAACAAATAAAAAGAAACAAAATTAAGAAAAAACCACAAAGGAACAGGCACCAAAAAAACACAGAGTTGGAAAACATAATATACAAGCAAAAGACCAGAGAGATTAAAAAAAATGTTCAAGTAAAATAATATACAACAAAAGTCTACACAAATTTGATTGAGTTCATTTTATTTTGACCATCTACTGCTGGACATAGAGCCAGCCAGGGGGGGGGCACCCATTTATAGGACAAGGAAATGGGGAATAGGAGAAGAATTGTGGGAAGGGGTGACCAGAAGGGGGCAGTGAGAGGGATGTAAAGTGAATACGGAGAAAAAAAAAAAAAACCTACCTACCTACCCTGTCTCCCCTTAAGTGTAGGTAAGACTCCATCAGGGAAAAAAAACCCAACTGATTTTCCCTTTGATATTAGCTAGCAATTGTAGACAGCTTCTTGCTTAGAGGAAGCCTAAATTCATTTCCCCCACTCAGCACTGGGGCCCCATCTGTCTTGAGCTTGAGTAGGCCCTGTGCATGCTGCCACAGTCTCTGTGAATTCATGTGTGCACTGGTCCTGTTGTGCCTGGAGGATACCATTTCCTTAGAGTCATTCCCTCTGGCTCTTATAACCTTTCTGCCTCCTCTTCCCCATGGCTTCCTGCAGCCTGAGGGGAGATCTCCAATGTGTCTTGATCAAGCACACTCTGCACAGACCCAGCTGTGCATACCACAGTGCAACAGAGCAGTATTCTTCACACACCATCACCAATATGATGTTATTTAACATTTTGTTTGAAAAGAACAAAAAGTCAAAAGTATTCTCATCCCATAACATCATTATATAAAAAAATAAAAGCCTGTTCTAGCCCATCCAGTTCTTGGAGTAAGTTACTAACAATATTTTGGATCCTCAACTGGAAACATATAGATATGTTCATATGTGCTATAAATACATAGGTCTCTATAGAAGTGCAAATATCTTTTTAATAGCACATTTTATACTTTTATTATTTTCAGTCGTTTTCACACTGGTCTACTACTCAAACCATCACCTTTACTTCATGGGCATATATACTCTTTGTTCTTATTTACAGATCTACTTTTACAAGAGGAGGTTATAACTGTGTCTGTAGCATGGTGGGCACTCTGTGATTCTTAGCTACTGCTTATATTATTCATCATTGTTATAATTATGCATATGTATGCTTTTCTAATAATATACATACTTCCTTTATCAAGAGACATGAAGGCTGGAGTATACCTCAACTGATAGAGTGTATGATGGTTTGAATAAGAATGAGCCCCAAAGTTTCATATGTCTGAATGCTTATGGGGCGGCACTATTTGAAAGAATTAGAAAGTGTAAACATGTTGGCCAAGTGTCTCACTGGGGGGTGGGCTTTAGGGTTTTAAATGCTTAAGCCAGGCCCAGTTTCTATCTCATTCTGCTGCTTGCAGATGCAGGAGGCATAGAACTCTGTTCCTTCTCCAGCACCATGTCTGCCTGTGTGTTGGCATGTTTCCCACCATGCGGATAGTGGACTAAACCTCTGAAATAGTAAGCAAACCCTGCCTGAATGTTTTCATTTACAAGAGTCATCGTGGTTATGATGTCTCTTCCCAGCAATAAAACATTGACTAGTATAATGTTTACCTAGCATGCACAAAACTGCGGGTCTGATGACCAGAAATTCATAAGCATCAGGCACATGACTAGAACCCCAGAAGGTAGATGCAGGAAGATTAAAACTTCAAGGTCATTCTTGACAATGTTATGATTTCAAGTTGAGCTTTAGCTATGAGAGATAGGCACGGAAGGAGGGGTGGAAGGAGGAGGGAGGGGGGAGAGAAACAGAGAGAGATTTCAATAAAGTTATGAGACTTAGAAAGATGTTTATCCCTGAAACGCATAGAATATCTGGTAGAAACCCCAGGGCCACACATGAGAAACTTCCTTGAGTTGTGAATCAGGAGCGGTCCAGAGATGCCCAAACAACTTAGGCTATTGTTGTTGCCATTAGTTGCCTCCCAGAGATTTAAAGTAGGTTTCTATTGCTGGAAACACAATGCACTTAAGATAGAGGATTCCGAGAATTTGAGCTAGATCTGACCTAAAACTTCCTCCCTAAAGACAAGCTTTCATACTATTGAAAGGCGTTATCAGAACTGCCAAGGAAATGAACCAATCAGTGAACCAGTCCTGACACCCATGATCTACAAAAATGTCCCACAAGGCAATAGTGGTACACTGGCACTTGTATCTTGGCTGTTACCAACAGATGTCTAGTTGGACTTAAGAAACTTCTCTTTGCAGCAGATAGAGACCATTACAATAAGCTACAGAAATGCAGAAAGAACCTGATAGTGGTGTTCCCAGACCCAGTTGTTACATCTACAATACAATCTCCATACCTAAAGCTCAGAGAACATCACAGAATAATAAACAAAAAGATTGTCAAGAACCAGAGTAATTTTCTCTGTGACTTAGAATTGCCTTAATTTTGTTTAACTAAGACCAAAACACAGAAACAAATTAACTCCCCAGACTAATGTGACTACCACTAATAACTATGACTATCTGTTGAAAGTCCAAAAGAAAATATCTGAACAATTTTGTTTTCTGTAAGCATGAATCAAACTCAATTTGTACAAATAAAATACTACTTTAAATATTTTAGTTAAGTGCAGAATTTTATTTGATTAGAGGATTTCATTACTAAAACATGTGCACTCTACCTACTTAACTTTTCCCTGTAGAACATCATTTGTCTCCCCTACAGTTTAGACCAAATTCATCAGACAGGTAATTTTCCATTGAGATGGATAGCTGGTGTCTGGCAGGAAGGCACTCTGCTGTTGACTGAAGGAAGATCAATATGTTCCACAGGCCAGGAGCATAGACTGCAAAGATCCTAGTCTGGTTCTGATTTGTATTCAAGGGTTAGTTGAGGGCCACCCAACTTTGCATTCACTGGAGCACCAGAGTTAGGAAAAGACTTTTTGTTGGATCAGTTCTAGATCTCAAGTGCTGAACAGAATCTTGACTATAGGTTGAAAGCTTTATGCCTTAAATGAGCTTTGGAGACCAACACTGGGAATACAGGCTGTTTAAATACCCATATTTATCACTGCCAAACTTAGCATTGATCCATAAAAATGGAAACTTCCAAATCAATAAGCAGTCAATCCCCATTTCCTCTCTCTCTCTCTCAACCACTGATAATCACCAACTCACTTTCTGTCTCTCTGCTCCCTATTCTG
This sequence comes from Rattus norvegicus, assembly GCF_021556685.1. Taxonomy (NCBI): domain Eukaryota; kingdom Metazoa; phylum Chordata; class Mammalia; order Rodentia; family Muridae; genus Rattus; species Rattus norvegicus. The sequence goes on along the minus strand of NC_141539.1, from coordinate 83,525,367 downwards.
AGTATGTCATCCAAATATTCAACCAGCAGTCCAGGACTTTGAGTCTGGCTTCTTCTTCTTGCATCCTCAAGGTTCATGTTGAAGTACATATTACTATTTATATGGCTGAGAAATATTCTTCTGTATGTCCATTTATCAGTTACTGATTAGTTTGTTCCTATTTAGATTTGTGAAAAGTATCTGAGTATCTGTGTGCCAGTTTTTGCTTACCATCTTGTTTCCATCCTTTAAGGGATACGTATACCAAGAAGGATAACTGTTATCATGATGGTGCCTTTATCTTAACAGTTTAAGTCAGGACTACACCATCTCACATTTGTGCTATTGTAGAAGGGTTCCAATTTCTCTAGACTCTATCAGCATTTTTGTGTATGTCAAGCTCTATATTTTTCTGATATATATATATATATCTTTAGTAATTAATTATGAGTATCTTTTTATGTGTTTACTTGGTATTAGTGTAACTTACGTTGAGAAACATCTATTCAGTCTTTGCCCATTTTTTAACTGAGTTATTCAGTTTTTGTTAAGTTGCAAAAGATTATTCTGGATAAAAAAAAAATCTCTTGTCTAATGCATAGTTATCAACTTTACTTTCCCATTCTGTAGCTTGTGTTTTTTGATAGTCCACAAGTTTTTAACTTCCATTAAAACTGATATTTGTTTCTCTTGTTGTTTGTTCTTTTGCTCTCATGGGTAACAGAACCATTGTCCCCTTATAATTGCAAGCTGCAGATCTAATGAGGATGTGTATCTAAATACACTGGTGTTATATTTGCTATTCTATTAATTAGAAGTAGAGTATATTTCTGTCACTTTGAAACTGGTCACATGCACTAACCAATACAAAAAAGTGATGTTTTAAACTCAGGCCTATGCTGAAGTTACTTGAAAATTTAAAAGGTTGAGTCACTCCCAGTAGATATCTAACATGTGCCTGATGTCTTCCAGGACTCTAGGATAAGTAAATCCCAGGGAGACAGGATCAGGAATCGGGAGAGACAGGAGAGTGAGCCAGAGGGCCAGTAGATGAATAGGAATACGCAGCTGGGAACCTCTAGAAAGTCCCAGAGCCCTGGGATGTGAGAGGCACCCAGGACTCAATGTGGATGACCTTAGCTGAAATACCCAACAGTGGGGAAATAAACCTGAAGAGAATACCTCCGGTAGCCAGATGAACCCCCAGTGGAGAGATGGGGACACCAACCTACCTACAGAACTTTAATCCAAAATTGTCTCTGTCTAAAAGAAGCGGAGGGACAAAGATGCAGCAGAGACTGACCCAACCTGAGAGCTGTCCCGGGCAGGGCCAATCAACGACACTCTCAGTGACGCTACGCCGCGCTTATGACAGGGACCATCATAGCTGTGCTCCGGTGCTCTGCCAGCAGCTGAGTGAGACAGACGCAGACACCACAGCCAACCACTGGACTGAGCTCTGAGAACCCTATGGAAGCCTTAGGGGAAGGACTAAAGAAACTGAAGGGGATGGCAACCCCACAGAAAGACCAACAAAGTCAACCTGGACCCCTGGGAGCTCCCAGAGACTGAGCTACCAACCAAAGAGCATATGTGGGCAAACCAAACTGAGGCCCTAGGCACATGTGCATCAGAGGCTGCCTTGTGTAGCCTCAGTGGGAGAGGATGAGCCTAATACTGTAGAGACCTGATGCACTTGGGGGGAGGGGAATACCCAGGGGGAAACCTCTCAGAGGTGAAAGGGAGGGAATATGGAGGGAGGAACCCGGGAGGGGATAGCAGGTGGGGGTGCAGCCTTTGAGATATAAATACATAAATTAAAAAGAAAAACCACCTGAGAAAATCTAGCCTATACCGTGTACAGCAGAAAGCCACAGATAGCCACAGTATCACATGAAACTTAATTTAAAAGGAAAATGTGTAAAATATTGCTGTCCCAGCACTGTTAGGTAACCAGTGACCAAATGGACCAGTGATGAAGTATCATTCAACAAAGATGACACTCAGATGTTGACAAATGGCCTAGGTAATCACAATCACATGGCATTCATAAGCCAATAACAAACATGTAGGTTCTCTGAAGGGCTAGAGGACCAATTTGGGAAGGACACAGAGAAAAACTATACTACTTATCTATTTAATTTGCTAAATCTGGCAACTGAAAACTACCTGATATTTGGCTTTGTGCTGGAGATCATCACACACCCTGCTCCCAGGCCTTATGCATGCTGGGTGGATACTCCACATACTCAGATTCAATTCTATCTTTAAAAATTAACTTCTAGGTCTTCCTGGTTGCTGCCGCTGCAGAGAGCCCGTGGGCAGCACCCCACGAGCGAACTTGAGCCTCGGGACCACAAGTAAGACCAAATTTTCTGCTGCAAGAAAGCTGCCTGGTGAACTTGGAACACACGGAAGCAGAATTTCTCTAGGACCGGGCACGTTCTGTGTTTACCGGAAGTCCCACACCCGCAGATCCCGGCCCACAGCAGCTCTCTGCTCCCAGACCCAGTGAGAGAGAGACCCAACCGCCTGGTCAGGTGGGCACTCCTGAGGCTGCAGAGCAGAAGAGACCACCAACTCTGCTCACCCCTGCCCACATCCCTGGCCCAAGAGGAAACTGTATAAGGCCTCTGGGCTCCCGTGGGGGAGGGCCCAGGAGCGGCAGGACCCCTGCCTGAGACACTGCCGGAACCTGAAAGAAACAGACCGGATAAACAGTTCTCTGCACCCAAATCCCGTGGGAGGGAGAGCTAAACCTTCAGAGAGGCAGACAAGCCTGGGAAACCAGAAGAGACTGCTCCCTGCACAAACATCTCGGACACCAGAGGAAAAAGCCAAAGACCATCTGGAACCCTGGTGCACTGAAGCTCCCGGAAGGGGCGGCACAGGTCTTCCTGGTTGCTGCCGCTGCAGAGAGCCCGTGGGCAGCACCCCACAAGCGAACTTGAGCCTCAGGACCACAGGTAAGACCAAATTTTCTGCTGCAAGAAAGCTGCCTGGTGAACTCAAGACACAGGCCCACAGGAACAGCTGAAGACCTGTACAGAGGAAAAACTACACGCCCGAAAGCAGAACACTCTGTCCCCATAACTGACTGAAAGAGAGGAAAACAGGTCTACAGCACTCCTGACACACAGGCTTATAGGACAGTCTAGCCACTGTCAGAAATAGCAGAACAAAGTAACACTAGAGATAATCTGATGGCGAGAGGCAAGCACAGGAACCCAAGCAACAGAAACCAAGACTACATGGCACCATCGGAGCCCAATTCTCCCATCAAAACAAACATGGAATATCCAAACACACCAGAAAAGCAAGATCTAGTTTCAAAATCATTTTTGATCATGATGCTGGAGGACTTCAAGAAAGACATGAAGAACTCCCTTAGAGAACAAGTAGAAGCCTACAGAGAGGAATCGCAAAAATGCCTGAAAGAATCGCAAAAATCCCTGAAAGAATTCCAGGAAAACATAAATAAACAAGTAGAAGCCCATAGAGAGGAGACACAAAAATCCCTGAAAGAATTCCAGGAAAACACAATCAAACAGTTGAAGGAATTAAAAATGGAAATAGAAGCAATCAAGAAAGAACACATGGAAACAACCCTGGATATAGAAACCCAAAGGAGAAACAAGGAGCTGTAGATACAAGCTTCACCAACAGAATACAAGAGATGGAAGAGAGAATCTCAGGAGCAGAAGATTCCATAGAAATCATTGACTCAACTGTCAAAGATAATGTAAAGCAGAAAAAGCTACTGGTCCAAAACATACAGGAAATCCAGGACTCAATGAGAAGATCAAACCTAAGGATAATAGGTATAGAAGAGAGTGAAGACTCCCAGCTCAAAGGACCAGTAAATATCTTCAACAAAATCATAGAAGAAAACTTCCCTAACCTAAAAAAAGAGATACCCATAGACATACAAGAAGCCTACAGAACTCCAAATAGATTGGACCAGAAAAGAAATACCTCCCGTCACATAATTGTCAAAACACCAAACGGACAAGATAAAGAAAGAATATTAAAAGCAGTAAGGGAAAAAGGTCAGGTAACATATAAAGGGAGACCTATCAGAATCACACCAGACTTCTCGCCAGAAACTATGAAGGCCAGAAGATCCTGGACTGATGTTATACAGACCCTAAGAGAACACAAATGCCAGCCCAGGTTACTGTATCCAGCAAAACTCTCAATTAACATTGATGGAGAAACCAAGATAATCCATGACAAAACCAAATTTACACAATATCTTTCCACAAATCCAGCACTACAAAGGATAATAAATGGTAAAGCCCAACATAAGGAGGCAAGCTATACCCTAGAAGAAGCAAGAAACTAATCATCTTGGCAACAAAACAAAGAGAATGAAAGCACACAAACATATCCTCACATCCAAATATGAATATAAAGGGAAACAATAATCACTATTCCTTAATATCTCTCAATATCAATGGCCTCAACTCCCCAATAAAAAGACATAGATTAACAAACTGGATACGCAACGAGGACCCTGCATTCTGCTGCCTACAGGAAACACACCTCAGAGACAAAGACAGACACTACCTCAGAGTGAAAGGCTGGAAAACAACTTTCCAAGCAAATGGTCAGAAGAAGCAAGCTGGAGTAGCCATTCTAATATCAAATAAAATCAATTTCCAACTAAAAGTCATCAAAAAAGATAAGGAAGGACACTTCATATTCATCAAAGGAAAAATCCACCAAGATGAACTCTCAATCCTAAATATCTATGCCCCAAATACAAGGGCACCTACATACGTAAGAGAAACCTTACTAAAGCTCAAAACACACATTGCACCTCACACAATAATAGTGGGAGATTTCAACACCCCACTCTCATCAATGTACAGATCATGGAAACAGAAATTAAACAGTGATGTCGACAGACTAAGAGAAGTCATGAGCCAAATGGACTTAACGGATATTTATAGAACATTCTATCCTAAAGCAAAAGGATATACCTTCTTCTCAGCTCCTCATGGTACTTTCTCCAAAATTGACCATATAATTGGTCAAAAAACGGGCCTCAACAGGTACAGAAAGATAGAAATAATCCCATGCGTGCTATCGGACCACCACGGCCTAAAACTGGTCTTCAATAACAATAAGGGAAGAATGCCCACATATACGTGGAAATTGAACAATGCTCTACTCAACGATAACCTGGTCAAGGAAGAAATAAAGAAACAAATTAAAAACTTTTTTAGAATTTAATGAAAATGAAGATACAACATACTCAAACTTGTGGGACACAATGAAAGCTGTGCTAAGAAGAAAACTCATAGCGCTGAGTGCCTGCAGAAAGAAACAGGAAAGAGCATATGTCAGCAGCTTGACAGCACACCTAAAAGCTCTAGAACAAAAAGAAGCAAATACACCCAGGAGGAGTAGAAGGCAGGAAATAATCAAACTCAGAGCTGAAATCAACCAAGTAGAAACAAAAAGGACCATAGAAAGAATCAACAGAACCAAAAGTTGGTTCTTTGAGAAAATCAACAAGATAGATAAACCCTTAGCCAGACTAACGAGAGGACACAGAGAGTGCGTCCAAATTAACAAAATCAGAAATGAAAAGGGAGACATAACTACAGATTCAGAGGAAATTCAAAAAATCATCAGATCTTACTATAAAAACCTATATTCAACAAAATTTGAAAATCTTCAGGAAATGGACAATTTCCTAGACAGATACCAGGTATCGAAGTTAAATCAGGAACAGATAAACCAGTTAAACAACCCCATAACTCCTAAGGAAATAGAAGCAGTCATTAAAGGTCTCCCAAGCAAAAAGAGCCCAGGTCCAGACGGGTTTAGTGCAGAATTCTATCAAACCTTCATAGAAGACCTCATACCAATATTATCCAAACTATTCCACAAAATTGAAACAGATGGAGCACTACCGAATTCCTTCTACGAAGCCACAATTACTCTTATACCTAAACCACACAAAGACACAACAAAGAAAGAGAACTTCAGACCAATTTCCCTTACGAATATCGACGCAAAAATACTCAATAAAATTCTGGCAAACCAATTTCAAGAGCACATCAAAACAATCATCCACCATGATCAAGTAGGCTTCATCCCAGGCATGCAGGGATGGTTTAATATACGGAAAACCATCAACGTGATCCATTATATAAACAAACTGAAAGAACAAAACCACATGATCATTTCATTAGATGCTGAGAAAGCATTTGACAAAATTCAACACCCCTTCATGATAAAAGTCCTGGAAAGAATAGGAATTCAAGGCCCATACCTAAACATAGTAAAAGCCATATACAGCAAACCAATTACTAACATTAAACTAAATGGAGAGAAACTTGAAGCAATCCCACTAAAATCAGGGACTAGACAAGGCTGCCCACTGTCTCCCTACTTATTCAATATAGTTCTTGAAGTTCTAGCCAGAGCAATCAGACAACAAAAGGAGATCAAGGGGATACAGATCGGAAAAGAAGAGGTCAAAATATCACTATTTGCAGATGACATGATAGTATATTTAAGTGATCCCAAAAGTTCCACCAGAGAACTACTAAAGCTGATAAACAACTTCAGCAAAGTGGCTGGGTATAAAATTAACTCAAATAAATCAGTTGCCTTCCTCTATACAAAAGAGAAACAAGCCGAGAAAGAAATTAGGGAAACGACACCCTTCATAATAGACCCAAATAATATAAAGTACCTCGGTGTGACTTTAACCAAGCAAGTATAAGATCTGTACAATAAGAACTTCAAGACACTGAGGAAAGAAATTGAAGAAGACCTCAGAAGATGGAAAGATCTCCCATGCTCATGGATTGGCAGGATTAATATAGTAAAAATGGCCATTTTACCAAAAGCAATCTACAGATTCAATGCAATCCCCATCAAAATACCAATCCAATTCTTCAAAGAGTTAGACAGAACAATTTGCAAATTCAACTGGAATAACAAAAAACCCAGGATAGCTAAAGCTATCCTCAACAATAAAAGGACTTCAGAGGGAATCACTATCCCTGAACTCAAGCAGTATTACAGAGCAATAGTGATAAAAACTGCATGGTATTGGTACAGAGACAGACAGATAGACCAATGGAATAGAATTGAAGACCCAGAAATGAACCCACACACCTATGGTCACTTGATTTTTGACAAAGGAGCCAAAACCATTCAATGGAAAAAAGATAGCACTTTCAGCAAATGGTGCTGGTTCAACTGGAGGGCAACATGTAGAAGAATGCAGATCGATCCATGCTTATCACCCTGTACAAAGCTTAAGTCCAAGTGGATCAAGGACCTCCACATCAAACCAGACACACTCAAACTAATAGAAGAAAAACTAGGGAAGCATCTGGAACACATGGGCACTGGAAAAAATTTCCTGAACCAAACACCAATGGCTTATGCTCTAAGATCAAGAATCGACAAATGGGATCTCATAAAACTGCAAAGCTTCTGTAAGGCAAAGGACACTGTGGTTAGGACAAAACGGCAACCAACAGATTGGGAAAAGATCTTTACCAATCCTACAACAGATAGAGGCCTTATATCCAAAATATACAAAGAACTCAAGAAGTTAGACCGCAGGGAAACAAATAACCCTATTAAAAAATGGGGTTCAGAGCTAAACAAAGAATTCACAGCTGAGGAATGCCGAATGCCTGAGGAACACCTAAAGAAATGTTCAACATCTTTAGTCATAAGGGAAATGCAAATCAAAACAACCCTGAGATTTCACCTCACACCAGTGAGAATGGCTAAGATCAAAAACTCAGGTGACAGCAGATGCTGGCGAGGATGTGGAGAAAGAGGAACACTCTTCCATTGTTGGTGGGATTGCAGACTGGTAAAACCATTCTGGAAATCAGTCTGGAGGTTCCTCAGAAAATTGGACATTGAACTGCCTGAGGATCCAGCTATACCTCTCTTGGGCATATACCCAAAGGATGCCTCAACATATAAAAGAGACACGTGCTCCACTATGTTCATCACAGCCTTATTTATAATAGCCAGAAGCTGGAAAGAACCCAGATGCCCTTCAACAGAGGAATGGATACAGAAAATGTGGTACATCTACACAATGGAATATTACTCAGCTATCAAAAACAACGGCTTTATGAAATTCGTAGGCAATGGTTGGAACTGGAAAATATCATCCTGAGTGAGCTAACCCAATCACAGAAAGACATACATGGTATGCACTCATTGATAAGTGGCTATTAGCCCAAATGCTTGAATTACCCTAGATCCCTAGAACAAACGAAACTCAAGACAGATGATCAAAATGTGAATGCTTCACTCCTTCTTTAAATGAGGAAAAAGAATACCCTTGGCAGGGAAGGGAGAGGCAAAGATTAAAACAGAGACTGAAGGAACACCCATTCAGAGCCTGCCCCACATGTGGCCCATACATATACAGCCACCCAATTAGACAAGATGGATGAAGCAAAGAAGTGCAGACCGACAGGAGCCGGATGTAGATCGCTCCTGAGAGACACAGCCAGAATACAGCAAATACAGATGCGAATGCCAGCAGCAAACCACTGAACTGAGAATAGGTCCCCTGTTGAAGGAATCAGAGAAAGAACTGGAAGAGCTTGAAGGGGCTCGAGACCCCAAAAGTACAACAATGCCAAGCAACCAGAGCTTCCAGGGACTAAGCCACTACCTAAAGACTATACATGGACTGACCCTGGACTCTGACCCCATAGGTAGCAATGAATATCCTAGTAAGAGCACCAGTGGAAGGGGAAGCCCTGGGTCCTGCTAAGACTGAACCCCCAGTGAACTAGTCTATGGGGGGAGGGCGGCAATGGGGGGAGGGTTGGGAAGGGAACACCCATAAGGAAGGGGAGGGGGGAGGGGGATGTTTTCCCGGAAACCGGAAAAGGGAATAACACTCGAAATGTATATAAGAAATACTCAAGTTAATAAAAAAAAATTAACTTCTAGGGGCTGGAGAGATGGCTCAGCGGTTAAGAGCACTGACTGCTCTTCCAGAGGTCCTGAGTTCAAATCCCAGCAACCACATGGTGGCTCACAACCATCTGTAATGGGATCTTATGCCCTCTTCTGGTGTGTCTGAAGACAGCTACAGTGTGCTCATATATAATAAATAAATCTTTAAAAAAAATTAACTTCTAAACAACAAACTTCTCTCAAATTAAAAGAAGTCTGAATGCAACTCTAAATTGACTTAAAATTATAACCAAATGTGGAGTGTGCAGGGTCAAGAAATTAAAACAGGTCAGAAGAGTTGAAACCCTAAGACAATTTCTTTATGAGAAATCTACAAGACATATGGTGATCACAGCGAAAAGTCCAACGAGATTTAAAAAAATTTTTTTTGATTGGAAACTGTTAGTATTACACTTTAAGAGGCTAAGACATCAGGTTATTTTGAATTAAGCATAGCAATCCAAAAGTGTAAATGTCTTCTTAGAAGGGGGAACAGAAATATTCATAGGAGGAGATATGGAGACAAAGTTTGGAGGAGAGACTGAAGGAATGGCCATTCAGAGCCTGCCCCACCTGGAGATCCAGCCCATATGCATACAGCCACCAAACCCAGACAATATTGTTGATGTCAGGAAGTGCATGCTGACAGGAGCCTGATATAGCTGTCTCCTGAGAGGTTCTGCCAGAGCATGACAATTACAGAGGCAAATGCTAGCAGCCAACCATTGAACCATTGAGAATGGGTCCCCATTGGAGGAGTAAAAGAGAGGACTGAAGGAGCTGAAGGGGTTTGCAACCCCATAAGAACAACAATATCAATGAACCAGAGCTCCCAGGGACTAAACCACCACCCATGACAGACCCATGGCTCCAGCCGCATATATAGCAGAGGACGGCCTTGTTGGGCACCAATGGAAGGAGAAGCCCTTGGTCCTGCCAAGGCTGGACCCCCCCCCCAGTGTAGAGGAATGTCAGGGTGGGGAGGCAGGAAGGGGTGTGTGGTTGGATGGAGGAAAGGGGATAACATGTGAAATGTAAATTAAAAAATATCCAATAAAAAAATAAAAGTATAAATGTGCCTAAAGAATGTCAAAAAACATAGCTTGGGAGACTTTTTCCCAAAAGGGAAAAAATACTGAACCGTTATAAGGTTCCCCAACAGAATTCATTAATGAATTAATGCCACTTCAACATCATGTCTCTGCACCACTGAAAAGGCTGCTCTGCGTGGCAATGTGCTTCAAAGCATCACTTTAAATGCTTTTTGCCTGTGCTAAGATAGACAATTAATACTAAGCCACAGTGAAGGGGAGTGTTCCAATTGTACAAATCAGTTACTTAAAAAGTGTCAGACAGAAAAAGGGCTATTGAAATCTAATGAAAAACTGTAGTGCTTAATAAGAATAAAGTTTTTCAAAACATTATTGGTAAGCCACCAAGCTGAAAAGTCCCCGCAGAGTCTTTTGTTTAGTTCTTACATTACTTTCAAACTCAGAGCTTAGGAAGAAAGAGAATCAAAAGCACAATCGTTCAAATCTTTAATAAAATATCAATGACTATCTTCATATAGCATCCCGTAAGGACGCCCCATTCCATGAATTGTGGTCTCAAAAGCAGAGTAAAGAAGACAAGTATTCTTTAAAAATCACTCCAACGCAGCACGTGTATACAAGTCACTCAGAGTTCTCCAGGAAGGAAACTCATCAACCATCATGCACCTGACCATCAATCTAGTGTCAGGTCTCTTTTGTAGCAACTCTGTCCACATCAAAAGAAAAACAGAGCTAAAGACTGTTAAAAACTCTTTAGTGTAATGTCAGTTTCTTTAACAGCTTTATCAGGAAAACACAAATATAATTTGATTACTTCTAATATAGAAGATAGAAAACTATTATGAAATGTCAAGTCGCCTCAGTTTTTGCATTTTTAAATACGTTTATCAGCTGCTTTACCAACTGATAAGTAAAAAGTGAATATCAAAGTTTGATATTTAAGGAATAATTTAGCCATGAATAAATTTTCTCCTGAAAAATGTAGAGTGCTTCAATGTCATTGGAGTGAAAATTTGATGCAAAATTTTATAAATGCTTCTGGGTGAAAAGAAAGGAAATGTACTATCGCTTTCAACTGAGTGCATTCGAATACATCGAGACATTTCCTTAGAAATCTCAAGTAGACCGAAGTCACATGTAATCTTCAAAGTGCACGATCTTTGTTTTTATGGTTTCTGACCCTATCAACACTGGTTTTCTTCATCCAATATTATATTTTTAAAATGTTATTATAAATATAGTCTTTCAAACATTTTTGTAGGGGCTGGAAAGTTGGCTTATGGTGAGAAACACTGGCTGTTCTTCCGAAGGACCTAGATTCCATTCTAAGTACATATATGACAGCTCACAACTGTTAGTACAGTTCCAAGGAACCTAACACTCTCTTCGGGCCTTCATGGGCACCAGACAAGTTGTGAACAGCCATGCATTCAGGCAAATCCTCTCACATATAAGATAAAATAAAAATAATAATCCTAAAGCATTTTCCTGATTATAAAAGGAAATTTTATTTCTAAATAAAAGTTAAAAGATATTTCTTTTTAAAACAGTGACTGCAGATGTTGTTTTGATTTTCCTATATCTGTTGAAACTTGCTTTGTGTCCTAATATGTGGCAGCACATACAAGACGTTCACAAGTTCAAGACAGGCAGAGACACAGCACGAAGAAGGAGAACTAGACAAAAAGTTCTACCCCTAGCCAAGAAGCTACTTGCAATCAATAGTTGCTAGGAGAGGGGAAATAAGTTTTCTTCAATATAATGATACTGGGTATATCAACCACTGTGTAGTTTGAATAGAAATGGCCTTCATTTGTTTGACGCTTGGTCATTAGACATGGTGCTACGTGACAGGGTTTAGGAGGTGTGACCTTGTTGGAGGACGTATAGCACCAGAGGTACGCCTTAGGGCTTTAATGGCCCAATCTTCCTGCTGCCTATACATTCAGATGTAGGACTCTGAGCTCCTCCAGACCATGTCTGTCTGTATGCTGCCATCATGCTAATACTAAACCTCTGAAACATAAGCAAGCCCCAGTTAAACGTCTATAAAGCTTTTCTTTACAAGAGTTGCTGTGGCCATGGTGTCTCTTCACAGCAATAGGGCATTAACTAGGACTAGGATTGTGGGTCACAATCCTTTTGGGGTCAAATGACCTTTTCACAGGGGTTGCATATCAGATATCCTGCACCTCAGATATATACACTGTGATTCATAGCAGCAGCAGAATTACTACTATGAGGTAGCAATGAAAATAATTCTATAATTGGAGGTCACCACAACATGAGGAACTGTATTAAAGGGTCTCAGCATTAGGAGGGTTGAGAACCACTGAATCAAGACAACCAAACCCTAGACCAGGCCTTATGCTCAGAAGTAGTTGACCAACACAAATCAAACTCCATAGAGTTTGTGTGTATATCTGTGTCTATCCACCTGCATGCACACACACTTTTTGGTTTGGTTTGTTTGATTGTTTGGTTGGTTGTTTAAGAGAGAAAGAACACAAACTTGGTGAGTAAGGAGATAGGGTATGATCTGGGGGACTGGGGGCAAATTTGAAAAGGTTAAACATATTGTATAAAATTCTCAAAAAATAAATATTGAAAAAAAGAAAAAAGAATAGAAGTAAAAAACAGTTAATGAGGACTGGAAAGATGGTTCCGGGGTTAATAACATATACTTCTCTTCACAAGGGCTTGAGTTCAACTCCTAACACCCACATATAACTGCTTGTAACTCGAGCATCCAAGGGATTCCCCTAACTCTAGGTGCATGAACATATACAGGCATACACATATAAATAAATAATAATAATAACGTTTTTAAAAACCAGTTAATGAATTATGTCATGTCAACAATAGTCAATCTGAAAGAGAAGTCAAAGGCCACAAATAGGTATCAAAGGTAATCATTCTTTGGCAATTTAGAACAATAAATGGAGCACATCTTGTAAATGTCCCTAGTCTCAAGTCTTAAAGAAGAAACAACCTGTTTCCTAACCTTTAAAACTGGCTTTTACTCTGCTAGTTTTGTAAGAATCTTATGTGCTTTAGTGGAAACCATAAAAGCAATACTAGCACAGTATTACATTACTAATTATATAGCTTCTCTCTAACTCTAAAATATTAACTGCTATTCCCTTCTTGCATAGAATATTCACAATTGAAGTAGTCTCAACTCCCTCATTCATTCAAACTGAAATTCCATATAATAATACCTCAAATAAACAGACTCCTTCACTTTTGCCCTAGACCCCACCCAACTCACGCAGAGCTTAAAATGTAATTATTTATAAATTAACATCATCACTTTAGGAGATAAATTTGCCAAAACATGAAGTGTCTATCAAATAATCATGTAATAACAAAAATTAATAAGTTTGTATTGTTTAATACAAATTTCTTGTGCGGTCAACCAAATATGGAGCTTAGCACACATGAAAACTTTAAAACCTTCAAAAATCTCATTTACCTTTCTCAACATGAAAGAAAAAATGTATTCAAAGTTCTAAAAGAATTGAGAAATTTCTCCATCCTCCACTCAAATATCAGTGATTTTCCAGGAGTCGTAGTGCACAACTACAATCCTAACATTCACTAGGGCTGAGAACTCAAGGACGACCCAGAATATCTGGCAAGACAATGTCCTTAATAATTTAAAAAAAACTGAATTGCAGTGGAAGTTTCTTTGGAGACTCAGTTATGTCCTATGATTTTTTTCTGGAAACTGTCACATGAGAGGATGTTTTTCCTGAAGTAGACACTTTGGAGGATGTTTTGCTGAGAACAAACACGTGGTGTTTTTCTAGAAGCATCCTGGAAAGGGGCATATGATGTTTTGCTAGAGCAGATGCTTGAGAGACCACGTGATATTTGAAAAGGGTAGAAAGTGGATGATGCTGGGTGGTATTGGTATGCATTAACATTCTTTGCTGGTCATCTTTGGGCTTTGCTGAGGCTGATATCTCTGCTGACAATGCTATATGATATTGGTTCACCTTACCACTCTTTGCTGATCATCATTTGTTGTGACTTCATAGAGAGAAACACTACCAACAAAATTAGAGTGATATCCTGGCGGTTTCTTGCCCTTTCTGCTAACCTCAGGTTAATTGGCAAAGCTCTTGCTAATTTGTAAATGCTCTAAATCAACCTGCTCTTGCTAATTTGTAAATGCTATTTTCCAGTGGATGAAGCTTCCACTGCTGATCCTCACAATAAAGATTGGAGTCACCCCAAAAAATGGTTTCTAAGCATGTATCCTACTTTGTTCTATTAATCTTTCCTTTACACTACCTCTGGTGGGTAGTGGAAGTTAAAACATTTAAGAACCCTTATTAAAAGTGGGTTTTGATCTTCTGGTCTCCATCTGCACACAGAGATAAGGCTGTCCCAAAGAGTCAGGACCCAAAACATGCCCAGAGAGAGAGGTGCTCTCCCAGAAGTGCTCTCCCACCTAAGATCGCAGGCTCACAGGCCCACAGAAGGGACAAGATCTAGTCACATAGCAAGACCAATTAACATCAGAGAAAACTAGATGGCGAGAGGCAAGTACAAGAACCTAAGCAACAGAAACAAAGACTACTTGGCATCATCAGAACCCAGTTCTCCCAACACAGCAAGTTGTGGATACCCCAACACATGGGAAAAGCAAGATTTAAAATTAAAATCACACCTCATGATGATAAAAGAGGACTTTAAGAAGGAGATAAGTAACTCCCTTAAAGAAATACAGAACAGAGGTAAACAAGTAGAAACCCTTAAAGAGGAAACACAAAAATCCCTTAAACAGTTACGGGAAAACACAAGCAAACAGGTAAAGGAATAGAAAAAAATATCCAGGATCTAATTGTGGAAATAGAAACAATAAAGAAATCACAAAGAGAGACAATGCTGGAGATAGAAAACCTAGAAAAGAGATCAAAAGACAAAAAAGCAAGAACCACCAACAGAATACAAGAGACTAAAGAGAGAATCTCAGGGGCAGAAGAGACCATAGAAAATATTGGTACAATAGTCAAAGAAAATGGAAAATACAAAAAGCCCCTAGCCAAAAACATCCAGGAAATTCAGGACACAATGAGAAACCCAAGCATAAAAATAGTAAGTACAGAGCTGATCCTGAACCACAGCTCCCTGCCCCCAAACACCATGGGAGAGAGAGCTCATCACCCAGACATGTAGGCAATCCTGAGACTGCAGGGCAGGAGAGACTGCCACTTTTACCCACATCCCTGGCTCGAGAGGAAACTGTATAGGGCCTCTGGGAACAGGAAGTTAGGGACAGTCAAGCTACAGGAGCCCTGCGGTCCAGACTGCTCCTGGCTCTGAACAGACCTGATCAAACAGCTCCCTGCACCCAAATCCTTTGGGAGGGAGAGCTAGACCTTCAGAGGGGCAGATACACCTGGGAAACCAGAAGAAACTACTCCTGCCCACATTTCTGACTGTAGAGGAAAACCCCTAGCACCATCTGGGCCCCTTATGCTCAGGGACACCGGAGAAGGAGGGCAGGCACTTCTGGCTGCAGCACTCCTGCAGAGCTGAAACCCAGCACCAAGAAATTACATCAGGCCTGAGACCAGAGGTAAGACCAATTTTTCTGCTCCAAGTGACCTGCCTGGTACACTCAGGACACAAGCCCACAGGAACAACTGAAAGCCACTGGACAATAATGACTACATGCCTGAAAGCACCTCTGCTCCCATAACTGACTAAAAGAAAACAGGTATACAGCACACCTGACACACAGGCCTATAGGACAGTCTAGCTACTATAAGAAATAGCAGAACAAGGTAACACCAGAGACAACTTGGTGGTGAGAGGCAAGTACAGGAACCCAAGCAACAGAAATATGGCATCATCGGGGCCCAATTCCCCCACCAAAGCAAACACTGAATATCCAAACACAACAGAAAAGCAAGATCTAGATTTAAAATCACATTATATCATGATGATGGAGGACTTCAAAAAAGAAATAAAGAATTCCCTTAGAAAAATGAAGGAAAACACCAGTAAACAAGTAGAAGCACTTAGAGAGGAAACACAAAAATCCCTGAAAAAATTCCAGCAAAACACAATCAAACAGGAGAAGGAATTGAAAGTGGAAATAGAAACAATAAAGAAGGCACAAAGGGAGACAACCCTGGATATAGAAAACCAAAGGAAGAGACAAGGAGCCGTAGACACAAGCATCATCAACAGAAAACAAGAGATAGAAGAGAGAATCTCAGGAGCAGAAGATTCCATAGAAATCATCGACACAACTGTCAAAGATAACAGAA
The DNA here is from genome assembly GCF_021556685.1 of Rattus norvegicus. Classification (NCBI taxonomy): domain Eukaryota; kingdom Metazoa; phylum Chordata; class Mammalia; order Rodentia; family Muridae; genus Rattus; species Rattus norvegicus. The sequence goes on along the minus strand of NC_141539.1, from coordinate 83,509,082 downwards.
AACAGATAAAACTACTGGCCCAAAACATACAGGAAATCCAGGACACAAAGAGAAGATCAAACCTAAGGATAATAGGTATAGAAGAGAATGAAGACACCCATATCAACGGACCAGTAAATATCTTCAACAAAATCATGGAAGAAACCTTCCCTAACCTAAAGAAAGAGATGCCCATAAACATACAAGAAGCCTACAGAACTCCAAATAGATTGGACCAGAAAAGAAACTCTCCTGTCACATAATAGTCAAAACACCAAACGCACAAAACAAAAAAAAAGAATATTAAAAACAGTAAGGGGAAAATGTCAAGTAACATATAAAGGCGGACATATCAGAATCACACCAGACTTCTCACCAAAGACTATGAAAGCCAGAAGATCCTGGACTGATGTCATACAGACCCTAAGAGAACACAAATGCCAGCCCAGGTTACTGTATCCAGCAAAACTCTCAATTAACATTGATGGAGAAACCAAGATATTCCATGACAAAACCAAATTTACACAATATCTTTCTACAAATCCAGCACTACAAAGGATAATAAATGGTAAAGCCCAACACAAGGAGGCAAGCTACACCCCAGAAAACGCAAGAAACTAATTGTTTTGCAACAAAACAAAGAGAAGACAAGCGCACAAACATATTCTCACCTCCAAATACAAAGATAACAGGAAGCAACAGTTAGTATTCCTTAATATCTCTTAACATCAATGGACTCAATTCCCAAATAAAAAGACACAGATAACAAATTGGATAGTAATAAGGACCAAGCATTTTGCTCCCTACAGGAAACACACCTCAGAGACATAGACAGCACTACCTCAGAGTGAAAGGCTGGAAAACAACTTTCCAAGCAAATGGTCAGAAGAAGCAAGCTGGAGTAGCCATTCTAATATTGAATAAAATCGATTTTCGACTAAACGTCATCAAAAAAGATAAGGAAGGACAGTTCATATTCATCAAAGGAAAAATCCACCAAGATGAACTCTCAATCCTAAATATCTATGCTCCAAATACAAGGGCACCTACATATGTAAAAGAAACCTTACTAAAGCTCAAAGCACACATTGCACCTCACACAATAATAGTAGGAGATTTCAACACCCCACTCTCATCAATGAACAGATTATGGAAAAAGAAATTAAACAGAGACATAGACAGACTAAGAGAAGTCATGAACCAAATGGACTTAACAGCTATTTATACAACATTCTATCCTAAAGCAAAAGGTTATACCTTCTTCTCACTACCTCATGGTACTTTCTCCAACACTGACCATATAATCAGGCACAAAACCAGCCTCAAGAAAGATAGAAATAATCCAATGCGTCCTATCAGACCACCACGGGCTAAAGTTGGAATTCAATGACAATAAGGAAAGAATGCCCACATACACATGGAAGTTGAACAATGCTCTACTCAATGATGACCTGGTCAAGGAAGAAATAAAGAAAGAGATTAAAGACTTCTCAGAATTAAATGATAATGAAGGTACAACATACCCAAACTTATGGAACACAATGAAAGCTGTGCTAAGAGGAAAACTCATAGCGCTGAGTGCCTGCAGAAAGAAACAGGAGAGAGCATATATCAGCAGCTTGACAGCACACCTAAAAGCTCTAGAACAAAAAGAAGCAAATACACCCAGGAGGAGTAGAAGGCAGGAAATAATCAAACTCAGGGCTGAAATCAACCATGTAGAGACAAAAAGGACCATACAAAGAATCAACAGAACCAAAAGCTGGTTCTTTGAGAAAATCAACAAGATAGATAAACCCTTAGCCAGACCAGCCTAACCAGAGGTCACAGAGAGTGTGTCCAAATCAACAAAATCAGAAATGAAAAGGGAGATATAACTACAGAATCAGAGGAAATTCAAAAAAGCATCAGATCCTACTACAAAAGCCTATACTTCCTAGACAGATACCAGGTACCGAAGTTAAATCAGGAATAAATAAACCATTTAAACAACCCCATAACTCCTAAAGAAATAGAAGCAGTCATTAAAAGTCTCCCAACCAAAAAGAATCCAGGTCCAGATGGGTTCAATGCAGAATTCTATCAGACCTTCATAGAAGACCTCATACCAATAATATTCAAACAATTCCACAAAATTGAAACAGATGGAGCACTACAGAATTCCTTTTATGAAGCCACAATTACTCTTATACCTAAACCACACAAAGACCCAACAAAGAAAGAGAACTTCAGACCAATTACCCTTATGAATATCGACACAAAAATATTCAATAAAATTCTTGCAAACAGAATCCAAGAACACATCAAAACAATCATTCATCATGATCAAGTAGGCTTCATCCCAGGTATGCAGGGATAGTTTAATATACAGAAAGCCATCAAAATAATCCACTATATAAACAAACTGAAAGATAAAAACCACATGATCATTTCATTAGATGCTGAGAAAGCATTTGACAAGATTCATGATACACCTTCATGATAAAAGTCCTGGAAAGAACAGGAATTCAAGGCCCATACCTAAACATAGTAAAAGCCATATACAGCAAACCAGTTGCTAACATTAAACTAAATGGAGAGAAACTTGAAGCAATCCCACTAAAATCAGGGACTAGACAAGGCTGCCCACTCTCTCCCTACTTATTCAATATAGTTCTTGAAGTTCTAGCCAGAGCATTCAGACAACAAAAGGAGATCAAAGGGACACAGATTGGAAAGGAAAAAGTCAAAATATGACTATTTGCAGATGACATGATAGTATATTTAAGTGATCCCAAAAGTTCTGCCAGAGAACTACTAAAGTTGATAAACAACTTCAGCAAAGTGGCTGGGTATAAAATTAACTCAAATAAATCAGTTGCCTTCCTCTATACAAAAGAGAAACAAGCCGAGAAAGAAATTAGGGAAACGACACCCTTCATAATAGACCCAAATAATATAAAGTACCTCGGTGTGACTTTAACCAAGCAAGTAAAAGATCTGTACAATAAGAACTTCAAGACACTGAGGAAAGAAATTGAAGAAGACCTCAGAAGATGGAAAGATCTCCCATGCTCATGGATTGGCAGGATTAATATAGTAAAAATGGCCATTTTACCAAAAGCAATCTACAGATTCAATGCAATCCCCATCAAAATACCAATCCAATTCTTCAAAGAGTTAGACAGAACAATTTGCAAATTCATCTGGAATAACAAAAAACCCAGGATAGCTAAAGCTATCCTCAACAATAAAAGGACTTCAGGGGGAATCACTATCCCTGAACTCAAGCAGTATTACAGAGCAATAGTGATAAAAACTGCATGGTATTGGTACAGAGACAGACAGATAGACCAATGGAATAGAATTGAAGACCCAGAAATGAACCCACACACCTATGGTCACTTGATTTTTGACAAAGGAGCCAAAACCATCCAATGGAAAAAAGATAGCATTTTCAGCAAATGGTGCTGGTTGAACTGGAGGTCAGCATGTAGAAGAATGCAGATCGATCCATGCTTATCACCCTGTACAAAGCTTAAGTCCAAGTGGATAAAGGACCTCCACATCAAACCAGATACACTCAAACTAATAGAAGAAAAACTAGGGGAGCATCTGGAACACATGGGCACTGGAGAAAATTTCCTGAACAAAACACCAATGGCTTATGTTCTAAGATCAGGGATAGACAAATGGGATCTCATAAAACTGCAAAGCTTCTGTAAGGCAAAGGACACTGTTGTTAGGGCAAAATGGCAACCAACAGATTGGGAAAAGATCTTTACCAATCCTACAAGTGATAGAGGTTTTATATCCAAAATATACAAAGAACTCACAAAGTTAGACTGCAGGGAGACAATAATCCTATTAAAAAATGGGGTTCAGAGCTAAACAAAGAATTCACAGCTGAGGAATGCCGAATGGCTGAGAAACACCTTCAACATCTTTAGTCATAAGGAAAATACAAATCAAAACAACCCTGAGATTCTACCTCACACCAGTCAGAAAGGCTAAGATCAAAATCTCAGGTGACAACAGATGCTCTCGAGGATGTGGAAAAAGAGGAACACTCCTCCATTGTTGGTGGGATTGCAGACTGGTACAACCATTCTGGAAATAAGTCTGGAGATTCCTCAGAAAATTGGACATTGAACTACCTAAGGACCCAGCTATACCTCTCTTGGGCATATACCCAAAAGATACCACACTATGTTCATAGCAGCCTTATTTATAATAGCCAGAAGCTGGAAAGAACCCAGATGCCCTTCAACAGAGGAATGGATACAGAAAATGTGGTACATCTACACAATGGAATATTACTCAGCTATCAAAAACAATGACTTTATGAAATTCATAAGCAAATGGATGGAACTGAAAAATATAATCCTGAGTGAGGTAACCCAAATCACAGAAAAACACACATGGTATGCACTCATTGCTAAGTGGCTATTAGCCCAAATGCTCGAATTACCCTAGATGCACAGAACACATGAAACTCAAGAAGGATGACCAAAATGCGAATGCTTCACTTCTTCTTTAAAAGAGGAAAAAAAATACCCTTGGCAGGGAATAGGGAGGCAAAGTTTAGAACAGAGGCAGAAGGAACACCCATTCAGAGCCTGCTCCACATGTGGCCCATACATATACAGCCACCAAACTAGATAAGATGGATGAAGCAAAGAAGTGCAGGCTGACAGGAACTGGATGTAGATCGCTCCTGAGAGACACAGCCAGAATACAGCAAATACAGAGGTGAATGCCAGCAGCAAACCACTGAACTGAGAACGGGACCCCCATTGAAGGAATCAGAGAAAGGACTGAAAGAGCTTGAAGGGGCTCGAGACCCCTTATGAACAACAATGCCAAGCAACCAGAGCTTCCAGGGACTAAGCCACTACCTAAAGACTATACATGGACTGACCCTGGACTCTGACCTCATAGGTAGCAATGAATATCCTAATAAGAGCACCAGTAGAAGGGGAAGCCCTGGGTCCTGCTAAGACTGAACCCCCAGTGAACGTGATTGTTGGGGGGAGGGCGGCAATGGGGGGAGGGTGAGGAGGGGAACACCCATAAAGAATGGGAGGGAGAGGGGTTAGGGGGATGTTGGTCCAGAAACAGGGAAAGGGAATAACAATCGAAATGTATAAGAAAATACCCAAGTTAATAAAGATGGAGAAAATGAAAAGTATTTCTTCACTTTGGGAGGATAGGAAGAGGATAGTATAAACTAACAAGTTACTTAAACAGTATGTGTAAAAACATTTTCAAAGAAGCCTATCATTTGGCCAAAAAGGTCTGCACTACAGACTGTGTCCTGAGGTGTACTAGAAGCCAAGGAGTTTTGTCATAGTTCTGAAATTGGTCTAAAGCCTGACAAAAGGCAGCCAGTAATCTGCAGCATGGAACAACTAACAAAATGTTCTATTTAGCCACTTGAAACTGTTAGTTTTGATTCTGTAACAGAAAATATTTATAATATATTCTCAAGTTTCTTTTGAAAGTGTACAGTATTATATGCTTTACAATATAATATTACAATAGCACATGATTTTATTTCTACAAATTAATAAATCAGATGCTCATACAATCATGAACACAAATCCATATACAAATATGGATAACGGACAGAATCACTGGTGATTCTATCTGTTTGTTGGCATTATAAATCACAGATAATCTTTCTTGCTACACAGTATTTTCCCAAATATATGTAAATAAATGTAAAGCTACCTTCTAATTTAATAACACTATACTTAGACCTTAGCAGTGACCTCAAATAAAATCCCCAGTGCTGGAAAACTTACTACCAAGTCTCGTTGTGTAAAGTAGGTTACACTCATAATAAGATCACATTTAAAGACTCCTTTTCAAGCTATGTCAAGCCTCTCCCTGGCATGATGGAATTTTCATTTATTTAGGTTAATATGCAAATGTGCCCCTCAGCGCCTCCAAATCACTATTGGAATCTAAAATTTCTCTAAACAAGCATCTACGCTGTGTATTTTCCATGTTTCCTCTACAGCACTCTGGACACTGCAAGTACTCAATGAATACAACCCCTACACTGTGTTGCTACTCCAGCCCCAAACCATCCTTACCCTTCATCCTTTAAGGAGACTCAGAAACTGATCCAGGACACCATTACCCATTCTCTGTTAGAGAGAGTGAAGGTCAGGGAAGAGCATACGACTGTGTTCTGGAAAAGCTGCCACATTAACTAAGAATAGCGCAGCATAAATATTTTCCTAAAGTGTTTCTGGTAGACACATAAGTTTACTCAGCTGCCTCTAGCACCTTCCTGAAAAATAAAACTTAAAGTCACCAACCTAAAGTGCTGTGTTGTCTTACAGCTTGAGCATTAAAATGTTAAGAAGGAAGAAATCTTAGAAGTTCCCTGCTCTTTAATATGTAAATTTCAACTAACAGGAATCGTTTACAGGCAGCTGCTGCCTTTAATATTTCAGCTTCTTCACGCTGAGATGTTTAAAACCTATCCAGTTTTCAGAACTGCTTTCTCATTAAATACAGCGTTACTAATTACTAAGTAATAACTCTTCTCTCCTGCCTGAGCATTATGGACAAAGGGTGGAAATGCAACAGATTTTGAGCAGTAGACTAATTAAAATATTTTCTTATGAAACTTGTTTAAGGTTACACGGAAATTCTAATAAGTGATTTTTTTTCTTTTCCACTGCTTAACGTGCATCATTTCTATGTGATTTCTCTTTCCACAATCCACAACGTGCCCTGACAGCCAGTGAAAGCCCTGTGGTTAGTCCGGCTCCACAGGAAACAGAGTCGTGATCCTTGATGAATTAAAGATAAAATATTTCCCAAAAAATTCTATAAAAGAAATGGAATATTGTAGACATGATATTCCTTTCTTTTCTGTGACACCTTTACACTTCAATTCTGGGATAATGATGTCTTGTGTCCTAAGTATTAAATAATCCATATACATCCTCTTATTTATTTCTTCCTGCCTGGTGGTAGCAATAATAAACTTTAGCTCAATCCTATGCAACTTTATGTTATCTTTTCCTGGATTTTTACTATGTTAAAAACAACAACAACAACAACAACAACAAAGAATGCATAGCCAGTTTGATGGTCCCAAGAAGATGGCTTTTAAAAACAGACCCGTCCATTAATCAATGAAAGAATGAGCTGACCTCTAGACACTATAACCTTTCCCATTTGCAAAGTTGCTCTATCTATCTATCATTCCATCTATCTATCTATCTATCTCTATCTCTCTCTCTATCTCTCTCTGTGTGTGTATGTGTGTGCATGTATGGAAATGTTTAGAAGAACTGAATGAATGAATGAGTGAGTGAGTGAATGAATGAATGAATGAATGAATGAATGAATATCTCACACAGAGTGCTGGTAACAAGCTTCAAAATAACATTTCACTATGAAAGTGAATTTGGTTTTTGTTTGGTTGGTTGGTTGGTTTTGTTTGGTTTTTAAATTTTTAATTGGTTATTCTATTTATTTGCATTTCGAGTGTTATCCCCCTTCCTGATTTCCCCTCCGAAAACCCTCGATTCAATCCCCCCTGTTTCTATAAAGATGCTCCCCCACCCACTCTCACTCCCACCTCACCACCCTAGCATTCCCCTGTGCTGGGGCATCAAGCCTTCACAGGACCAAGGGCCTCTCCTCCCACTGATGCCAGACAAGGCCACCCTCTGCTACATATGCAGCTGGAGCCATGGGTCCCACCATGTGTACTCTTAGGAATTGTGTCTTATATACAAATTCACTCTCCAATTTTCCACAGAACAAAAGAGCAGTAGGAATGGGAAGGAGTGAATAAAGCAGAGACTGAGAATCGTGTATAAACTTCCCTCCTAAAACGTTCACAGAGCAAGTGGAGCTCGGGCCATCACTTGAAGATGAAAATGTTTTCGGAGTCAGGATGTCCATTCCAAGCAAAGCAAACAGCATGTGCAGACAGTACGGAGTCTGAGCGCAGTGCTTTAGGAAACCATTAGGCTGTTTCACACATAATTAAGCAAACACTCCCCCTTCAATCCAGCAATTCCACCTGTACATACTTAGCTAAAAGAAATAAAGCAATAGACCTCCTCCTCCCCCACCAAAAAAAAAAGATTTTAATAAGAATACATAGGGCTACTTTGTTCCCAAATAAAACTATAAAACAGCACCCATAAAAATAAATGAGGAGTTGGGGATTTAGCTCAGTGGTAGAGTGCTTGCCTAGCAAGCGCAAGGCCCTGGGTTCGGTCCCCAGCTCCGAAAAAAAGAAAAAAGAAAAAAAAAGAAAAGAAAAGAAAAGAAATGAATTGAGCAGTGTTCATACAGTGGAACAGTGGTTTCTCCTGCCTTGTTCAATAACAGATAATTTCAAAACACATGAGGTGAAGAAATCAAACAATGGAGAGTACGTACTGCATGTGCACACATTTACGAAGTTCAACAGCAGGTGACCCTAATCAGTGCTGATGGAGAGAAGAACAGTAGTTTAGGGGGTACAGGGACAGTTGAATGAAAGTGAGCAAAGAAAAGCTTTTTATTCATTTACTTATTTATTTATATCAAATGCTGCCTCTCCTCCCTGTGGCCCCCCGCTTACAGATATCTCCCCCCTCCCCTTCTCCTCTGAGAGGGTGCCCTCCCCTGTATTTCTCCAGACCCTGGCACATCAAGTCTCTGCCAGATTAGGTGCATCCTCTCTCACCAAGGCCAGACAAGGCAGCCCTGTTAAGAAATGGATACCACAGTCAGGCTACAGCTTTAGGGAGGGTCTCAGCTTCAGTTGTTGGCAGACCCACACAGAGACCATGATGGTTTCAATATGCTTATCCCAGTGACAATATTTGGAGGTGTGGCCTTGTTGGAGTAGGTGTGACCTTGTTGGAGGAAATGCGTCACTGTGGGTGTAGGCTTTAAAACTCTCGTCCTAGCTGCCTGGAAGCCAGTCTTCTCTTGTTTGCCTTCAGAACAAGATGTAGAACTCTCAGCTCCTCCTGCACCATGCCTGCCTAGATGCTGCCATGCTCCCACCTTGATGTTAATGGACTGAACCTCCAAACCTATAAGCCTATTAAATGTTGTCCCTTATAAGAGTTGCCTTGGTCATGTTGTCTCTTCACAGCAGTAAAACCCAAACTAAGACAGAGATTGAGCTGCATGTCTGCTACATATGTGCCAGAGACCTCGTTCAAGCCCTTGTGTGTTGTTTGGTTGGTGGCTCAGTCTCTTAGAGCTCACACTGGTCCAGGTGAGTTAACTCTCTTGGTCCTTCTTTGGGATTCCTACCCCCTTCAGGGCCTTTAGATCCTTGCCCCAACTCTTCCATAATAGTCCCCAACCTCTATTCAATGTTTGGCTGTTTCAGTGAGTTGCTGGGAAGAGCCTCTCAAAGGACAGTTATGCTAGGCTTCTGTCTATAAACATAACAGAGTACCATTAAAAATGTCAGGGATTGGTATTTGCCCATGAAATGGGTTTCAAATTGGGCCGGTTATTGGTTGGTAATTCCTTCAGCTGCTCCATCCTTGTCCCTGAACTTCTTTTAGACAGGAAAGATTCGGGGCGGGACATTCTGTGGGTGGGTTGGTCTCCTTATCTCTCCACTATGGGTCCCAGAGGTGGCCTCTTCAGGTTCCACATCCCCACTGTTAGGCATCTTGGCTAAGGTCACCTGCACTGACTTCAGGGAGCCTTCTGCACCTCAGGTTTCTGGGGCTTCCTAAAGGCTCCCCCATCCCAGTAGCTACAGATTTCCATTTATTCTACCAGCCCTCTGGGTCTCTTTCCTGTCTCTCAGCACACCTGACCCTGACCCCTCATTTCACTCCCACTCCTCTACCTTCCTTCCCTCTGCCTCCTATGACTACTTTATTCCCCCTTCTAAGTGTGATTCAAGCATCCTAGCTTGGGCCTTCCTTCTTGCTTACCTTGCAATAACTTTTTTAATTCCAGCACTTAAAGGATAGAGACAAATTAATTCCTGTGAGTTCAAGGCCACCCTCATCTATATAGGAACTTTCAGGCCAGCCATGTATGTCAGTTGGTAATGTCATTCATTATTCGGGTTTGTATGATGTCTTGTGTGCATGGCTTTGCTTTCATGTTTAGAAAATGATCTAACAACAGACTTCATTTACAATCTGCCATTTACAATCTTTACACCATGTCTTCTGCAATGGTTTCTGAGCCTTAGGTTATAGAGGTTGTGTTGTAGGTGTATCAGTTGGGGTCACAATCACCCCATGGTCAGTTCTCTGCATTTTGACCAGTTATGGCCGTCTATAATTGTCTCTATCTTCTGCAAAGAGAAACTTCTTTGTTGATGTGTGAGAGCTACAGTTATCTAAGTATTTTAGTATTTTTAATTCAGTTCAGAATTATACTAATATAGAAAAGTAACACTAGTAGACTCCCTTCTAAGATTTATGAGCTCAGTAGCTAAGAAGAGTTGGCTGGGTTTATAGAACCAAGCATGACTATACCAGTTGACATGTCAACATGGATAAGAGATATTTCATGGGCTTCCATCCCCAGATAAAGAACTACAGCAAGTTGATGACTACTGAGAGAGGAAGAATTAGTCTTCCCCAGAGATGAGGTCCCTAATTAATTACCCAGTACTAAGTAAACAGTCTAAAAACATATACATATAAGCAACATCAAATAAACTAAACAAGTTGTCCTTGTGTATTTATTCATATATGTGTGTACTTATATATTTATCTATATATGTGATAATAGTAAAAATAAGAAGATATGAATTTAAGATGGATGAATTTAAGAGTAGAGAAAGGCAATTGGAGGGAGAATAAGTCTCTTAGTCATTGTTCTATTGCTGTGAAGAACCACCATGACCACGGCATCTTACAAAGGAAAACATTTCATTAGGGCTGGGTTACATTTTCAGAGAATCATCATGGTGGGAAACACAACAGCATGCAGGCGAACATGGTGCTGGAGGGGTTCTACATCCAGATCAGCATGCAGCATCAAGAAATTAAAAAGAAAAAAAAAACTGGGCCTGGCTTGAGTATTTAAAATCCCACATCCCACCCCCAGTGACACACTTCCTCCAACAAGGCCATACCTACTCTACCAAGGTCACACCTACTAATCTCTGCCAAGTGTCTGATGATCAACACTCAAATATATGAGCTGAGGGTGGGGGTGGGGCTTCATTCCTATTCAAACCACCACAATAAGTAAGAAAGAAATTATATAATAATACTTTAATTAATTAATAATAAAAATTTTAAATGACAGGGACAAAGAACACACCTATAACCCCAGTGCTGGGAAGGTAGAAACAGAATGATCCCCGGGGCTTGCAGGCCAGTCAATCTAGCCAAATTGTTCAGCTCTAGATGCAAGAAGAGACCCTCTCTCCAAATATTAGGGTGGAGATGGGATGGAAAGATGGCTCAGCATTGATGACCACTTCCTGTTCTTCCAGAGAACTGAATTTGGTTCTCATCTCTCAAGTAGGATGGCTCCACTCCAGATCCGATGCCTCTGGCCTTTGCTAGCACCTGTCACAACCACATACACATACCCACATGCATGCATGTACATATACTAACATTTTTAAATAGTAATAAAATAAAATTTTTAAAACAGTAAGGTAGAGAGTGATTGGGGGAAACACTGCATGTCAGCCTCTGGTCCTATAAGCATGTGCAGGTACATCCACATGCACACGTTCATACACACACATGAAGATATAAACACTACAAAACTTCAATAAAATAAAGAGCAAACTTTGGCTAGAAATATAGCTAGTATTCACCAAACCTGAGATTCAATCCCCAAAACCGCATAAAACCAGACGTGATGGCTTGTGTTTGTAATCCCAGCACTGGGGAAGTAGAAAGGGGTGTTTATAAATTCAGTATCACACTCGTGTTCACAGGAAGTTAGAGGAAAGCCTAGGCTATATAAAACCCAGTTTTTATATTTGTATACTTGAGCACGTGAGCTTTGAATAGGATAGATCAATCTTTTGCTCTCTCAGAAGAACCAAAAATCGTAAAGGAGATGACACTTTCACCTTGAGGTCACAAAATGCGTCCTGCTTTTACTTCCACATGATGACATAAAATACGATCATAGAAAACCAGAGTGACAAACACAAACGACCCAACTACAAGCTTCAATTTTTCCTCTCCATACATATTTTTTATACTTGATTACTCTACGCTAATTCCTATTTACTGGTGTATCTAAGAGAGCTAATGACATTTTCATAGCCATGTGAAAGTCACAAACATGGTCGATTTCTTCAAATTAATGAGCACTGAATTCAGGACACAATTAAGAATGTGCTTATACTACATAGAAAATAAAACCATGGCAAGAGGAATAAAACATTTCTTTGTCTTCTCAGGTGAGTGGTAACATATAAAGCACACATTTAGTGCACGTCCAGACACCCTCTCTAATGACTTCAGTAAATGAAGGAAGATGTTAAAACTCTATGAAAAGGATATACAAAGCAAATAGGTCACTAACAGGACAGAGAGGAAGTGTGACGATGAGGAAGCAGAGGGTGAGAAGACTGTTTCCCATAAGCACCTGCTCATCTCCATTAATGAAGACGGAAACGCTGACCTTCATTCAGGCCTGAAGAGCAGGGAGTGGAGTGGAAGTTATTCAGAGAGAGGCATTGCATTCCGAGAGTGTCAAGTGTTGTAACTTGAAACAAACTTCACAACCAGAGCAGAAATACAAGAAAAGCCATTGATCTGCATTGCTGCTTTCTTTGACCCCACTATAAGAATTTTATCAAAGCTCACACTCAGCTAACAATGAGCAAGCCAGGACTGGCAAGATAAGCCTACACTTCAAATAGAAATCCCAATTTTGCCTCAGTCGTAATGAAGGGTAGCTGCAGAAAGTGTGTCCCTAAGAAGAAAAGAATTGGAGAAGAGTGATCATGGAAACAGAGGCAGAAAAACACATAGGAAGGTTGCTGTCATGTACAAGTTCATGAATCATAATTTGTACAGACCCCCAGCTTTCAGAACCTAAAACCCTCCTAGGTTCTTTATTGGGAGTGTATCTGCCTTACTTCATTTAAACCTTGGGCCAAAGTAATAATGCCTTATAATGATCATGTTAAGTCAACAGGGGCCAGGGGGCTAAAGGGATCTATGTCTTATGGTAAGAAAATGACAGGCGTTTAAGATTTATCTCTCGTCCTCTCCCTCCATGAGCTGTATTATGTGTATAAAAAGCCTCTACCCTGGTGATAGGCAGAGGGTAGAAGGAGGAAACTAAGGGGCACACTGCAGTGACCAGTGCAACAGAGAGGAACATACAGGGTGACACCACTCAGTTCTGAGCACTATGCTGCAGTACAGTGGTGATGGAAAGCATGTGGTGGTGCCACTCAGTGCTGTTTATGTTTTCAGCCTGCACTTGTGGGCTGAGGACAAGGGTCTTATTCATGCTGTTAAAATTCATTAAGTTGAGCACACATCATATATTCACTTTTATGTAGACATGCTCTCCAGGATGATGTCATACAGGTGAAGACAGGTGCAAGATAGCACAAGGCCTGTCATCAGACAAGAAGGAAGGATGGGCATAGAAAAGGTTTAGAAGCCAGAATACAGCAAATACAGAGGCGAATGCCAGCAGCAAACCACTGAACTGAGAATAGGACCCCCGTTGAAGGAATCAGAGAAAGAACTGGAAGAGCTTGAAGGGGCTCAAGACCCCATATGTACAACAATGCCAAGCAACCAGAGCTTCCAGGGACTAAGCCACTACCTAAAGACTATACATGGACTGACCCTGGACTCTGACCTCATAGGTAGCAATGAATATCCTAGTAAGAGCACCAGTGGAAGGGGAAGCCCTGGGTCCTGCTAAGACTGAACCCCCAGTGAACTAGACTGGTGGGGGGAGGGCGGCAATGGGGGGAGGGTAGGGAGGGGAACACCATAAGGAAGGGGAGGGGGGAGGGGGATGTTTGCCCGGATACCGGGAAAGGGAATAACACTCGAAATGTATATAAGAAATACTCAAGTTAATAAAAAAAAAAAGAAAAGAAAAGAAAAGGTTTAGAGCAAGGAGGAGATGGGAGCAAAGGAGAGAAGCAGCCGGGAGAACATGGAGACAGACGTTAAGATTCCTCTCTGCACATTTACAGGTTGTTATGAATGTTCTTAAAGGATGGATGTGTATGGGGCTTTGTGTGTCTAGATGAGCAAATTATATGTTATCAATTGGATCAGAGGTTATTGTGTTGTGTGTTCTTTCTTGCGGCGATTTAAGTTCAGGAGAGTGTATGGTGGCTGGACACATGTGTATGGTGGCAGCCTGCCTTGGGAACTAGATGGGTAGAGAGACTGTTGCCAGGCTCAGAGAGAAGTCATCGGCAGTGTGATATGGGATGGAGCAGAGCAGATGAGAGGCTTTGCTGCTCTGCGGTGCAGGACCTAGAGCAGGGTAAAAGACGGCATTTTAATTTTTATAATTTACAGCAACAATGCTCTACCCTCATTAACAAAAAGATAGTGTGCGTTTATTCCTGACCCCAGGCCAGCTTTCTAAGTTTTCCTGTACATTGGGTTCTTTTTGGTTTTGGTTGGTTGATTGGTTGGTTGGTTGGTTGGTTTTATCTGGGCATGGGAAATAGATGTATATTCCTGTCCTCTGGAAGTTATTTAAAAATAGAAAAAGAACAAAACTTTATTTAGACATATTCTTACCAACAGTTATAAAACTTAAACTTTTTCTAAGGAAATAAGCCTCCCAGCATATTAACATAGAGATGAAGGACAGGGTCAGAGCAGGTCCAAATCAGTACCATCTCCTGCAGCCTTAATGCTAACAGTCAGGAGGCCCTGAGCCTCAGTTTACCCATAATGCAGAGTTTTTCAATAACTCAAAAGTCCACTTCCCAGGCATATATTTTAGGGTGCCTAGGCAAGAGTATTCATAGCTTATAGTGTGAGTTTCACTTATTTCATTGGTAAAAATAGAAAAAAAAGTATCAATGGTACAAAAAGGAAATGGATAATAAATAACAGTATAAATGATGCAATGAAATAGTCTGTACAGATGAAAACATGCGTATCCATGTATCCATGGATGTATCTCAGAAGCATAGTACTAAAAGACAATATACACAAAATTATAAGTGTATATGTTATGGTACTATCTATATAAGCTAAAAGCAAGTAAAATGAAATATACTGTTTAGGGATGAGTGGACTCTGGCATCAAATATTAAGGAAAGCAAATAATAAATACAAAATGCAATGCAATGGTGATGTCTGGAGGGGAGCAAGCAGAAGGAGAAGGGAGTGAGCAGGGCACTGTCCCACAGTATCAGCCTGTTGATCCGTGCATTCATGAATATATATATATATATATATAATGTATATATATATAATGCTACATAATTTATATATTATCTTTTATGTATTAAGCAATTCATAAAATTTTAAAGATTGCATGTATTGTTCTGAGAAACTGTAGGAGATAAAGGGTGAGGACAAAAGCCAAAAGATACCAATAAATTGTTTTTCTGATCTTCAGTTCCTCCAATAATGTGGTTGTTCCCTGCAGAGAAAAGGTGGAAACATAATTTTCTAGTGACATTTCCCATCCTCAGCTTTTAGCCTTGCTGCAACACACACCTGAAGACAATGAGCCACATAGATACATTAGAAAACTGTTCAGCAGGAAGCCGAGTTCACCTCTCCTCTGGAATAAAGCACTGGCTCCTCCTTCTAAAGTCTATTTTCTATCAAGCACTGTTTGAAAGGTGGGGCTGCGAAAGCACGGCACGCAGAGTCCTGCCTTACAGAGTTCACTTGGCTTTCAAGCCGAACAGAAATTTATTTAAAGTGTTAATGAGATTATTTCTGATAGTAAACAGAAAACAAAACATTGAATTCTGGTGACTCTTCACATTTTGTGAAATGTCTTATGAAAGTAGACTTTTCCTTCTTCCTTTTCTATGGTTCCAGAAAAACTTAACCTTATACTCTGCTAAAAGTAACTTCTGAGGACCTACCTCACATGCACAAAGTCCTGCTTTCCACATGCAGCACATACATGCACACACAGGAGAGCATGTGCACGCACATGCGCACACACACACACACACACACACACACAGTGTTTTAAACATAACTGGCTTTCAATACATTATTCTTTGATAAGTTCATGAATACATACAGTATATTTTGATTGTATTCACCTCCAATTTCTCCCAGATTCCCTCCATATACACATTCCCCTCCCATCTTCACATTCTTTTTGTGGGATAAAGCCACTGAGCCTAATTAGTATTGCCTATATGTAAAATGTGTATAACCATCTACCAGAACATATTTAACCTACTGGGGACCACACCCTTAAAGAAAACTTACTCTCCCTCCCTCTCCTGGTAGCTATTAATGGGGGATAATATGTTTCCTGGGGGGAAAAAAGAAGGCAGAAAGGTCAAAAAGATGGCTTAATGTTCTCCTTGATGTGTCATTTTTACTCTACAATCTCTGTTTCACACTGTTAAGTCAAATACTTAAATTTACAGGTATTTCTATAAATATATTTTGTCAATATGATTAAAGTCCACAGGAAATTGACTTTAAATGAAGGATGACTATCCTGGATACTGTAAGTTGCCTGGGTTCATTCACTTAGAAACCCTTAGCTGCAGAACCAAGAATATTAAAATAAATAAAGTTCACATGTAGCTTTAGCCCTGCCCTTCCCCCCCCCCTCAGACCCTGTGGATCTCAACTTTCACAGCCAACCTTCACATTAGATGACCCAATTCCTTGAGGCAATTCTACTATTGATCCTTTGCTTGCACCTTGACAGACACTGTCTAAGATTCCCTCTATGAAAGACCCTATGTCTGAACACATTCTTGCTCCCTGTGTTACCTCACCAAGTGAAAAATGGTTCAGAGATTGATGGGATGGGCAGAGGAGTACATTTATCAAGAACCTTCTTAGGAGCCATTACACATGCACTGTTCCACCTCACTCTACCATAACCCAGGCAAGGTCATCGTAAGCAGCCCCATTGCACACACAAAGAGACTGAAGCAGCATAACAGTAAGGAGTCAAGTCAGGATAGAATGACCCACGTGGGCTTCTATGCTGCTTCTCCAGAGCCATCCGCCTTCATCTTCTCACCAGTTTATACTCTAAAGTTTTCAAATAAAGCACTATCACAACAATGGAAAGTAAAGAACATAATCCAATTTAGTTAAAGGACTTGGAAAAATCAGGAGGATAATCAAATTTTTCCTTAGGCATTGACAGAAACATAAAACTCAATTTTTATAACAGACTGTTGAATTCCTCCCAGGAATACTAAAGTAGATGGCTAAGTGACCCAGAGGGTTCATTTGAGTTTCTGCATTATAGGATATGGACTTCAACTTAAAGGGGAAAAGTGATTCACATTGAACCAAACAAATCACTCTCTGAAATGTAATGTGTGCCAATCTGCCACTTAATGGCTTATCGAGAAATACTTCATGGTTACCTGTCTGTCCTTAGAGCCTCTTCCTTTAAGAAATTCACCTTGATTATTCTGTCTTTAAAGTACTGCAATTGAACAGTCAAAATCCCAGTTCCATTTAAGCTCACTTCCCTTGGAGCCCAGGGCAACCTGTTACTTAAATACAACGAATGAATTTCACTGTATTTCAATGATTTGGGTGACATTTCCTTGACATTCACAATAAGTCTATAAATTAGAAGAGCTATAGTTTTAACACAAAATGAATAAAATGATCAAAAGAATCCTCTAGTCACTGCCTACCCCAGAGGATAAGCCAATCTGATTGCTATTCTCTGCATACATCAAGCCATACACAGAAGCATGAAGAAAGCACCAATAAATTGCCTTTTCTCTTTATGTTTTGGTTTGCTTTTATGTTTTCTAGTTCATGTAATTACTCCCTGTCTTCTATAGAGGCAGACTACAGAACACCTTGATTAATCCATTGAAACTTTAATTTACCATAATTTAGGAACCAGAAATTGTTTTCTAAATGTTCAAGCTATAGAGGGGCAAATAACAACATACCAACCTATATCAGGATTCCTTTATGCTTCTTCCTTCCTTCCTTCCTCCTCCTTCTCTTCCTCTTCCTCCTCCTCCTCCTTCTCCTCTTCTTCTTCTTCTTCTTCTTCTTCTTCTTCTTCTTCTTCTTCTTCTTCTTCTTCTTCTTCTTCTTCTTCTGCTGCTGCTGCTGCTGCTGCTGCTTCTTCTTCTTCTCCTTCTTCTTCTTCTTCTTCTCCTTCTTCTTCTTCTTCTTCTTCTTCTTCTTCTTCTTCTTCTTCTTCTTCTTCTTCTTCTTCTTCTTCTTCTTCCTCTTCTTCTTCCCAAAATAAAACACAGAAGCTCAATGAAGAACAAAGGTAAAAAGCCAGGCAGCACCAAACTCAGGAGACATGACTCATCGCAGACTGCGATAGACGATTGCACTCCGAAGGAAACTCCATCCTCTCCCAGGGGATGTGGCTTGTAGGTGCCCTCTTTATCTAACAATGAATAGAGAGATCCAGCTTACACTCACTGAAGCAATCTATACTAGACCCTGATCCAAACGTTTCACTGTGGAGATAATATTAGTGTCTTACTTTTATCTCTAATGCAAGGCCATATGATCAAGAAGCAGTAGAGCCAGGATTCAACCCCAGGAATCTATGCTTTACAGCAGAACACATCTCTTATCCTACTAGATCAGAAGTGGTTTTTGCAAATCCTGTATCACTTAAGTAGTTGCAGTATCCAACCCACATGATGCACAAGAGTTCGATAATACACTGAGAATAAAACAAAAGAATGGAGATAAGCTGGACAGAGCACTAGGCTCATACATGTGAACAGGATAACCATAGAACAGATAAATCATAAATCTAAAATTGGAAGGAGATACAACAGTCCAGTGTCTGCCTCCCACTAAGTTGATAAAATAATTGCAATATTTCTAAACCTTGGTGACAATGGTTCTAACAAGAAGGAGTATTCTATTACCCTAGATGCCTAGAACAAATGAAACTCAAGACGGATGATCAAAATGTGAATGCTTCACTCCTTCTTTAAAAGGGGAACAAGAATACCCTTGGCAGGGAATAGAGAGGCAAAGATTAAAACAGACACAGAAGGAACACCCATTCAGAGCCTGCCCCACATGTGGCCCATACATATACAGCCATCCAATTAGACAAGATGGATGAAGCAAAGAAGTGCAGGCCGACAGGAGCCGGATGTAGATATCTCCTGAGAGACACAGCCAGAATACAGCAAACACAGAGGTGAATGCCAGCAGCAAACCACTGAACTGAGAATAGGACCCCCGTTGAAGGAATCAGAGAAAGGACTGGAAGAGCTTGAAGGGGCTCGAGACCACATATGTACAACAATGCCAAGCAACCAGAACTTCCAGGGACTAAGCCACTACCTAAAGACTATACATGGACTGACCCTGGACTCTGACCTCATAGGTAGCAGTGAATATCCTAGTAAGAGCACCAGTGTAAGGGGAAGCCCTGGGTCCTGCTAAGACTGAACCCCCAGTGAACTAGATTGTTGGGGGGAGGGCGGCAATGGGGGGAGGATGGGGAGGGGAAAACCCATAAAGGGGGGAGGGGGATGTTTGCCCGGAAACTGGGAAAGGGAATAACACTCGAAATGTATATAAGAAATACTCAAGTTATTTCACCTCACACCAGTGAGAATGGCTAAGATCAAAAACTCAGGTGACAGCAGATGCTGACAAGGATGCGGAGAAAGAGGAACACTCCTCCATTGTTGGTGGGATTGCAGACTGGTACAACCATTCTGGAAATCAGTCTGGAGGTTCCTCAGAAAATTGGACATTGAACTGCCTGAGGATCCAGCTATACCTCTCTTGGGCATATACCCAAAAGATGCCCCAACATATAAAAAAGTCACGTGCTCCACTATGTTCATTGCAGCCTTATTTATAATAGCCAGAAGCTGGAAAGAACCCAGATGCCCTTCAACAGAGGAATGGATACAGAAAATGTGGTACATCTACACAATGGAATATTACTCAGCTATCAAAAACAATGACTTTATGAAATTCGTAGGCAAATGGTCGGAACAGGAAAATATCATCCTGAGTGAGGTAACCCAATCACAGAAAGACACACATGGTATGCACTCATTGATAAGTGGCTATTAGCCCAAATGCTTGAATTACCCTAGATGCCTAGAACAAATGAAACTCAAGACGGATGATCAAAATGTGAATGCTTCACTCCTTCTTTAAAAGGGGAACAAGAATACACTTGGCAGGGAATAGGGAGGCAAAGATTAAAACAGACACAGAAGGAACACCCATTCAGAGCCTGCCCCACATGTGGCCCACACATATACAGCCATCCAATTAGACAAGATGGATGAAGCAAAGAAGTGCAGGCCAACAGGAGCCGGATGTAGATATCTCCTGAGAGACACAGCCAGAATACAGCAAACACAGAGGCGAATGCCAGCAGCAAACCACTGAATTGAGAATAGGACCCCCGTTGAAGGAATCAGAGAAAGAACTGGAAGAGCTTGAAGGGGCTCGAGACCCCATATGTACAACAATGCCAAGCAACCAGAGCTTCCAGGGACTAAGCCACTACCTAAAGACTATACATGGACTGACCCTGGACTCTGACCTCATAGGTAGCAATGAATATCCTAGTAAGAGCACCAGTGGAAGGGGAAGCCCTGGGTCCTGCTAAGACTGAACCCCCAGTGAACTAGATTGTTGGGGGAGGGCGACAAGGGGGGGAGGATGGGGAGGGGAACACCCATATAGAAGGGGAGGGGGAGGGGGATGTTTCCCCGGAAACTGGGAAAGGGAATAACACTCGAAATGTATATAAGAAATACTCAACTTAATAATAAAAAAAGGGTCATCCTTACCTAGTTAATGATAAAAAAAAAAAGGAGTATTCTATTATCAAGCAACTAGCTTACATGCTACACATGAAAACTGTCATTGTGAAGCCCATTGTGCCTGGTGTACAACAAATGCACCTAATAAAAAGTCACTTTAAAAGAATTGTGAAAAACAGAAAATTGCATTGCCCCCAATACCCAGTCCCCATGAGCACTACGGTGACTCAAGGTTTGGACAAGATCTACTTCATTTTTGGATGTTGGGTGTGACAGTTGTCATGTTCGCTCCATTTCCAGCATGTGGAGGCATCTGTAGATTCCGTGTGCCTTCGTGACTCAGAGTCACAATGCTATCTTGTCACTTTCGCTTTGCAATTTTTATCTGCTACTTCAAGTGAAGGAGGAAAAGGCCTGAAATGTGTGTTTTTTTTTTAAATACATCCAGGACCACACTTCACTGGAACTCTTCACTTGTTAAATAAAAACCATCCAACAGCTGCTAGATGGGAGAGGAATACCAATCACTTCAGAAGCTGAGAAACTTCAGATCTTGAAAAATCTACCCATTCAGAGCTAGCTGGGGCTGTGATGGTCCTAATGAAATGCTAAATCCAGGCTGCGTTTCTCATCATCGGTGAGATTGAATATGGAGATGCCTACAAGTGTGCCATTTTCTTTGAATGTCATTGTGGAGAGCGTTCATTCTTACACGCACAGTATCTGTAGTCTCATTTTTGTGTGATGTCTTCTCAAGTTCCCTGGCGTGGCTATAAAGCTGTACGTTTACAAGTCCTTTGGCACAACGTTCATGCCAGAGAAATCAGATACACTGCTGAAATTCATTGCATACTGACTACAAAATAGGGACTGTATCAGGGCGTGTTGTGAGATCTATTTCTGTCCTTTTCATGTCTCTCTGAATTTATTTGACAGAATTTCAGAAGGAAAACGCGCTTGCTGGAGGACAGGCCGTTCAGGCATCTTGCAGGCGCAAGGAGGCTGATAGATGCTTCACTCTCTTTGCCATTACCTCAAACCTCATTATGTCAGTAGCCCAGCCTCACTCTGAGTACAGCAGCAGTGGGGATTGTTCCTCCAACTGTCCTCTGTCTGGGTGTTTCTGGAGGCTTTCCTAGGCAGGTTTAGACTTTTCAAAGGCACAGCCAGTTTTAAAACACTCTTATATCAATGCCCAAAAGGAAGACCAACCTTTACAAAGTTTTAGTCCAACAATCACCAGGGCAGTGTCTGAGCTCTCCCCAACATCACATTCCCACTACAGCCTTTCAGAACATAACCATAACCAGTGTCTTCAGCACACTCAGGCTAACCCCCCTTAAGGTAAAGTGGGACATCTGGGGACTTAATTCTCTAACTTCCCATTCAGCTCTCAATATGCCATACTGTTAAACTCATGGGGCTTTTATCATCATAACGAAACTACTTAGTCTCATGCTCTGTAGTGACTAGATCCATGTCTTTTCAAACGTGGTCACTCAGGAGTAGGAGAAGATTTCTACCTCCTAGGGATTACATACTCCTCTTCTTCTCTGGTATGCTATGTTCTTTCTCCCTCCGCACTCACTCACTCACTCCCTTCTTCCTTCCTTTCTTCCTTCCCCTCCCCCTCCAACCTCTGGCACCCTGTCTCAGTTGTCTGGATTCACATTTGCCTGCACTCTACTCTGACACACTTGTCCTAAACGCTCTTGTTCATATTTATGGCTCTAACGTCTGCACGTTGTTAACTATCCAACTATTTGACTAACCAAATCTCTCTCTTGAACCTCAGGCACATTTTACTTTATGGTAAACATCTTAAGGTGTTTCATAGAACCTCAAGTTTAAGGTGTCTAAAACAATTTTCCCCCAAAAAATTAATTCTTGTGTTGGCAAGATGTCTCAGACAGTCTCTGTTCAGCAAATCGGGTTGACCTGAGTTAGAGTACCAGAACCCATGTAGTGGAGGGAATGAACGACTGCCTCAAGTTTTTCTCTGACCTTTACATCCATATTGGGACACACATGTATGCCCATTCACATGCTATGCCCATTCACATGCACACAAATGCACATATGCAAATATACAATAAGGAAATAGTTCAGTGCTATTTAGTTTAATGAAACAGTGTTCCACAGAGTCAAGAAGCTGAGACTATGTTCATACCAGTCCTCAGCCTGAGTCCCAAGTCCCCATTGTTTCTCATCAAAATGACTGTGATGGCTGTCCACACATTGCCAGGTCTTCCATCCCCCATTCCCAAAAGGGACTAAACTCTACAGGTTAAAGTTCAAACTGAAAGGTAAGACATGCATGCCTTTCTGGAATTTCAGTTCCTACCAGCCTTTGATCACCTCAGATCCTTGCCTACTCCTGCTTTAAGCACTTTGTCCCAGTGGCTCTTACAAGGTAGAGGAACAGTGGAAGTTTGTGTATCTTTATGTGACCCCTACTCAGTGCCATGACTCACACATCAGAACAGTTTAATGACTGTCTTGACAATACAATCATGTGCAGGGTGGACGGTATCATGTTCTACCTTTCAAAAACTTTGCCTTCTATGTATTTCTGTGCTTTTCCCAAATGGAATCCTCATTTTAACTTTGGGTGGGAAGAAGACCTAATTCTCCAAGAGTTGGCTATTTTACCCACCAAAGGAAGACTCTGTCTTAGAGGAACAAGAGGTTCCTCTAACCCTCATTTAGCTAATTTGAAATTAAATGCACTAGGATATTCTGAGAGTTGAACAATTTTTTTCTTTTTTCTTTTTTTCCTCCATCTTTATTAACTTGGGTATTTCTTATTTACATTTCAATTGTTATTCCCTTTCCCGGTTTCTGGGCCAACATCCCCCTAAACCCTCCCCCTCCCCTTCTTTATGGGTGTTCCCCTCCCCATCCTCCCCCCATTACCGCCCTCCTCCCAACAATCACGTTCACTGGGGGTTCAGTCTTGGCAGGACCAAGGGCTTCCCCTTCCACTGGTGCTCTTACTAGGCTATTCATTGCTACCTATGAGGTTGGAGCCCAGGGTCAGTCCATGTACAGTCCTTGGGTAGTAGCTTAGTCCCTGGAAGCTCTGGTTGGTTGAGTTGAACAATTTAGATTTGGAGAAGGGCTGCGGCTTTCTTCCTTCCCTGCATGCTGAACACTTAACATCACTCAGTGAACCTATTATATTCCACTTCCTGCTCCTTCACAGGTCATTTCCATGACCAACTGAATCTAATGGGAAGTCCTCAATTTGCAGCATATTCTTTCCAATGATAGCAACCCACACAGATTTGACCTTCAGATTATCTTTAATGGGTCTTTCAACATGTTTAATAAGTCTCGTTTGTCCTCTTTACTAACCAATTGTTTTTTGTTTTTTTTTTTTTTTGGTTCTTTTTTTTTCGGAGCTGGGGACCGAACCCAGGGCCTTGCGCTTCCTAGGTAAGCGCTCTGCCACTGAGCTAAATCCCCAGCCCCAACTAACCAATTGTTAAGAGGCACTTCGGGTCTTTCAGTGGTACAAGTAAACTCCACAGCTCCCATGCCCTCACCCAGTGAGTCAAACTCACCATTCCACCAAGAGAAGTGGAATGTTTCACTAGTGGGCATAAATATCAGGAAAGTAAGACTTTCCACATATACCCCTTTCTTCTTCAGAGTGTCAAGAAGCAATTACAAAGTAGCTTCTCAGTTCATGTTTGCTTCCAACTGAATGAATTTTGCAGTTCTGTTACACAATGGCATACCTGCTTTAGAACCCATTCCAACCTAATAATTCTCCAAAAGTTACACATCTACTTTCTTTCTCACATCACTCTTTGATAAGGTTATTTCACTTGTTGTTAGAAAGATTTTATTTGTTTTTCTTGGTATTTTGGGAGGTTTGGCTACTTTTACAAGCTGGGGTCATACATGTTATACAAAGAGTCAATCACTGAACTACTTTTAGAAAAACTTAAGTAACAGGCTCCCCAAAAGACACCACTGAAGCCTGTGGCTTTGACTGAGTAAATGTCATAATTCAATCTGAAGGTACCCTTGACACCTTCATGCACGAAAGCTGTATCTGTCAAAATGCCGTGACCATCAAGTAAAGTAAGTTGCTACACACACAATAAACACAAACACAATAAATAGTAATTGCATCGACATACAAATTCATGTTTTGAGGGATGCTGATTTTAAAAGCAAAATGCATGTCAATCATTATAAATATATCCTAGGCATTTTTATAACAATTCCCCATGTTTAATTCAGTAAATCATTGATTTCTGTGTAGAATATATTTTCTAAAAACATGTACATCTAGAACATTTTCCATGAGAAGTAATTTATACTCTACCTTAAGGGTTGTTCTAGTCAGCTTGGTCTGCTATAACAAATTGACATAGACTTGAAGGTTTAAACAGGAGGAATTTGATTTACAACTAGAGCCTGGGAAATCTGAGCTAGAGATCCCTACAGGATGAGGTCTGCTGAGGGCTTGCTTCCAGGTATATAAATGTCTTATTGTATCCTCACATAATAGACAATAGGGGTGGGAAGAAGGAGGAGACTCTCAACTTACAGGGCCATTAAGCCCATTCATGAGTGGTACACCCCCATGACCTAACCACCTCCAAAGGTTCCACATCCCAACACCATCACTCAGAAGTTAGGACTTCAACATAAGAAGATGTGGGCATGAACTTTCAGCTTACAACAGTCTTACACTGACTCAGTGAAAATTCAAAGGGGTGAGAAACCCATGAAAAAACCTTTAGTGTAAAAACCAGAATTCATTCTAATTGAGCAAAGAGAAATTTAATGGCCATTATAGGCAGAAAGCAGGAAAGTGCCTAACGAAGGCCTGTGCTCACTCACAGCAGATCCCGCACTCCCTAATGAACAATTACCTCTTCCAACTCCTGCTAGACAAGCACTCCCTTTGCCTTCCAGTTCAACTCCTCCACAAAAGAATGCTTTTGTTTTTCTGCCCTTAACCTTTTAAGCCAAGTAGATATCAAAGCATTTTAATGCCTGCTCTGAAATGAGACCCACTAACGTTGCAAGCAAACCATACAGGCATTAGTCATCGTCCTCAAAGGTTGTTCCAATTCCTTTTGCCTTTCTTTATATCTCTGACTTGCTAATGAGAGTGTTAAGGGATTCGCTTCTTTCCAAATGACATTCTAAGTTTGTACTTATTGACCCAGTTAAACAGATATGATAATAACTTAAATCTTCATTAAGGGAAAAGAGAGGAGAGCGATCAGATAGAACATGTGATTTTAACTATTTTTTTTTAAGTATCTAAAAGAAATATATGAAGTTTTGACCTCTAATAATATGATTGGGTATAAGTGGCTGCCTAATTCAGTATTATATGTTCTTTTTTTGATATTTAGAATTGCTCATAACTGAAGTTTTGTTGTTCTTTTTGTTGGGGGGGTGTTTGTTTTGTTTTTGTTTTAATTTGGTCTCACTTGTCCCCAGCGAGCCTCCAATTCACTATGTAATCAAGGACAACATTGAACTTCTGGTCTTCTTGCCTCTACCTCCTGATGTTGGATTCAGATGTGCACCACCACTCCGTTTAAACAGTGCTGGTTGGGCCTGAATGAGGCTTTTGTGCAGGAAAAAAAGCACTACCAACTAAGCTACTGCCACAGCCCCTCATAACAGTAACGACAACAAAAGCAAAATCAGTAACTCTCTTCAACCAGATAAACCTGTCCCAGCAGAGTGAGTTCAGATAACGTACTCTCTGAACTCCCATGTTCCTGCCTTGTCAGTTCTCACCCCTCATTAAATTTTTGGTCCTCGTCTTCCTCTAAATCGCCCAGCATTGCTACACAAAGCTATTTTCGTTAGATGCTTCCTAAATTCACCCCCTGCCACCTTAGGTAAGAGACCTTAACGATTTGCCTTTCCCCTGCACTTTAATGAACCAGTATCATTTTACCCATTGGCCACCTTACACTCTTTCTTCCTTATTTCACTTCCTGAAAGATTATTGGAATTGTGTTGATGTTTTCTTACATCCGTCAGCTTTTCAAACCATGTACCAGTTAAGTACCTTTGGTTCACACTTTCTAGTACAGTTAAATCTTTCTGAGAATGCTAAACATGGCACCATATTTTGATATCTTGCTTACAGAATTAAGATGAAGTCACTGAAGAATTTGGTATGCTTTTTTGATATTGTAGCATGAATCTTGTCATGGGACCAGCCCCCAAGCCATCCCTAAATATTGCCCGGTTCCTAATGTTCTGAAACATCCTCTCCTTTGATAGTGAAGAGACAGGTCTGTGACTGCTTCCAACAAAAGAAATATGGAAAGGTTATCTACTGGATGCCACTCCGATATTTATGCTATTACATATGGCAACGCCTTAACAGCCTTGAGTGGGATTCTTCCTGCTGCCTTGATGATGCAAACAATTGTCCTGAAGAGGCCACTCGGCATGAGACCACGGGGACTCCACCTTCAATCTCACATCCTCAAAAAAAAAAAAATGAATTCTGTTAATGCCTGAATGATCTCACAAGCCATTTTCTTCCAGTTAAGTTTTCCAATGAAGAGACAACCTAGTAAGACCTTGGTGCAGCCTCAAGAGACCCTGAGCAGAAAATCCAGATAAACCATGTCACAACCCCTGAGTCGGGCCAACAAAGTCAACAACACATGTGCCTCATCTTCCATGAAGTTTATGTAATTTACTGTATAGCAATGTAAGATTAATTCACTGGGTAGCATTTCTTGCAAAGACAAGAAATTACAGGGAGGAGTAAATAACAAATGAAAGGTAAATTATATCTGACTGGAAAGCAGCAGCCAGATAACAGACACAGATGAGCCATGATGGGCACAAACACTGAGCATGACTGATTTAAAAGGAAGTCTCTCTGGGATGCTGCTCTGAAAAAGAGTAGGATTTTAATGGAATTGTATACGAGATATCATAGAACTTCATTTTTATCTAGTAAACAGAGGGAGTGAAGACAGATTCAGGCCATAAGCCAATCAGGAGGCACTAAGTACTTTACCTATGTTAATTCCCACAGCCTAGATAAGTGTCCTTAAGTACCAATTTAGGGATGAGGAAAACGTTGCTGCTGAGTCATTTGCTTTGTGCTAGAACTAAACTCCAGCACGTCTCTGTCCAAAGCTGTAGGTCTCAAGCAGCACTACAGGGAGGAGAAGGAAGAAGGTCAGACAGTGAGAGCTGCATGGGAAAGATATGGGCAGACCCTGAGCATAGAAACTGAGTGAAAAACAGAACGGTAGCAACAGCCACCCACTACTGGGCTAAGGAGAAAGAGGGAACCAGCACTTTGAAGAACGAAATGAATTAAACATTATTTTCACAGTATCGCTGGAAAAAATCAAATGAGCTTTAAGCAAAGAAGTTATATCCTTGGGCAGCAGACTGACTTTAAAAAAAAAAAAAAAAGCATGAACTACACGGAAGAGCATCAAAGCCTGGTCAACCGCGCTCAGCCCCTACACGAAGCTTTTCTGGCTAGTGATCTTCCACCCAGAAGCTGGACTTTAGTAGCAAATTTCCTTCTCCAATTTTATACTTGTAGCACTGACCTATATGAACTAAAGCTGTTCCTTGTCCCTCCAAATCAAGGATTCAAATATTGTCCTCAAATTGTATTGGTGCTTAGTAAATCTGAGAAGTAGAGAACTGCTCGTATTGTTAGAGGCAGGCATGGGGGTTGAACGGAGACAGAGGGTTCTTACAAAGAATATTGTGGTGATTGGGGTTGGCAAACCTATAACCCAAGTCTGTCTTCACAAGGCGTAGTTCTGCCCAGGTGAGGATATTTTATGCTATAGTGTTATCTGAATTTAAGTCTTGCTTGTGGAAGTTGATGCTATTGGGAAATAGAAGAGTTTAAGAGATAGAGCCCAGTGAGAAGAGCTCTGATTGTTGGAACAGGAATCTCAGCCCTTCTTCCTTCCTCTGTTTGCATCCTGGGCCTGAGATGAGCACTTCAAAATCAATAGGTCCAACTGGCCATGGACTGAAACCTCCAAACACGTGAGTAAAAATAACCCTCTCATCTTGGTAAGTTTCTTTCATAGTTGGTCACATAACAGAAAGGTGACAAACATGCTTTATAAGCCAGAAATTAACCCAAGCAGGACCAGAGTCAACTACCAGAAATTCACTGGAAAATACATCGGAAAATACCAGGGTGATGGGGAAGCTAGGAATACGGCCCTGAACAGCTGAGGATCGGCAATATGAGAAAGCAGGTTTCAAACGGGAGCGGGCAGTTCTCAGACAACTGTGAACACATGTACAAGCAGCCTGGGCCCTTTGCTTCCCCTGCCAGGTTATAAGCCAGACATTGGTCAGAGAGCAGCTGACTCAGCAGGACATCTCCACAGACATCCTGGTCCTCTGCCTTCCCCCAGCAAGAATTCTCAGCATATCTTCCCTAATTATATCACTGATGCTGCTAGATCTGTAGCTTTCAAAATGTGGTTAGTGCTCTTTTTAAAAAAAAAAAAAGCTTTTTATTAGTTCTTTGTGGATTTCATATCATATACCCCAATCCCACTTATCTCCCCGTCCCCTCCTACCCACCCTCCACCCTTGCAAATCCTCCCAACAAAGAAAAAAGTCCCCTTGTGCAAGCTCTAATGTATAACAGTATGTCCCACAGTTTACCCTTTTGTCCATACTTCTTTGCTTGCAAATGTTCAATGCAATGACTCATTACTCTGGTATGAGGTCTCTGGCTTCTGCTATACTATCAATACTGAAACCTCGCTGGGACTCCTCTCAAATATCCTGTTGTTACCCTGTGTCGTGGAGACCCAGTAGTTTTGGATCTATAGGACTTAGCCCTTCATGCACTCCAGCAATTAGTTCATAGATAACTGGGACGAGCCAATTCAAAGCCCTAGATCTGGTCTTGAGAGTTATCTGAACTGGTTAGCCGGCCAGCTCTCCCACACCCACACCACCGGGGAAGCTCTCCTGCTCTGCCCTGGTTGGCTCATTCAATGATGCAACCAGAAAGGAGCAAAAACATCTCTTGCTCTATGTGCTGGGGGCTGGATCATCTGGGCCAGTTCTATTATGCTGCTAAGCAAGATACAGGGCCTACTCTTCTGAGTGCTTCAGTAGGTGAGGGGCTGTGCTGCCTCTCCAGCTTTCAGCCTTCAGGCAAGCTTACCTCCAATCCCCACAGTCAGGGCCATCTATCCTGCTGCTCAGGTGAGGTGCAGGGCCCACTCTCCCAAGTGCTGCAGCCGGTGAGGGACAGGGCCAGTTCTCCCACTCTTACTCTCTGTGTGTCTACCCTGAAGGATGCAAGGGCTTTTGACTTTCTGAGAATGTTCAGTTTACAGCCGTTTTTCTCCCATAAAAGACAAACATTGTTGAGGCATGTAAGTACTTCTAGTGGCATTGGATCCATCATCAAAGGGAGCTTACGAGGCGTCAAGCACTTATTGATTTCTGGGCCCGTGTAGTATGATGAAGCACTCTTTCCTCAGAGACACTTCACCTTCTAGTGTCAGAACAGTTATCACCTGCTTGATGCCAGCCAGGCAGTGGCATGCAGCTGATCGGGATGTCTGATTTACCCCTGGATGTGAAATGATTGGTCAGTAGGAAACAGTCTCAGAAATGTGGTGTCAGAAGTTGCATAATGCCTTTGAGGATCCTACCACGAGCCACAGCAGGGACATTTAGACCGTTTTCCAAAAGAATCTGCATGAGACTCCCATTAGTCTGCTCTCTCCTCCTGTCTGGGATTGCTCATTGTTCATTTGGATCTCCAAGGCAGCTTTTATCCAGACTTTTGATCTGTCCTTTCCCTACTACTGTTTCATTTTTAATACCTAATTCAGCTGTTCACTTTATAATCTGGACATAATTTAGTCAAAAGCTCAGTCATAAGCTGAGAAGATCTAGGTAAGTGCATGCCATGTAAGTACTGTAGGACCTGAGATCCCTCCCAGAACCAGTAACAGAGCTGAACACAGTAGTGCAGACATGTAATCCAAGTACTGCATAGGTGGAGACAGGCAAACACCGCGTGCTCCATAAACAGGCAACCCAGACTTACTCAGTGAGTTCCAGGTGAGTAGGAAATCCTATGTCAAGGATGCCTGTGGTGAGGGATGACTCATCCACTATGAATGCTTGTGACATTTCGAAGAAGATCATGGTTCTGTCCCAAGAACCAATGTAGCCTATTATTCCAGTTACAGAAGAGCTGATACCCTTTCTTAGCCTCTAGGGTACTGAATGCACTTGGTACACAGACATAAATACAGAAAAAATTCATTAAATAAAAATAGGCAAATTCTTTTATAAAAGCCCACATGCTTCTACAGGGTCTAGCAAGATGAGTCTCTTCCACAACCACATCTCCCAAGGCCACCAGATCTAGTCCAGATCCCACATCCAGTTCTCCAGCCTACTCTGGCCTCCTTATGCTTACACCAAAAATGATCCCTGGACCAAAATGTGAATGCTTCACCCCTTCTTTAAAAGGGGAACAAGAATACCCTTGGCAGGGAATAGGGAGGCAAAGATTAAAACAGAGACAGAAGGAACACCCATTCAGAGCCTGCCCCACATGTGGCCCATACATATACAGCCACCCAATTAGACAAGATGGATGAAGCAAAGAAGTGCAGGCCGACAGGAACCGGATGTAGATATCTCCTGAGAGACACAGCCAGAATACAGCAAATACAGAGGCGAATGCCAGCAGCAAACCACTGAACTGAGAATAGGACCCCCGTTAAAGGAATCAGAGAAAGGACTGGAAGAGCTTGAAGGGGCTCAAGACCCCATATGAACAACAATGCCAAGCAACCAGAGCTTCCAGGGACTAAGCCACTACCTAAAGACTATACATGGACTGACCCTGGGCTCCAACCTCATAGGTAACAATGAATATCCTAGTAAGGGCACCAGTGGAAGGGGAAGCCCTTGGTCCTGCCAAGACTGAACCCCCAGTGAACTAGATTGTTGGGGGTAGGGCGGTAATGGGGGGAGGGTGGGTAGAGGAACACCCATATAGAAGGGGAGGGTTGGGGGGATGTTGGCCCAGAAACCGGGAAAGGGAATAACAATTGAAATGTAAATAAGAAATACTCAAGTTAATAAAGATTTTAAAAAAGAAAAAAAAATGATCTCTGTGCTTCAGCAAGAACACTCGCTACCTACCCCCCAACTCACAGGACCCTCATACACCATATGCAACTTTTTCAACCAACAAGATCTATTCCAACACTCCAGGCTTAGGACCAGGAAGCATATCCTGTATACCAGCCCAGATCCCTCTGTGCACATGACTTCATTCTACCAAAGCCATTTCCAACATCTGGGCCCAACCTACCCACACAACCTCTCTTCATTCTCTTCACACAGCTGTTCTAAGCCCATATCAATCAGACTTAGAGCTAACAAAAGAAGGCCTGATGTCACCACAAAATACCAACAATATGAAAGATCAAACCACTATCTTTTCCCCAAAACTACCTGTAGAAATGTTGTCGATGAGAACTGCCTAGATAGATCACATGACATGAAACTTTTTTAAAAATCATAAACTTCATTAAAAAATTCAAGCAGTTGAAAGAAGATTTAAAGAAATGGATAAAATTAAGAAGAAAGAACTGAGGCTAAATGTCTGGGTGATACCTAAGAAAAAACAAACATAAGGCTGGTGGAAATGACAAAGATAACCCAGGACTTGAGAACAGAATTCAATAAGGAAATAGAAAAATCAGTGAAAGCTCAAGCAAAAATAAAAACGGAATTAAAAAGCCCAGTAACTCAACTAGAAAACTTACAGAGAAGCCTCCATGCAGAATGAATCAAGAGTAATATAAAATATAAAGATTTGAGGAAAAAAACAGAGAACCTAGACCAAATAAGCAAAGTATATGAATTAAGAAAAAAACCACAAGAAAGAAACATGGGAAACATGGGACACTGAAAAAATCTTCATATTATAGGAGTAGTTGAGAGAGAAGAATCACAAGCCAATGGTATAGACCATATCTTCACCAAGATTACAAAAGAAAAGCCACACTCATACAGGTACAAGAAACACACAGAACACCAAATAGACAAGACAATAAAAAAGTTCCCACAGCATATCATAGTTAAATCCCTAAGTAGACGTAACAAAGAAAATATATTGAAAGCTACAAGAGAAGAAAAGTCAAGTGCATTAAAGAAAACCCTCCAGTACAACAGCTGATTTCTCAATGAAAACTTGGAGCCAAAAGATCCTGCATTCTAAGTCCTAAAGGACTATGACAGCCAACCTCAACTTAAAAAAAGGGCAAAACTATCCACCATAAGTGAAGGAGAAAGAAAAAATTTCCACAGTAGAAACAGACTTAAAAATTATATCTCATAAACCAACCCTAAAGAAAATACTAGAAGTAATATTCAACACTGAAGAGAAGAATGACATAGCAAAGAGAGGATGAAAAAAGATAAAAGCCACAATTATTAAGACACAAAATACCCACATATGTAGCAGATGTACAACTCAGTGTCCATGTGGGTCCCCCAACAACTAGAGTAAGGAACTGTCCCTAAAGATGTTGCCTGTCTGTGGAATCTGTTCCTCCTTAGGGCTGCCTTGTCTGGACAAAATATTACATAATAAACATAATAAACATCAGAAATAGTTGACATCCTACATTAAATGGACTTAATCTACAGAAATTCCACCCAAACACCAAAGAATACATTTTCTTCTCAACAACACACAGGAGCTGTTCTAAAAGAGATCACATTCTGGAACCCAAAACAAACTTTACATACTCAAAAGGGTTGAAATCCCACCTTGTATTTTATCTGATAACAATACAAAAAAAACTTAAAATAAACAACAAATAAATCTCTAGTAAATGTACCAGCTCATTACTGAATAATAGATGGGACAAAAAAGAAATCAAGAAAGAAATTTTTAAAAAAACCATCCTTCCTGGAAATAAATAAAAATTAAAACATGACACAACGAAAACTCTGGGACACACAGAAAACCTGCTTTATTATTTTTTTTTATTAACTTGAGTATTTCTTATATACATTTCGAGTGTTATTCCCTTTCCCGGTTTCCGGGCAAACATCCCCCTCCCCCCTCCCCTTCCTTATGGGTGTTCCCCTCCCAGCCCTCCCCCCATTGCTGCCCTCCCCCACCAGTCTAGTTCACTGAGGGTTCAGTCTTAGCAGGACCCAGGGCTTCCCCTTACACTGGTGCTCTTACTAGGATATTCATTGCTACCTATGGGGTCAGAGTCCAGGGTCAGTCCATGTATAGTCTTTAGGTAGTGGCTTAGTCCCTGGAAGCTCTGGTTGCTTGGCATTGTTGTACTTTTGGGGTCTCGAGCCCCTTCAAGCTCTTCCAGTTCTTTCTCTGATTCCTTCAATAGGGAACCTATTCTCAGTTCAGTGGTTTGCTGCTGGCATTCGCCACTGTATTTGCTGTATTCTGGCTTTCTTATGGCACACTAGACTACCCAGCCCAGAAGTGGCACCGCTCACCATGAGCTGGACCCTCCCACAGCCAACATGAATCATGAAAATGCACCACAGGTTGCCTGTCTCTAGTTCCATTATGTCTTCAACCTTATAATCCTCCTGCTTTCCAAGTCTGATATTAATTTTGAATTCTTCCTCTTTCAACATAGCTCCCAACACACTCTCTCTCTCTCTCTCTCTCTCTCTCTCTCTCTCTCTCTCTCTCTCTCTCTCCTCTAAGAAATATAACTTAGTGTTTAGATCTTCACAGATTTCTTATTCCCATGGACACTCTCATAGTTCACATTGGGTTTCATGGTGTTGCTTTATACCCTTCCCCTCTCTGACCATCCTGTTACAACAACCTTCTGCTTTCAGTCCCCTCCATTTCAATGCCTCAAGTGCTGTCAAAATAATCTTCTAAAACCTGTGTTTACAAAGCCCAGTTCTGATTGCGTCACTCTGTGTTACTTATAAGAATATCAGATGGAGATAAACTGTCACAGCAGAAGGTATTTTTGAAACTCAGAATTTTTTACTTAATACAGCCCAAGTGCCTTGCCATGGCATTCAGATAATTCCATGATCATAGAGTTGCTGGGAGGGAACTTGGACATGTCTTGCACTAGAATCCTCAAACTTGATCCAGAGTGTCCTTTCCTGTCTTGTCTTCCTCACTAGCCTTAGCACATCCTTTGCTTGAACAGACTAAGCCAATCATATCTTTGTCATTTCTGCCTCACTGACTGCTCTCAAAGGCTGTCTTCTGTCTGGGGGTTCTTCCCTTACAGTCTGTCATAATGTGTTCATTTTTCTAAGTTCTAGGTCAAATGTCCCCTCTTTCATGAATGCTTGCCCGATGCTTACAAATTAAATCTCATTTCTCCTCAAATTTTAATAATTCTTCTGTAGTCCTTTCTTCAGGCATAGAACAGTATGGCCTGTGTTATAAACAGTTGGGTATCACCTGCTGTTCTTCCTACTGCCAACTCCTGAAGGAGAGAAATCTTGACTAGTTTATTTGTGTTCCCCTGGTGTTGTTTTGTTTTAGACTTTCGGGGGGGGGGGAGTACTTCTAAACTGTTATTTTTCCCAATGGTTTTAAAAGACAACATGGACAGACATGAAATTATAAAATTTCAACTGAAACTTTACTAACTACTAGCCCTGAGCATTTAGGAAAGAATAGGTTTGACCTTAGCTCTCTATCACGTAGGGAACTAGGTCAGATTATTGCTAATTCTATTCAATAAATATTTGTAAAGTATCAAGCACATGCCAGGGACATTCTGTCAGGTTCTTTGGGAGTAGATAAAAATCTACTCATTGAGACAGACATAGTCTAATGAGAAGGAACTCAATTTTATATAGCTGAAACCGAGTGCCATCTGAGGAAAAACCTGCTGTGGAGATTTAAATAAGCCTAAAACTAGGGGAAATCTTGAAGGAAAGAGGGAGTAAATTGGCCTGAAAGCCATTCAGACTGGTTTGGACCCTCCCTGACTTTGTACACATGGCACAATCTTGAGCAAAACCCTGAACTCTAGGTCTCAGAATCTTCACCCATAAAAGAGCACCAACCATACGTACATATAGCTAGTTTTCCTCAAATATAGTAAGTGTTCAAACAATAGTATAGTGCCTTCCCTCCTCTGTCTTTTCCTGGTTACAAAGGAAACTAGCCATGCTCCAAATTCACTTTAGCTCTAACTGAAATGATTTGAATCTTTTTACCGCACTTCAAACTGAGAACCCTAGAAGAAGATAAAATGAAATCAGCATTCGTTAAAGCCCACCAACCTTGGGGGTTCTGGCATAGCCACTAATGTATCCTTAAAAGACTGAGTATTTTCTTGTCGATGATCCATTCCATTTGGGGTAGTAAATGCAATATCAAGTGCATTCATCCTAACATGTCAGAGTTGCTTCTCTCCTTCTCGTGATGAATAGCTGATGCCACACCTCACAGTTATAAATATGCTTCCGCCTCTAATGGTCTCAATAAATTTACCATCTTTCTCAACTGGATATTTTACTGTCAGAACACGGTTCTTTATGCCTGTTATGCTGACACTGAGCAATAAGGATTTTAGACAAGTCCAGTAAAAGCACTAAATGGATTTTTATAAGGCTTTGACATGACATCAGCAGGAAAGTCCACTTTTAATAAGAACTATATCTTCCTACTTCCAGGTTCCAAGCTCCTCTGGACTCATTTTGTGGCACAAATATCTCCAAGCAAAGGAGCCAGATTCCCTCCGGCTGCAAACATACACTCACACTAACCAAATTGAACTGTAAACTTATCTGCCTTTACCAGTCTGTCACTTCTGTCGGCACTACAGTCATGAGGGGTCTGTAATCCTTCACCGAGCTAGGCTCTGGGTGGCAATCAAAGACCCATTAGAATCCACTGCTCTCTGAAATCACACAGAAAACCTAGTTTCTATATCTTCATCTCCTCTCAACCAACTAATTATCCTGGGTCAAATGTACCAACTCAGTCCGGTTCGACAAAAATGTATGACTCTTTTGGATGACAGAAATTCTTCTAGGCGGTTAGTACAAAGGTCCAAAGCGATGAAATAAATTTTTAAGTACTTACATTGGAATGCTTGAGCAATGGGAGTACGAGAGTTATCTTTCAGGCATGTGGTTTGAGAGAATCAGAGAAAGAACTGGAAGAGCTTGAAGGGGCTCGAGATCCCATATGTACAACAATGCCAAGCAACCAGAGCTTCCAGGGACTAAGCCACTACCTAAAGACTATACATGGACTGACCCTGGACTCTGACCCCATAGGTAGCAATGAATATCCTAGTAAGAGCACCAGTGGAAGGGGAAGCCCTGGGTCCTGCTAAGACTGAACCCCCAGTGAACTAGACTGTTGGGGGGAGGACGGCAATGGGGGGAGGGTTGGGAGGGGAACACCCATAAGGAAGGGGAGGGGGGAGGGGGATGTTTGCCCGGAAACCAAAGAATTATTATTAAGTATTAAATAAATTTAAAAAAATAAGGAAAATGAGACTTCATACCGAGAATAGCTTCAGTGAAGCAGTCAAAGAAGCTCAGAGAAAGAGCATTCCCACCCCGCCTATGTTTCTCACACCCAGAAGCCAGGTCCCTCAGCGTAGCTCATTGCCTCCTTTATTACCTGGGCAGCTCTGTCCTGCGTCTGGCTCTGAACAGAACATAACAACGCGGTCCCTGCCCCAAAGGCTAACAATTCAGGCTAGGAAGACAGCTTGTTCTGACACACTCCTAAATAAGCTTCAAATGTACAAGGGAGAAACCAGATCAAATCTAAGGGGAAAGCATCTGAAATACAACAAATCTATAATGACTAACTGACCTAACTTATGACCTATAAAAATCATTTTTCTTCCAAAGACAACTAATATACCCGTAGCCAGCTCTGTGCCAAATATACAGCTTGATGAATCAGCTCCTTCTAGACTGATACAAGGTCCAAACTGAATGAGGTTTTCAATAGCTTTGAAAAAAGAGCTCCAGTCTCTGAGAAAATCTGAATGCCTTAGGTCAAGTTTGTAACAGCATCTTAAAGACACTTCATTAACTCAACAAATACCTACTGAATTCCTGCTCCATGTACAGCATAGTGCAGGGGGGGGCAGCAAATACAAAAGTTTGGAGGCATTTACTATTGAAAACAAAATGAACGAAGTTACAACCTAATATTTATCACCTGCTTCTGATTACATGTGTTTATCCTAATTACATAATAAGATGCAATCATTCTGAAAACAAAGGGAGCCTGGGTTTTGTGTTAAGTAAGCCTTCTTGAGGCACAAGACAGAAAAAAAATCAGAGTGTGAATCAAATGCCAGAAGCCGAAAATTCTATCTAAGCTACTAATACCAAAAAAGGCCAAGTGTAAAACCCTATGTCTGAGGGTAAAAAGAAGTCACTAACTACCTGAGGAGAAATGGAAATCTATGAAGCCCTTAGAAGCCTCCAGTGTGAAAGAAGCCTGACTGGCTAATGAACACCGAGGTCTTTTGTTTTGTTTTGTTTTGTTTTGTTTTGTTTTGTTTTGTTTTTAAAAAGGTGAGATTTAATTGAAATTTATTTTTTTCTTGTAGCTTGTAAACAAAGCAAAAAAATGTTTTGATGTACATATGCATCATATAAAATGTTTAAGTAGTGTATGTAATGTTTAAATCAGGGTATGCATGTCTATCTCAAGTATTTATCACTTTGTCATGCTAAAAGCAATCAAGTTTCTTGCTGCTAGCTCTTTGGAATATGTAATACATTATCCACACTCCATCACACTGTCACATAGCAGAACTTTGTTCCCATTTAAATATGACTTGTGTGCATTTATCAGCCTTTTGTTGCCATTTCCTGGATTTAAATAATAGGCCCAATATTTTATTAATTAGTGTCAAGGCAGACTCAGATCCTTTGACATGCAACTAAATATTTGGCTTCTCCACTACATATGCCAAAAACACCAACATTTTTATACCTTTTTAAATGTTTTATAATTTCATACAGATATGGAATCTATTGGGAGGCTGTTCATCCCCATTACCCTCTGCTATCCACTCCCACTCCTACAGTCAACCCCTCCCCGGGACCTTTTCCTGATTGGTTCCCCTCCTACTTCCCATGTCTTAGCTTTTTTTTTTTTTCTTTTCTTTTTTTTTCCGGAGCTGGGGACCAAACCCAGGGCCTTGCGCTTGCTAGGCAAGCGCTCTACCACTGAGCTAAATCCCCAACCCTGTCTTAGCTTTTTAGTACAGATCTTGTGCAGCTACCCATGGCCACTGTGTGTCCCTGATTACACTGGCCATGCCATATCCAGGGGGCAGCTTTCTATAGAACTCCTCCTTTCCTCTATCTTGTGCAAAGTGCCCCCCCTCCTTTTTCCAAGATACTCTCTGAGTCCAGGAGAATGTAATACAGATGCCCTGTTTACAATTAAACCTTCAACAGACTGTTCTATCTTAGCATGGTATTTTGAGCAATTATGAGTCTCTGTACTATCCATTACCCACTGCTAAAAGAGGCTTCTCTGGCCAAGTGTCAGTTCAAGCACATAAACACAAATATGCTTGGTTCAGATCTATTTAACTTAACATCAGCAGTAAGCTCCACAGTAAGATGGGCAGCATCTCTGCCTATAGGGTCTTGCCAAGGTTGACAGAACTACATATGTGCTTCTTCCCATGAAGCAGACTGCAATCCAATCAAAAACCATGCCACTATTATACTCATGGGAAGATCTTGCCTGGAAGGTCAGTACTGTAATATTCAGGATCCACAGCAGAGTGGGGCCACTGGTACTTCTCTCCCAGCTGCAAACATAGCGCCTTCCTGGCTCTATGAATGCTATCCAGCTGACAGAGTGGGTGGAAGCTTCCAGCTTAGTTCTACCTTGTTTAATCTCTGTGCAAAATCCCAGTTGTGTGGTGTCTTCAGCAATAGGGTCTCACCATATGGTTCTGATGAACGATCCACTCATATAGGGTACCTCTATTTGAAATTTCATTAATACATCTCTTAGTTACCTTCTAATTTAATGGGTTTCTAGATGCCCTTTCCCGAGACTGTATTTGTTGCCAGGATGTTGACCCCTCCCTATCCCTATTTCACACATTCCTCTCAGCCCTATTTAAATGTTTCCAGTTCTACTATCCCCTATACCCTGCTCTCCTATCACATGAAAAAATGCTAACATTTTAATCCCCAACATATGTCTTCTGTTTTTACAGTGTGAACCCCCTAGTTGTAAATGCAGGCATGGCTAAAACCAAAGATCCTCGATTGCCAATGTGCTGACAGTAATCTGCTGCATTAACACCTTCAGAGGACCACAGATTTCTTTAAGCTTAGAGACGAGGCATAGTGAGCAGACAACTGAGCTGACTCAGTAATACCCTTCAATAACCATCCGATTCTCTCTTCTGCTTAAGGAAGGAGGCCTGGTGTGACTCTTGCTGTGTCTCACAAACATTTTCTTGAGCACTTGGGATGAATGAGATCAACCAACCAACCACAGCGAAGGCCGAAAGGCCAGTCTGAATGTCCAGAACTTGTTGACATTCACGATGACTAATCTTGGTCATCAACTTGACTACATCTGTAATCAACTAACTGGGCACACCAGAAGAGGATTTTTCCAGGCTGGATCATTTAAACTTGGAAGACTCGCCCTAAATCTGGATTATTTGAAATCCTGGTAACATCCCTTGATGACACATTCTCCAGGAAACCCAGTCTTTTCCCATTCGTGCCAGCCTCCTCACTGCCTGATCAAATTCTGTCATCTGTTTCTCTTCCAGCATTTTCAAAATGCTGTTCTTCATACACTTGCACAGCTATCAGTACTCTTTGTGTAGTTAATGACACTAGTAGGCTCATTCCCACCCATGAAAGGACATTTTGTAGCAATAGGCAATTTTTAATTAAATAATGTCCAGCCATTCCATGAGGTTGATGGAATATCGCAGTGTTCTTCAAAGGTGCACTCAAATCCACAAAGCTGCTCTAACAAGGAATCATTAGGAAGAATTATTTTCCCTGCTCAGAGAGCCTGAGATGATGCTGTGGAGGTCATGTCCTGCTCTGAGCATTCCAAAGTGGTAACATCAATTCCTCCCAGGAGACAACAATATAATCCATGGGTATTTTTCTGTACCAGAAAATCTAGAGTTAGTCCCACCCTGGACCCTCCAAGCTTTGAAACACCTGACCACACCTACAGGAATTCCTATGTCTTAGTTTTTTTATCTTAAAGACAGAGGTGACAATAATAGTACCAAGACTGTTGCAATAAGTGTAAATATTGTGAAATGCAAATTAAGTCAGTAGTTAGCACTTTGCAAATGTCCAGGTTTTGTGGACACATGAATACTACAGTAGGAAGTGATTTGAAGACTAT
This sequence comes from Rattus norvegicus, assembly GCF_021556685.1. Classification (NCBI taxonomy): domain Eukaryota; kingdom Metazoa; phylum Chordata; class Mammalia; order Rodentia; family Muridae; genus Rattus; species Rattus norvegicus. Next base: position 83,467,812 of record NC_141539.1, on the reverse strand, counting down.
TTCCACATTGTAGGCATCTCCCTCTTCATAATACTTAACCACCATTTCGGGATGTCTATGGAATTATGAAGTATATGAACTAACATTTTTCAGTAAGCTATTTGTATTAGTATGTTTTATAGAGAGTACACACATATATAGATATGGATATCTTTTACTTCTGCGGAGTAAATGGGTGCATACAGAATACTTGCTAACATACCAGCCACAGCTATTTATTTATATTAGTTGCAGTCTTAGTCAATATGACTTAGTCAATAATAGCTGAGACATGGACTCAGTCTAGATGCACATCATCAGCTAAATGGAAGAATAAAATGAAGTGTATATGCTCAACAGAGTGTTACTCAGCCAGAAAATATGAACTTGTTCATTGGTAGAAGAATGGGTGGAACTGGATGTCTTTGTGTTGAGTGAAATAAGCCACTCAGAAAGACATATATCATGTTTTCTCTCTCTACTGAATCTAGATTTTTTAAATATATATATATATATATATGCACGTGCACACACACACACACACACACACACACACACACATACACACTCATGATATAAACCTAAAAGGAAGACAGTTTGTAGGATAAAGGGACTTAGTCTGATTTTTATTGCTTTGGTAAAAACAACTGACCAAAGCACTTGACTTACATATCCCAAGTCACATAGTGCACTGAGGGGAAAGCTAGAGAAAGAACGAAGAAATCGCTGAGGAATGCTTCTTGCTTGCTCCCCATGGCCTACTTAGCCTGCTTTCTTATACAGCTCTAAACTACTTGTCTAAGCATGGAACCACTCACAGTGGACTGGGCTCTCCCATATCAATAATTACAAACAAACAAACAAAAGAAAACCATAATCTTGCCTACAAGTAGTCTGATGGAGATAGTTTCTCAATTGAAGCTTTTATTCCCAGATAACTCTAGCTTGTGTCAAGTTGACAAACAAACGAAACAGCCAGGACAGGGACCAGTAAGGGAGAAGAGGGTAACAGACCACAACTGGAACTGAGAATGAGCAAAGTACAATGATACACATGTACAAAAGATCATCATAAAACCCATCATAAATTAACTATAGGTAGGTCTGGCTGTCCAAGAACTTACTATGTAGAGCAGGCTGACCCCAAAATTAACTATATAAAGAGACACTTTTCTTTCAATCCAACTAAATTTTTTACCAGAGGTTGTTTTTTTCTACTGGATGTAAGAATAAATAATTTTTGCAGTGATGTGATCATGATACAAATACAACAATGTTTAAGGCTAGAAACACACTTGTGACAAAAATAAATTATAAAACCAACAGGGTCAGGAGAACACTAGCTAAAATTGCCTCTGAGTTGGGGGGGCAGTGATAATAACCAACAGTAAATCAATTTCTGTTTTATGCATCAGTGGCCCACGCAGAGAGCTAAAAAAACAGGAAAGGTGGTGTACCACAGGACCAATAAGCAGCCAGCCTACCTTGGCCTAAGAGGTAGATCCAGATTCTAAATTTACAACTATTGGTTTATGTAACATAAGTTCACCCTTTATTATCTGAAACAATAAGCCAGCCACATCAATATGCAGAGTTCATTTCTGCCTTGCTGGTTCACAAGGCATGGCCCTCAACCTACCCACTCCGGAAAGCAGTGGAGAACAGAATAAACTTCATGGTATCCCCTGCTCTCTGAGTATCTACATCTAAGAGTGGAAAGTTATTGGAGGGATGGCTCAGAGAACTTACTGTTCTTGCAGAGGACCATAGTTCAATTCCTAATACTTAGCATTAGTTGGCCCCCAACCTTGTGTAACTCCAATTCCAGAGGACCCAATGCCTTCTAGCCTCTATGGGTGTCTACATACACTGGGTGCACATAAATGCATATAGGTATACACACAAATACACATAATTAATAAATTCTAAATCTTTTGTAAAATGGAAAGGAAGAAAGAAAAAGATAGATAGATAGATACATAGATACATAGATACATAGATACATAGATACATAGAATACCAACAACAGCTGTAAGTCAGTCCCAATTAAATGTTGTCCTTATAAGAGTTGCCTTGGTCGACTAAGCCACTACCCAAAGACTATACATGGACTGACCCTGGACTCTAACCTCATAGGTGGAAGGGGAAGCCCTTGGTCCTGCTAAGACTGAACCCCCAGTGAACGAGATTGTTGGGGGGAGGGCGGTAATGGGGGGAGGTTGGGGAGGGGAACACCCATAAAGAAGGGGAGGGGGAGGAGTTGGGGGATGTTGGCCCAGAAACCGGGAAAGGGAATAACATTCAAAATGTAAATAAGAAATACTCAAGTTAATAACAAAAAAAAAAGGTTGCCTTGGTCATGGTGTCTATTCACAGCAATAAAACCCTAGCTAAGACACTAAGTAAAAATTTTAAGTGTCATTTCTGAATGTGGAGATCATAATCTATCTTTCATAACCACAGAACCAGTAGAATGAATTCTTTGCACTGAATGAATCATTGGAAAACAAATACTAGTGTAATTGTGATTCTGTATATATTATTAGATAACTGTAAATGTATGTGTGTGCTGTGGTATTAAACTGGTTACTTTTCTTATTGTCATGTCAAAAATACTTGACCAAAGCAAACTAAAGAAGGTTTGGGCCCTGCCAGCTCACCTCCCCAAGTTACCACTATGATGAACAAATATGTTACAGAGAGATGGAAAAGAGGAAAACCAAGCGTGAGTGTGCTTTGGGAAAAAGCAAAACTGGAAACATGATGGGGGTGACAGGTGACAGGTGAGAGAGAGGGCTAAGGTCGACATGTTGTCATTCCTCAGTATGTGCAGCGTGGAGCTTATGCAGAGGCAGACTCAACCTCCCGAACATCCCTCGGCATACCAATGGCAAAGGCTCACTTTATGGACTGAACCTCCTTCACGTGGGTCAGCCGCACGGACTGCATATAGCCACATGGTGATGTCCTCGGGCTTTGTTGCCTAGGAGGTGGGGTGGGCGGGAGCGGGACGGGGGCGGTGGGGGGCTGAGTGGGAGGATCACATTTATGTGAGTGTCCTATGTAGCCACCTGAGTCCATGCTGAGGATCATGATCCCTTCAGTCACTGAATGTTGCCAGTGGGTTGATGACCCTGATATGGCAAAGGGAGGGGTTGATATGTGTGGCTGGCGTTAACCAATGAAGCCCATTCTGATGTCCCTGGTCTAGGCTGGTGCCTGAAGCCATTCTGATGTCTGTGGGAGAAAGACGCTCTGTCTTTCCCCTCTCTGCTGCAGTATGGCTCCTCAGTTGGTGGCTTCTGGCTGGCGTGCAGGTGGAGAAAAACGTTCCTTCTCTGGCAACTGGCCACTAGGAATGTGACAGTCAGTGAGCATATGAACAGCACAAAATAGACTTGGGTTTTTTTTTTCTTTCCCTTTCTTTTGTTTTTGGGGGAGGGTGTGTCACAGTTGGGAGCAGACATGGGAAGATTGGGAGGATCTGGGTACAAGATGTGAGATTCTCAAATAATCAATGAATTCTTTTTAATAATTACAAAGCAAATAAATAAATAGAGTAGACAGCCTCGGGCATGGGGAGAGATAGGAGAAAGGCCCAAAGGGCCAGGAGAATGTATGGGAAAATGTCTGTGATGGGGGATGGGAGGACTCTCCAAGAAGACCCAGAGACCCAAGATGAGGGAGGCTACCAGGAGTCAATGCAGGTAACCTCAACTGAAATGCCCGTTGGTGGGGATGTAGAACCTGAAGAGACCACCTCCAGTAGCCAAACAGGACCCCCAGTGGAGGGATGGGGACACCAACCCACCTGCAAAACTTTTGACCCAAAAGTCACTCTGTCTAAAAGAAATGCAGGAGTAAAGTTGGAGCAGAGAGTAAAGGAATGGCTGACTAGTGACTGACCATTTTGAGAGCTCTCCCATGGGCAAACACCAATCCCTGACACTATTACTGATGCTATGTTATGCTTGCAGACCAGAGCATAGTATAGCAGCCATCCAAGAGGCTCACCCAGCAGCTGACTGAGACCAATGCAGATACCTACAAACGAACATTGGATGGAGGTTGGAAACTTCATGGAAGAGTTAGGGGAAAGATTGAAGGAACTGAGGAGATGGCAACCTCACAGGAAGACCAACAATGTCAACCAACCTGGACCTCGGGGAGCTCCCAGAGACTGAGCCACCAACCAAAGAGCACAGGCTGGTCTGAGGCCCCAAGCACATATGTAGCAGAAGGTTGCTGCCTTGTCTGACCTCAGTGAGAGAGGATGAACCTAATCCTGCCAAGATTTGATACACCAGGATTGGGAGATGGGGAGATGCAGAGGGGCTGCTCTCTCAGAGGTGAAGGGGAGGAGATGGGGGAGGAAATCTGTGAGGAAGGGCCAGGAGGGTGGCAGCATTTAGATAGATAGATAGATAGATAGATAGATAGATAGATAGATAGATAGATAGATAGATAGATAGATAGATAGATCGGAAGGACAAAAAGAAAGAGGGAGGGAGAGAGGGAGAGAGGGAGGGAGGGAGGGAGGGAGGGAGGGAGGGAGGGAGGGAGGGAGGGAAGAGGAGAACATTTGGGCTCACAGTTTGAAGCAATACATTAAGTAAATCATGGCAGGAATGGCTTGAAAACAGGAGCATGATTTGTGTCCACAATCAAAAAGCAAAAAAAAAGATCAATAATATTCACCTGTGTTTCTCATTTTCCTCCTTTGTATTGAGTCTGGGGTCTCAGTCCATGGGGATCTCACTGCCCACATTTATACCATATCTTCTCGTCTCAGGTAAACCTCTCTGGGAACATCTTCACAGACACATCCAGAAGTGTGTCTCCTAGGTGATTCCACATTGAGTACCTTAAATGTACCAACTGTAGTCTTCCTAAAATTTAGGTGGCATTATTCTTTCTTCATAAGAAAAATCATGCATAGGGTTGGGGATTTGGCTCAGTGGAAGAGCGCTTGCCTAGTAAGCGCAAGGCCCTGGGTTCGGTCCCCAGCTCCGAAAAAAAGAAAAGAAAAAAAAAAAAGAAAAATCATTCATGAGATACTCATTTTTTTAACTAAGGCAACACAGGTTAAAAATAATAGAGCCCAGTTTTGCATATAGTGAAGGTTCTTCAATAGCTGAAAAAAAATAATAACCTGGGATAGGCCACAGAAATGATGTGTCTCTGAGCACCACAGTGTCTACCAGTGACTAATAGCCTGATTCTAATTTTCTTTTTAGGATACTTGCTAAGTTATGCAGCACGTGGTCGAACACAGAGAACCCATATTCCAATCCATCGATGCAGAAGATTGTTTATGCCAACAATAGCAAATACATTCTTTAGAGAGCATCTGAACATGGTGCTGGTGTTTCGGGCTGACAAACGCAGGACTCAGAAGAATGCACTGAGGGGATCTCCTTCCTCTCCCTGCCCCATGTGTTAACAAAGTGTCAAAATAACTACTGAATTCCTGCTATGTACGCAGCATAGTGCAGGTAAAGCGGGAATAGATAAAAGAGTTTGGAGGCATTTACTATTGAAAACAAAATTTACAAAGTTAGAACCTGTTATTTATCACTTGCTTCTGATTGCAAATGACAAAACAGAAACTATTTTAACACTTATTTTAGCAGTTACAGCATATGCACATTGTCAAACTTATAATTGTCATTAACTTTTTTGAATTGTAAATGAATTGTACCAGCTTTTATCAACTTTGCTAATTGGACTTTGTCATATAATAATTTTTAAAATTTTCTATGATTATACAAATCTTAACCTTCCAATAAATACTTCAGATATACCCACATTTCAGGTCTAAGAAATAATAAAAGACGTATTTTTATGAAGGCATGGGATATGCAGACAGATAAAGTCCCCTATTACGTGAAATAAGTAAAACTCTCTGGTGATTCCAGAGTCAAATTTTACCAATGAAAAGCTCATTACCCAAATTTCTTATTTTGCAAGTTGAAAAAAATAAAACAGGCTTAGCGTGTCCCAGTGCAATAGTAAAATCGCGCACTGAATAAAGGACAGTAAGATTCAACTTAGAAGAAAGGAAGGTTTTTTTGTTCTCTGATAGCTCGTGCTGTGTTTCTACCACTTAAAATGAAGGTCCTGATTCTCATGACAAAATGAAACCCCACTGAGACCAAGAAATCGCCCAAATTCTTCCCCATACAGAAATGCTCGTGTGCCATATGCTTCAAATATATGCCGTGCAACCTCCAGTTTGTGATAGAAATGCTAATTATAGAATCAATAAGGAGATGAGAAACTGAGGGCTGGGCATCCTAGAAAAGGGCTAGAAAAGGAAATATTGTAATAAAAAATTAGAACCTATGAAGAAGAGAAGTGTGATGGGAAAATTAGTACTCTGAAAGCTGTTGACAAACACATTTCCCCAGTATTTTCTGCATGAAACTTGGACATGTTCACTCATTCACGTGGTTAAAAAAAAAAAAAAAAGCCTCCAAAATTATCACACAAACAAGATTCATTGCTACTCATATCAGCATCTATGAGGAAGAAAACAAATGACCAGTCATGTAAAGAGGCATCAAAACAAGCTTTTCTTCCAAGTTATAGATGCTTCTTAAAAGAATCCATTCAAAATCAGGTGATCGCCATGATAACATTAATGAACATAAAATTAATAAGAAAACAGACATAGTACCTTCTTCATAAGTATATACGTAAGGTATATCTTAGTACATATAAGATTCAAAACCAGATCTTAGTATATATGAACTTGTTTAACCTGATACAGTTATCAAATAAGATTTTAAAAACAGCATTAACTAGGAAGGAGCCACTCCCTGAGAAATGAGGTTAAGGAGAATGAAAAGGCAACAGCGCCACCTGCTGTCCGATTTTGTAGTTTCTCTACACCTCATCTCTCCCTTTAATTTTTTTTAATCTAATTATCATTTAATCTAATTATCATATATCTATGGTATGAGAACAGCTTTGCTGGCCAGAGACTGTACTCCGTTGCTTTGCTCTAAGAGAATAATCCGGATCAAACTATTTTTAATCTATGACAAGTGTCGAAGACTTAATAGACAGATTTAAACGATCTGATCAGACTTCACCAAAATTGAGACTACATAAAAATGCTACTTATGAGCTATCATCACATTCTCTGTCTTGCTGGGTCAGTTCTTTTATTCATACCAGTAATGTTCCTTTGTTAAATTGTTTGTTTGTTTGTTTGTTTGTTTGTTTGTGTTACTAAAGTGACTCTGGGGCCCTTTGTATGTGCGACAAGAGCTACAACCCCAGGCCTAAGCAGAAGTGTTTCTCTTTTCCTCTCTCTTTCCCTCCCTCCCTCCCTCTCCCTTTCCTTCCCTCCCTACCCCCCCTCTCTCTCACACACACACACAAAATGATCTGACTTTCAGCTTATGTAAATGCACATAAGTACAATGAGGCCACCAGATCATAGACTTCTCCAAGGAAAAAGAGTGTACAACACTGGGTCCAAAATCTCAGCTTTCTTCCGGTGCCACCAGTAGCTGACAAACTAGGAGGACAAGCAGCAGCCACCATGTCACTTCCTAGTCCTTCCCAGCATTCCATCTCATGATGTCTGAGGCCCTCTAAACCAGAGTTAGCTAATAAAGCTTAGCTAATGAAGTAGTCACATAAATCCCTTGTTTCACAATGTTAATTTTCACCCTAGAAAAATATAACATTGGACCATTTAATGCTCACTTGAAGGGATATGGGCTGATCCTTTATAATGGTTAATTGTCGAGGTTTTTAGCTGTGAAAGAAAGGAGAAAGGTCTTAACACTTGGACACTGCCCAGAGAAGTCAGACAAAGTCACGGGGAGAGCTGTATAAGGAGGGGTAGAAAGACAGTGAGTACTCAGTCAAAGGCCAAAGAGAAGAAAGACAATACAGCAAAGAGGTGGAAATCACCACAGACAGACAGGGACTTCTTTACAGAAGTCTTGTTCAGTTTCTGAAGTGCCTGCCCATTAAGAACATTAAGAAGCATGTAAAATGGAGAAATCTGAAGAGCTAAGATGTCTCGCTCTAAACCAACAGAGAAAGTTCAGGGGGGAAAAAATCACAGGGAAGAATACGTTTCCCAGGTACGTTTGTCGCTTTGGGGGAGAAGAACATGCCTCTCTTATGCCGTAGGAAAAGGAAGGCCTGTGCTTAGTCTCTAAGGCATGACAAATGACCTCCTTCTGATGTGGATAGCCCTAGCCACAAAACTGAGCCTCTGAAAGCTGATCTCAAAGCTCCATAGGTGAGAAAACAATGCATATATAAAGGTTACTGGTTTGATAAAAGGAAATCTATTTTTTCAATGACAGTATAAAAAATCCTCTATTGGCAAGAAGCAATTTTCATTCTGGGGGAAAGTGAAATTCAAGAGCTCATATGGGAGAAAGAGATCATTTGCTCTGTTTATTCTTGCCTGAGCAGACACATTCTAAATTGATCATCAGTGAAGGATGGGATAACATTCAGGAGCAAATGTGCCGGTGCTCTTGAACCTGCCATTTGAAGAAATTTATAAAGAAACTTTATTTAAAAACAAACTTCTCTAGCTTCCCAGTGAGGGTAAAACGGTACAGCAATCTTAGGTCATGATGAAAGGAACGAAGCAATGAGGGTATGTTTTCAATAAAATTGTTATTTGATCGCTTAACCTCTAAAGGCAGCACTGTCAAGCAGGTGGAAACTGGCCCTTCGAGAGAGCACTTGATGCACAGAGATGAGTAAGCCGAACGTTCTGAGCAGAATCGTCAGCCTAATACATAAATAGGGCATGAACATGTGCGAAAGGAAGAAATCTCCTTTCCTATAATTTTATGTATCTCTAAAAAGAGGTTTAAGACTTAAGGACTTTTTTATTTTTATTGTTTCACTATGTCTCTGTTCATTGTTACTTTTCTAAATCAGTGCAATTCTCAGCTATATTCTATTTTTTTTTCTTCTTTTTTTTTTTCAGAGCTGGGGACGGAACCCAGGGCCTTGCGCTTGCTAGGCAAGCGCTCTACCACTGAGCTAAATCCCCAACCCCTCAGCTATATTCTAAATACCAATCCTTATATCTACGGGTAACTGTAGCTCTCGTTCCTCATCGAAGAAGCTTCCTTTTGCACCAGAGACTATCACAGACATTCACAGCTGATCAAAAGACAGAAAAGTGTATGGTGGACACCCCCAAATCATAGTCTGTAAAATAACCCCTAGAGCTCACACCGGAGGGAGCAGAAGAACCCTAAGAGCCAGAGGACAAGGATGTCTGCTACCAGACAGTGTCTCCTCTATATGAAGGGAACTGCGCCCACGAAATCTCAACATCGTGGCAACCTAAATAGGCCCTGAACACTGGCAGCACCAGTTGGCATGCCGATGTATATAGGGGGAAATCTCACAAGGTCCACCCCAGATGAAGAGCTGCAAGCAAATTAATTGCTGCTCGCTCTGGAAAGCAGGCCCTGTGCCTCCACTAGGCAACACAGTGTGAGAGCAGGAGAGTTGGCCCCACCCCTTGCCTGGGCAAAACGGAAGAGCTAGCCCTGGTGGCTCAGGCCCTGGAACTGTAGGGCTGGCCACCTCAGCTTCCATCCGGACCCAGATCTAGGGCTTCCAGTTGGCCCATCCCAACCTCTACCCCATCAGTGAACTGCTAGGACCCCTAAAGTGTCTGTTCCTGTGGATCCAAGGCTAGAAGACCTTTATGACATAGGGCAGCAATCTGAGAGGAGTTCCAGTGAGGATCCACTATTGATGGTGTGGTAGAGGCCAGAGGTTTCAAACCAGACCAATAACTCATTGCAATGAACATTTATCAGTAAAGATGTTTGGACACGGGGATATGCTATGTGACACACCATGACACAATGCAGCTTCCACAGTGAGATGGGCTTTCTTTCTTTTTTCTTCTGTGCAGGGAGGTTGCAGGGGCAGAGGGCAGATACAGGGGGATGGGGAGATGTATGAGATTGGGGTTCGTGATGTAAAGTTCACGAGGAGTCAATGGAAAGTTGGGGGGAGGAGAAATGGGAGGAAATGAGAAAGAAAAATTAATTCTTGCCAAGAAATAGCAGGAGTTAAGAGAAATGCCTTGGTAGGTTATCTAATCCCAAGCAGTCAGCTATAAAATCGTTGACACCCGAGCCACACTAAATGGACTCTGTGGGTTGTCTTTCTATATATATGTATTTGAAGAAGAGGTTGTAAATTTGAGAGAGGGTTGCAGAACACAGGAGTTGGAGAGAGAGGTGGAAATGATGTAAGTATAGTACTCGTATGAAGTTAGAAAAAAAAGTTTCTAAAAGAGCTAAGGTCATTTTTTATTCCTCTCATTGTTTCATTGTCTCTGTAATTTTTTCAGTATCCACATGAAGACTGTTTCATGGTGACTTGATGTCCAGGGTGGTTGCCTAGACAACGTGGCATGGTGTAAGAGTCTGGTCCATTATGGCTGAATATGACTCAAGAACGCTGAGAGGAAGCAGGAGTCAAAGCCTGCAAGGGCCAGTGTGGCATGGTCCATGTAAAAGCAACACCAACTCCTACGATTTTGTTCTGAAAACATGAAACTGTGCTCCTGCTCCCTCTTCCTCTCTCTTGCCATCTGCTCTTCCCCTCTTCCCCTTTTGTCCCTTCTCTCCCCATTCCCCTCCCCCCATTCTCTTCACCTGCTCATGGCTGGCCTCTACTCTTCTATTTCTCTCTCTTTCTTTCTCTCTCTCTCTCTCTCTCTCTCTCTTTCTCTCCCTCCTCCCCTATTACTTCTTAACTCCCCATGCCCTGAATAGAGTTTATTCTATACTAAGGAGAAAGAAAGAAAGAAAGAAAGAAAGAAAGAAAGAAAGAAAGAAGGAAGGAAGGAAGGAAGGAAGAAATGTGAAACAGGGATCTTATTTATTCATTGCTGGACTATAAAAGGTCATTTTCAAAGTGAATTATGAGAAATGACTTTTAGAAAATATAACAGTAAAATAAATTAAAGCATGAGTAAAAGTGGTACACTGTTAAATAGTATGAGTTTGCTGTCTTAAGTACTTTCTCTGCATACTTAATGCTTCTGTGTATCTGCAAATTGCTAATCATGAAGCACTCCACTCAAAGATTCCAGTTGTCTTCATTAAGTATTCCTTCTGGGCATACAGCTGTAAACTTTCCATTCATTTCAGCACTTGCTCATAAGTGAGACAGGCTTAGTCCTTCCCTCCAAGAGCATGTGTGCCAAGACTTAATGGATCTGGACAGACATCTGGTAAGGGCTCTGAAAGCCACCTGGGCTGTGAAAAAGCTTTTTGTGTGTTCCTTTCTCTTGGTTGCATCTGTGACAGGCAGGTGCCTTCTGAAATAAGAATGCCAGTGGTCATTTCCAGGCAAGTCTACTCCCACACTCCTGACAAAACTATGACACAAGGGCACGATGCTACTGTTCCAGACCTGACTGTGGAAAGTCAACCAGCTAGTGTAGTGCTCTGGGTGGTGATCACCAGCTACACATAAACAGCCCCAGGTATGTTAATCTTCTCTTTTTCTTAACATAGGAAATAGATATAAACATCTCTAAGTCCAAATGTAGATAGACAAAGGGGCTATTTATGTCATAAAGACTAACTCTTTAATGGAAATTTTTAATTGCAAACAATAGAACTGAGTTGCGCATGTTTGAACAGAAAATAGTTTACAGAAGGACATAAGCTCAGCTGTATAATCCCTGCAGGACAAAGAATAAGATTGAGGATAAATGGGCAGAATCAGTGAGCGAAACCATACAGTAAGGAGAGCAGCATAGCTACGGTGGATCTGCTCGAGGAGACACCCCTGACACTCCTACTTGACAGCTAATACACTTGATTGGGTCTTTTGTTTATTTGCCAAATCTAGTGAAATTCCAATCACTGGCTTCAACCCTATTTTGTTTACTTTTAAGATATATTAGACTCTCATATCAGTATGTCTCTGCCTGATCGGTTTCATGACTATGTAAAAGTTGAATGAAAAGAACAAAAAGTTCTAACAATCGAAATGTAAATAAGAAATACCCAAGTTAATAAAGATGAAAAAAAATAAAATAAAATAAAATAAAATAGGAACGGCTGACATGGGACGCATGAGAACCCAGTGACCTTCCAAATATTTCTGTAAACATAAAACAATTTAACAAAATGAAGTTCAAGATTCATTAAAAGGAGGAGGAGGAAGAGGAAGAGGAAGAGGAGGAGGAGGAGGAGGGAAAGAAAAAACAGAACAAAAAGTTCTCGGCCTCCTCTTCCACTTTCACTTCCAGAGTTCCCTGGTTTTTGTAGTTGACACGTAACAGTTGTACGAATTTATGGGGCATGAATACAAGTAAATCTTAATCCTAGAATTCCTTCAGAGTCATTCTACAAGACATCACCTTCTCAACATGCTTATAGAAGACCTAGTTTCCCCTGCATGAAATCACCACCTCAGGTGACACAGGTGGCCAGGCGTTGCAATGATGCCTGGGAATATAAACCATTACTTCCTGAATGGAGACTTGTTCAGAAGAGATTAAAATCAGTGACAAGTGAGTCAAACTACACCATTCATCACAACCTACTGCTGTATTTCAGGAAGTCTCTCCCTTGGTGTGAACTACATGGCAGATAGAGCCTCTCACACACAAAGGAAAGGAAAATGGCAGATTGTTACTTCCTTGTTAGTTCTCCAACTGGAACATAGGATGTTCCAGATTGATGCTGGCTCCACTAATCATTTGCATCCATTTTCAGATCTTGAATTTTAAACCAGTGAGGTAAAGAAGAACAGAACGTGAGTGACTTATTCTAACAACAGCAGGAGCCCAATAATATTCCTGGATCAGTAATCACAGCAATGCTAACAAACCTGTTCCAGGATCCACCACAACTCTTGTCAACTGTGTAAGTACAGCATCAAGCTCAGTGGAATCAGCAATGGTGCCCTACGGGACATGATTTAAGCCATTGTATCTAACTCATAGCCTTGGTAAGTCCGTGTAAAGAAGCATCCTTAAATGAATTCATGCAGAGTTGTTTTAACTAAGAACACCAACTTGTAAATAAACCGTTACCAGGTGCAGCCTTAAACAGAAGTACTCTTAAAAGATGCTGTTGGATTAAAAACTAAAAGCCAAGGCGGGATCCAGAGGTTAGCATCTGCAAGCCCATTGCATGAATTTTCATCTTAAAAGAGTCCTCAATTTAACAAGGAGACGGAAGTATGTCAAAGGCGTGAGAATGAGAGAACTGTGAGCCTGGAGTGCTCTCTAACAGGGCTATACTACTTAAAGGAGGAGAGTGACAAGCTGAAATCACAAATTCTTGGCTAGAGGCATTAAGTGAAATCCTGTGTTTCTCTGACTGCTAAAAGAATCTCTTATCACTTCCAGCCGCAGGGCTAAGATAACTGAAAATCAAACTCAAACTTTGATCCTGTGGGTTTCTAAATTATAACGTCAGTTGAATTCACAGCCCACTGAGATCACCTGTGTGAAAGCAAAAGCATTGATCAGAGTAGAACAAAACCAAGATACAGAATGGGGGAGATAGATGGATTGGATTTGAACGCCTTAAGTACACTAAAGCTACCAAGCACCTGACAGTTCCTTGCTAGCCAACCAGTCAGTCTTCCTCTTTTGTCTGATAAGGTGGAGACAGAATAAATTATGTATGGTAATGGAACTGGCTGTCATAAAAATCAAGATTGTAGATCAAAGGGACAGCAGAGCTGATGGCAGCCCTGAGGCCCATTGCTTAGCAATGTCAACAGTGTGAGCCATAGCTCTTAGTAGCGGTGACAGCAGAGCCCTCATTGACCCAGGTCTGTCATATGACTCAGCCTGCCTTTTCTGCCTGCACACAATCCCAAGACTGGTTTTCTAGCCCAGTGCCATCTGAATAAATAATTCACTTCTCAAATCAGCCAAATATGGTTGTCATTACTACAGCTATGAACTATCTATAAATTATATGCTTAGAAATGTTGTAACAGCTTCGTGGCTTACCTTAGACCCTACTGCTGCTACCCAAATGTTGCCAAGGTGTAAAACATTTCAACTCTGTTTGATCGCTTTGGTACAATGATTTCATAACCAGCCTAAACCCCCCTCCAGTGAGACTCGTGCTCAGAACTGCAGGTTCCCTGCCTGTAAAATTTAATAAGTGATTCATGTCTGTTTGCAACTTACAGAGAAAGCATATTTCTTAGACCTTTATCCATCTTTGTCTGTCTCTTTTACATGCAATATTATTATTCACAGTGTTCCAGTGATTTATCCAAGAACAGGCGAACACAAACCAGTCCCCACCTAGCTTCAGTCAAATCACATTGTAGTCATAATGTATCAAATCATAACCCGCGAATTCCAACAGGACCAATTGCCTGGTCAATCTGAAGCCATGACAAAATAAATGCATGATAAACAGTCGCAGTCACTTAGAAAACTGATGTCAAGCCTTTCAAAACTCCAGGAAGGGCTCCCAGACCCCGTGGGAAAGAGACCTCAACGCCTGGTCAGGTGGGCACTCCTGAGGCTGCAGAGCAGAATAAACCACCAACACTGCCCACCCCTGCCCACATCCCTGGCCCAAGAGGAAACTGTATAAGGCCTCTGGGCTCCCGTGGGGGAGGGCCCAGGAGCGGCAGGACCCCTGCCTGAGACACCGCCGGAACCTGAAGGAAACAGACCGGATAAACAGTTCTCTGCACCCAAATCCCATGGGAGGGAGAGCTAAACCTTCAGAGAGGCAGACACGCCTGGGAAACCAGAAGAGACTGCTCTCTGCACACACTTCTCAGACGCCAGAGGAAAACACCAAAGGCCATCTGGAACCCTGGTGCACTGAAGCTCCCGGAAGGGGCAGCGCATATCTTCCTGGTTGCTGCCACTGCAGAGAGCCCGTGGGCAGCACTCCACAAGCAAACTTGAGCCTCGGGACCACAGGTAAGACCAACTTGTCTGCTGCAAGTGACCTGCCTGGTGAACTCAAGACACAGGCCCACAGGAACAGCTGAAGACCTGTAGAGAGGAAAAACTACACGCCCGAAAGCAGAACACTCTGTCCCCATAACTGGCTGAAAGAAAATAGTAAAACAGGTCTACAGCACTCCTGACACACAGGCTTATAGGACAGTCTAGCCACTGTCAGAAATAGCAGAACAAAGTAACACTAGAGATAATCTGATGGCGAGAGGCAAGCACAGGAACCCAAGCAACAGAAACCAAGACTACATGGCATCATCGGAGCCCAATTCTCCCACCAAAAGAAACATGGAATGTCCAAACACACCAGAAAAGCAAGATCTAGTTTCAAAATCATATTTGATCTTGATGCTGGAGGACTTCAAGAAAGACGTGAAGAACTCCCTTAGAGAAACACAGGAAAACATTAATAAACAAGTAGAAGCCTACAGAGAGGAGTCGCAAAAATGCCTGAAAGAATTCCAGGAAAACATAAATAAACAAGTAGAAGCCCATAGAGAGGAGACACAAAAATCCCTGAAAGAATATCAGGAAATCATAAATAAACAAGTAGAAGCCCATAGAGAGGAGTCACAAAAATCCCTGAAAGAATTCCAGGAAAACACAATCAAACAGTTGAAGGAATTAAAAATGGAAATAGAAGCAATCAAGAAAGAACACATGGAAACAACCCTGGATATAGAAAACCAAAAGAAGAGACAAGGAGCTGTAGATACAAGGTTCACCAACAGAATACAGGAGATGGAAGAGAGAATCTCAGGAGCAGAAGATTCCATAGAAATCATTGACTTAACTGTCAAAGATAATGTAAAGCGGAAGAAGCTACTGGTCCAAAACATACAGGAAATCCAGGACTCAATGAGAAGATCAAACCTAAGGATAATAGGTATAGAAGAGAGTGAAGACTCCCAGCTCAAAGGACCAGTAAATATCTTCAACAAAATCATAGAAGAAAACTTCCCTAACCTAAAAAAAGAGATACCCGTAGGCATGCAAGAAGCCTACAGAACTCCAAATAGATTGGACCAGAAAAGAAACACCTCCCGTCACATAATAGTCAAAACACCAAACGTACAGAATAAAGAAAGAATATTAAAAGCAGTAAGGGAAAAAGGTCAAGTAACATATAAAGGCAGACCTATCAGAATCACACCAGACTTTTCGCCAGAAATTATGAAGGCCAGAAGATCCTGGACTGATGTCATACAGACCCTAAGAGAAAACAAATGCCAGCCCAGGTTACTGTATCCTGCAAAACTCTGAATTGACATAGATGGAGAAACCAAGATATTCCATGACAAAACCAAATTTACACAATATCTTTCTACAAATCCAGCACTACAAAAGATAATAAATAGTAAAGCCCAACATAAGGAGGCAAGCTATACCCTAGAAGAAGTAAGAAACTAATCATCTTGGCAACAAAACAAAGAGAATGAAAGCACACAAACATAACCTCACATCCAGATATGAATATAACGGGAAGCAATAATCACTATTCCTTAATATCTCTCAACATCAATGGCCTAAACTCCCCAATAAAAAGACACAGATTAACAAACTGGATACGCAACGAGGACCCTGCATTCTGCTGCCTACAGGAAACACACCTCAGAGACAAAGACAGACATTACCTCAGAGTGAAAGGCTGGAAAACAATTTTCCAAGCAAATGGTCAGAAGAAGCAAGCTGGAGTAGCCATTCTAATATCAAATAAAATCAATTTTCAACTAAAAGTCATCAAAAAAGATAAGGAAGGACACTTCATATTCATCAAAGGAAAAATCCACCAAGATGAACTCTCAATACTAAATATCTATGCCCCAAATACAAGGGCACCTACATATGTAAAAGAAACCTTACTAAAGATCAAAACACATATTGCACCTCACACAATAATAGTGGGAGATTTCAACACCCCACTCTTATCAATGGACAGATCATGGAAACAGAAATTAAACAGAGATGTAGACAGATTAAGAGAAGTCATGAGCCAAATGGACTTAACAGATATTTATAGAACATTCTATCCTAAAGCAAAAGGATATACCTTCTTCTCAGCTCCTCGTGGTACTTTCTCCAAAATTGACCATATAATTGGTCAAAAAATGGGCCTCAACAGGTACAGAAGGATAGAAATAATCCCATGCGTACTATCAGACCACAACGGCCTAAAACTGGTCTTCAATAACAATAAGGGAAGAATGCCCACATATACGTGGAAATTGAACAATGCTCTACTCAATGATAACCTGGTCAAGGAAAAAATAAAGAAAGAAATTAAAAACTTTTTAGAATTTAATGAAAATGAAGATACAACATACCCAAACTTATGGGACACAATGAAAGCTGTGCTAAGAGGAAAACTCATAGCGCTGAGTGCCTGCAGAAAGAAACAGGAAAGAACATATGTCCCCTGCTTGACAACACACCTAAAAGCTCTAGAACAAAAAGAAGCAAATACACCCAGGAGGAGTAGAAGGCAGGAAATAATCAAACTCAGAGCTGAAATCAACCAAGTAGAAACAAAAAGGACCATAGAAAGAATCAACAGAACCAAAAGTTGGTTCTTTGAGAAAATCAACAAGATAGATAAACCCTTAGCCAGACTAACGAGAGGACACAGAGAGTGCGTCCAAATTAACAAAATCAGAAATGAAAAGGGAGACATAACAACAGATTCAGAGGAAATTCAAAAAATCATCAGATCTTACTATAAAAACCTATATTCAACAAAACTTGAAAATCTTCAGGAAATGGACAATTTCCTAGACAGATACCAGGTATCGAAGTTAAATCAGGAACAGATAAACCAGTTAAACAACCCCATAACTCCTAAGGAAATAGAAGCAGTCATTAAAGGTCTCCCAACCAAAAAGAGCCCAGGTCCAGACGGGTTTAGTGCAGAATTCTATCAAACCTACATAGAAGACCTCATACCAATATTATCCAAACTATTCCACAAAATTGAAACAGATGGAGCACTACCGAATTCCTTCTACGAAGCCACAATTACTCTTATACCTAAACCACACAAAGACCCAACAAAGAAAGAGAACTTCAGACCAATTTCCCTTATGAATATCGACGCAAAAATACTCAATAAAATTCTGGCAAACCGAATCCAAGAGCACATCAAAACAATCATCCACCATGATCAAGTAGGCTTCATCCCAGGCATACAGGGATGGTTTAATATAAGGAAAACCATCAACGTGATCCATTATATAAACAAACTGAAAGAACAGAACCACATGATCATTTCATTAGATGCTGAGAAAGCATTTGACAAAATTCAGCACCCCTTCATGATAAAAGTCCTAGAAAGAAAAGGAATTCAAGGCCCATACCTAAACATAGTAAAAGCCATATACAGCAAACCAGTTGCTAACATTAAACTAAATGGAGAGAAACTTGAAGCAATCCCACTAAAATCAGGGACTAGACAAGGCTGCCCACTCTCTCCCTACTTATTCAATATAGTTCTTGAAGTTCTAGCCACAGCAATCAGACAACAAAAGGCGGTCAAGGGGATACAGATCGGAAAAGAAGAAGTCAAAATATCACTATTTGCAGATGACATGATAGTATATTTAAGTGATCCCAAAAGTTCCACCAGAGAACTACTAAAGATGATAAACAACTTCAGCAAAGTGGCTGGGTATAAAATTAACTCAAATAAATCAGTTGCCTTCCTCTATACAAAAGAGAAACAAGCCGAGAAAGAAATTAGAGAAACGACACCCTTCATAATAGACCCAAATAATATAAAGTACCTCGGTGTGACTTTAACCAAGCAAGTAAAAGATCTGTACAATAAGAACTTCAAGACACTGAGGAAAGAAATTGAAGAAGACCTCAGAAGATGGAAAGATCTCCCATGCTCATGGATTGGCAGGATTAATATAGTAAAAATGGCCATTCTACCAAAAGCAATCTACAGATTCAATGCAATCCCCATCAAAATACCAATCCAATTCTTCAAAGAGTTAGACAGAACAATTTGCAAATTCATCTGGAATAACAAAAAACCCAGGATAGCTAAAGCTATCCTCAACAATAAAAGGACTTCAGGGGGAATCACTATCCCTGAACTCAAGCAGTATTACAGAGCAATAGTGATTAAAAACTGCATGGTATTGGTACAGAGACAGACAGATAGACCAATGGAATAGAATTGAAGACCCAGAAATGAACCCACACACCTATGGTCACTTGATTTTTGACAAAGGAGCCAAAACCATCCAATGGAAAAAAGATAGCATTTTCAGCAAATGGTGCTGGTTCAACTGGAGGGCAACATGTAGAAGAATGCAGATCAATCCATGCTCATCACCCTGTACAAAGCTTAAGTCCAAGTGGATCAAGGACCTCCACATCAAACCAGACACACTCAAACTAATAGAAGAAAAACTAGGGAAGCATCTGGAACACATGGGCACTGGAAAAAATTTCCTGAACAAAACACCAATGGCTTATGCTCTAAGATCAAGAATCGACAAATGGGATCTCATAAAACTGCAAAGCTTCTGTAAGGCAAAGGACACGGTGGTTAGGACAAAACGGCAACCAACAGATTGGGAAAAGATCTTTACCAATCCTACAACAGATAGAGGCCTTATATCCAAAATATACAAAGAACTCAAGAAGTTAGACCGCAGGGAAACAAATAACCCTATTAAAAAATGGGGTTCAGAGCTAAACAAAGAATTCACAGCTGAGGAATGCCGAATGGCTGAGAAACACCTAAAGAAATGTTCAACATCTTTAGTCATAAGGGAAATGCAAATCAAAACAACCCTGAGATTTCACCTCACACCAGTGAGAATGGCTAAGATCAAAAACTCAGGTGACAGCAGATGCTGGCGAGGATGAGGAGAAAGAGGAACACTCCTCCATTGTTGGTGGGATTGCAGACTGGTAAAACCATTCTGGAAATCAGTCTGGAGGTTCCTCAGAAAATTGGACATTGAACTGCCTGAGGATCCAGCTATACCTCTCTTGGGCATATGCCCAAAAGATGCCTCAACATATAAAAGAGACACGTGCTCCACTATGTTCATCGCAGCCTTATTTATAATAGCCAGAAACTGGAAAGAACCCAGATGCCCTTCAACAGAGGAATGGATACAGAAAATGTGGTACATCTACACAATGGAATATTACTCAGCTATCAAAAACAACGAGTTTATGAAATTCGTAGGCAAATGGTTGGAACTGGAAAATATCATCCTGAGTGAGCTAACCCAATCACAGAAAGACATACATGGTATGCACTCATTGATAAGTGGCTTTTAGCCCAAATGCTTGAATTACCCTAGATCCCTAGAACAAACGAAACGCAAGACGGATGATCAAAATGTGAATGCTTCACTCCTTCTTTAAATGAGGAAAAAGAATACCCTTGGCAGGGAAGGGAGAGGCAAAGATTAAAACAGAGACTGAAGGAACACCCATTCGGAGCCTGCCCCACATGTGGCCCATACATATACAGCCACCCAATTAGACAAGATGGATGAAGCAAAGAAGTGCAGACCGACAGGAGCCGGATGTAGATCGCTCCTGAGAGACACAGCCAGAATACAGCAAATACAGAGGCGAATGCCAGCAGCAAACCACTGAATTGAGAATAGGTCCCCCGTTGAAGGAATCAGAGAAAGAACTGGAAGAGCTTGAAGGGGCTCGAGACCCCAAAAGTACAACAATGTCAAGCAACCAGAGCTTCCAGGGACTAAGCCACTACCTAAATACTATACATGGACTGACCCTGGACTCTGACCCCATAGGTAGCAATGAATATCCTAGTAAGAGCACCAGTGGAAGGGGAAGCCCTGGGTCCTGCTAAGACTGAACCCCCAGTGAACTAGACTACAGGGGGAGGGCGGCAATGGGGGGAGGATTGGGAGGGGAACACCCATAAGGAAGGGGAGGGGGGAGGGGGATATTTGCCCGGAAACCGGGAAAGGGAATAACACTTTAAATGTATATAAGAAATACTCAAGTTAATAAAAAAGAAAAAAGAAAAAAAATAAGAACTTCAAGACACTGAAGAAGGAAATTGAAGAAGACCTCAGAAGATGGAAAGATCTCCCATGCTCATGGATTGGCAGGATTAATATAGTAAAAATGGCCATTTTACCAAAAGCAATCTACATATTCAATGCAATCCCCATCAAAATACCAATCCAATTCTTCAAAGAGTTAGACAGAACAATTTGCAAATTCATCTGGAATAACAAAAAACCCAGGATAGCTAAAGCTATCCTCAACAATAAAAGGACTTCAGGGGGAATCACTATCCCTGAACTCAAGCAGTATTACAGAGCAATAGTGATAAAAACTGCATGGTATTGGTACAGAGACAGACAGATAGACCAATGGAATAGAATTGAAGACCCAGAAATGAACCCACACACCTATGGTCACTTGATTTTTGACAAAGGAGCCAAAACCATCCAATGGAAAAAAGATAGCATTTTCAGCAAATGGTGCTGGTTCAACTGGAGGTCAACATGTAGAAGAATGCAGATTGATCCATGCTCATCACCCTGTACAAAGCTTAAGTCCAAGTGGATCAAGGACCTCCACATCAAACCAGACACACTCAAACTAATAGAAGAAAAACTAGGGAAGCATCTGGAACACATGGGCACTGGAAAAAATTTCCTGAACAAAACACCAATGGCTTATGCTCTAAGATCAAGAATCGACGAATGGGATCTCTAAAACTGCAAAGCTTCTGTAAGGCAAAGGACACGGTGGTTAGGACAAAACGGCAACCAACAGATTGGGAAAAGATCTTTACCAATCCTACAACAGATAGAGGCCTTATATCCAAAATATACAAAGAACTCAAGAAGTTAGACTGCAGGGAAACAAATAACCCTATTAAAAAATGGGGTTCAGAGCTCAACAAAGAATTCACAGCTGAGGAATGCCGAATGGCTGAGAAACACCTAAAGAAATGTTCAACATCTTTAGTCATAAGGGAAATGCAAATCAAAACAACCCTGAGATTTCACCTCACACCAGTGAGAATGGCTAAGATCAAAAACTCAGGGGACAGCAGATGCTGGCGAGGATGTGGAGAAAGAGGAACACTCCTCCATTGTTGGTGGTATTGCATACTGGTACAACCATTCTGGAAATCAGTCTGGAGGATCCTCAGAAAATTGGACATTGAACTGCCTGAGGATCCAGCTATACCTCTCTTGGGCATATACCCAAAAGATGCCTCAACATATAAAAGAGACACGTGCTCCACTATGTTCATTGCAGCCTTATTTATAATAGCCAGAAGCTGGAAAGAACCCAGATGCCCTTCAACAGAGGAATGGATACAGAAAATGTGGTACATCTACACAATGGAATATTACTCAGCTATCAAAAACAACGACTTTATGAAATTCGTAGGCAAATGGTTGGAACTGGAAAATATCATCCTGAGTGAGCTAACCCAATCACAGAAAGACATACATGGTATGCACTCATTGATAAGTGGCTATTAGCCCAAATGCTTGGATTACCCTAGATGCCTAGAACAAATGAAACTCAAGACGGATGATCAAAATGTGAATGCTTCACTCCTTCTTTAAAAGGGGAACAAGCATACCCTTGGCAGGGAAGAGAGAGGCAAAGATTAAAACAGAGACTGAAGTAACACCCATTCAGAGCCTGCCCCACATGTGGCCCATACATATACAGCCACCCAATTAGACAAGATGGATGAAGCAAAGAAGTGCAGACCGACAGGAGCCGGATGTAGACCGCTCCTGAGAGACACAGCCAGAATACAGCAAATACAGAGGCGAATGCCAGCAGCAAACCACTGAACTGAGAATAGGACCCCCGTTGAAGGAATCAGAGAAAGAACTGGAAGAGCTTGAAAGGGCTCGAGACCCCATATGTACAACAATGCCAAGCAACCAGAGCTTCCAGGGACTAAGCCACTACCTAAAGACTATACATGGACTGACCCTGGACTCTGACCTCATAGGTAGCACTGAATATCCTAGTAAGAGCACCAGTGGAAGGGGAAGCCCTGGGTCCTGCTAAGACTGAACCCCCAGTGAACTAGTCTATGGGGGGAGGGCGGCAATGGGGGGAGGGTTGGGAGGGGAACACCCACAAGGAAGGGGAGGGGGGAGGGGAATGTTTGCCCGGAAACCGGGAAAGGGAATAACACTCGAAATGTATATAGGAAATACTCAAGTTAATAAAAAAAAAATAGATGGAAAAAAAAATAACTTGTTTAATACTCATTACTTGCCTGTCTCAGCAAAGACCGAACTTATGTCTGCTATGTTATATACCTAGTACTGCCAAGTTACAGTGTCTGTAAAATATTTCTCCCTACAGTAAGGTCGGCTGATAGAAAAGACAGTGATTCTGAGAAACTAGAAAATGGTTTTGCAGTTTGTCTGGTTCCTTTTATCTACTCTACCACCAAAAAAAAAAAAAAAAAAAGATTGCAGAAAGTAAAGGTATTTTACTATTTTCAAGACCGGAGAGGTACAAATACAGATCAAATACTTGTCATCATTAACAAATTCCAAAAATTGTGATATAAAGTCACGCTAGAGTTAGCAAAGGTAAAAAAAAAAAAAGAAAGAAAGAAATATTCAAGTTAATAAAAAAAAAAAAAAAAAAAAACTCCAGGAAGGGCATTATTTGGACTGAGGACAAAAACCATAGGTCAAGCACAGCCCGTGCCCTGCTGATAACGCTAGTCAAGTCCTTGAAATTTTTACCATTGTTATATATGCATAATTGAATTTCTAATAGTTTAAAGAGTTCTTTTACTAAATGATAGCCAAACTAGTTCACTAGTCTTATGTATACTCTTCCTAAATGTGACAGGTCCACCCTTCCATCCTGGGCCTTGCATGCTTGTTTAGGAGAACCTGCCATCACACCAATCCACCTTCCAACAATCTTAGCTGCCTTGCCCAACTAAGCTACAACATGGCTGTCCTTGGGGCCATGGCAGCTCTGCAGTCTACTTTCAGATGAGGCCATTCCACAGTCATGGAATCTGACTTCCTCAAGAATCACCAATGCCAAAGGGGAGAGATAATATAATCTAGAAGCACAAGATGAATTTCGATACAAGAAATGAACTTTGACCAACGTTGGAGAGAAGTGGGAATAAAATGACAGGAAAATCCAGAAGGCTTTGGATTCCATGGAACCACACAGCCCCTGATACCCAGATACCCAGCATAGTTATCTGACAGTGAACGAATCTGTAACTGCCTTTATAATTCTCTTGTGTGTGTTCCCTTCCTCCCTGACTCCCATCACTCTTTCCCCTCACTCTTGGTACCCTCGTTTTTATTTCTCCAAGGAGAATCAGTATATTAACTGTATCACAGTTTCTTTTGCTGCAGACACTAAGCTAATGCATCTACATATGGAATTAGAAATAGCAAGGAAAGGACAGGAAACAGTGCACAGAGTGAAAAAGAATTCATGGGGAGAGGGAATATTGCTCATGAAAATGCCCCGTGGACATATACCTCAAAGACCATAGAGATTATTACTGCCGTGCTTGAGCAGGGAGAATGCAGAAACAATGCTGCAAACAGTGTAAGAAATGTAGACAGAGCAAAGAGGAGACTTACAAGAAAATGGAAAATGGAGAGTGTTCTTAAGGTCCACATCAAAGAGTCAATGGTAGAAAACTGAGTGAGGATTAACTTTTCACAAAATGAATACCATGCAGGGAAATGTCTCTCAAATGTCACTCGTTCAAACAAGACAGGAAATAAGCAAAAGGTGATAAATGCCAAGGAGAAGAGTAAAATAGGAAAGTTGAAGGTAAGCAATCCCAGTGGAATGCTGTCCTTGATTGTATATCTTCATTATTATCAAAAATGTATAACTTCATACCAGTAAATTTTACAACAGGTAAAATGGACTGTCTTCAAAAATTCATAAGTTTTTTGAGAGACAGTCTCACTGTGTAGCCTCCCTACTAGCCTGGAACTTACTTTGTAGACCAGGTTGACCTAAAACTCAGGAGATCTGCCTGCCTCTGCCACCTGAGTGCTGAGTTAAAGGTATATGCTACTACACACAGACGAAGATAAAAACTTTAAATCCATCCATAAACAGAGCTGAGCGAACTTAAAATAACTACATTGACAAACAAAGCCAACTGCTACAACTCATAGCAAAATCTACAAACAGAAGAATCATGGTTTCATGTGTAAGTTTTAACAAACCAGAAAACTATGTAAATCACTGTGGGGAAATATAAAGAGAGAAAACTACCTAACTTTCTTCTGATAATTACACTACCAATTCTAAAATCATGGAAAGGAAATAGGATGGGGACGGGAAAACTGGTTCAGTGTGTAAGTTCACCTGTGCTCTTATAGACCTGAGTTTAGCTCCTATCACCCTAAGCTGTAAGTCCAGCTCCAAAAGATCTGATATCTCTGGCCTCTGAGGGCACCTGCACCCATGTGTGCATACTCACACAGAGAGACACATACATGCACATAATTTAAAATAAAATTTTTAATAGGAAATATATGAGAAAATTCTAGGTGGCCATAAAAAAGATGATAAATGATAAAGTTGTGAATAAAAACTAACCTTCTGAAAAAAATACATGAAAATAAATGGAAGAGGTAGAGAAATAGTTCAGAGGGTGGGTGCTTTCTTCACAAGCTTGAGGACCTGAGTTCAGATACCTGCACAAACTCAAATGTGGCTCCCAATGCTGGGAGTTGGGTGCAGAGACCAGCTGGCATTTGCAGGCTGTCACCCTAACAGAGATGGGAGGACAGTGAGCACCAGGTTCAGTGAGAGACCCTATCTCAAGGGAAAACGTGAAGATTAAGAGAGGAGAACACCTGATGTCTTCCTCTGGCATCCAGATATACACACGCCTACACACACATATACACACCAAAGGAAAAAACACATATAAAACAATCGGTTCATGTTTGTTACAGTAATAAAATGGCAAATTAATGCAGGAAAAAATCTATCGTGCAATCTTTAGCAAGAGAGAAGTGTGAACAATTCTAATTGGTGCACAAATTTTATTTAATTGTATTTAATATGGTTTTGTATTCTTTTTCAAACATTAATCTAATGAACTAATTTTAGAAGCAAATTTCTTAAATATAGCTAAAGCAAAAACAAAAAGCAAATGTTTTACTAAAAGTGTTAGATGCTTCAAAAAATTCTAGAAACAAGAAGCAGTTGCCCACCAATACTTGTTTGTCATAGTTCAAGGATTTGGATATCAAGTTGACAAAACCATTATTACTGAATTATCAATTTATTATGATTTCGAATCACCATGGAGACAGAGTCCTGGGTATGTCTATGAGGTAATTTCTAGATGGCTTAATTGAAGATCAAAGGCTCACCCTAAGTGTGAGCAGCCTCCATTTTATGAGTTTGAGTCCCAGATTGAATAAAAAAGGAGAAAGTAAACCGAGCATCCACACTCAGGGCTCTCTGCTTCCTCCCTGCCCACATCCACTGCACTCTGCTTCCTCCCCGCCCACATCTGCTGCATTCTGCTTCCTTCCTAATCATGGATGTGATGGGATGAGTTCCTGGTCACCAAGATTTCCATACTGTAATAACAAACAGTACCCTCAAACTGTGAACCAAAAGAAACACTTTCTTCATTAAATAGCTCTTTGTCAAGTGTTTTGTTGCAAATGTGAGACAAGTTAGCAATGTATTGGCCTAGAGAGCCCAGCCTTTTTTTTTTCACTTTTTATTGGATATTTTCTTTATCTACATTTCAAATAGTATCCCCCTTCCTGGTTTCACCTCCAGAAACCCCCTATCCCATTTCCCTACCTGCTGCCTCCATGAGGGTGCTCTCCCACCCACACACTCCCTCCAGCCTCCCTGCCCTGGCATTCCCCTATACTGGGGCATCAAGCCTTCACAGGACCAAGAACCTCTCCCCTCCCATTGATACACAACAAGTCCATCCTCTGC
This sequence comes from Rattus norvegicus, assembly GCF_021556685.1. NCBI lineage: Eukaryota > Metazoa > Chordata > Mammalia > Rodentia > Muridae > Rattus > Rattus norvegicus. The sequence continues at coordinate 83,440,874 of NC_141539.1, read as the reverse complement.
TACATATGCAAGACATGGGTCATTCCATGTACTCTTTGGTTGGTGGTTTAGTCCCGGGGAGCTCTGGGGTATCTGGTCGGTTGATATTGTTGTTCTTCCTATGAGGTTGCAAACCCCCTCAGATACCTCAGTCCTTTCTCTAACTCCTCCACTGGGGACCCCGTTCTCAATCCAGTGGTTGGCTGTAAGCATCTGCCCCTGTACTTATCAGGTTCTGGCAGAGCCTCTCAGGAGGCAGCTATATTGGGCTCGTTTCAGCATTACACCTCTTGGCATCCCCAATAGTGACTGGGTTTGGTGACTGTATATGGGATGGATCCCCAGGTGTGGAAGTCTCTGCATGGCCTTTCCTTTTGTCTCTGCTTTGTCTTCGTAATTCCTCCTGTGAATATTTTTCTTCCCCCTTCTAAGAAGATCTGAAGCATCCACACATTGGTCTTCCTTCTTCTTGAGCTTCCTGTGGTCTGTGAATTGTATCTTGAGTATTCCGAGTTTTGGGGCTAATATCCACTTATCAGTGAGTGCATATCATGTGTGTTCTTTTGTGCTTGGGTTACCTCATTCAGGATATTTTCTAGTTACATCCATTTGCCTAAGAATTTCATAAAGTCACTGTTTTTAATATCTGAGTAGTACTCCATTGTATAAATGTACCACATTTTCTGTATCCATTCCTCTGTCGAGGGATATCTGGGTTGTTTCCAGCTTCTGACTATTATAAATAAGGCTACTATGAACATAGTGGAACATGTGTCCTTGTTATATGTGGAAGCATCTTTTGAGTATATACACAGGAGTGGTATGACTACTCAGGTAGTACTCTGTCCAATTTTCTGATTTCCAAACCTCCAAACTGATTTCCAGAATGGTTGTACCAGCTTCCAATCCCACCAACAATGGAGGAGTGTTCCTCTTTCTCCACGTCCTCACCAGCATCTGTTGTCACCTGAGTTTTTATCTTGGCCATTCTGACTGGTGTCAAAGCAAGTGAAAGATCTGTATGACAAGAACTTCAAGTCTCTGAAGAAAGAAATTGAAGAAGATCTCAGAAGATGGAAAGATCTCCCATGCTCATGGATTGGCAGGATTAATATAATAAAAATGACCATCTTGCCCAAAGCAACTTACAGATTCAAAGCAATCCCCATCAAAATTTCCAACTCAATTCTTCATAGACTTAGAGCAATTTGAAAATTCATTTGGAATAACAAAAAACCCAGGATAGCAAAACTATTCTCAACAATAAAAGAACTAGGGGAATCACCATCCCTGACCTCAAGCTGTATTACAGAGCAATAGTGATAAAAAACTGTATGATATTAGAATAGAGACAGGCAGGTAGATCAATGGAATAGAATTGAAGACCCAGAAATGAGCCCACACACCTATAGTCACTTGATCTTTGACAAAGGAACGAAAACCATCCAATGGAAAAAAGACAGCATTTTTGACAAATGGTGCTGGTTCAACTGGTAGTCAGCATGTAGAGAAATACAAATCTATTCATTCTATCACCTTATACAAAGTAGATCTCAAGTCCAAGTAGATCAAGAACCTACACATAAGGTCAGATACACAAAATCTGAAACTAACAGAAAAGAAAGTGGGGAAGAGTCTCGAACACATGGGCAAAGGGGAAATTTTTCTGAACAGAACACCAATGGCTTATGCTCTAAGATCCAGAATCAACAAATAGGACCTCATAAAACTGCAAAGCTTCTGTAAGGCAAAGGACACTGTCAATAGAAAAAAACGGCAACCAACAGATTGAGAAAAGATCTTTATCAATCCTGTACCTGACAGAGGGCTAATGTCTTTGAGTATACAAAGAACTCAAGAAGTTAGACTCCAGAGAATCAAATAACTCTATTAAAAATTGGGTACAAAGCTAAACAAAGAATTCTCAACTGAGGAATACTGAATGGCCATGAAGCACCTAAAGAAATGTTCAACATCCTTAGTCATCAGGGAAATGCAAATCAAAACAACCCTGAGATTCCACCTCACACCAGTCCGAATTAACAGCTATTAAAGCAAAGACTTTAATTACTATTCAGAAAAATAGGATCTGAGTTCCATCTCTGATCCTGAAAGATGTAACATCCTGAACTACCTAACCATCATTAGCTAATAATACCTAAAACTAACTACAGAACCTTAAGAGTTATGAGATTATTATATGATGGGAGGCATTCTGGGGGAAAAAGACATACCATTGCCCCTGCTTGTTCTAGATACTTAAGAATTAATGGATATGCCTGAAACATAGATCAGAATGTAGATTGGGGTAATGATCCCTTGGGCCACTGTAAATTCTCACCCTTTGACTGTGCATTACTTTACTCTGTGAAATACCACAGTTACAAGAATAATCAATAAAAGTATAACTGTTGAAATAGAAGAACAAGAATGCTAAACTCTAACAAGTCTGAAAACCTACTTAGGAAGTACTAAAATACTGCTTTAAAATAAGGTTCATGCAATATAACCACACAAGAACCTGCCCATATTGATATATAACATCTATATTGTTTTTATTTTTTATTTTTTTTATTAACTTGAGTATTTCTTATATACATTTCGAGTGTTATTCCCTTTCCTGGTTTCCGGGCAAACATCCCCCTCCCCCTTCCCCTTCCTTATGGGTGTTCCCCTCCCAACCCTCCCCCCATTGCCGCCCTCCCCCCATAGACTAGTTCACTGGGGGTTCAGTCTTAGCAGGACCCAGGGCTTCCCCTTCCACTGGTGCTCTTACTAGGATATTCATTGCTACCTATGGGGTCAGAGTCCAGGGTCAGTCCATGTATAGTCTTTAGGTAGTGGCTTAGTCCCTGGAAGCTCTGGTTGCTTGGCATTGTTGTACTTTTGGGGTCTCGAGCCCCTTCAAGCTCTTCCAGTTCTTTCTCTGATTCCTTCAATAGGGGACCTATTCTCAGTTCAGTGGTTTGCTGCTGGCATTCGCCTCTATATTTGCTGTATTCTGGCTGTGTCTCTCAGGAGCGATCTACATCTGGCTCCTGTCGGTCTGCACTTCTTTGCTTCATCCATCTTGTCTAATTGGGTGGCTGTATATGTATGGGCCACATGTGGGGCAGGCTCTGAATGGGTGTTCCTTCAGTCTCTGTTTTAATCTTTGCCTCTCCCTTCCCTGCCAAGGGTATTCTTTTTCCTCATTTAAAGAAGGAGTGAAGCATTCACATTTTGATCATCCGTCTTGAGTTTCGTTTGTTCTAGGGATCTAGGGTAATTCAAGCATTTGGGCTAATAGCCACTTATCAATGAGTGCATACCATGTATGTCTTTCTGTGATTGGGTTAGCTCACTCAGGATGATATTTTCCAGTTCCAACCATTTGCCTACGAATTTCATAAACTCGTTGTTTTTGATAGCTGAGTAATATTCCATTGTGTAGATGTACCACATTTTCTGTATCCATTCCTCTGTTGAAGGGCATCTGGGTTCTTTCCATTTTCTGGCTATTATAAATAAGGCTGCGATGAACATAGTGGAGCACGTGTCTCTTTTATATGTTGAGGCATCTTTTGGGTATATGCCCAAGAGAGGTATAGCTGGATCCTCAGGCAGTTCAATGTCCAATTTTCTGAGGAACCTCCAGACTGATTTCCAGAATGGTTTTACCAGTCTGCAATCCCACCAACAATGGAGGAGTGTTCCTCTTTCTCCACATCCTCGCCAGCATCTGCTGTCACCTGAGTTTTTGATCTTAGCCAATCGCACTGGTGTGAGGTGAAATCTCAGGGTTGTTTTGATTTGCATTTCCCTTATGACTAAAGATGTTGAACATTTCTTTAGGTGTTTCTCAGCCATTCGGCATTCCTCAGCTGTGAATTCTTTGTTTAGCTCTGAACCCCATTTTTTAATAGGGTTATTTGTTTCCCTGCGGTCTAACTTCTTGAGTTCTTTGTATATTTTGGAAATAAGGCCTCTATCTGTTGTAGGATTGGTAAAGATCTTTTCCCAATCTGTTGGTTGCCGTTTTGTCCTAACCACAGTGTCCTTTGCCTTACAGAAGCTTTGCAGTTTTATGAGATCCCATTTGTCGATTCTTGATCTTAGAGCATAAGCCATTGGTGTTTTGTTCAGGAAATTTTTTCCAGTGCCCATGTGTTCCAGATGCTTCCCTAGTTTTTCTTCTATTAGTTTGAGTGTGTCTGGTTTGATGTGGAGGTCCTTGATCCACTTGGACTTAAGCTTTGTACAGGGTGATAAGGATGGATCGATCTGCATTCTTCTACATGTTGCCCTCCAGTTGAACCAGCACCATTTGCTGAAAATACTATCTTTTTTCCATTGGATGGTATTGGCTCCTTTGTCAAAAATCAAGTGACCATAGGTGTGTGGGTTCATTTCTGGGTCTTCAATTCTATTCCATTGGTCTATCTGTCTGTCTCTGTACCAATACCATGCAGTTTTTATCACTATTGCTCTGTAATACTGCTTGAGTTCAGGGATAGTGATTCCCCCTGAAGTTCTTTTATTGTTGAGGATAGCTTTAGCTATCCTGGGTTTTTTGTTATTCCAGATGAATTTGCAAATTGTTCTGTCTAACTCTTTGAAGAATTGGATTGGTATTTTGATGGGGATTGCATTGAATCTGTAGATTGCTTTTGGTAAAATGGCCATTTTTACTATATTAATCCTGCCAATCCATGAGCATGGGAGATCTTTCCATCTTCTGAGGTCTTCTTCAATTTCTTTCCTCAGTGTCTTGAAGTTCTTATTGTACAGATCTTTTACTTGCTTGGTTAAAGTCACACCGAGGTACTTTATATTATTTGGGTCTATTATGAAGGGTGTCGTTTCCCTAATTTCTTTCTCGGCTTGTTTCTCTTTTGTATAGAGGAAGGCAACTGATTTATTTGAGTTAATTTTATACCCAGCCACTTTGCTGAAGTTGTTTATCAGCTTTAGTAGTTCTCTGGTGGAACTTTTGGGATCACTTAAATATACTATCATGTCATCTGCAAATAGTGATATTTTGACCTCTTCTTTTCCGATCTGTATCCCCTTGATCTCCTTTTGTTGTCTGATTGCTCTGGCTAGAACTTCAAGAACTATATTGAATAAGTAGGGAGAGAGTGGGCAGCCTTGTCTAGTCCCTGATTTTAGTGGGATTGCTTCAAGTTTCTCTCCATTTAGTTTAATGTTAGCAACAGGTTTGCTGTATATGGCTTTTACTATGTTTAGGTATGGGCCTTGAATTCCTATTCTTTCCAGGACTTTTATCATGAAGGGGTGTTGAATTTTGTCAAATGCTTTCTCAGCATCTAATGAAATGATCATGTGGTTCTGTTCTTTCAGTTTGTTTATATGATGGATCACGTTGATGGTTTTCCGTATATTAAACCATCCCTGCATGCCTGGGATGAAGCCTACTTGATCATGGTGGATGATTGTTTTGATGTGCTCTTGAATTCGGTTTGCCAGAATTTTATTGAGTATTTTTGCGTCGATATTCATAAGGGAAATTGGTCTGAAGTTCTCTTTCTTTGTTGTGTCTTTGTGTGGTTTAGGTATAAGAGTAATTGTGGCTTCGTAGAAGGAATTCGGTAGGGCTCCATCTGTTTCAATTTTGTGGAATAGTTTGGATAATATTGGTATGAGGTCTTCTATGAAGGTTTGATAGAATTCTGCACTAAACCCGTCTGGACCTGGGCTCTTTTTGGTTGGGAGACCTTTAATGACTGCTTCTATTTCCTTAGGAGTTATGGGGTTGTTTAACTGGTTTATCTGTTCCTGATTTAACCTCGAGACCTGGTATCTGTCTAGGAAATTGTCCATTTCCTGAAGATTTTCAAATTTTGTTGAATATAGGTTTTTATAGTAAGATCTGATGATTTTTTGAATTTCCTCCGAATCTGTAGTTATGTCTCCCTTTTCATTTCTGATTTTGTTAATTTGGACACACTCTCTGTGTCCTCTCGTTAGTCTGGCTAAGGGTTTATCTATCTTGTTGATTTTCTCAAAGAACCAACTTTTGGTCCTGTTGATTCTTTCTATGGTCCTTTTTGTTTCTACTTGGTTGATTTCAGCTCTGAGTTTGATTATTTCCTGCCTTCTACTCCTCCTGGGTGTATTTGCTTCTTTTTGTTCTAGAGCTTTTAGGTGTGCTGTCAAGCTGCTGACATATGCTCTTTCCTGTTTCTTTCTGCAGGCACTCAGCGCTATGAGTTTTCCTCTTAGCACAGCTTTCATTGTGTCCCATAAGTTTGAGTATGTTGTATCTTCATTTTCATTAAATTCTAAAAAGTTTTTAATTTCTTTCTTTATTTCTTCCTTGACCAGGTTATCATTGAGTAGAGCATTGTTCAATTTCCACGTATATGTGGGCATTCTTCCCTCATTGTTATTGAAGACCAGTTTTAGGCCGTGGTGGTCTGATAGCACGCATGGGATTATTTCTATCTTTCTGTACCTGTTGAGGCCCGTTTTTTGACCAATTATATGGTCAATTTTGGAGAAAGTACCATGAGGAGCTGAGAAGAAGGTATATCCTTTTGCTTTAGGATAGAATATTCTATAAATATCCGTTAAGTCCATTTGGCTCATGACTTCTCTTAGTCTGTCGACATCACTGTTTAACTTCTGTTTCCATGATCTGTCCATTGATGAGAGTGGTGTGTTGAAATCTCCCACTATTATTGTGTGAGGTGCAATGTGTGTTTTGAGCTTTAGTAAGGTTTCTTTTACGTATGTAGGTGCCCTTGTATTTGGGGCATAGATATTTAGGATTGAGAGTTCATCTTGGTTGATTTTTCCTTTGATGAATATGAAGTGTCCTTCCTTATCTTTTTTGATGACATTTAGTTGGAAATTGATTTTATTTGATATTAGAATGGCTACTCCAGCTTGCTTCTTCTGACCATTTGCTTGGAAAGTTGTTTTCCAGCCTTTCACTCTGAGGTAGTGTCTGTCTTTGTCTCTGAGGTGTGTTTCCTGTAGGCAGCAGAATGCAGGGTCCTCGTTGCGTATCCAGTTTGTTAATCTATGTCTTTTTATTGGGGAGTTGAGGCCATTGATGTTGAGAGATATTAAGGAATAGTGATTATTGCTTCCCGTTATATTCATATTTGGATGTGAGGTTATGTTTGTGTGCTTTCATTCTCTTTGTTTTGTTGCCAAGACGATTAGTTTCTTGCTTCTTCTAGGGTATAGCTTGCCTCCTTATGTTGGGCTTTACCATTTATTATCCTTTGTAGTGCTGGATTTGTAGAAAGATATTGTGTAAATTTGGTTTTGTCATGGAATATCTTGGTTTCTCCATCAATGTTAATTGAGAGTTTTGCTGGATACAGTAACCTGGGCTGGCATTTGTGTTCTCTTAGGGTCTGTATAACATCAGTCCAGGATCTTCTGGCCTTCATAGTTTCTGGCGAGAAGTCTGGTGTGATTCTGATAGGTCTGCCTTTATATGTTACTTGACCTTTTTCCCTTACTGCTTTTAATATTCTTTCTTTATTTTGTGCGTTTGGTGTTTTGACAATTATGTGACGGGAGGTGTTTCTTTTCTGGTCCAATCTGTTAGGAGTTCTGTAGGCTTCTTGTATGTCTATGGGTATCTCTTTTTTTAGGTTAGGGAAGTTTTCTTCTATGATTTTGTTGAAGATATTTACTGGTCCTTTGAGCTGGTAGTCTTCACTCTCTTCTATACCTATTATCCTTAGGTTTGATCTTCTCATTGAGTCCTGGATTTCCTGTATGTTTTTGGACCAGTAGCTTTTTCCGCTTTACATTATCTTTGACAGTTGAGTCAATGATTTCTATGGAATCTTCTGCTCCTGAGATTCTCTCTTCCATCTCTTGTATTCTGTTGGTGAAGCTTGTATCTACAGCTCCTTGTCTCTTCTTTTGGTTTTCTATATCCAGGGTTGTTTCCATGTGTTCTTTCTTGATTGCTTCTATTTCCATTTTTAATTCCTTCAACTGTTTGATTGTGTTTTCCTGGAATTCTTTCAGGGATTTTTGTGATTCCTCTCTGTAGGCTTTTACTTGTTTTTTAATGTTTTCCTGTGCTTCCCTAAGTGTGTTCATGTCTTTCTTGAAGTCCTCCAGCATCATGATCAAATATGATTTTGAAACTAGATCTTGCTTTTCTGGTGTGTTTGGATATTCCATGTTTGTTTTGGTGGGAGAATTGGGCTCCGATGATGGCATGTAGTCTTGGTTTCTGTTGCTTGGGTTCCTGCGCTTGCCTCTCGCCATCAGATTATCTCTAGTGTTACTTTGTTCTGCTATTTCTGACAGTGGCTAGACTGTCCTATAAGCCTGTGTGTCAGGAGTGCTGTAGACCTGTTTTCCTCTCTTTCAGTCAGTTATGGGGACAGAGTGTTCTGCTTTCGGGCGTGTAGTTTTTCCTCTCTACAGGTCTTCAGCTGTTCCTGTGGGCCTGTGTCTTGAGTTCACCAGGCAGCTTTCTTGCAGCAGAAAATTTGGTCTTACCTGTGGTCCCGAGGCTCAGGTTCGCTCGTGGGGTGCTGCCCACGGGCTCTCTGCAGCGGCAGCAACCAGGAAGACCTGTGCCGCCCCTTCCGGGAGCTTCAGTGCACCAGGGTTCCAGATGGTCTTTGGCTTTTTCCTCTGGCGTCCGAGATGTGTGTGCAGGGAGCAGTCTCTTCTGGTTTCCCAGGCTTGTCTGCCTCTCTGAAGGTTTAGCTCTCCCTCCCACGGGATTTGGGTGCAGAGAACTGTTTATCCGGTCTGTTTCCTTCAGGGTCTGGCGGTGTCTATAACATCTATATTTTTAATCACCAAAACTTGAAAACAAATAAGATTATCCCCAGTAGATTAATAAACAAACTGATATATCTAGACAATGTAATATTATTTGGAACAAAAAATAAGGTATCCAGCCATGAAGATACTTGGAGAAATTTTTAATAAATCCTAGTAAATAAAAGAAGCCATTTTTAAAAGACAACATATGGGAGCTGGAGAGATGGCTGGAGGGGTGCAAGCCGCCACAGCACACGTTGGGAAATAAAAGGGCAACTCGAGAAAGTAGTAGCTCCCTCTTTCTACTGTGCAGGTCCGAGAGCTCAGACTTAGGTCATCAGAGCTAAGATTCTGATCCATCTTGCTGGCCAAATATTTAATTTTAAAAGAAATAAAATCTATATGTTACATAGAGAGTAAGTCAATGCCAACCATACACTTGAAATTATTCAAATACAAACATGCACACATATTCTAGAAGCACAAAAGCACTTAAGGAAATACACAGCAGTAGGGAAAACTACCTAACAAAATTATGAACAGAGAATGTCATCAGAGAAACTTCCTCCTGCAGGAAATGGGGACTAACACAGAGACTCACAACTAGAATATGTGCAAAGAATGGGAGACTTTGGAACATTGAGGCCTCGTCAAACCCCTCCTAGGCCTCAGGGAGCTCTGTGGAAAAGGAGGTGAAAGATAATAAGAGCCAGTGTGGTTGGAAAGCACCAAGGAAGCAAGGTCTTCTAGACACAGCATGCTGACACACTAACTCTCAGAGGCTGTGGCAGTGTACACAGGTCACACACAGGTCTGAGGGGAAATAGACACGACCCTAACTCAGAAGTCATTTCCAATTAGCAACCACTCACAAATGAAAAATTAGTTTTCTTCAGGAGTCTCACTGGGTTACAAACCACCCTTAAGGGCACTCAATAGTATTTTTGAAGATTTTTTTTTTGGTCTCATATTGATTTGTTTGGACTTTTTTCTTTTAATCTGATTGAACTTTCACTTACGTATTATATTTTCTACTTTTGTGTTTCTATGGTGTGTGTGTGTGTGTGTGTGTGTGTGTGTGTGTGTTCCTTAAATGCTTGAATTACCCTAGATGCCTAGAACAAATGAAACTCAAGGCGGATGATCAAAATGTGAATGCTTCACTCCTTCTTTAAAAGGGGAACAAGAGGAGAGACCTCACTGGCTGGTCAGGTGGGCACTCCTGAGGCTGCAGAGCGGAAGAGACCACCAACACTGCCCACCCCTGCCCACATCCCTGGCCCAAGAGGAAACTGTATAAGGCCTCTGGGCTCCCGTGGGGGAGGGCCCAGGAGCGGCAGGACCCCTGCCTGAGACACCGCCAGAACCTGAAGGAAACAGACCGGATAAACAGTTCTCTGCACCCAAATCCCGTGAGAGGGAGAGCTAAACCTTCAGAGAGGCAGACAAGCCTGGGAAACCAGAAGAGACTGCTCTCTGCACACACATCTCGGACGCCAGAGGAAAACACCAAAGGCCATCTGGAACCCTGATGCACTGAGGCTCCCGGAGGGGGCGGAGCAGATCTTCCTGGTTGCTGCCACCACAGAGAGCCCGAGGGCAGCACCCCGAGGGCAGCACCCCGCGAGCAAACTTGAGCCTAAGGACCACAGGTAAGACCAACTTTTCTGCTGCAAGTGACCTGCCTAGTGAACTCAAGACACAGGCCCACAGGAACAGCTGAAGACCTGTACAGAGGAAAAACTACACGCCCGAAAGCAGAACACTCTGTCCCCATAACTGACTGAAAGAGAGGAAAACAGGTCTACAGCACTCCTGACACACAGGCTTATAGGACAGTCTAGCCACTGTCAGAAATAGCAGAACAAAGTAACACTAGAGATAATCTGATGATGCGAGAGGCAAGCGCAGGAACCCAAGCAACAGAAACCAAGACTACATGGCATCATTGGAGCCCAATTCTCCCAACAAAACAAACATGGAATATCCAAACACACCAGAAAAGCAAGATCTAGTTTCAAAATCATATTTGATCATGATGCTGGAGGACTTCAAGAAAGACGTGAAGAACTCCCTTAGAGAAACACAGGAAAACATTAATAAACAAGTAGAAGCCTACAGAAAGGAATCGCAAAAATGCCTGAAAGAATTCCAGGAAAACATAAATAAACAAGTAGAAGCCCATAGAGAGGAGTCACAAAAATCCCTGAAAGAATTCCAGGAAAACACAATCAAACAGTTGAAGGAATTAAAAATGGAAATAGAAGCAATCAAGAAAGAACACATGGAAACAACCCTGGATATAGAAAACCAAAAGAAGAGACAAGGAGCTGTAGATACAAGCTTCACCAACAGAATACAAGAGATGGAAGAGAGAATCTCAGGAGCAGAAGATTCCATAGAAATCATCGACTCAACTGTCAAAGATAATGTAAAGCGGAAAAAGCTACTGGTCCAAACCATACAGGAAATCCAGGACTCAATGAGAAGATCAAACCTAAGGATAATAGGTATAGAGGAGAGTGAAGACTCCCAGCTCAAAGGACCAGTAAATATCTTCAACAAAATCATAGAAGAAAACTTCCCTAACCTAAAAAAGAAACAATGCCAAGCAACCAGAGCTTCCAGGGACTAAGCCACTACCTAAAGACTATACATGGACTGACCCTGGACTCTGACCTCATAGGTAGCAATGAATATCCTAGTAAGAGCACCAGTGGAAGGGGAAGCCCTGGGTCCTGCTAAGACTGAGCCCCCAGTGAACTAGATTGTTGTGGGTAGGGCGGCAATGGGGGGAGGATGGGAAGGGAACACCCATAAAGAAGGGGAGGGGGAGGGATTAGGGGGATGTTTGCGTGGAAACCAGGAAAGGGAATAACACTCGAAATGTATATAAGAAATACTCAAGTTAGTAACAAAAAAAAGAGAGAGAGAGAGAAATAAAAGGAAAGTAGAGTTGGAAGGGAGCAAATGAGGGATGAGAAAAAGTGATCAAAATATATTACATCAAGAACTTTATTTTCAATTAAAAAGAAAAACAGGACTAAGAAAAAATAGTAAGACTAAGCAAAAGCCTAGGAGAAATTTACTTAATGACCTCTGTAAATTAACAAAGAACATAGCACCTACTAAACAAGTCAGGCTATTTAAAAGACTCAGGAATGTATTACAAAGTAAAAGTACCTTATACATTTGTCAAATCAATATATGATATTAAAAATATGAACCCAAACAACAGATTCCCAAACCATGCCACAAAAGAAACAAAACCATCACGTGTGGTAGCACATCGCCCACACTCAGGAGGTTGGAGTAAGAGATTTGCTTTTTGTGTTCCAGGCCAGTGAGCCTAGGCTACATAATGAGGCCAGAACAGCCAAGGTAATTTTTGAAACCTGGACAAAAACAAACAAACAAAAAAAAAAAAGCAAAAGGATGGAAGGAAGGAAGGAAGGAAGGAAGGAAGGAAGGAAGGAAGGAAGGAAGGAAGGAAAGGAGGGAGGGAGGGAGGGAGGGAGGGAGGGAGGGAGGGAGGGAGGGAGGGAGGGAAGAAAAAGAAAAAAACAGGAACAAAACTATGAAATTCCTTTAAAATTTTAAGTTATAATACTACTGCACCAATGCTAAATGTCTTGAATTAATTGTAATTTGAAGGGGTTGGGGATTTAGCTCAGTGGTAGAGCGCTTGCCTAGCAAGTGCAAGGCCCTGGGTTCAGTCCTCAGCTCGGGGGGCGGGGGGGGATTAATCATAATTTTGTGTGGTGGTTTGAACAACAATGAACCCCATAGACTCATATATTTGAATGCTTAGTTATCAGGGAATGGCACTACCATGATGGAAGCTGTAGTGTGTCCCAGAGTGTCTCACAGTTTACCACTCGATCTACACATTTACACTTGCAAACGCTCAGTGCAATGAATCATTGGTCTGGCTTGAGATCTCTGGTTTCTGTCACAACATTAATATTGTATTCTCACCAGGACTGCTCCTGGTTATCCTGTTGTTGTCCTGTATCATGGAGATCCTGCAGCTTTGGGTCAACAGTACAGGGCCAGTCACATGTTCTAACAGTTCATAGATGATATAGATGTTGGGGTGGGCCAACTCAAAGCCCTAGATCTGGGCCTGGATGGTAGCTGAGGTGCTCAACCAGATAGTTCTCCTTTATCCACACCAGCAGAGCAAGCTTTCCAGCCCTGCTCCAGCTGGGCCCCCAATGCTACCTACCAGCATCAGGAGGCAGGGTCAGCTCTCCTGTTCCCATGCCCTTGTGACCAGCTTGCCTGCACCCACACCTCCAGACCCAACCAACTGTGTGGCCAGTTGAGGCACAGGGCCTACTCTCTCAAATGCTGCAGCTGCCGAGGGCCTGAGAGGGCTCTCCTGCTCTCACACTGTTGGGGCTGACTCACCTGTGCCTCCACCATCAAGGCCAGCTTTACTGTGTTGCCCCAGCAAGATGCAGGGCCCACTCTGCTGAGTGCTACAGCCAATGAGGGCCAGGGATAGTGCTCCCACTCTCATGACCCCAAGGCCAGCTCTCCAGACTGCCTCACTGGCAATGAGCAAGTAGGCAGAGGGCATCATCCGAGAACCCATTTCACTTTGCAGCAGATGAGTGGCAGGGCCAGCTCTCACTTGCTCTCATCTTGGGTGGGGGCAGCTTACCAGTGCCCCCGTCACGAGGGTCAACTCTACTTTTCTGCCAGGTGAGGTGCAAACACTTGCTTTCCCAAATGCTTCAGCCAGTGAGGAACAGGGCCAGCTCTCCCATTTTTATGACCCCAGGGCCAGCTCTCTAGACTGCCGGAGGTAGTAAAAAGGAAAAGGAGAAAGAACATCACTTCCATGCCTACTCCACTTCATGGCAGATGAGTGGCTAGGTAGGCTCTCCCACACTCACACCAGTGGGGCCAACACACTGTGCCCCTGCTACCAGGGCCAGTTCCACTGTGCTGCCTTGGGCAGAGCAGCCAAGTGCTGCTGCTGAGAGGTGGGAACAGTGTGCCATAGCTAGATGGGGTTGGGACCAGTTCTGTACAGCCCTTGCATATCTACATGGTTACAGGCATCTGCCCAGACCAGGCATGTTTCCATGGTCTCTGATGGTAATATGAGCCACAGACATTGACACCAAACCCTACTTCTTAATGGGCACTGACCCAGACATGGCTCTCAGCAGCAGCATAGGCCGTCTCAGGTTGTGGGGCTATCTTCTCACAATAGGATCTTCCTCCCCACATCTCCAATTTCATCTCTCTTCATAATGCTCAAACTGTTCTGCTTCTCCTTCTCTCACATCTGTCCAACGTGTGTTTGTATAGTGTAGTGGCTCCTACTGCAGGCAGGTCATATGACTGGCAGGCTTCTGGGTGACCTCCTCTACCCATTCTACTTGGTGTGAATGGTTGTGGATGGGACTCTGGATAGCTTCCTCCTCCCGTGCTACATTGTATGGCAGTAGCCAGTCCTCTGTGTGTCTACAGCCCACCCATGCAGTGCAGCAGAAGGCAGTTCTTGGAGCATCTTTCCTCCACCGCATGGCATGGTGGTAACCGGGGCTCTCAAGAGCTTTCTTTGATAAGAGGTTCCCTGGTCATGGAGTCTCTTCACAGCAATAGAACACAGACAGGGATACTTGGTTACATAAAGGACACCTATGACTGGTGTTTTGATGAAGGCCAGCTTCAACAGGTCAGGGTAAACTGAGGCAAGGGCATAGAGTCAGCCATTGATCATTCAGCTGACTTATCTGAGAGAGCAAAGATTTATTATGTGGGACTGGCAGACAAAAGGAGGAAAGAATCACACACACACACACACACAAACACAAACACACACACACACTTGGTGAATGAAGCAAGCTTCAACAAGCTCCAACAACTTCGCACATACATCCGTACATACATACATATATACATACACATTCACTCATTGGGTGGATGAAGCAAAGTACCCACCAACTTTACCCATATACATACATATATACATATATACACATATATGAATATACCTATTTACATATACACATACACATATATACATATACACATATATACATACATGTGCACATATACACATATAAATATATACACATTAGTGGATAGAGCCATGCTCCAACAACTTTATTTTTCTCTTATCCTTTGTATACCATATAAGACAGAGCTTTCTATGTAAGAAAAAGATTACCTCATAGCTAAAAGTTACATATTCTCTAAAAACAATTGCCACAAAAACACATTCTTCAAACTCAGATTGAAATCATTACACAAAAGCAAGCTGTAACAGGACGATTGATTATGTATTCTTCTTTTGAAACTCATACCTAACTAAACACTTCCTTCCTATCTTTCTCTCCACAAGTTCATCATAACCTCAAGGCAATAATTCTTTTGTCATTGATTAGGCAAGTCAGTCTATAGCAAGTTTTTTTCCTGTGTTTATCGACAACAATTTTTATTTACCGAGAAACAGATCATCATCTATCTTACATCTTACTTTTGAAGTCTTGTT
Organism: Rattus norvegicus; assembly: GCF_021556685.1. Taxonomy (NCBI): domain Eukaryota; kingdom Metazoa; phylum Chordata; class Mammalia; order Rodentia; family Muridae; genus Rattus; species Rattus norvegicus. The sequence continues at coordinate 83,425,627 of NC_141539.1, read as the reverse complement.
CAGCTAAACTGGCTAATCATCTACCCTCTATTCTTCTACTCATAATACATTATTTTTTTTTATTTTATTTTTTTTTATTATCTTGAGTATTTCTTAAATACATTTCAAGTGTTATTCCCTTTCCCGGTTTCCGGGCAAACATCCCCCTCCCCCCTCCCCTTCCTTATGGGTGTTCCCCTCCCAACCCTCCCCCCATTGCCGCCCTCCCCCCATAGACTAGTTCACTGTGGGTTCAGTCTTAGCAGGACCCAGGGCTTCCCCTTCCACTGGTACTCTTACTAGGATATTCATTGCTACCTATGGGGTCAGAGTCCAGGGTCAGTCCATGTATAGTCTTTAGGTAGTGGCTTAGTCCCTGGAAGCTCTGGTTGCTTGGCATTGTTGTACTTTTGGGGTCTCGAGCCCCTTCAAGCTCTTCCAGTTCTTTCTCTGATTCCTTCAATAGGGGACCTATTCTCAGTTCAGTGGTTTGCTGCTGGCATTCGCCTCTATATTTGCTGTATTCTGGCTGTGTCTCTCAGGAGCGATCTACATCCGGCTCCTGTCGGTCTGCACTTCTTTGCTTCATCCATCTTGTCTAATTGGGTGGCTCTATATGTATGGGCCACATGTGGGGCAGGCTCTGAATGGGTGTTCCTTCAGTCTCTGTTTTAATCTTTGCCTCTCCCTTCCCTGCCAAGGGTATTCTTTTTCCTCATTTAAAGAAGGAGTGAAGCATTCACATTTTGATCATCCGTCTTGAGTTTCGTTTGTTCTAGGGATCTAGGGTAATTCAAGCATTTGGGCTAATAGCCACTTATCAATGAGTGCATACCATGTATGTCTTTCTGTGATTGGGTTAGCTCACTCAGGATGATATTTTCCAGTTCCAACCACTTGCCTACGAATTTCATAAACTCGTTGTTTTTGATAGCTGAGTAATATTCCATTGTGTAGATGTACCACATTTTCTGTATCCAGTCCTCTGTTGAAGGGCATCTGGGTTCTTTCCAGCTTCTGGCTATTATAAATAAGGCTGCGATGAACATAGTGGAGCACGTGTCTCTTTTATATGTTGAGGCATCTTTTGGGTATATGCCCAAGAGAGGTATAGCTGGATCATCAGGCAGTTCAATGTCCAATTTTCTGAGGAACCTCCAGACTGATTTCCAGAATGGTTTTACCAGTCTGCAATCCCACCAACAATGGAGGAGTGTTCCTCTTTCTCCACATCCTCGCCAGCATCTGCTGTCACCTGAGTTTTTGATCTTAGCCAATCGCACTGGTGTGAGGTGAAATCTCAGGGTTGTTTTGATTTGCATTTCCCTTATGACTAAAGATGTTGAACATTTCTTTAGGTGTTTCTCAGCCATTCGGCATTCCTCAGCTGTGAATTCTTTGTTCAGCTCTGAACCCCATTTTTTAATAGGGTTATTTGTTTCCCTGCGGTCTAACTTCTTGAGTTCTTTGTATATTTTGGAAATAAGGCCTCTATCTGTTGTAGGATTGGTAAAGATCTTTTCCCAATCTGTTGGTTGCCGTTTTGTCCTAACCACAGTGTCCTTTGCCTTACAGAAGCTTTGCAGTTTTATGAGATCCCATTTGTCGATTCTTGATCTTAGAGCATAAGCCATTGGTGTTTTGTTCAGGAAATTTTTTCCAGTGCCCATGTGTTCCAGATGCTTCCCTAGTTTTTCTTCTATTAGTTTGAGTGTGTCTGGTTTGATGTGGAGGTCCTTGATCCACTTGGACTTAAGCTTTGTACAGGGTGATAAGCATGGATCGATCTGCATTCTTCTACATGTTGCCCTCCAGTTGAACCAGCACCATTTGCTGAAAATGCTATCTTTTTTCCATTGGATGGTTTTGGCTCCTTTGTCAAAAATCAAGTGACCATAGGTGTGTGGGTTCATTTCTGGGTCTTCAATTCTATTCCATTGGTCTATCTGTCTGTCTCTGTACCAATACCATGCAGTTTTTATCACTATTGCTCTGTAATACTGCGTGAGTTCAGGGATAGTGATTCCCCCTGAAGTCCTCTTATTGTTGAGGATAGCTTTAGCTATCCTGGGTTTTTTGTTATTCCAGATGAATTTGCAAATTGTTCTGTCTAACTCTTTGAAGAATTGGATTGGTATTTTGATGGGGATTGCATTGAATCTGTAGATTGCTTTTGGTAAAATGGCCATTTTTACTATATTAATCCTGCCAATCCATGAGCATGGGAGATCTTTCCATCTTCTGAGGTCTTCTTCAATTTCTTTCCTCAGTGTCTTGAAGTTCTTATTGTACAGATCTTTTACTTGCTTGGTTAAAGTCACACCGAGGTACTTTATATTATTTGGGTCTATTATAAAGGGTGTCGTTTCCCTAATTTTTTTCTCGGCTTGTTTCTCTTTTGTATAGAGGAAGGCAACTGATTTATTTGAGTTAATTTTATACCCAGCCACTTTGCTGAAGTTGTTTATCAGCTTTAGTAGTTCTCTGGTGGAACTTTTGGGATCACTTAAATATACTATCATGTCGTCTGCAAATAGTGATATTTTGACCTCTTCTTTTCCGATCTGTATCCCCTTGATCTCCTTTTGTTGTCTGATTGCTCTGGCTAGAACTTCAAGAACTATATTGAATAAGTAGGGAGAGAGTGGGCAGCCTTGTCTAGTCCCTGATTTTAGTGGGATTGCTTCAAGTTTCTCTCCATTTAGTTTAATGTTAGCAACTGGTTTGCTGTATATGGCTTTTACTCTGTTTAGGTATGGGCCTTGAATACCTATTCTTTCCAGGACTTTTATCATGAAGGGGTGTTGAATTTTGTCAAATGCTTTCTCAGCATCTAATGAAATGATCATGTGGTTCTGTTCTTTCAGTTTGTTTATATGATGGATCACGTTGATGGTTTTCCTTATATTAAACCATCCCTGCATGCCTGGGATGAAGCCTACTTGATCATGGTGGATGATTGTTTTGATGTGCTCTTGAATTCGGTTTGCCAGAATTTTATTGAGTATTTTTGCGTCGATATTCATAAGGGAAATTGGTCTGAAGTTCTCTTTCTTTGTTGTGTCTTTGTGTGGTTTAGGTATAAGATTAATTGTGGCTTCGTAGAAGGAATTCGGTAGGGCTCCATCTGTTTCAATTTTGTGGAATAGTTTGGATAATATTGGTATAAGGTCTTCTATGAAGGTTTGATAGAATTCTGCACTAAACCCGTCTGGACCTGGGCTCTTTTTGGTTGGGAGACCTTTAATGACTGCTTCTATTTCCTTAGGAGTTATGGGGTTGTTTAACTGGTTTATCTGTTCCTGATTTAACTTCGATACCTGGTATCTGTCTAGGAAATTGTCCATTTCCTGAAGATTTTCAAGTTTTGTTGAATATAGGTTTTTATAGTAAGATCTGATGATTTTTTGAATTTCCTCTGAATCTGTAGTTATGTCTCCCTTTTCATTTCTGATTTTGTTAATTTGGACGCACTCTCTGTGTCCTCTCGTTAGTCTGGCTAAGGGTTTATCTATCTTGTTGCTTTTCTCAAAGAACCAACTTTTGGTTCTGTTGATTCTTTCTATGGTCCTTTTTGTTTCTACTTGGTTGATTTCAGCTCTGAGTTTGATTATTTCCTTCCTTCTACTCCTCCTGGGTGTATTTGCTTCTTTTTGTTCTAGAGCTTTTAGGTGTGCTGTCAAGCTGCTGACATATGCTCTTTCCTGTTTCTTTCTGCAGGCACTCAGCGCTATGAGTTTTCCTCTTAGCACAGCTTTCATTGTGTCCCATAAGTTTGGGTATGTTGTACCTTCATTTTCATTAAATTCTAAAAAGTTTTTAATTTCTTTCTTTATTTCTTCCTTGACCAGGTTATCATTGAGTAGAGCATTGTTCAATTTCCACGTATATGTGGGCATTCTTCCCTTATTGTTATTGAAGACCAGTTTTAGGCCGTGGTGGTCCGATAGCACGCATGGGATTATTTCTATCTTTCTGTACCTGTTGAGGCCCGTTTTTTGACCAATTATATGGTCAATTTTGGAGAAAGTACCATGAGGAGCTGAGAAGAAGGTATATCCTTTTGCTTTAGGATAGAATGTTCTATAAATATCCGTTAAGTCCATTTGGCTCATGACTTCTCTTAGTCTGTCTACATCTCTGTTTAATTTCTGTTTCCATGATCTGTCCATTGATGAGAGTGGGGTGTTGAAATCTCCCGCTATTATTGTGTGAGGTGCAATGTGTGTTTTGAGCTTTAGTAAGGTTTCTTTTACATATGTAGGTGCCCTTGTATTTGGGGCATAGATATTTAGGATTGAGAGTTCATCTTGGTGGATTTTTCCTTTGATGAATATGAAGTGTCCTTCCTTATCTTTTTTGATGACTTTTAGTTGAAAATTGATTTTATTTGATATTAGAATGGCTACTCCAGCTTGCTTCTTCTGACCATTTGCTTGGAAAATTGTTTTCCAGCCTTTCACTCTGAGGTAATGTCTGTCTTTGTCTCTGAGGTATGTTTCCTGTAGGCAGCAGAATGCAGGGTCCTCGTTGCGTATCCAGTTTGTTAATCTATGTCTTTTTATTGGGGAGTTGAGGCCATTGATATTGAGAGATATTAAGGAATAGTGATTATTGCTTCCCGTTATATTCATATTTGGAAGTGAGGTTATGTTTGTGTGCTTTCATTCTCTTTGTTTTGTTGCCAAGATGATTAGTTTCTTGCTTCTAGGGTATAGCTTGCCTCCTTATGTTGGGCTTTACCCTTTATTATCCTTTGTAGTGCTGGACTTGTAGAAAGATATTGTGTAAATTTGGTTTTGTCATGGAATATCTTGGTTTCTCCATCTATGTTAATTGAGAGTTTCGCAGGATACAGTAACCTGGGCTGGCATTTGTGTTCTCTTAGGGTCTGTATGACATCTGTCCAGGATCTTCTGGCCTTCATAGTTTCTGGCGAAAAGTCTGGTGTGATTCTGATAGGTCTGCCTTTATATGTTACTTGACCTTTTTCCCTTACTGCTTTTAATATTCTTTCTTTATTTTGTACGTTTGGTGTTTTGACAATTATGTGACGGGAGGTGTTTCTTTTCTGGTCCAATCTATTTGGAGTTCTGTAGGCTTCTTGTATGCCTATGGGTATCTCTTTTTTTAGGTTAGGGAAGTTTTCTTCTATGATTTTGTTGAAGATATTTACTGGTCCTTTGAGCTGGGAGTCTTCACTCTCTTCTATACCTATTATCCTTAGGTTTGATCTTCTCATTGAGTCCTGGATTTCCTGTATGTTTTGGACCAGTAGCTTTTTCCGCTTTACATTATCTTTGACAGTTGAATCAATGATTTCTATGGAATCTTCTGCTCCTGAGATTCTCTCTTCCATCTTTTGAATTCTGTTGGTGAAGCTTGTATCTACAGCTCCTTGTCTTTTCTTTTGATTTTCTATGTCCAGGGTTGTTTCCATGTGTTCTTTCTTGATTGCTTCTACTTCCATTTTTAATTCCTTCAACTGTTTGATTGTGTTTTCCTGGAATTCTTTCAGGGATTTTTGCGATTCCTCTCTGTAGGCTTCTACTTGTTCTCTAAGGGAGTTCTTTATGTCTTTCTTGAAGTCCTCCAGCATCATGATCAAATATGATTTTGAAACTAGGTCTTGCTTTTCTGGTGTGTTCGGATATTCCGTGTTTGCTTTGGTGGGAGAATTGGGCTCCGATGATGCCATGTAGTCTTGGTTTCTGTTGCTTGGGTTCCTGCGCTTGCCTCTCGCCATCAGATTATCTCTAGTGTTACTTTGTTCTGCTATTTCTGACAGTGGCTAGACTGTCCTATAACCTGTGTGTCAGGAGTGCTGTAGACCTGTTTTCCTGTTTTCTTTCAGCCAGTTATGGGGACAGAGTGTTCTGCTTTCGGGCGTGTAGTTTTTCCTCTCTACAGGTCTTCAGCTGTTCCTGTGGGCCTGTGTCTTGAGTTCACCAGGCAGGTTTCTTGCAGGGGAAAAGTTGGTCCTACCTGTGGTTCCAAGGCTCAAGTTTGCTCGTGGGGTACTGCCTAAGTCCTCTCCGCTGTGGCAGCAACCGGGAAAATCTGTGCCGCTCCTTCCGGGAGCCTCCGTGCACCAGGGTTTCAGATGACGTTTGGTGTTTTCCTCTGGCGCCTGGATGTGCACAGAGTGCAGTCTCTTCTGGTTTCCCAGGCGTGTCCGCCTGTCTGAAGGTTCAGCTCTCCCTCCCACGGGATTTGGTTGCAGAGAACTGTTTATCCGGTCTGTTTCCTTCAGGTTCCGGCAGTGTCTCAGGCGCAGGGGTCCTGCCGCTCCCGGGCCCTCCCCTATGGGAACCCAGAGGCCTTATACAGTTGCCTCTTGGGCCAGGGATGTGGGCAGGGGTGGGCAGTGTTGGTGGTCTCCTCCGCTCTGCAGCCTCAGGAGTGCCCACCTGATCAGGCGGTGAGGTCTCTCTCCCACGGGGTTTGGGAGCAGGGAGCTGCTGCGGTCCGGGATCCGCTGGTGTGGGACTTCCGGTAAACACAGGAAGGGCCCGGCCTTAGAGGAATTTTGCCTCTGTGTGTCCTGAGTTCACCAGGCAGGTTTCTTGCAGGGGAAAAGTTGGTCCTACCTGCAGTTCCAAGGCTCAAGTTTGCTCGTGGGGTACTGCCTAAGTCCTCTCCGCTGTGGCAGCAACCGGGAAGATCTGCGCCGCTCTTTCCAGGAGCCTCCGTGCACCAGGGTTCCAGATGGCGTTTGGTGTTTTCCTCTGGCGCCTGGATGTGCACAGAGTGCAGTCTCTTCTGGTTTCCCAGGCGTGTCTGCCTCTCTGAAGGTTCAGCTCTCCCTCCCACGGGATTTGGTTGCAGAGAACTGTTTATCCGGTCTGTTTCCTTCTGGTTCCGGCAGTGTCTCAGGCGCAGGGGTCCTGCCGCTCCCAGGCCCTCCCCTACGGGAACCCAGAGGCCTTATACAGTTGCCTCTTGGGCCAGGGATGTGGGCAGGGGTGGGCAGTGTTGGTGGTCTCCTCCGCTCTGCAGCCTCAGGAGTGCCCACTTGATCAGGTGGTGAGGTCTCTCTCCCACGGGGTTTGGGAGCAGAGAGCTGCTGCGGTCCGGGATCCGCCGGTGTGGGACTTCCGGTGATAATACATTATTTATTGATTATTCTTAACCCTGTCTTTTCATGGCACACACCAAAACCTGTGGCCATATCCCTAAAACACAAGATCCAGGAACTGAGACCCAATCTAGAATGAAATGGTTTTTTGATCATTAACTTTTCCTATTTTTTTCTTCCAAGTACAATTATGTGCTTGCAACACATGAAAGCTCACTGTACTTCTTTTCTAAGCTATGCAGTTCTCGCTATTCTACAAGGGAGAGGGCACATTCTGCTCTTAATACTAACTTTATTAAATCTTCCTGGCAAAACAACGTAAACCATTTGCTTAAACTTTCTATCCACTTCCCTAACTTCCTAAAACTAAATCAAATCAAGAATTCTGTAAAATCATTAATGCATCTAAACAGCAGTATATTATGACAATTCATCTTCATAATGATCTGCAGAAAAATTGCCTACTAGAGAGGGCTATTTCCAAAGAAGCAATCACACCAGACTATAGGCAGTAATGGTCTTCCCACAACCAATCATGCCATGCTATCTATATACAGGAGGAATATAGCAAGGACAAACATGAGAAGGCACAGCAGCAGCAAGAAGCAATCCAGAGACAAAGCCCCTGGAGCTGTGTCTTTCCAAAGTAAATCCATCATAGCTGTGCAAAATGGTGGTCTCTCTCCAGGAAACTCACTTACCCACCACAATTACTCCTGAAGGCATCCCAGTACTTAGTGTTAGAATACTTGCTTAGGGTGTGCCAGGCCTTATGTTCTATCCCCAACACACACACACACACACACACACACACACACACACACACACACACACACAAAGTTAACAGGTAGGTACATACACATATGTACATAGATGATAGATACCTTACTCTTATTCTAATGAAACTTATGCTAAAATATTGACATATAATAGGGAGTTAACTCTATAACTTACACTCAAACAGCATGTATGGAGGAATATATATATGTATATGTATATATGTATATATATACACATATATGGAGATATATATCCTACAGTCTTTTTCCTTCAACTTAAAATTATTTCCAAATAAATAATATGAAAAATATTAATTACAGATAGGTTTTTCCAGAGGATTAAGACTTTATTATTCAAATTTGCATAATAAATTATAACAAATAAACAAAGAAAGTAATCAAAACTAATAATAATGCATGATATTCCCAAATCCAAGGTTAGAACTGAAGAAAGCTAAATAAAAAGAATCTATGCCTGGAAACGTAGTCACATAGTCTCTGAGAACGAAGCCCACATTAAAAAGTGTTCCAAAAAACAGTGGGGTTGTGCACGTTTTGTAAATTAAGTTGATATCAACTTAGATCACCAACTCTATAGACAACACTATTAGAAAATACATCGGAAGTGTTATGTGATGGATAAAAGGAAATAATGGAACAGGAAAGGTTAAATGACTCAGAACATGGGAAGACATGGTAGAGAATAGAGAGGTACAGATGTCTGACACTAAAGGCAGTTTTAAACATCATATGGAAAACAACTACTATAGAAGTTTTCCGAAACACAGACATACACACATATATCAAGAGTTTAAACAGGGTTGCCCCATTGACAGGGTGATAATGCCCCTATTAGACCCCATGAACTAACCAATAAAAAGCCGAGGGCCAGGTGTGGTTCGCTCCTTTGGAGTTGTTGGCTAGTGAGATCTCAAAGACCCCACAAACCTGACAAACATCGTGAGCTATTGTCAGTGCTCTTGGTTATCCTCCAGAATGTGCTGCTTACCCTCCAGCATGTGATGATGATAAGGCTGTTGCTGAAGAAGCAACATACTTGAGTTGTCAAACACGGAAAAATTGAACTAGTACTCACCTAGAAACTCCATCCGTACTAGCTAACAGTTATAGTGCTGTATAAGAAAAGTAGTCATCTGGGGGTTGGGGATTTAGCTCAGTGGTAGAGCGCTTGCCTAGCAAGCACGAGGCCCTGGGTTTGGTCCCCAGCTCCGAAAAAAAAAAAAAGAAAGAAAAGTAGTCTTCAGATATGACACCTGACAGCTACAATAGCAACCAGCCTGCCAAAACATGCTCACTGGAGCAACCGTGGCCGAGGCATCATGAAAGTAACAGCCACTGCCTGATTGGATTATGGGCCAATTCCCAAGATGAACCCTATAACTGACACTGTAATGAGGCAAAAAGAACTATAACTAAACAGGTCATAGGCCCTAAAAGCCTCTTACTATTATTCTGCTAAATGGACAAAGCATTAAACCAATCCTAATAATTTATCACTATACCTATCAAGCAAAATGTCTCAGAATGAAAACAAGAAACTATCAAATGCTTTTTAAAGCATTAAGTACATTCAGTAAGTCAGAAAACTTGGAAGTAAAAGAAAGTCAAGATGCGTAAAGAGGCCATGTGTATATATAATTAGGATGTCTCATATGATAGAACATAGAGTCAAATTACATCTCAGAATTCTTGACAGAGTCTTCAAGTATTTAAATCTATAAGACGCGCAAAAATCAATCTAAAAACACAGTATGAGACTACAACATTCTTCTTTCAGTTCTTGAGAAATCAAGTACACAGTGTCAGCGGAAGATTCAGATTTTGAATAAGACAGCAGAGTTCTGACCTAATTAACAACCAGGAAAAAAAAATGAACAGAGTATGAAGTGCTTACTCAATCACGCTGACCAGAATCCTAATCATCACCCCACAGTTCATGTAATTCTTTTCCAAATTTGCTTTTCATATTGAAGGCTATTCCAAGTCAATCATTCGTAACACTATTAGCCAAATACTAGGGAACAGCTCCGTCCTAGAGCCGTGATAATGGCACCTCTTGAAGATTAATAAACATGTCAGGAGAGAGAAAAGCTTCCGTCTGAAGGGATGGCAGAAAGCGCTAGCAGATGGTGAAGCCATTCTTTGACACGGAACACTGGAAAGCAAGTGCCTTCACTGTGGGAAGTAGACCACATGTCCCACTTTATCACCAGTTTAAAGGTGCAACATAAATTAGTATAACCTTTTAAAGTCATCGGCTCCCTAAAAACCTCGACATTTGTACTCACAACATCTGTGACAAGCCATTCATTCTTTCCGTTACTATTTTGTGCACAAATAACTATGTTATCTTGCTCAGCAAATTTGATTTCGCCTGAATGGGACTTAAAGCCATCACGCGCCACGTTGTACACTTTCTGAGGAAAAAAGTCTTAGTTAACTCATAAAAAAATTTTAAGAAAAAGTTTTAAAGAAAAACAAAACAAGACACATTAAAATTACAGTTCTTTTTTGTTCTTCGGTGATTTATTTTCCAAAATTATCCTTTGAATAATGTGAAGAACCTGTCCAAACACTCCAAAGGGAAGTGCAGAGGTGGCCAGGACTCTGAAAGACCTCAGTTGTGCCAACACCCATTGAACCGTCATTGTCTTTTACCTGTGCATCTGAAAGAGAAGACTTTTCAACTTTTAAAATTATTATGCCTTAAGATATTATTTCATGTGTTACAATCATTGCTTAAAGGGTCATTTTTCTCCCAAAACTTCATCTCATAGTATTGAGAATTAATGACACAGGGTGTAATTCAAACAGTCTTTGGAGAGACTACCAGAAATATTGTGAAAACTTTAGCAAAACAAATTGATTAAAATTAGTTGTTGGGGTTTTTTAAGTAAAACAAAAATACAGTTTACATAAACCTCCTGGTAATTATTCTAAGAGCATAGAGGGAATAAAATGAAGCTCTTTTAATTAGAAATTTCTACCACATTTTAGTAAGAATAATGAAAGTCTGGCTTTTAACTATTCCCTCCTCCCTGCAATCCTACAGGACAGGAGGGATTCCCTCTCTTTTCAGCCCCTAATCATCCTCTCACCTCATCTCTCTAAGCTTCTAGTCTATAACTGTCATTTCATCCTGCTAGCATCTTTCAACTATGGCTATCCGGATTATGAGAGCAATTATTAGAACAAATATGGCTGAATACTGGGATTTCTTTCCTAGTGTTCCGCTGATGGTTTAGGGTGAGAGCTATACAGAAGGTATGACAATGTGAGAGGCAAGAACTGCCCTCCCCTTCCACAGTTACAAGGCCAAGGCACGGGTATCAGTGGCACCCACCAAGGTGTACTCTTTCAACAGGCATGGTGACGTGCACCATATAGTCCCAAAGTTCAAAAGACTCAAGTAGAGGATCATGAATCTGAGGAAAAACTGACCTGCATGTTTAGTTCTAGGCCAACCAGGAAGACATAGTAATCTCCTGATCAAAAAGATAAGAAAATGAGAAAAGGAGGGGACTGGGAAAGGGGGAGGAGGAGGAATGAAAGGAGAGAAAGCAGAAAAGAGAAAGGAAGAGAGAAACAACTAAGGTGGAAACCACACTAAAAGGGCCAAAAGGTTTGAGCTGGTAGTTAAAATAATCTTTAATTTTGACTGTAAAACAATAGAGATTATGTACTCTGGGGAGATTAAGAATAGAAAAAACGAAGGAAGAGAGAGAGAGAGGAAGGAAGGAAGGAAGGAAAGGAGGGAGAGAGGGAGGGAAGGAAGGAAGGAAGGAAGGAAGGAAGGAAGGAAGGAAGGAAGGAAGGAAGGAAGGAAAATAAACATCTTGGGAAATGTGGGATATCATTAATCTCACTGACAGAATATAATTGAAAGTATCAGAAAGAAAGGAAAAAAGGAAGGAGACTAAAAGTATTCAAACATAAAATGATTTGGAATGGAAATCACTACCCTACATACCCCAAGGGGCAACAAGTTCCAGGTAGTGTACATACAAAAGCCCTGCCTTCAGACTCATCACAGCAAAGTGCTGAGAGATGAAATTGTCAAAGTGACAAGAGGAAGATGACACAGAAAAACAGAATCACAATAAAACCAAGAGCTGGCTTTGCAATCTACAGTGTCAGACAAAAGCAGAGGGCTGATACAAAGTAATGAGGTAAAGACTGTCAGCCAAGAACCCTGCACTTAGTGAAATGACTTTTCAAAAATAAAGGTAATTGAGGATACTATCAGGAATACAGAAGCTGAGTTTGTTGCTAGTATACCTGCCATACAAGAAATACTAAAAGGAAGTTTACAAGTGACTCAGAAGATACATGGTAAATACTTGGACAGTGAAAGAATTCATTCCTATGAACTTTATTCATATGGTCATACTTATATGGCCAGTGTGTACGCTATTCAGTTTAATGAATCATCCGAAAAGGGGTGGTAGAAAACATTATTTAAGAGATTGTTTCATTAACTATTTTATGTTTGTAATGTATGTTTAAAGTATCTTTAGACAACTACTATTTTTGGAACCCTAAGTTCTAAAGCAAACCAACTCTTATGCATAAATTATGTCCCCCTAAAGCACATACGTTGCTGACTGAGTCATCTCCCCAATCCCCTGACACAACAATCTTTTAAGACTTATAGAGAACAGCCAAATACTATCTGAATGTGACCATATTTGAAGGTAATCTTCAAAGAAATTTTTTAAACTACACCCAGCCTATAGGATGAGGACCTAGGTCCAGGATGGGCATAGAAGAAGAGGAAGAGATGGGGTAAGGATCTGTAGAAGAAAAGATTTGGGAAAGATCTTGCAAGAGGACAGCCATCAACCAGCTAAGAAGTGAAGACACGGGAAAAGCCAAACCCACCCTATATTAATATACAAAACCTAAGAAGAAATACATTTTTATTGTTTAAACCAGAGCCTCTTAAATTTTTTCTCTTCCTGACACATGTATATGTGTGCGAAGGTGGTGATGAATACATGAATACTCGTGTTCATTCATATGTGCATAATATATGTGTGGGTAAGTGTGTGTGTGCATGTGCGTGTGCATGTGTGTGCGTAAAGGCCAGGGATTGATATGTTATCTTTCTAGATCATTCTCCAGCTTACATATTGAGGCAAAGTCTCTTATTTGAATTCCAAGCTCACCCATTCAGCTAGCCACCTTGCCTCTGCCTCCTCAGTGCTATAATTACAGGCAGCTCATCATGCTCACATGACATTTACATGGATGTTGGGGATTCAAACCATTGTCCTCAGGCTGAACCATCTCCCTGCTCCTATTCATGATAAATTTTTGATCAATAAATTTTTATGCAACTTGTCTTATAAGAATATATTTATACAAATCATTTTCCTGATATAATTCATAAAGAAATTTACTTTAAAACAATTCTTTGATGCACACATGCTCTTTACCAGTTATTGCACATAAAAGTAAAGTTATATACTGGTGACATGTGTGGGCTTGCTTATCTAATAAGACCCAAAGATACACTAATATGACACCTACATGTTGAAGAATTATAGTCTTTTTTCCATAATTAAACTTTATGTTTCTGTAAGAGTAGCAAAAACACCACAGGTTATAATGTGATGAGGATATATCTGTTGACTGCCACATGGTGTGATGACACACTTAGTGCAAAGTCTACATACCATGTGTTAAGAACCACCATGAAGTCGCACAATATAACACAGATGACTGCTTCTGAAAACACTGGAAGTTCATTGTGCATGCACTTTCCAGTTAAGTCTTGGTGACTGTTTCTAGAAACCTTTTACTGTTTTCAGTGTTTTCTATGATCCCCACATGCTCACATTCAGTTACGCAACCCTATGTGGGGACAGTACCCACAAGAAGCCAAAGCCAGCCTATGGCATTTTGCTCTGGCACCCCTAGCAAACTAACATGCAAATAAATCAACTTTTGAAAACAATTTGAATTCTTATCAATCATCAATAATGAATGTTCAAGATACTTTAAAATTGAATCATATGCTTTGATTTGGAAGTGGTCGGAGATTCCAAGTGAATGTAAGTAGTACGCATAAGCAGAGCTCATGGTAAATAACGCTTATCATTTTAATCTCATTACGATTATCAAAGGCATTTGAAATATTGGTTGTCTGTCCTAAGGAACAACAGATTCCTGGTATGAATAAAGGGAAAACATTATTTAGCAGAGAAAGTTAAGTATGAACAAACTCCATAATCTTTTTGCATGTATATGTGTGTGTACATCTTCATGTATATACATGTGTGCATGTGGAAGCCAGAGGTTAATGTTGGGTATCTCCCTCTATCACTCTCCACCTTGTCGTGGGAGCAAAGTCTCTCTCTGATTTTTGCCAGAGTGGTTAGCCAGCAAGCCCTCGTGGTCCTAATTTTACTTCCCCAGTGGTAGGATTACAGCTGTGCCATCAGGATCAGCTACCGAGGTACTGAGGATCCTCATGCTTGGGAAGCAACCATCTTATCAACTGAGGCATCTCCCCAGTCCTCAGACACCACAATCTTTTAGGATAGAGAACAACCAATTACAGTCATCATCAACAACACAACAGGTGTCAATGTCCTTAGCCATCAGAACAGTGCAAATCCAAACAATTCTAAGATTCCATTTTAGACGTCAGAATGGCTAAAATCACAAACACACAAGTGATAGCTCCTGTTGACAAGAATGTAGAGCAAGGATAGCACTCCTCCACTGCTGATGGGAGTGAAAACTTGTACAATCACTTTGGAAATCAATATGACAGCTTCTCAAAAATTTGGAAAACCATCTACCTCAAGACCCAGCTAGACACTCCTCGATATATACGTAAAGGACACTCCATCCTACCACAAGGACACTTGCTCAACTATATTCATAGCAGCTTTATTCATAACAGCCAGGAACTAGAAACAACCTAGATGTCCCTCTAAAGAATGGATGTGGTACACCTATGCAATACTACTGAACACTACTCGGCTGTTAAAAACAAAGACATCATGAAATTTACAGACAGGGAAGAAGAAGACTAAGAAGAGGAGGTAACTAACGAACCACATGGCAAAATTTAGAATAGAATAAATGGGTTAATAATTTATGAGCTAGCTGGGATCAAGCCTAGCTATAAGGACTAGAGATTCATAATAAATATGTCTCCATGTCATTATTCAGGAGCTGGTGGTCCCAAAGAAAATCCCATCACAAGATAAGAGGAAGATGGGGACAGAGAGAGCTGAGAAAGACAACTGGAATGGAGGTGCATTTCTGGGGCTAGGCAGAAACTAAGTGCAATGAAAACTCCCAGAAATCTGTGAGAGTGACCCTAGCTAATACTCCTAATAATTGCGGATATAGAGCTCGAACCAGCCATCTCTTGTAATCAGGCAAAACTTCCAGTGAAGGAATTGAGACACCAACCCAGCTACAAAACCTTCAACATACAATTTGTCCTACGTACAAGATATGCTGTCATGGCCACCTGGCAGGAAGAGATAAGCCCCCAACCCCCGACATCCAGGACGCCCCAAACCTGCCAATGTGTGTAGCTATACCTTATTACCTCATCATGTGAAATAGCCAATCATATGTGAACATGTCTATGTGCCTCGTTTGAATCCACCAATCCCCGTAACTGTGCATCTGCTTCTGTATGCCTGCTTCTGCTTCCCCAATCCCTATAAAAGCCCCATGCTGGAGCTGCTGGGCGCGCAAGTCCTCCGAAGAGACTGTGTGCCCGCAGGTACCTGTGTTTTCCAATAAACCCTCTTGCTGATTGAAAAAAAAAAAAGATATGCTGTCATAAAGCTGGCACAGAAACTGGGGAGGTGGCCAAACAATGACAGACTGAGATGAAAGGGAGCCCACCTGACACTGCCTAGAGGGCGAGGACCTAGAGGCTGGATAGCCCAGAAACCTAGGATAAAATCAAACACAAATGGAAAAAAAAAGTCAATGAAATGATTCCTAATGATATTCTACTATACTCATAGACTGGTACTTAGTCCAATTGTCATTAGAGAGGCTTCATCCAGCAACTGATGGGAACATATGCAGAGACCCACAGCTGAACATTAGGCTGAGCTCAAGAAGTCCTGCTGAAGACGTTATGAAAGATGATAGGAGCCAGGAAAGTCAAGACCCAACCAAAAAAAAAAAAAACCGACAGGGGCTCACAGAGACTGAACTGACAATCAGAGAGCCTGCATATGTCTCACCTAGGTCCTCTACATATGTGTTATGGTTGTGCAGCTTGGTCTTCTTGTGGAGTTCCTAACGTGGGAGTGGGGTCTGTCTCTGAACCATGCCTGCTTTTTGAAACCCTTTTCTTCCTACTGGATTGCCTTATCTAGCCTTAATATGAGGAATGGTGCCCAGTCTTATTACAAATTGATATGCCATGTTTAGTGATGTCCCTGGGAGGTCTGCCCTTCTCTGAAGGGAAATGGAGGAGGAGTGGATTGGTAGTCGAGATGGAGGGGAGGGACTGGGGGTGAGAGGACAAAGGGGAAACTGGAGTAAGAAGGTAATATATGAGAGAAGAATTTTATATAAAAAAAGACAATTTCAATGTTTGCATGTGTTGTTCTTCCAGTGACCTGAATTTTATTCCCAGCACCCACAAGGAAGCTCACAGCTCTCTGTAACTCCAGATTCAAGGCATCTGATGCTTTCTTTAAGATAAAGATTAAACTGTTCAGAGAAAAATACATTGGATTTAATTATGTGTTACTTTTGAATTTTTAATTCCCGGATTTAAAACGATTTTCTAATCATCAAGTTTTCTGTAAGGGAAGAATCCATTTGTCTTCTTCTCCTTGTTAATATACAAAACATATTTACCCACAAATAAGATGCCAGACTTCACTACTCATTGCCAGAATGTTCCTGACAGCACTACAGAACTAACTGCTGCACGTGTTCAGCTTCAGAGACTCCCACAAAATCGGGCGACAGTTCCTTGATCTGCTCATTGTGATTTGCCAGATGCATCCAGTCTTTAATGGTATGTTTAACTTTTAAAAAAGAAAAAAAAAATGCTGTAAGGAACGTGTGTTTCTATGCTTTTGCATTTGTGCATCAACGTCTTTTATGTCTTAAGTGAGTACTGAGAGAGAGACAAGCTTTCTGTTTGTTTCATAAATAACAGTGCATATAAAATGAAGTCTATTGCTATAATTTGGCCATATGCTGGTTGGAACTATGTTAAGCAGATTTAACAGGAATTTTGTGAAGTTGTATATATATAATCCCAGTATTCAGGAAGAAGATCAAGAGGTCAAGGCCAGCCTGAGTTACATAGCAAGATGCTATCTCCAAGAACAAAGTAAAGCAAGGAATCTTGTCTTAATATCATGTATATACATACATACATACATACATACATACATACATACACATACACACACATATATTCTGTTTGCTTGTGGGTTGAACAAAATGTTACAAAAATGTTGGTAAAACTAAGAAAGTTCTGCCATTAGCATACTTTCTCAGAATTAGCCTTAAAAAATTTTTTCTTTCATAGGGGTGCATGTGTGGACATGCCAACACAGACATGATAGTCAGAGGACAACTTGTAGAAGTTATTCTTCCCATCCACCAGTAGGTCCAAGGGATCTAACACAGGCCACAAGGCTTGGAGTCTACCAGATGAATCATCTTGAAGATTCTAACCTAATTTAAAGAGTTTGGGGTGGTTTTTTTATTCCAAAGTCCTTTCAAAGACATATGGACTTTATGTTGTGGAAGGGGGTCTATAATGAAATCAAGGTACATTACCCAAACCTTCTATGGAAAATATAGAAGTTCCTATAGTGTCTCTCTAAGGAACCAGTTTTTTTTTCTGTACCTACCCCAGTGTGTAACTCCACTGTGCTTTAGTGATGGCATCGTGTTTCTCAACCTAGCTCTCTAAATGCTCCATCAGTTCCCACGACTCCTTTGGAATCTCTTTTGCTTAAATCATCCACAGTTACTTTCTTCTCTGTGGAATTTAAAACATGGTTGCAATTACAATGTTGGAAATGCTACTTGTGAGACTAACTTTCAAAATCAACATAAAACCAAACCCAAAATACAATTTTTGTCACCGAAGTGATTTTTAATGGCAGGACCCTGGCATATACAGAAGGAGGTGTTACAGGACTTTCAAAGATCTCTGTAAAAGGCAGTTTCTCAAAAAGAAAAATGACATTTACAGAATAGTGCCGAAAACTAGAAATCCTTGTGTTGAGAGAATAATACAGGTACAGAAAGTCAAGCGCTACATGCTGTCTCTCACAAACAGAAACTGGGAGCGTAGGTTTGCATGTAGGAGAACGTCTTGAAACTTGAAAGGAGACAATGAGAGAGAGTAAAACACATGTGACGTAAGAACAGAATGTAGACTATGCATGAGGAGGAAAAGGACCAGCAAGAAGTGAGCAAAAGAATGAGCAGAGAATGAGGAAGAGAAATAAAAGCAAAGTGTGTATGAAATGTCTTAATGAGGAACTAGAGAAGTGGCTCATCAGTTAGGAACACTTGCTGCTCTTGCAGAAAACCAGGGCTTAGATCCCAACACCTACACAGTGTCTTGAGCCATCCAAAACTACAGTTCTGGGGTTAGAAGATACAATTCCCACTTCTGGCTGCCTCAGGCACCAAGCATGCATATGATACACATACATACATACAAACAAAATACTTATACACATAAATCTAAATTCAATTACATTTTAAAGCCATAATGAAATCTGTTACTTTGTATGCTAACTTAGTAAATAATTAATGAATAAATGATTAATAAATACATTCCAGCCTGATATATTAAGAAATGTTGAGCATCATCACTATGTGTGTTATATTCTCCATAATGTATGCAAAGAACTCTACCGGGAAGTAGCAGAAGTCACATGTACAGTAAAGATGGGGAGACACAGTGACATCAGGAGTCCCCAGTGGATGCAGCTGAAGCTCTGAACCTTCCCAACGTTAAATTAACCTGTACCGAGCTTTCTCCATCTCAGAAATTAATAGTATCTCTTCAGCACCTAAGCAGAGTTCCTACACCGTGGGGCTTCAGCCTGGAGGCTTTCCACAGAGATCTCTGGTCCCGCTAGGTGCGTGGGTTCAGGCGAAGGGGAGAACCTAGGAAGGGAGAAGGAACTGCTTTCTGCTAACTCTGCTGTTGGTGCTGTTCCACCTCTGTCACTTCAGTTCAGGCCAGGCTGAGCCAGCAGGAGGCTGACTAGCTGGCAAGGGGTGCAGGGGAGCTTCTGGCAGTGATTTTGGGAGAGCAGATCTCTTCCCCCAAAGCGGTGGTGTTACAACTCTTATGACAGAAGCTCTAGGACAATGGAATGATTCCTGCACACCTGTAATCCTTCTCAATGGGATTCTTAAGTACAGTTTCGGGATAGGTCAGTGTTTGAAAGCAGGTACTTCCTATTGGTTTGACCTGAGAGCTTGGGAGTACCTCATCTACATATCTGGGGGGTTGGTCCTGCTTCTACATGACCGATCTGTCTGTCTTGAGCCTACGTGAGGTATGTGAGAGGGGCCTGATCTCCTTAGGAGACTGGGAATGTTCCTGCCGCCTTTCCTTAGGGTCCCCTGCGGATTTGACCTATCTCAGCCAGAAATCAGGATACCTTTCACAGCCTGCTGCCCCACAGCACGCACCATCTCTCTTGGCCTTTCCTGGGAAGGTGATAGCTTCACAGTCAGGGCAGCTGAGTTTTGTCAAACTGCAAGCACATACACTCTATTTCAAAGAACCTCGCGTTACAAAAGGACTTTTCCCTAATAAACGCTTGCTCGGAGCGCGTGTGCTGCACTGTCACATGCAGTAACCTCGTGCTGCACACCTTCATGTCCTTCTGCTCCCCCAGCTGAAGCTGGGCTTCTCTGTAAACCACAAGCAAAAGCAGCCAAAAGGAAAGTGGAGTTGAAAGACTAACGTCCTGATTCCTCATGAACAGAAGACACTGCCTTACATTCAAAAAACAAAAAAAAACAACAGTCAATAAGAGCATGAAAGATTAAGCAAAACATGAGTCATTTGAAAAGCTAAAACTAGTATAATGTTTGAGTTATATGAAAAAGGATATGAATTAGAGGCAAGTAAATAAATTAAAATTTTTGTAGTTGGAAAATACAAGTCCTGTTGGTTTTCTATTGCTGTACCAATTTCTTATCTGGCCATCTGCGGAACCCCTCTGAGTCTCATTGTGCTGAACTTGAACTGCCAGCCAGAGCAGCAGTCTCATCTGAGATGGGACTCTTTCCCAGACTCTCAGCTATTGGCAGAACTCATTTCCACGCAGTTCTGTGACTAAAGCTGACACCCACTTGCTGCCAGCCCCAGATTGCTCTCTTCTCCAGAAGTCACTCCATAGGTCCTTGTCATGTGACCCTCCTCAAGTCATAGCTGCTCAATTCTTGAAAGCTAGTAAAACTTTTCCAGAAAAGCACAGCCAGACCCTCTTTTTAAAAGCTCATCTACAAAAGGCAAGCGCATCTGAGATATCAATCTTTGGTTAAGAGTCAACTGATGCCGGTTTTCTGAGGAACCTCCAGACTGATTTCCAGAATGGTTGTACCAGTCTGCAATCCCACCAACAATGGAGGAGTGTTCCTCTTTCTCCACATCCTTGCCAGCATCTGTTGTCACCTGAGTTTTTTTCTCCATCTTTTTTTTTGTGGGCGCAGCGAACTTTATTGATGGTATTCAAGAGAGAACGGAGGGCTCCCTAGGCCCCTCCTGTTATTATGGGGTCTGGGATGGAATTCTGAGGGAGGTGCTCAGTGTTGGGGGCTGAGTTGGGATGGGGACTCCTCAGCAACTGAGGGTCTCTCTCTTGCTCTCAGTATCTTTGCTGGGCTGGGGTGGGTGGTCCAGGGTTTCTTACTCCTTGGAGGCCATGTAGGCCATGAGGTCCACCACCCTGTTGCTGTAGCAATATTCATTGTCATACCAGGAAATGAACTTTACAAAGTTGTCATTGAGAGCAATTCCAGCCCCAGCATCAAAGGTGGAAGAGTGGGAGTTGCTGTTGAAGTCTCAGGAGACAACCTGGTCCTCAGTGTAGCCCAGGATGCCCTTTAGTGGGCCCTCAGACCACCTTCTTGATGTCATCATACTTGGCAGGTTTCTCCAGATGGCATGTCAGATCCACAACGGATACACTGGAGGTAGGAACACAGAAGGCCATGCCCATGAGTTTCCCATTCAGCTCTGGGATGACCTTGCCCACTGCCTTGGCAGCCCCAGTGAATGCAGGGATGATATTCTGGGCTGCCCCATGGCCATCACGCCATAGCTTTCCAGAGGGGCCATACACAGTCTTCTGAGTGGCAGTGATGGCATGGACTGTGGTCATGAGCCCTTCCACAATGCCAAAGTTGTCATGGATGACCTTGGCCAGGGTGGCTAAGCAGTTGGTGGTACAGGATGCTAACAAGTTTTGGTACAAGGATTGCTAACAATCTTGAGGGAGTTGTCATATTTCTCGTGGTTCACACCCATCACAAACATGGGGGCATCTGCTGAAGAGGCGGAGATGAGGACCCTTTTGGCCCCACCCTTCAAGTGAGCCCCAGCCTTCTCCATGGTGGTGAAGACTCCAGTAGACTCCATGACATACTCAGCACCAGCATCACCCCATTTGATGTTAGCGGGATCTC
The DNA here is from genome assembly GCF_021556685.1 of Rattus norvegicus. NCBI lineage: Eukaryota > Metazoa > Chordata > Mammalia > Rodentia > Muridae > Rattus > Rattus norvegicus. The sequence goes on along the minus strand of NC_141539.1, from coordinate 83,404,090 downwards.
GCTCCTGGAAGATGGTGATAGGCTTCCCGTTGGTGATAAGCTTCCCATTCTCAGCCTTGACTGTGCCGTTGAACTTGCCATGGGCAGAGTCATACTGGAACATGTAGACCATGTAGTTGAGGTCAATGAAGGGGTCGTTGATGGCAACAATGTCCATTTTGCCAGACGCAGAGCAGAAGGCAGCCCTGGTAACCAGGCGCCCAATACGGCCAAATTCGTTCACACCGACCTTCACCATCTTGTCTATGAGACGAGGCTGGCACCACATGAGAAGATGCCGCTGTCTCTGGAACAGGGAGGAGCAGAGTGCCTTTTTTTTCTCCATCTTTATTAAATTGGGTATTTCTTATTTACATTTCAATTGTTATTAGCTTTCCCGGTTTCCAGGCCAACATCCCCCTAGCCCCTACCCCCTCCCCTTCTACAAGGGGGTTCCCCTCCCCGTCCTCCCCCCATTACCGCCCTCCCCCAACATTTTATCTTAGTCATTCTGATTGGTGTATGGTAGAGTCTCAGGGTCATTTTGATTTGCATTTCCCTGATCACTAAGGATTTTTAACATTTCTTTAAGAGCTTCTCACCCATTTGAGATTCCTCTGTTGTAAATTCTCTGTTTAGTTCTATACCCCATTTTTTAGTCAGCTTGTTTGGTTTTTTGGTGGCTAGCTTCTTGAGTTATTTATACATTTTGAATATTAGCCCTCTATCGGATGTGGGGTTAGTGAAGATTTTTTTTTCCCAATCTGTAGGTTGCCAATTTGTCCTATTGATTATGCCCTTTGCCTCACAGAAGCTTTCCAACTTCATGAGGTCCCATTTATCAATTCTTGATCTTAGAGCCTGAGACATTGGAGTTCTGTTTAGGAAATTTCCCCGTGTCTGAGGCTCTTTCCCACTTTCTCTTCTATTAGATTCAATGTATCTGGTTTTATGTTGAGATCCTTGATCCACTTGGACTTGATCTTTGTGCAAGGTGACAAATGTAGATCTATTTTCATTTTTCTACATACTGACTGCCAGTTAGACCAGCACCATTTATTGAAGATGCTTTCTTTTTTCCATTGTATATTTTGGCTTTTTTGTCAAAGATCAAGTGTGCATGTGTGGGTCTTCAATTCTATACCATTTGTCAACCCGTCTGTCTATGTTCCAGTACCATGCAGTTTTTATCACTACTACTCTATGGTTGAGTTTGAGGTCAGGGATGGTGATTCCCCCAGAAGTTCTTTTATTGTGAAGAATTTTTTTCAGCCTGACACTATTACTGATACTATGATGTGCTTATAAACAGGAACCTAGCATGACTGCCCTCCAAAAGGCCCAACAAGCAGTAGAGTCAGATATTTACACCCAACCAATAGGCAGAAGCTGGTGATGCCTGTAGTAGAATTAGGGAAAAGCTGGAAGAAGCTGAGGAGAAGGGTGTCCTTATAGGAAGACCAACAGTCTCAAGTAACCTTGACCCCTGAGATTGCTCAGACACTGAGCTACTAACCAAGCAGCATATACCAGCTGACATGAGGCCCCCAACACATATACAGCAGAGGACTGCTGGGTCTTGACGCAATGAGAGAAGATGCTGCACCTAATCCTCAAGAGACTTGAGGCCCCAGGGAGTGAGAAAGTCTGGTGGGGTGAGGGTAGGGAGTAGGGGAGTGGGGACATCATTTTGGAGAGGCAGTGGGGAGGAACACTGTAGAACAGTCAGAGGGTAGACTGGGAGGGGGAAAAGACTGGATTATAAAATTTAAAGAATTATTTTTAATTAAGTCAACTGATTAGTAATCTTGGCATTAGAATACTGCCCACATTATCCACAGGTCCATTTATGCTCAAGAGGAAGGGATGACATACAGATCACAAGAGTAACCAACAGAGATAAATGGGAGGAGGAGAAATAGAGAAACAGGCACACTTCTTAAGCTTATATTTCATCTTCTTACAACCAAATAGACAGTTAACCATCACTTGCTTTTGAGGAATGTACCTGATCATGGATGCAGACAGATACCTTCTATCAAGTTTTCATATAAAATCTTAAGTTTATTCTTATTATCCCGACAAAACCAATTGACAAAAGTGTAGCAGGCAACAGAGACTCTGAGGGAAGTGTATTGTTGGCCATGGGCACAGCCATGTTAAAGACCCCAAAACCTCAGCCCCATGAAAGTGACAAAGCCTTCCCCAGGTGAAGCTCAGAGGGATGGCAAAAGCCTCCTTCTGGTCCATTTGGAAGTATTGAAAGTGTATTTAGAAAATATCCACTGTAGCTTTCTTGACTGGATGTTTACAGCCTGAAGACCACTCCCTTATAGAGACTGTTACTAGTAAGATTAGCTAAACCTGCCTACTTATTCAGCTGCACACCGGAAAGCACACCTCCTTGTTCAGCTGTATATAATAAACACACTGGGCTTCTAGGGTGCTGCAGCTTCTCCATCAGAAATTGCAGACCATGAATTCTTAGATGTTCTGTGTATTTAGGTCTGTTGTTTCTTTAATGTCTGTCATCTCTTGATTCCACTGTTGCCCCTGTTCAGGGTTCTGGGACCTAAGCTATGCAAGGATCCAACACAAAGAGAAGCTACTCTAGTAACTCTGCATGGTGTTCAACAAACTGTGTGATTTGTTTATGTTCTGTGTGTCATCTGAAGCTCTGAACACCCAGACTTTTCATCCATTTCTCCCTAACTTCCTAACAAGTTTCTTCTAGGTTTCCTCCTACATTAGCTGAGATATTTTTCTTTCTTTTCTTTATTTTTTACCTTATACTCCACAAGAACTTATGCAATTAGTGAAATTTTTAATTCCAGAAGGTAATGAAAAGAATCACATGTTCCTAGATTTGTGATCCTGGTCTCTGCTTTGTTCAGAATATCTTGGTGGATAATTCTCCTTTTGCTCTGAGCACTCCTCCTGATGATTTCACCCATGGCTACAGCTTTACTGACCTTCTAAAACACAAGCTAATGAATCTCACACACACACATTTATTGCTTTGAAATCTCTACTAAGGTCCACACACAGGATCAACCCATCCTGGATATCTAGAACTACTTATTCCTCAACACATTGAACTTAATAAATTCTAATGCTAATTTATTATTGGCTACAGTCAAACCTCCTCTTTTCCCACATTTCCTTCTGTCGATGGCAATACCATTCCCTTAGCATAAAAATTGGAGAGGGTACAGTGAAGGGAACATGAGAGAGACTTTTCAAGACTCACAATGAGCTGATCAAACATTAAGGGCGAACCTTGGTAAACAAAGGGGAAACTGCACTGACTAAACTTACAGATTTAGCGAGTCTTGATAAAACTGGATTTTTAAAAAGAGGTTCACAGGTGCCTGGAAAAGATTCAGGCACATTTGCTCACATCAAGACTATCAGTTGGACCCAGAAAATCCCTGATAGGTGAAACTAGGGAGAAACCTCTGTGAAATAGTTGAGTCTTGAGCAGTCCTGGTACATCTGAAACAAAACTATTTTAACTAGAAAATACAATAGCAGAGGAATTGGGAAGAAAAGGACAGCCAGCATGGTAAAGTGATGTGAAGAAAGAGGACTTTACATAAGGGAAATGCAAATCAAAACAACCCTGAGATTTCACCTCACACCAGTGAGAATGGCTAAGATCAAAAACTCAGGTGACAGCAGATGCTGGCGAGGATGCGGAGAAAGAGGAACACTCCTCCATTGTTGGTGGGATTGCAGACTGGTACAACCATTCTGGAAATCAGTCTGGAGGTTCCTCAGAAAATTGGACATTGAACTACCTGAGGATCCAGCTATACCTCTCTTGGGCATATACCCAAAAGATGCCCCAACATATAAAAAAGACACGTGCTCTACTATGTTCATCGCAGCCTTATTTATAATAGCCAGAAGCTGGAAAGAACCCAGATGCCCTTCAACAGAGGAATGGATACAGAAAATGTGGTACATCTACACAATGGAATATTACTCAGCTATCAAAAACAATGACTTTATGAAATTTGTAGGCAAATGGTTGGAACTGGAAAATATCATCCTGAGTGAGGTAACCCAATCACAGAAAAACACACATGGTATGACTCATTGATAAGTGGCTAGTAGCCCAAATGCTTGAATTACCCTAGATGCCTAGAACAAATGAAACTCAAGACGGATGATCAAAATGTGAATGCTTCACTCCTTCTTTAAAAGGGGAACAAGAATACCCTTGGCAGGGAATAGAGAGGCAAAGATTAAAACAGACACAGAAGGAACACCCATTCAGAGCCTGCCCCACATGTGGCCCACACATATACAGCCACCCAATTAGACAAGATGGATGAAGCAAAGAAGTGCAGGCCAACAGGAGCCAGATGTAGATCTCTCCCGAGAGACACAGCCAGAATACAGCAAACACAGAGGCGTATGCCAGCAGCAAACCACTGAATTGAGAATAGGACCCCCGTTGAAGGAATCAGAGAAAGAACTGGAAGAGCTTGAAGGGGCTCGAGACCCCATATGTACAACAATGCCAAGCAACCAGAGCTTCGAGGGACTAAGCCACTACCTAAAGACTATAAATGGACTGATCCTGGACTCTGACCTCATTGGTAGCAATGAATAGCCTAGTAAGAGCACCAGTGGAAGGGGAAGTCCTTGGTCCTGCTAAGACTGAACCCCCAGTGAACTAGATTGTTGGGGGGAGGGCGGCAAGGGGGGAGGATGGGGAGGGGAACACCCATAAAGAAGGGGAGGGGGAGGGGGATGTTTGCCCGGAAACCGGGAAAGGGAATAATACTCGAAATGTATATAAGAAATGCTCAAGTTAATTAAAAAAAAAAAAAGAGGACTTTATACCTATCAGGTAACAAAGAGTGAGTAGATCTCACAAAGCTCTACTAGAACTTTTTGTTTTACTCTGAATGAGAAAAGGAGCCACTCTTTGAAGCAGGAAACAAGAAGATATAATTGTGCTTTGACATCCTTTTCTGGCTGTATGGTGGCAGGCATGGGAAGAAGCTGGGTGGGGATTCCCTGGGACGTTCCATAGTGATCCAGATGAGAAGTATCAGTGGCTGGAACAAAGTGCCAGCCAGAGCCAGGGAAGAGGAACTGCTACCCAAAGCAAGGCTTTCACAGATAACCTTCTGGATGTGATTCAGGGAATATATTGTCCTCACAACAAAACTAAAATTACATAAACTCTAAATGTCTTGACATTACACTGAGTTGCCATTTCCTCAGGTTCAGATCTTCAAAGCAAACAACATTACAATGCTTAAAGTATACATTTTCCTGGGTTTCTTTTTTTTAAGAGCCTGGCAGTATTTAGGTGATAAAAAGAGAAACTGCAATAGAGAAAATGAGATTGCAATACAGAGATGAGCTCAATTCCAAATATATATCATGGAGGAGTTGGAGGTCTGTGGATGAAAGAAATTACTGAGAGAAAGCACGGAGAGGGGCAATCCTTACACAGACAGCTTGAGAGGATTCCTGCAGAAAGCAGACAAAGCCAGAAACATATCTCATGGGAAGAATGGCAAACAATGAGTTTGACCGGATGTAGAGAGCCATCAGAGATAAAGGGTGAGAGAATCTTATAAAACTAACTTTAAAAGATTTTTTTCGCAGAAATTATGGTGTATAACGACAAAGGTAGAAGCCCAAAGATCAAGAGGTAGAACTAAGGGAAGGGCTTGGATAAGGTTACACACAACTCTAATGCAGGCATTTGTGAACAAGGCAGGAGACTGCCATAAATCCAAGCCCAGCCTGGACTACGCAGTGAATTGTAGGCTCACTGAAGTTATAGAATGAGTCCCTGTGTCACAGACGGAGAGCATGGAGGAAGAGAAGGAGGTAGAGAGGGGGAAGGGAGGGAGGGAGGACATAGGATTAAATGGGAGTGGTGGCTCACAACAATAGTCCTACCACTCAGGAGGTCAATGCAAGAGAATTTCTATAAATTCAAGACCAGTTTGGGCCACCCTGTCGGACTCTCTCAAAATATCAAAAACAAACAGAAAGGGATCAGAGAAACATAACAAAAATTTAGTCAAGGGGTGGGAGAGAGACCTCACCGCCTGATCAGGTGGGCACTCCTGAGGCTGCAGAGCAGAGGAGACCACCAACACTGCCCACCCCTGCCCACATCCCTGGCCCAAGAGGCAACTGTATAAGGCCTCTGGGTTCCCGTAGGGGAGGGCCCAGGAGCGACAGGACCCCTGCACCTGAGACACCGCCGGAACCTGAAGGAAACAGACCAGATAAACAGTACTCTGCACCCAAATCCCGTGGGAGGGAGAGCTAAACCTTCAGAGAGGCAGACACGCCTCGGAAACCAGAAGAGACTGCACTCTGCGCACATCCAGACGCCAGAGGAAAACACCAAACGTCATCTGGAACCCTGGTGCACGGAGGCTCCCGGAAAGAGCGGCGCAGATCTTCCAGGTTGCTGCCGCCGCGGAGAGGACTTAGGCAGTACCCCACGAGCAAACTTGAGCCTTGGAACCACAGGTAGAACCAACTTTTCCCCTGCAAGAAACCTGCCTGGTGAACTCAAGACACAGGCCCACAGGAACAGCTGAAGACCTGTAGAGAGGAAAAACTACACGCCCGAAAGCAGAACACTCTATCCCCATAACTGGCTGAAAGAAAACAGGAAAACAGGTCTACAGCACTCCTGACACACAGGCTTATAGGACAGTCTAGCCACGGTCAGAAATAGCAGAACAAAGTAACACTAGAGATAATCTGATGGCGAGAGGCAAGCGCAGGAACCCAAGCAACAGAAACCAAGACTACATGGAATCATCGGAGCCCAATTCTCCCACCAAAATAAACATGGAATATCCAAACACACCAGAAAAGCAAGATCTAGTTTCAAAATCGTATTTGATCATGATGCTGGAGGACTTCAAGAAAGACGTGGAGAACTCCCTTAGAGAACAAGTAGAAGCCTACAGAGAGGAATTGCAAAAATGCCTGAAAGAATTCCAGGAAAACATAAATAAACAAGTAGAAACCCATAGAGAGGAGACACAAAAATCCATGAAAGAATTCCAGGAAAACACAATCAAACAGTTGAAGGAATTAAAAATGGAAATAGAAGCAATCAAGAAAGAACACATGGAAACAACCCTGGACATAGAAAATCAAAAGAAAAGACAAGGAGCTGTAGATACAAGCTTCACCAACAGAATACAGGAGATGGAAGAGAGAATCTCGGGAGCAGAAGATTCCATAAAAATCATTGACTCAACTGTCAAAGATAATGTAAAGCGGAAAAAGCTACTGGTCCAAAACATACAGGAAATCCAGGACTCAATGAGAAGATCAAACCTAAGGATAATAGGTATAGAAGAGAGTGAAGACTCCCAGCTCAAAGGACCAGTAAATATCTTCAACAAAATCATAGAAGAAAACTTCCCTAACCTAAAAAAAGAGATACCCATAGGCATACAAGAAGCCTACAGAACTCCAAATAGATTGGACCAGAAAAGAAACACCTCCCGTCATATAATAGTCAAAACACCAAACGCACAGAATAAAGAAAGAATATTAAAAGCAGTAAGGAAAAAAGGTCAAGTAACATATAAAGGCAGACCTATCAGAATCACACCAGACTTTTCGTCAGAAACTATGAAGGCCAGAAGATCCTGGACAGATGTCATACAGACCCTAAGAGAACACAAATGCCAGCCCAGGTTACTGTATCCTGCAAAACTCTCAATTAACATAGATGGAGAAACCAAGATATTCCATGACAAAACCAAATTTACACAATATCTTTCTACAAATCCAGCACTACAAAGGATAATAAAGGGTAAAGCCCAACATAAGGAGGCAAGCTATACCCTAGAAGAAGCAAGAAACTAATCGTCTTGGCAACAAAACAAAGAGAAGAAAAGCACACAAACATAACCTCACATCCAAATATGAATATAACAGGAAGCAATAATCACTATTCCTTAATATCTCTCAACATCAGTGGCCTCAACTCCCCAATAAAAAGACATAGATTAACAAACTGGATACGCAATGAGGACCCTGCATTCTGCTGCCTACAGGAAACACACCTCAGAGACAAAGACAGACACTACCTCAGAGTGAAAGGCTGGAAAACAACTTTCCAAGCAAATGGTCAGAAGAAGCAAGCTGGAGTAGCCATTCTAATATCAAATAAAATCAATTTTCAATTAAAAGTCATCAAAAAAGATAAGGAAGGACACTTCATATTCATCAAAGGAAAAATCCACCAAGATGAACTCTCAATCCTCATCTTCGGTTGGTTTATATACAAGTGTGCAATTTCTAGGCTTGAAAGTAAAATGATGCTATCTGGTGCTGGATAGAGGAGCCTTATTTTTTATTATGGCAGCTTGCTATTTTTGTAACATGGTGATTTGGTTGAACACAATAAAGTACAGTAGTAACTGATCTCCCCTTCTTCCTGGATGAGTGAGGAGATGATTAAATGTTGATGTCAGCATCCTTGAGCATATTCAGATGAGCTTCTGCTTCTGTTGAAAAGGATGCTGTGTTTGATTGTGGTCGAAGCTTTGAAGCACTACTTGGCATCTCCTTCCTTGGAGGTCTCACTGTTTAAACATAACAGATTTGATAGCTTGTTGGTAAGGTGAGGTCCAGCTTGTCTCCACTAGGTCATCTTCATGTGAATCCGGTGGTTATATGGTTTTGTTTTAGGGATATTTCATTTTTTTAATAACGGTTTTAGCTGACATTCATGGAGAGAATGAATCCTTAGAACTGTGCCACTAGTGAAAGGAAATCCTGTCTAGAGTATGTTTCTTTACAAAGCTGTGTCACACCATCCTTTGGGCCCTCTGCTGGAAAAGTAGAATCAAGTCTCAAATAATGCCTTTTAAATTGTATCCTCTAGTATTATAGATGTAGGACAGTACTGTATCATACCTCTGTGGATGTAAAATAGCTTGTACCTGCTTTATGATACGTAGTAGTGACCGTGCTTTATCAGAGCTGTTTTTAATGATGTTGCTCAGAATGTTTTCTTTCCAGATGATGATTGAGAAGCTAATTTAAAAAAAAATGGTGCCAGGTACCACAAGAGTAACAGAACTGTGCTGTTTTCTCGGGTTTTGTTTTTTTTACTTTTTTTTTTAATGGAGTGTGCTGGATGTCTCTACAGTTTTGTTCAGATGACTGCAGAACCTGGAAAAGCTGTTGCTGCTGTTGATGCATAACACACTGCTATTATTGGTCTTTTTATATAAATATAAATATATATATACAGATAAAAAAAATTTAGTCAAGGAAGAGTCTTCATCAATGGACACATGAAAAATTCTACTATTTTGTGTTTTAAAATCATCTTCTCCAATATATAAAAAATGATGTATGCTTGTAAAAAAAACTCCTTGATAAAAATTTTGACTATTATTAATATTGAATATTTATGTAAATAGTTAAAAAGTTGTCATTTGAAGTAATCCTCCTCAAATTATATCCCATTGTTGATGTCTGTCTAAGAAGAGGGCATATAAACTAAAATATCTCACACTTTTTCATTTTTCTCCTTTTATTGAGAATAGATTTTTTTCTCATATATCTTGACTAAGATTTCTCTTTCCTCTACTCCTCCAAGTTTCTCCCCTCCTCCTCCTCTCCAATCCAGATCTACTCCATTTCTGTCTCTCAGAAAGCAAACAGGCTCCTAAAGGATAATGATAAAGTAGAATAGAATAAACCACAATAACATAAATAAAAACCAATATACTAAAATCGGACAAATCAAGCAAAAAGGAAGAAAAGAGTCTGTGGTGGTTTGACTATGCTTTGCAGATGAAAAATGGCACTGTTAGAAGGTGTGGCCTTGTTGGAGGAAGTGAGTCATTGTATGCTCCACCCACTGCGGAAGAGAGCCTCCTCCTGGCTGCCTGCAGTAGAGTTTCCTCCTGGCTGCCTTCGGATCAAGAGGTAGAACTCTAAGTTCCTCGAGCACCAAATCTGCCTATACAATGGCATACTTCCCACCATAAGGATAATGGACTGAACCTCTGAAGCTGTAAGCCAGCCCCAATTAAATGTTTTTCTTTATAAAAGTTGCCTTGGTCACGGTGTCTCATCACAGCAGTAAAACCCTAAGACAGAGTCCAAGAGAAGACACATGAATCAGAGATCCACTTGTTTACACACTCAGGAGACCCATAAAAACATTACACTGGAGCCATATTTACATGCAGAAGACACAGTACATGTTTTCATATGTGCTGTGCTCATGTTGATTTAGAGAGCCTTTTGTTTTGTTTTGTTTTTGTTTTTGGTGTCCTCCATCCCCTTTGGTTCTTACACTCTTTCAGCCTCCTCTTCCACAGGATTACGGAGCTTTATCCAAATCATGTCCTTTGCAGTACAGAAGTTTTTCAGTGTCAGGAGGTCCCACTTGTTAGTTATTGATCAGAGTGCATATGCAAACAGGGCTCTGTTCAGAAAGTCATTTTCTGTGTCATGAGTTCAGTGGTATTCCCTACTTTCTCTTCTATCAAAATCAGTATATCTGGTTTTATGTTGAGGTCTTTCATCCATTTGGAGTTCAGTATTGTGCAGGGTAAAAAGTATGGATCTATTTAGATTCTTGTACATGTATTCATCTGGTTTGACTAACACCATTTGTTAAACATGCTGTCTTTCATTCAGTGTATATTTCTTGTTGGTGATTTTATAAATGTTTCCATTTTCTCTTAACCCAGATAGCTCCCAAATAATTGAAACAAAACTGTCTTATTTATTTAACAACTTTAAGGCACAATAACTGAGCCATATTAATCTATTTCAAGCCTCTAACCTAATCTGGCTACCTCCCAGTCAAAATCCCTGAAATATTTGCATTTTATGGCTTGCTCTGCTTCCACTATTTTCTCATGATGTCTTCTAGACCCTCTCCTTGTGGCTGAATCCCTATTTCCTCTCTCTCCCGCCCCCTCCCCTAGCTGGGAAGAAATCCAGACTTGTTCTCTCCCCTACTCAGCCATTGCCTGATCAGTTTATTTTTCCAAGGTGTTTTTCCTTCTGCCCTTCTGCCTCTTTTCATGGGCTTTGGTGGAGGTCATGGTGCAGTGTCAGCAGGTCTAAATCATGGTGGAGGTGTTCAATCTTCTGGGCTTCACAAATCGATTCCTGTCGTCCTTGCTATGAATGCACAGCTCAAGCTTGACATAGAGCTTAGGAAACACATAAGCATCAAAGATGCTTGTTCCAGATATGTCCCTGACAGCAGTGGCTTCTACAGTGTTCCGAATGACAAACTTCTTAATGGCCTTATCCTTGGGCATGCACCAGGCTCAGTTCACTCCTCCTCCTCTTCCTCCTCCTCCTCTTCTTCCTCCTCCTCCTCTTCCTCCTCCTCTTCTTCCTCCTCCTCTTCTTCCTCCTCCTCTTCTTCCCCCTCTTCCCCCTCTTCCCCCTCTTCCCCCTCTTTCTCCTCCTCCTCCTCTTCCTCCTCCTTTTATTGTTCAACTTGGATTCAAGACCCAAACAAAGCTAATCAGCTTCTTTGTTGACCAATCGGGCCACCATTTGGAAGCAATATTTACTTAACATTGAGACAGGAAAGCCTCAGAATAAGGATTGCAATCAGATACAGGAGCACAGAAATCAGCATTTGAATAATACAGGGATAATCTGTACCCAGTGCACAATAATATTATTCCTACATGTATTTCTGGATTCTTTATTTTAAAAAAAATCAGGTGTCTGTGGGTGTGTAGATTTAAATCTAGGCTTGAATTCATTTCCATTGATCTACATGTCTGGTTTTGTGCTAATATCATGATGTATTTTTCACTATACCTTTGCAATACAACTTGAGATTGGCTATGATAATATTCCCTGCAGTGTTTTATTATTCAGAATTGTTTCAGCTTTGCCATTTTTTCCAGATTCCATATAGAAGCTGAAAATTGTCTTTTCAAGAGCTGTAAAGAATTGCATTGGGATTTTAAAGGGAATACACTGACTCTGAAGATTACTTTTGATAGGATAACCATTGGATAACCATAGGGTAACTATGGTTACCCTACCAATCCAAGAGTATTTTCTTCAATTTCTTTCTTCAATGTCATGAAGTTTTTATCATAAAAACCTTTTACTTGCTTGGTTAGCATTATCCCGAGATATTTTATATTATTTTAGACAATTGTGAAACATGTTTCTTCCCTAATTTCTTTCTCAGTCCATTTGTCATATTGTATATAGTAGGGCTATTGATTTTTGTGAGTTTATTTTGTAACCAACTACTTTGTTAAAAGGGTTTATAAGATGCAGGAGTTTCCTGTTGAAAATTTGAGGGCCATATCATCTGCAAATAATGATACTTGATTTCCTCCTTTTCAATTTGTATCCCCTTGAACTTCTTCAGTTGTCATATTGCACTAGCTAAAACTTCAAGTATTATACTGAATAGGTATGGAGAGAGTGACCAATCTTGTCACATTTCTGATTTTAGTAGAATTGCTTTAAGTTTCTCTCCATTTAAGTTTATACTGCCTATGGGCTTGTTGTAAAATGACTTCATTACGTTGAGTCATGTTCCTTGTATCTCTAGTATCTTCAGGACTTCTGTCATGAAGGGGGTATAGGTTTTGTCAAAGGACTTTTCTGCATCTAATGAGATGATGTAGTTTTTATCTTTCAGTCGGTTTATATGATAGATTACATTTATCAATTTACATATTTTGGACTATTCTTGAATCTCCAGGATGAATCCTACTTGATCATGTGGATAATCTTTTTAATGTGTTATTGAATTTAATTTTCAAGTATTTTATTAAGTATTTTTGCATGTATGCTCATAAGGAAAATTGGTCTGTAATTCTTTTTCTTTAATACAGTGCTTATTTGTTTTGGGTCCCAGATAACTGTGGCCACAAAACAAATTTTGCAGTGTTTCTTCTGTTTCTATTTCATGAAACATTTGAGGAGTATTGGCCTTAGTTCCTCTTTGAAAGTAGAACTCTGCACTAAAACCATCTGACTCTGGACGTGTTGTAGTTGGGAGACTTCTAATAACAGCTTCTATTTCACTATGGGTTATAAGTCTGTTTTAATTGCTTATCTAATCTGGATTTAACTTTGGTAAGTGATATCTATCAAGAAGATTATCATTTTCTTTTAGATATTTCCAATCTGATGGTGTATAGGTGTTTAAAGTATAGTCTTGTGAATCTGAATTTTCTCAGTATCTGTTCTTATATCGTACTTTCAGTTCTATTTCTAATATTGTCTCTAACTTTTAGTTATTTTGGATAAGGGCTAATCAATCTTATTGATTTTTCTCTAATAATCAACTCTTTGTTTTATGATTCTTTATAGTGGTTTGTTTGTTTTATTGAGTTCAGCCTTTCAGTGGCTATTTCTTGCCATCTACTCCTCTAGGTTGTGATTTCTTATTTTTGATCTAGAGTTTTCAGGTGTGCTGTTAAGTTACAAGTATGATATTAAAAACAATGACTTCATAAAATTCATAGGCAAATGGCTGGAACTAGAAAATATCATTCTGAGTGAGGTAACCCAACACAAAAAAACACACATGGTATGCACTCACTGATAAGTTGGATATTAGCCCAAAAGCTTGAATTACCCAAGATACAATCCACAGCCCACATGAAGCTCAAGAAGGACAACCAAAGTGCAGATGCTTCAGTCTTCCTTAGAAGGGGGAACAAAAATATTCACAGGAGGAGATACAGAGACAAAGTTTGGAGCAGGGACTGAAAGAAAGGCCACCCAGAAACTGCCCCATCTGGGGAACCAGCCCATATACATACAGCCACCAAACCCAGATAACACTGCTGATGCCAAGAAGTGTAAGTTGACAGGAACCTGATATAGCTGTCTTCTGAGAGCCTCTGCCAGAGTATGACAAATACACAGGCGAATGCCCACAGCCAACCATTTAACTGAGAATGGGGTCCCCATTGAAGGAGTCAGAGAAAGGAATGAATGAGCTGAAGGGTTTTGCAACCCCGTAAGAATACCAATACCAACCAACCAGAGCTCCCAGGGACTAAACCACCATCCAAAGAGTACATTTGGACAGACCCATGGCTCTAGCTGCATATGTAGCAAAGGATACCCTTGTTGGTCATCAATGGAAGGAGAAGTCCTTGGGCTTGCCAAAGTTTGATGCCCCAGTGTAGGGGAATGTCAGGGGGGTAGGTGGTGGGTGTGTGAGGGAGTTTGTAATGTTAAGTTTCACCTTTCAGTACCCATTCTGCTGTTGTTGATATCCAGGTTTAAACTCTGGTGATCTGATAGTATAAAAATGTTATTTCAGTTTTCTTGTATCATTTGAGATTTGCTTTATGATTATGTTGTCAATTTTGGAGAAAGTTCCATAAGGTGCAAAGAAGAAGGTATATTCTTTTATGTTTGGATGAAATGTTTTATAAATATCTATTAGTTCCATCTGGTTTGAAGCATCAGTTGTCTCCAACATTTCTCTGTTAATTTTTGTTTGGCTGGCCAGTCTATTGGTGAGAGTAAGGTATTGAAGTCTTCTGCCAGCAATGGGTAAGGGTCAATATGTTATTTAAGCTGTACAGATGTTTCTTTTATGAAGTAGAGTACCTTGTGTTTGATGCATTGATATTAAGAATTACAATCTCTTCTTGGTGGATTTTTTCTTTGATGAGTATGCAATATCCTCCCCTATCTATTCTGATTAGTTTTAGTTTAAAGTCTGTTTTGTTAGATATTAACATGGCTACACCAGCTTGATTCTTAAGTCCATTTGCTTGGAATATATTTTCTATTCTTTTACCATGATGTGATATCTCTCCTTGATGTTAACATGCATTTCTTGGTTGCAGCAGATGAATAAGTCCTGTTTTTTAGTCCATTCTGTTAGTATGGCTCATTTTACTGTGGAATTGAGATCACTGATATTAAGGGATATTAATGGGAAGTGTTTGTTGATTCTTGAGTTTGATTAGCCTCTTTTGGTTGGAGTTTTTTTTTTCCTAGTACTGAATTTTTAAATAGATATTGCTTAACTTTCATTTTATCATAGAATATATTACTTCCTCCAATTGTGGTCTCTTGGAGTCTGTAGAACATCTATTGAGGCCCTTCTGGCTTTTAGAATCTCCATTGAGAAGTTGAGTGTAATTCTAATTGGTCTGCCTTTATATATTACTTTATATATCACTTTCTTTCCTTGCATCTTTTAATATCCCTCTTTGTTCTATACATTTAATGTTTTGATATTTATGTGCCAAGAAGACTTTCTTTTCTGGTGAAGTCTAATTGGTGTTCTGTAAGTTTCCTGTACCTTGATAGGCAGCTCCTTCTTTAGGTTACAAAATTTTTCTATGATTTTGTTGAAAATATTTTTTGTCTTTTACTTGCGTTTCTTCTCCTCCTTCTATTCCTATTATGGTTAGATTTTGTCTTTTCATGGTGTTCCAGATCTCCTGAGTGTTTTGTGACAGAATTTTTTTATTTGACATTTTCTGTGACTAAGGTATCCATTTTTCTATTCTCTCTTCCATCTTTTATATCCGATTAGTGAGGCTTGATTCCTGTTCAGCTTCCTAAATTTTCATTTCCTGATTTCTCTCAGTTGGGTTTTCTTTATTGACTCTACTTCCACTTTCAGGTCCTGAAATGTTTTACTTACTGCCCTTTATCTGTATTTCTGTTTATCTGTATTTTTGTAGATTTCTTTAAGGACTCTATCATATAATCAGAAAGAATATTTTAAGATCTTTTTCTTGTGCTTCAGCTATTCTGGAATACTTGGAGCCTGCAGTAGTAGGGTTGCTGGGCTCCAGTGGAGACATATCATCCAGGCTGTTATTGATTGTGTCTTTATGCTGATATCTAGGCATCTAACATTAAATAAATCATAATTCTATATGCTGATATCTGGTCTTGTTTTCTTGGGTGTGTTCCTTGGTTTCTGTTTCCTGTCTTGTTCTTAGGAACTAGAGGTGTTACCTGGAGGAAATTTTTCTGGGATCCTGTTAGGTGTGGCCACTATGAGTTTCAGGTAGAATGTGTTCCTGTGTATTATGAATTGACTCTTAGGAATAAAGATGGGCTTCAGGACCTTAGGGTATCCACAAGAGTTCCACCAGAATCAGTTTCATTGCCTGAGAATGGAGGAAGAGGGTGAAAAAAAGCCCAAAACAAAAAGTTCTGCTACAAATCTGAAAATGAGAATGAGGAATTGAATTTAGAGGAACAAAGGGAGATTTGAAGATCTGCGGTTAGCCTACTTGCTTCCCTGCCTGGAGTAGCCTAGGGGTTCCTAGAGAGTGCCTATTAGAGTTGGGGTCTGGGATTAAAGTATTAGTGGGGTGAAGGAAGTTTTAAAGGGAAGATCTATGTGATCCACTGAAGAAGGGACAAAGAGGAAGCTGAGGCCTCAGCAAATGGTCTGCCACAGAGCAAGGAATGAGACTGGGGGATTTGATTCGGAAGAGATGAGGGAGAGGTGAAGATCTGCAGTTAGCCTACTGTTTCCCTGGTCAGAGTGTAATATCTCATACTTTCAGGCACATAATGCAATTTAATTAATATTTATGTGTGTATATTATGTAGTTTTTTTTTATTAACTTGAGTGTTTCTTATTTACATTTCGAGTGTTATTCCCTTTCCCGGTTTCCGGTCAAACATCCCCCTAATCCCTCCGCCTCCCCTTCTTTATGGGTGCTCCCCTCCCCATCCTCCCCCCATTGCCGCCCTCCCCCCAACAATCACGTTCACTGGGGGTTTATTATGTAGTTTTAATATGTATTTATTAATTTATTTATTCTGTGTGTATGTTTGTGTGCCTGAGTGTATATATGGAGTTACTACTAGATGGACCCCAGGTGTTCTACAAGATAAGCAGCCACTCGTGACCACTAAGCCACCTCTCTAGCTCATTACTAATATTTTATAATCAAAGTACTTATATGTGAAGCTTCATTTTTCTACAAATACTATAAATTGCCACTTAAACCATTATTAAAAGTCTTTATATTGGCATGGTAATAGACAAGCTGTAAATCTTTCCAACTGCCCAGAGAAAAGAGATCTTTAGAGGAAGAGAGAAGCCTATAGTATTAAGGAAAGGGTATTTAGAACAGAAATGAGAAGAGAGAAAAGTTGCTCTTTCTGAGTAATCCAGAAAAGCAGATGTATTTCTAAAGTTTCATGGTTGTAGCCCTGTAAGGAACTGTGCTGGGAGTGAGGATTTTGGGAGGGAAAACTACACTATCCTTAAATAGATAATTATTTTTATCTCTTTAGCATGGATTAATGTGTTCCTACCATCCTTGGGTAAGTGACTTCTGACCTGATTTGCTCTCTTTTGCTTCAATAAACACCATGACTAAAGGAACTTGTGGAGGAAAGGGTTTATACAGAACAAGAAAAGCTAAACCAGGAACCTGAGGCAGGAACTGAAGGAGAGAGCATGGGAAAATCCTGCTTACAGGCTTCCCAGCTACTTTTCTAGTACAGCTCAGGCCCACCTGCCTGAGATGGCATAGTCCAGTGTGCTAAGGTGTCCTACATCAATTAGCAATTAAGGAGATGCTTCAAAGTTGAGTTGATGAAGGCAATTTCTCAATTGAAGTTACCACTAGCCAGACTAGTCCAGCTTGTGTAAAGCTGACAAACCTAGACACCACTGTCTCTTGGGGTGCCCATTGGTGTTTTGTCAACTTAACACAAGGATGTCTGGTAGAAGGGAACTTCAACTGAGAAAATGCTTACATTAGATTGCCCTGCAGGCAAGTCTGTGGGGCATTTTCTTGATTAATGATTGATGTGGGAGAGCCTAGCCCATTGTGAATGGTGCCATCTCTGGGTGGTGATCCTAAAGTGTATAAAAGGGCAAACCAAACAAGCCATAATGAACAATCCAGTAAGTAGGATTCCTCCATGGTCTCTATTTCTGTTTCTGCCTCCAGGTTTTTGCCTTAAATTCCTGCTTTGAGTTCCCTCAGTGATGATTTTTACCTGGAAGTATATAATAAATAAATCCTTTCCTCTCTAATTTGCTTTGGGTTATGGTCTCTATCACAGTCATGGAAACTCCAGCTAAGACACTTAGCCAGACGATTGGCCAGCCCAACTGGAATGTTATGTCTCTACCTAGGCCAGAAATTGCATTTCTTGATCAGAAAGAAATAGTTTTTCCCAAATGGGCCTTTAATCCCTCTGTAACATTACTCATTTTTTTACAAATATTGCATAAATGAGGTATATACAACCATCAACTTTTAAAAATAGCCTATATAGAAAAATAATCAAAATATAAAAATATGAACAGACCAAGATAGATGCATAAAGTTGAAAAGAGATTTGTTATTCTCTTAAGACTTGAAAGCCTTTTTATTATCAATTGCATAAAATGATTCATAGCCATTCATTATAATGTATATTTCAGTTTGTAATGAAGCAGGCCACATTTATTTAAAGCTTTAATTGCCAAATACATTAGCTATAATGAATGGCAAGTGAGATCAATTATAAATGTGCATCACGAGGATAATGTACCTTTTAATAAAGATGTTGAAAAACACTTGAGCAGCACTTGTTGCCCAGCTAGTGCATTCAAAGTTTGTGACAATGACAGAGGATCCGAATAATACTGTTTGACCGTCCATGTCAGTATATTTAGAAAGTAATTCTTCAACTGGCCTGTAGGGAATAAACATATTTTATAAAGGTTTTTGTGATCCTCCCTTTGGCTATCAGACTATTCAAAGGATGGTCCTCAAGGAGTTGAAATTTCCTCAGGAATCTCTTGTTAGGAGGAGGAAAAGACTCAAAGCTGGTGTCGGACAGAGGAGAAATTTTTCTCCCAGGAAGAGACTTCTCCCAGACCAGGTCTTCTTCGTTATGCATAGCTGATGCTCTCTACTAAAAACTAGATTCCCTGTCAGGGCCAAAATGATAGGCTTGATGGCATATGGAGTTTCTGATTTCTTTGTTCCTTTTCCAAATATGAGACCATGTAGAATAACTCTAATTGTCCTTTCTCTGCTCTGCACTCTCATTGCCTCTTTAGTTGACCTACCAAGGACAGACAAGTGACTGAATCTCACATATGAGACTGTTAGGACACAAGCTCTGACCCTAATAACACCAATAACAATTTTGGGAGTTAGGCACCTGCAGGAAATTGACTAAAGGATGTGAGTAAACACTGAAAAGTCCTCAGCAGCTGCTGGGTCACTTTATTCCAGGTGCTTTTTGTATCTTTCCACTTGAGCTGGCATCAGCTGTTTTCTAACCTCTATTTGGTAAGGCAGAGAAATAAATAATTACACTTCTTCTGGACTCTGAAGAAAGCTGATACTTGCTAAGTTTCTCCCCAATTAGAGCACCTCAGGCTTTGCCTTCCATTTGTACTAGGAACTCCTTTGACCAGGTGGTACATTGATGTAGCCACAGCACATGTCCTAAAAAAAAAAAAAAATCAGGTTCAGCCATACATCCTTGATAAAACAGTTGAAGTGGCCAATTAATATTTAAAGGCAGAGAGAGATTTATTCAATGTGTCTACATTAGGAAGAGGGACAGATATCCAGAGACACCTCTTCCCCAAAGTTCACCTTCAGGGTCTTGAAGCAAAGTTGATGTTTTAAGTACAGGGTCAGAGTTACGAGCAGCCAAGCAGTCCTAGTCAAGATATAGTCCTACTAAGCACTGGCCCATCGAGATCTAATCTGCAAAATGGTCTAAAGTTGCAATCTGTTTTAGAAAGAGGTTTCTCCTCTGGCTAACCCATACTTTAACCTTTCTTTTCTCACATCATGAGGGTCCTAATGTATCTCCAGTTTCTTGGAGCCACAGTTTCAGTAGCCAAAGTAAGAGACACGGTGCCTCTTTTGAATATCATTATCTCACATGGCCCCTGGCATGTTGCTTGTATTCAAATTGATGGTCCTACGCCTATATTTCCTTGCAGCAATAATTTGGCTCAGTAGGGTTTGTTGTTCTTGTTGTTGTTGTTGTTGTTGTTGTTGTTGTTGTTAATTACATGAAGTTGGGAGGAAGACATACATGGTGGTGTAGTGTTTAGGGGGATGTTGAGGAGAGGGACTGGAGATGAATATAATCGGAACACATTGTCAACATGAATGAAATTTTCGAGAGATAATATCTTTATCCCTGACGTGTCAGTTATGTTTCCCTATTTTCTCTTTCAATACCTCAATATTGAGGTAGAATATGTCTGTGTCTGAAACAAATATCATAAATAATGCAATAGGAGCCAATGTTTGTTTACAATCAATTAATGGCAGGTAGCCATGTGTAAGTGCCATTTCTCTAAAACCTCTTGACTTTTTCTTATTTTTTAAAGGTCTGGCATAAGCAATTCTAACTTGTTGGTTTGAAATTGGGGGCCTTATCATGAATCTTAGGCTGGCCAAAAAACTTAGAATCCTCCTGCCTTTGCTATCCAAGTGAGGGGATTACTGGCAAGTACTACCATGACCAATATGGGTGTGTTTCAATTCTGATGACTTCTCCCACTTGTTTCTGAACAATATAGCCTTGGAAATATCAGTGAGTAGTCATCTCACAGGTTTTTTTCCCTCTATCGTCCTTCGATGACTATTCTTAGCTGTCAACTTGGCTACATCTGAAATTAACTAAAACAAGGGACTGGGTCCTTCCCTCTTGATCACTAGTTGACAAAATGCCTTATAGCTGGATCTCATGGAGGCATTTCCTCAAGGGAGGCTCCTTTCTTTGTGATAACTTCAGCTTGTGTCAAGCTGACACACACAACGAGCCAGTACAATAGACACAGAAATTATTTAAAGAGCACTTAAAATTCCTGCAATGACAATTGCTAAGAATGCAGGTGTTGAAAGATCTTCGATAGTTGAGAAAATTCTGCAGAGTTCCTCAGAAGCTGGTTATGACATCATGCTTGGAGATTTTGTGAACATGGTAGAAAAAGGAATCATTGATCCTACAAACATTCTAAGAACTGCCTTACTTGGTGCTTCTGGGGTGGCCTCCTTGCTAACTACAGCCAAAGCTGTAGTAAAAGAAATTTCTAAAGAAGAGAAGGACCCTGGAATGGATGCAATGGGTGGGATGAGAGAGGGTATGGGAGGTAGCATGTTCTAACTCCTAGAATAGTGCGTTGCCCTTATCAATGAACTGTGAAAGGAAGTTCAAGGCAGGTTCCTCACCAATAACTTCAGAGAAATCACCTGAAGAAACCGTCTGAAGAGAAAGCTGACTAATCACTGTAACCATCAGTTACTGGTTTCCTTTGACAATATATAACGGTTTATTGCTGTCATTGTCCATGACTACTGATAATTTATTTTGTATTTTTGAATAAAGACATTTGTACATTCCTGACGCTGGGTGCAAGAGCCATATACCAGTGTCCTGCTTTCACCTTAAATCACTGAGACATCTCTACTGTTTTGTTAGCATCAGGACTGTGGCTCTGTGTCACCACACGAGAAGTTCAGAAGCAGCCTTTCTGTGGAGGGTCGGAATGATTGTGTACAGAGTAGAGAAGTATCCAAGTATGTGACAACCTTTGTGGAATAAAGTTTTGTTCAAAATTCAAAAAAAAAAAAAGAGGGAAGAATCTCCAGATACCCATTGTTACCCAGCTTAAGCAGATCCCATTGGTTCCAGGAGTCAGTAGCTAAGGAAACAAAAGAAAATAACAAAGCCCAAGCAATAGAAAAACATGCCATCATTGGAGTCAGCTGTCCCTTTAAGAGAGCAAAGGTAGATATAGCTGTGTGGATGGGAGTTAGCTTTCCATAGTCCACAGTCTCCATGAGCTCTACTTTTTCTTATCCAAGATGCTGTCCTGGAGATGCCTTGCATTTCTCCATACTTAATGAGGTGAATGTAAGCTATTCAACGTGGCACCGACCCAACCAGGGTTATGCTCTTTCCTGCTGTGCCCATTGACTCAGGCCAGCTCTGAGTGCAGTCACTGTTATCCCCACTCTTTCAACCACACCCAGCTGCTGAGAAAACTTGTCCCAAGTGGAAGCACTCGCTGGTTTCTTGGTATGTATTCGCCTCACGCTTCTTTAACTTTGCCAACTTCTGTACAGCATGTGAAGCGTGTAGCTGCTTATAGGTGTAAACCACCTTGTATTTTCCCCATTTCCTCAATGGGCAAATACTGTAGAAATCACACCAACTATTATTTTTTAAAAACTAATCATTCATGTTTACATATTATCCAGTTTAGGAACCAAGAATCTGAACAGTCAACTTTCTCAGCCTCCATTCATTCTGAACTGGCGATGGTATAGTTAGTGGGTGCCCAGAAAAGAAAACGCAAATAGTAAATGTATTTTGGGACAATCATTACTCACAGTTTGAAATTTTAAAAGCTCAGACTGGATCTAATTTTTAGCTAGTATTTTTAAGACTTTTACAAAGATCAAAGGGTTGATAAAAAAAGTACTGGGTTTTTTTCATATACCAATAATCAGTTGAAGTTTGTGATCATTTGAATAAAATGCCCCCCCACCTAGATCCATAGGCATGGGGTGGACTTTGAGGTTTTAAATATCCAAGCCTGGCCCAGTATCACTCTCTCTTCCTACTGCCTGAAGACTCAGATGCGAACTCTCAGCTGCCTCTCCAACACCATGTTTTCCTGTATGCTGCTATGTTTCCCACCATGTTTCCCACGGTGGCAATAATGGACTAAACCTTGAAACCTGTAAAGCAGCCCCAGTTAAGCCCCTTTACAAGAGTGGCCAAGGCCACAGCGTCTCTTCTCAGCAATAGAAACCGTAACTAAGACAAAGTTTTTAAGTAATAAATTTTCTATAGCTTGGCAAACCAATGCTTGCAAAACTGGCTGACTAGGGCCCACCTCTATTCCCAATACTTGGGAGACAGAAACAGATAGACCTCCTTGAGGTCAACGTCAACCTGGTCTCAGGTTCCAGACCAGCCATGGCTTCAAAATAAAACTTTGTCTCTGAAAAAGGTGGGAACACAGGGCTGGTGAAATGGCTCAGCAGTTAAAAGGACCCTAGTTCAAGTTCCAGCTCACAACCACCTATAACTCCAGTTTCAGGAAATATACCACATGCTTCAGGTTCTCATGTAGTACATACAGGCCAAAAAGAAAAAGAAAATACACATGGAGTATGGACTAACGGGATAGGTTGGGATTTGGGAGTACTTGTTACTCTTGCAGAAAACCTAAGTTCATTTCCCTGCACCACATAATGGCTCATAGCCATCTTTAACTGCAATCCCAGGGGATCTGATACCCTTTTCTGGCCCCCACAGGCATCATGTTTATAATTAAATAAACAAGAGTCATCATAGTCTATTGCAATCCTAAATTGTTCAACAGACAAGTTTCAATAATCCAAAGAAAAATAACTATTTTAACAAAAGAATAAAATCTGAGCATTGTCTCTGGTCCTGGGTGGACACATGGCACTAGAATTTCTCTCAAGGATTATAGCATCATGGGTTATTTTCCCTTCTCTTGCTGTATCCCCTTATAGAACTTCATTGTCAAGCTCATACATTTCTTGAGTCAAAATTTCCCCTTTTCTATTTCTCCTTTGGATGCAAGCCAAAATCTTAAGAAGATGTGCCTGACACTCTGCATTCTCTCTCAGAAGAGACCTATTCCTCCAGGCAACCTTACATAGACCACTATCGAAGACCTGCCTGCCTCAAATTCCAACAAAAGGGTACTTGAGCTTCCTTCTGAGTCCATGTCCAACTCCTATATTAACAAAGCCTCATAAAATGGAAGCCCAATTCCTAAGAACATATTTAGATATTAAATGCCTAACCCCTATAGCATTATTTACACATATTATCTATTAACCCAAAAGCAAATTAGCTCATTTTAACATTGACACATTATGTGTATTCTAAGCAGACTAAGGTTCAGAAATGAAATAAAAGTACCTCTACACATAGGCTGATACTAAAAGTGGAAGTTTGCCTAAGAAAAAAGCAGTATAGGTTATAAATGTGGTGCCTTAGATTTTTTTTTCTGACAAAAATAAAAGTCCAAATATTCATTCTTCTACTGCACCAAGAAAAGGCAAAATGTATTTGATGTTGTCTGAAGTTGGAAGATTAGAGAATGTCTTTGAGCCAGGTGGATGGGCCATGCCTTTAATGCCAGCATTCAGGAGATAAAGAAAGGCAGATCTCTGTGAGTTCAAGGTCACCCTGGTCTACATAATGATATCCAGGACAACCAGGATATCATGGTGAGGCCATGTCTCAAAATAGCAAAAAACAAAGGGGAAAAAAGGAAAGAAAATAAATGGAAGGGAGGGAGGGGAAGGAGGGAGGGAGGGCGGGGGGGGGGAGAGAGAGAGAGAGAGAGAGAGAGAGAGAGAGAGAGAGAGAGAGAGATCTGGAATAAAATTATTCCAGCAGTGGCCAATGGTAAGGGCATTTAATATTTTCTCTTCACATGTGGTTAAATTTCTGCAGAGAGCAGATAGCCCGAACTATGCCTTTTGCTCACTTCATGGTTGTCATAAATGTTACCAAACTTAGAGTCACAGTCTGTGCTCCAACAAGTTAGGTCCAGCAGCTGTCCTCAATAAGCCATTGAGACAGTCAGATATATAGTGAAATCATCAGACAGAGAAGAATCATCAAACATGGTCACATCAGAAAGAAAAAAACAATAAGCTCTAATATCCCCCAAGTCCACCTTCGGAGTGCTGAGATAAAGTTAAAAATTCAAGTAATAGGCTAAAATTATTGATATCTAAGGAGCCCTGGTCCTCTCTTCTGTAAAGTATTCTAATAAGTTGTAACTCTCTTTTAGGGGGGAAGTTCCCCCCTCTGGCTGGTCTAAGCTTTAGGCTTTCTCTTTTCCCAAAAAGAGATTACTAGGACAACTATAGTCTCTTGAGGTCCACAGATCCCATAGTCTGATTACCTAAGTGAAGTGCACAGTGTCTCTTTAGAATATCTTCATCCAGCAAAGAAGTGCAGGCCGACAGGAGCCAGATGTAGATTTCTCCTGAGACACACACCCAGAATACAGCAAATATAGAGGCAAATGCCAGCAGCAAACCACTGAACTGAGAACAGGACCCCCGTTGAAGGAATCAGAGAAAGAGCTGGAAGAGTTTGAAGGGGCTCAAGACCCCATATGAACAACAATGTCAAGCAACCAGAGCTTCCAGGGACTAAGCCACTACCTAAAGACTATACATGGACTGATCCTGGACTCTGACCTCATAGGTGGTAATGAATATTCTAGTAAGATCACCAGTGGAAGGGGAAGCCCTGGGTCCTGCTAAGACTGAACCCCCAGTGAATGTGATTGTTGGGGGGAGGGTGGTAATGGGGGGAGGATGGGGAGGGGAACACCATAAAGAAGCGGAGGGGGAGGGGTTAGGGGGATGTTGGCCCAGAAACTGGGAAAGGGAATAACACTCGAAATGTAAATAAGAAATACTCAAGTTAATAAAAAAAATTAATAAAAAAATGTTCTATTCGCCATAAAAAAAGAATATCTTCATCCAGTTTAAGTACCCTTTGAATTTTTTATTTATTAATCATTTTATTTGCTTACATTTCAAATGTTATCCCCCTTGTCAGTCTCCCCTCCATGAACCCCCCATCCCATCCCCCTCCCCTTTACCTCTAAGAGGGTGCTCCCTCACACACACACACACACACACACACTCCTCCTTACCCCTTTCACACACCCCTTCTCTTGGACATTAAGCCTCCATAGGACTAAACACCTCTCATCCCACTAATTCCAAATGAGGCAGTTCTCTGATACATATGTAACTGGAGCTATGGACTGGCCCAGGTATGCTCTTTGGTTGGTAGTTTAGTCCCTGGGAGCTCTGGGGGTCCTGTTAATTAATACTGTTGTTCTTTCTGTGGGATTGCAATCTCCTTCAGCTCCTTCAACCCTTCCCCTAACTTCTTTTGAGGTCCCCGGGGCTCAATCCAATGGTTGGCTGTGAATATCTGCATCTGTATTAGTCAGGTGCTGGCAGAGCCTCTCAGAAGACAGCCATACCAGGCTCCTGTCTGCAAGAACCTCTTGACATCAACAATAGTGTTTGGGTTTGCTGTCTGCAGATGGGACGGATCAAATGGTGAGGCAGTCTCTGGATGGCTTTTGAACTGTTTTGATGACTGTCATTTGGTGACTGGCCTTGTCTTTCAGAGTTCTTCTATGTTGTTTCAGTGCCTTGGAACTACTTAGGATATTGTACCCTTTGCACCATAGACTTGTCAACTTGGAAGCTGCTTTGAAGAAATTGGATTTTGATGTCTTCCCTGCGATAGAGAATGTAAATTATGTTAGTCTTTTGAAGCTCTGTTGAGCCATTGTGGTTCTGTTGAACCTTTTGAGACAAAGAAGTAAGGGTGTTGAGTAGATCTCCATTGTAACTGTATAACAAAATACAAACACACACACACACACACACACACACACTCATAAACACACATATCACATCAAATTTGTGTTCTCTTGGTGTCTGTACTGGCTAGTTTTATGTCAACTTGACACAAGCTAAAGTTATCAGAAAGGAAGAAAGTGTGATTGGAAAAAAAAATGCCTCCATAAGTTGTAGCTGTAATTAATAATTGATGTGGGAAGGACCAGTCCATGTGGGTGGTGCTATCTCTGGGCTAGTGATCCTGGGGTCTATAAGAAATCAGACTGAGCAAGCCATGAAGAGTAAGCCAGTAAGCAGCATGGCTTCTCCATCAGCTCCTGCCTCCAGACTCCTGCCCTGTATAAGGTCCTGTCTTCACTGCTTTTGATGATGAGTAATTATATGGAATTATGAATGAAATAAATCTTTTCCTCCACAAGTTGCTTTTGGTCATAGTGTTACATCACAACAATAATAGCCCTAATTAAGACAGTCTCTGTAGGCAATTAGTTTTATTATAAATGTGTATGTATTATTCTACTTCCAAGCAGCATAAGGGAAAACTAAATCCACCCCTAGAGTTCCTAAAAATAACTGATTAAAACCCTCTGGTCATTTCTCTTTTTTTCTACATTTCTTTTGTAAATTTATGCGCTGACTTCCAAGAAACATGGCAGACTAAAGACTGCCCCTGTGTGAGCAAGGGAAAGAGAGTCAAAAGAAAAGTAGACTTAACTTCATAGAGAAAATAAAGGAAGAGCTTCAGAAAGCCACAAAAGAACTGAAAAGATACCAGAAAAGAACAGGAAAAGGATGGTATGATCCAGAGAAGCCAAAAATAGCTGCATCAACACAGCTCCTCGATGGGGGTTCAAGGGAGGGGGAACAAGCCACTCCCAACAGTGAATAGTATGAAGAAGGGTGTGGAACTTAGCAGACATCATAGCAGAGGAGTAGAGAACTGGGATTGATGCATGGCTGAGGATACTGAAGCATGGATTTTAGCAACATGGAAATCAAGCCATGGAGCATGGAGATTCTAGCAATGAAGAATACACCACAGAGGGCTGGCTTGACAACAAGACAGCAGGTCTGAGATATCTGAGAGCAATATGATGAGTCCAAGAAAACACTGACCAATTTGAAGCAGAACTGCACAGTCGCCCCAAATGGTAGAAGCAGACTTGAACAGTGGAGAGCTGCAGAATGCATGTCAAGAAGACCCTGGATGCCAAGATGTGCTTACAGACAGGAGTCTGGTATGGCTGTCCTCCACGAGGCTCTGCCAGCACCTGACTAAGACAGATGCAGATACTCACAGCCAACCCTGGGACTGAGCCCAGGGACCCCAATGGAAGAGTTAGGGGAAGGGCTGAAGAAGCTGAAGGAGATTGCAACCCCATAGGAAAAACAATAATATCAATTAAGCAGACCCCCTCAGCTCCCAAGGACTAAACCACCAACCAATGAAAATACATAGGCAGGTCCATGGCTCCAACTACATGTGTGGCAGAGGAGAGCCGTATCTGTCATCAATGGGAGGGGAGGCCCTTGGTCCTGTGAGGGTTCGATGCCCCAGTATAAGGGGATGCTAGAGGGGTGAGGCAGGAGTGGGTGGGTGGGTGAGCACCCTCTTAGAAGTAAAGGGAAGGGGGATGGGGTGGAGTTCATGGAGAGGAGACTGATAATGTAAACAAATAAAATGATTAATAAATAAAATAAATTTAAAAAGAAGACCCTTGTTGAGTTGGCAGCTCTGCAACCTAAGATTCTCTGCAAACTGTACTCTCAGAGAACTGCAAGCATGGGGCACAGTATCCGTGCTGGATCAGGAGCAGCGGGATTCTGCCCCGAGACGGAATCCAGCGCATAACGAACAGATTTGCTTGCTGTCCTAGTCTCACTCCACTTTTTGCATTACAGTTATTTTTTGCATCATTTTTCGCCCGTTTCCCACTGTCCTCTTCCAATGGACATAGGCTAGCAAGAATTGGAGGGATCTCTGTACTTTGACGTTCCACGGGCTAGGACTAGCATATGTTACTTGACTGTATCTCTACCTCTCCCAGTCATCCTTCAGCCATAGCTGCCTCCATCTCCCCTCTTTGGTCCCTACTGTCCCCTCCTCTTTTTCTCTGTCAACCCAATAGTCACAATTTGTCTTGAGTTTTCTTTTATTTTCTTTTTTTTTTTATTAACTTGAGTATTTCTTATATACATTTCAAGTGTTATTCCCTTTCCCGGTTTCCGGGCAAACATCCCCCTCCCCCCTCCCCTTCCTTATGGGTGTTCCCCTCCCAACCCTCCCCCCATTGCCGCCCTCCCCCCACCAGTCTAGTTCACTGGGGGTTCAGTCTTAGCAGGACCCAGGGCTTCCCCTTCCACTGGTGCTCTTACTAGGATATTCATTGCTACCTATGGGGTCAGAGTCCAGGGTCAGTCCATGTATAGTCTTTAGGTAGTGGCTTAGTCCCTGGAAGCTCTGGTTGCTTGACATGGTTGTACTTTTGGGGTCTCGAGCCCCTTCAAGCTCTTCCAGTTCTTTCTCTGATTCCTTCAACGGGGGACCTATTCTCAGTTCAGTGGTTTGCTGCTGGCATTCGCCTCTGTATTTGCTGTATTCTGGCTGTGTCTCTCTGGATCGATCTACATCTGGCTCCTGTCGGTCTGCACTTCTTTGCTTCATCCATCTTGTCTAATTGGGTGGCTGTATATGTATGGGCCACATGTGGGGCAGGCTCTGAATGGGTGTTCCTTCAGTCTCTGTTTTAATCTTTGCCTCTCCATTCCCTGCCAAGGGTATTCTTTTTCCTCATTTAAAGAAGGAGTGAAGCATTCACATTTTGATCATCCGTCTTGAGTTTCATTTGTTCTAGGCATCTAGGCTAATTCAAGCATTTGGGCTAATAGCCACTTATCAATGAGTGCATACCATGTATGTCTTTCTGTGATTGGGTTAGCTCACTCAGGATGATATTTTCCAGTTCCAACCATTTGCCTACGAATTTCATAAACTCGTTGTTTTTGATAGCTGAGTAATATTCCATTGTGTAGATGTACCACATTTTCTGTATCCATTCCTCTGTTGAAGGGCATCTGGGTTCTTTCCAGTTTCTGGTTATTATAAATAAGGCTGCGATGAACATAGTGGAGCACGTGTCTCTTTTATATGTTGAGGCATCTTTTGGGTATATGCCAAGAGAGGTATAGCTGGATCCTCAGGCAGTTCAATGTCCAATTTTCTGAGGAACCTCCAGACTGATTTCCAGAATGGTTTTACCAGTCTGCAATCCCACCAACAATGGAGGAGTGTTCCTCTTTCTCCGCATCCTCGCCAGCATCTGCTGTCACCTGAGTTTTTGATCTTAGCCATTCTCACTGGTGTGAGGTGAAATCTCAGGGTTGTTTTGATTTGCATTTCCCTTATGACTAAAGATGTTGAACATTTCTTTAGGTGTTTCTCAGCCATTCGGCATTCCTCAGCTGTGAATTCTTTCTTTAGCTCTGAACCCCATTTTTTAATAGGGTTATTTGTTTCCCTGCGGTCTAACTTCTTGAGTTCTTTGTATATTTTGGATATAAGGCCTCTATCTGTTGTAGGATTGGTAAAGATCTTTTCCCAATCTGTTGGTTGCCGTTTTGTCCTAACCACCGTGTCCTTTGCCTTACAGAAGCTTTGCAGTTTTATGAGATCCCATTTGTCGATTCTTGATCTTAGAGCATAAGCCATTGGTGTTTTGTTCAGGAAATTTTTTCCAGTGCCCATGTGTTCCAGATGCTTCCCTAGTTTTTCTTCTATTAGTTTGAGTGTATCTGGTTTGATGTGGAGGTCCTTGATCCACTTGGACTTAAGCTTTGTACAGGGTGATAAGAATAGATCGATCTGCATTCCTCTACATGCTGACCTCCAGTTGAACCAGCACCAGTTGCTGAAAATGCTATCTTTTTTCCATTTGATGGTTTTGGCTCCTTTGTCAAAAATCAAGTGCCCATAGGTGTGTGGGTTCATTTCTAGGTCCTCAATTCTGTTCCATTGGTCTATCTGTCTGTCTCTGTACCAATACCATGCAGTTTTTATCACTATTGCTCTGTAATACTGCTTGAGTTCAGGGATAATGATTCCCCCTGAAGTCCTTTTATTGTTGAGGATAGTTTTAGCTATCCTGGGTTTTTTGTTATTCCAGATGAATTTGCAAATTGTTCTGTCTAACTCTTTGAAGAATTGGATTGGTATTTTGATGGGGATTGCATTGAATCTGTACATCGCTTTTGGTAGAATGGCCATTTTTACTATATTAATCCTGCCAATCCATGAGCATGGGAGATCTTTCCATCTTCTGAGGTCTTCTTCAATTTCTTTCTTCAGTGTCTTGAAGTTCTTATTGTACAGATCTTTTACTTGCTTGGTTAAAGTCACACCGAGGTACTTTATATTATTTGGGTCTATTATGAAGGGTGTGGTTTCCCTAATTTCTTTCTCGGCTTGTTTCTCTTTTGTGTAGAGGGAGGCTACTGATTTATTTGAGTTAATTTTATACCCAGCCACTTTGCTGAAGTTGTTTATCAGCTTTAGTAGTTCTCTGGTGGAACTTTTGGGATCACTTAAATATACTATCATGTCATCTGCAAATAGTGATATTTTGACCTCTTCTTTTCCGATCTGTATCCCCTTGATCTCCTTTTGTTGTCTGATTGCTCTGGCTAGAACTTCAAGAACTATATTGAATAAGTAGGGAGAGAGTGGGCAGCCTTGTCTAGTCCCTGATTTTAGTGGGATTGCTTCAAGTTTATCTCCATTTAGTTTAATGTTAGCAACTGGTTTGCTGTATATGGCTTTTACTATGTATAGGTATGGGCCTTGAATTCCTATTCTTTCCAGGACTTTTATCATGAAGGGGTGTTGAATTTTGTCAAATGCTTTCTCAGCATCTAATGAAATGATCATGTGGTTCTGTTCTTTCAGTTTGTTTATATTATGGCTCACATTGATGATTTTCTGAATATTAAACCATCCCTGCATGCCTGGGATGAAGCCTACTTGATCATGGTGGATGATTGTTTTGATGTGCTCTTGGATTCGGTTTGCCAGAATTTTATTGAGTATTTTTGCGTCGATATTCATAAGGGAAATTGGTCTGAAGTTCTCTTTCTTTGTTGGGTCTTTGTGTGGTTTAGGTATAAGAGTAATTGTGGCTTCATAGAAGGAATTCGGTAGTACTCCATCTGTTTCAATTTTGTGGAATAGTTTGGATAATATTGGTATGAGGTCTTCTATGTAGGTCTGATAGAATTCTGGACTAAACCCATCTAGACCTGGGCTCCTTTTCGTTGGGAGACCTTTAATGACTCCTTCTATTTCCTTAGGAGGTATGGGGTTGTTTAACTGGTTTATCTGTTCCTGATTTAACTTCGGTACCTGGTATCTGACTAGGAAATTGTCCGTTTCCTGCAGATTTTCAAGTTTTGTTGAATATAGGCTTTTATAGTAAGATCTGATGATTTTTTGAATTTCCTCTGATTCTATAGTTATGTCTCCCTTTTCATTTCTGATTTTGTTAATTTGGACACACTCTCTGTGTCCTCTCGTTAGTCTGGCTAAGGGTTTATCTATCTTGTTGATTTTCTCAAAGAACCAACTTTTGGTTCTGTTGATTCTTTCTATGGTCCTTTTTGTTTCTACTTGGTTGATTTCAGCTCTGAGTTTATTTCATGCCTTCTACTCCTCCTGGGTGTATTTGCTTCTTTTTGTTCTAGAGCTTTTAGGTGTGTTGTCAACCAGGGGACATATGCTCTTTCCTGTTTCTTTCTGCAGGCACTCAGCGCTATGAGTTTTCCTCTTAGCACAGTTTTCATTGTGTCCCATAAGTTTAGGTATATTGTACCTTCATTTTCATTAAATTCTAAAAAGTTTTTAATTTCTTTCTTTATTTCTTCCTTGACCAGGTTATCATTGAGTAGAGCATTGTTGGATTTCCACGTATATGTGGGCATTCTTCCCTTATTGATATTGAAGACAAGCTTTAGGCCGTGGTGGTCTGATAGCACGCATGGGATTATTTCTTTCTTTCTGTACCTGTTGAGGCCCGTTTTTTGACCAATTATATGGTCAATTTTGGAGAAAGTACCATGAGGAGCTGAGAAGAAGGTATATCCTTTTGCTTTAGGATAGAATGTTCTATAATATCTGTTAAGTCCATTTGGCTCATGACTTCTCTTAGTCTGTCTACGTCTCTGTTTAATTTCTGTTTCCATGATCTGTCCATTGATGAGAGTGGGGTGTTGAAATCTCCTACTATTATTGTGTGAGGTGCAATGTGTGTTTTGAGCTTTAGTAAGGTTTCTTTTACATATGTAGGTGCCCTTGTATTTGGGGCATAGATATTTAGGATTGAGAGTTCATCTTGGTGGATTTTTCCTTTGATGAATATGAAGTGTCCTTCCTTATCTTTTTTGATGACTTTTAGTTGAAAATTGATTTTATTTGATATTAGAATGGCTACTCCAGCTTGCTTCTTCTGACCATTTGCTTGGAAAGTTGTTTTCCAGCCTTTCACTCTGAGGTAGTGTCTGTCTTTGTCTCTGAGGTGTGTTTCCTGTAGGCAGCAGAATGCAGGGTCCTCATTGCGTATCCAGTTTGTTAATCTATGTCTTTTTATTGGGGAGTTGAGGCTATTGATGTTGAGAGATATTAAGGAATAGTGATTATTGCTTCCTGTTATATTCATATTTGTATATGAGGTTATGTTTGTGTGCTTTTCTTCTCTTTGTTTTGTTGCCAAGATGATTAGTTTCTTGCTTCTTCTAGGGTATAGCTTGCCTCCTTATGTTGGGCTTTACCATTTATTATCCTTTGTAGGGCTGGATTTGTAGAAAGATATTGTGTAAATTTGGTTTTGTCATGGAATATCTTGGTTTCTCCATCTATGTTAATTGAGAGTTTTGCAGGATACAGTAACCTGGGCTGGCATTTGTGTTCTCTTAGGGTCTGTATGACATCTGTCTAGGATCTTCTGGCTTTCATAGTTTCTGGCGAAAAGTCTGGTGTGATTCTGATAGGTCTCCCTTTATATGTTACTTGACCTTTTTCCCTTACTGCTTTTAATATTCTTTCTTTATTTTGTGCGTTTGGTGTTTTGACTATTATGTGACGGGAGGTGTTTCTTTTCTGGTCCAATCTATTTGGAGTTCTGTAGGCTTCTTGTATGCCTATGGGTATCTCTTTTTTTAGGTTAGGGAAGTTTTCTTCTATGATTTTGTTGAAGATATTTACTGGTCCTTTGAGCTGGGAGTCTTCACTCTCTTCTATACCTATTATCCTTAGGTTTGATCTTCTCATTGAGTCCTGGATTTCCTGTATGGTTTGGACCAGTAGCTTTTTCCGCTTTACATTATCTTTGACAGTTGAGTCGATGATTTCTATGGAATCTTCTGCTCCTGAGATTCTCTCTTCCATCTCTTGTATTCTGTTGGTGAAGCTTGTATCTACAGCTCCTTGTCTCTTCTTTTGGTTTTCTATATCCAGGGTTGTTTCCATGTGTTCTTTCTTGATTGCTTCTATTTCCATTTTTAATTCCTTCAACTGTTTAATTGTGTTTTCCTGGAATTCTCTCAGGGATTTTTGTGACTCCTCTCTATGGGCTTCTACTTGTTTATTTATGTTTTCCTGGAATTCTTTTAGGGATTTTTGCGATTCCTCTCTCTAGGCTTCTACTTGTTCTCTAAGGGAGTTCTTCATGTCTTTCTTGAAGTCCTCCAGCATCCTGATCAAATATGATTTTGAAACTAGATATTGCTTTTCTGGTGTGTTTGGATATTCCGTGTTTGTTTTGGTGGGAGAATTGGGCTCCGATGATGCCATGTAGTCTTGGTTTCTGTTGCTTGGGTTCCTGCGCTTGCCTCTCCTGTCCAGGTGGTGAGGTCTCTCTCCCACGGGGTTTGGGAGCAGAGAGCTCCTCAAACTGAATTTAACCCAGTAGTAAGATCGTTATTAGTCAACCAGCAACAACTCTGGACATTCAGGATGCCAGCATAGCAACTCATCTTTTTCAGGGTAAGCTTTTAACCAACAATATTCTAGGTTGACATAGTTCAGTTAACAAAAATAGTTAGACAGAAGCAGGACTACAAAAGCCAAAAGCAAGATTAGTGCATTGAGAGACTTTCCCAAGACTATGGACTTTGAAGGATTAGGCCTTTGTTTTAGTTTTGGTAGGTGGTACAATATGCATGCTGAGTTTTGTACCCTAAATAGTTCTTTCATCATGGAGTCAGTCATGCTAATAGAGTCTAGAGGCCTACCAAGGTCTGTACTGCACTGTTACATACAGTAACACTGACTAAATGTCTTCTGCCTCAGCCTGTCTTTGTAATAACAGCTTGCATTCTGTTTGTATTTGTTTCAGACACAGATATAGTTTACCTGAAGATTAATGTAAAAAATTATAGCATGAGGAATAAATTGTTACCAGGGTTGTTAAGGTCAAAGCCTAGACAATGCTAAAAAGCTACATCCTCAATAAGCCAATTAAAGAGACACGTAATATTGAAAAGCAGAGAAAGGAAATTCATTTTGTCTCCACACTTAGAAAATGGACAAACATAGAAATTAACACATACTTAGGGAATGGGACTTAGATTTAAGTAGAAGGCAACAAGTAAACATGCTAAGTAGTCACAGGAAGGTGTCGTCCTGACCACCACTGACCCATCAGTCTTGGCTCCAGTCTCTTCCTGCAGTGGTATGACAAGTTGTTAAGATTCTATGAAATCTTTTCCTGGGAGACAAGTTCCTCCCCTGGCTAACTGTCGTCAGGCATTGACCTTTTCATTTTCCCAGGTTGTATATCCTAAGGTAAGGAAATTCCAGTTTCTTGGGAACCATTGTTTAAATAGTCTTATAGACAACACGGGAGAAGCTCAAGGGTCTCCTGAGGGTATCTCGTTTCTGCTTATAATGTCATAAACACTAGCTTCCTTAAACAACCATTTATTGCTTAAATGAGCAATGCAGATAGTCCTTGGTCCCAAAACCCTTCTATCCTTTTACAGTCACAGAAGCGGTTGGGAGGACATATTTCCAGCATCTGTATCAGATGTCTCACCACTGCCTTTAACTCCAGCTCCAGGGTATCTCACACCTTCTTTTGGTCTCTGAAGAACCGGACCTTACAAGTTTCTATACCCACACATAAAAACACAAACTATGCATAATTTAAGAAAAAATAGGGCACAATTCCCACCTCCTTTCCAGTGCCTAGCCTGATGACCCATCCATGCCTTCTCCTCAACCTGCCAATCTACCCCTGATCCCACAACCTACTCTGGCCGCCCCTGATGACACTACAGACAATCTCTAGGCTTTGGTAAGGGCCCTATTTACCTATCCCTCAACCCACAGGATCTTCATATGCAATATCAAACCTTTCTATTTATCTTAGCTTTAAAGATAGGCACCACCTTAGAGGGAAAAGATGGACTGAAATAATCCCATCAAATGGGACCAGAAAGCAAAAGCATCCAATTTTATTTAAAAAGAAAAAAGAAGAGAAAAGAAAAAGTACTACTAGATTTAAAGAGACAAAACATACCACTCATTTAGAAGAATTCTCTTTGCCACAGATAGCATTATAAAAAACTACCACCAGTCAATGTTCAGAGTTATAAAGTCCAAGCCTAAATTTTACACCTATAAAATACTCCCATACCTAAGGCTCACGGAACATTTTGGAAGAGCAGGCAGAAGGATTGTAAGAGCCAAAGAATCAGGGCTGTCTAGGCCTCCCCACACATCCGTAACAGATGTGTAGCTTGAAAAATTGGAGCAGGGGCTATCCCAAAAGCTGTTGCCTGTCTGTGGGATATGTTCTTCTAGTTGGGCTGCCTTGTCTGCCCTCAGTGTGAGAGGGAGTGCCTAGCCTCACAGAGACTTGATATGCCAGAATTGGGGGATACCCAGGGGAGCCTCCACTCGCTAAGAGGAGAAGGAGAATGGGGATGAGGGGGAGGATTGTGGAAGGGAGTGAGTGGGGGAGGGGGATAAGCAGAATATAAAGTAGATTAATAAAATTATAACATATAATATTATATATTATAATATATAATAAATTTAAAAAGAATCAGGGCCATGAGTCTATGTCTCCTAGAAATGTCAAAAGCTATACCCATGAAGTCTCACTAACATTACTGCATGAACACGAACTAACAAGGACAACACCAATAGACATGTTAAAGTAAGGAGGGAAAAGCACAAGAGGCCTACACCAAGAACTACTGGCAACTAAGGGATGCTGAGAGCAGCAGAAATAGTCTTCTCCAGGGCACAGAACACGAATTGCTCGTCCAATACCAAATGGTCAATTGTGAGGCCATGCATACATTGGCATTGCTCAAACTGAGCAGGTTATGTTTGGGATACATGTGTAGATACATACATGCATGTTTCTACAATTAAAAGAGAGAGAGACCATAAAGCTGAAGGAGAGCAAAGAGGGGTACATCTAAGCCTTTGAGGGGAAAAAAAGAGAGAATATTGATGTATTATAATCTCAAATGTCAAATAAATAAATGGAAAAAAATCTAAAACATATGGAAGTCTTCAAAAGAGCTTTATGTGAGATTTATCAAGCATGCTAATACTGGAAATTTAAGCAAAAAATAACTATGTATATAGCTTTTATATAATTTATAATAATTATAATAAAAATATAATAAAAATAATAACCTCACTACATGTTAAAGGCAGAACGACTATGCCACAACGCCACATAGCTTCTGACAACGAATGCAGGATGAACAGGGAGTCTGAGTATTACAAAGACAGCCTTGATTTTACAGACTTCCTGGAGGACACTGTTTTATGAAAATTTGGGTTTGTCTACTAATAAGACAGTTTTCAGATAGCAAAAATAATTTTGTTGCTGTTTAGTAACCAGACCATCTTAGACTTTTGCACAAACAAACCAGACCAATGGTCAAAACAAGGGCGGTAATTTCCAACCGGAATCAGCTCCCACGCTGACCCAGCAGCAGCACAGCACGGGTCTATTCATAGATGGGAGTTACATTTATGAAATGCAAATGGCAGCAGTGATTAGTTAACTGTGACAAGGCTTAGTTTTTATATTCAAATTAATGGCCGTTGAATTCATTAGAGTTGATTACATATCAATACCACAATTAACTTACAATAGTGATAAACTGCTTCTGTTCATTTTGTGTTACTGAAAATATCTTCTGTGTGCTCTGGTTCCTGAGGATGATAAAACCAGGATTTCGAAAAGCATTTGTTTAAGAGTACTTTTCTCTGTACTGCATCTGTGTGTATGTATACAGTTACCCAATATGTTTGTGGGATCATATAAATATGCATAGATATTTTCACACATTTCCTAAATTCTTCGATTTACATTTTCTTTTCTCAAGCCAGAATCAAAATATGATCACTTCTCCAGCTTAAAAATTCCAACATGAAACTACATCTTTCATACTCCCATGATAAACATTTGTCTGCCAGGGATCCCTGCACCCTATCCTAAAATAGTATTCTAAAGGGTTTCGTCAATACACACTGAAAAGGCTTCAAATTGTCTAAATCCAACAGGAAGACAACTGAATTAACAAGTTCAGAAAGCACTCATTCTAAAATAGGTTATAAGTACTTCAAGAGCAGAAATGTTTGTCTATTTTCTTAACTGATGAATCTCAGGTACTAGTATAAAGCACGGTAAATGATGCCATGAAATAAATCCTTATTTAATTAATGAACAAACAATGAAGTATCAACCTTCTGGCTGAAATGTACTGTTCTCATCTTGAAACTGGAATCACTGGCTGTTATATGGATCATATGGAACAAACCATTTTCTAATAAGACCTTTTCCTAAGTCTAGACTACCATGGCTGTGAAGCACTCAGTCACTAAAGTTATTTCTTCCTCCTTTGAGAAAAATGTTAACATGTCTATAACACGCTGTCATATTTCACACATAAATGAAATATGTGTAATGATTAATTTTATGTATCAAACTGACAAGGCTAAAGGATACCCAGTTAGCCGGTAAAATATTATTGCTGGGTGCCTGAAAGTGTTTCTAAAAGATAATGGCATCTAAGCCAGAGGATTTAGTGAAGAAAGTCTCTTCTCAGCAATGATAGGTACCATCACATGTTGACACTCCACACACACCAATCCCAAAACCATCCCCCGTCCTCCCACCCATGCCTCCACTGAGAACTAAGCAGCATAGGGTACGGGGAGGGACTCATTTTCTCTGCTTGAGCTGAGACATCTTTCCAACTCTGTCCTGAAATACGGCCATTGCAAGTTCTCAGGGTTTTACACTCAGACCATCTATATCATCACTCTCCCCACCCCAGTTCTTGGGCCTTTGGTCTCAGACTGAATT
This sequence comes from Rattus norvegicus, assembly GCF_021556685.1. Taxonomy (NCBI): domain Eukaryota; kingdom Metazoa; phylum Chordata; class Mammalia; order Rodentia; family Muridae; genus Rattus; species Rattus norvegicus. Next base: position 83,365,314 of record NC_141539.1, on the reverse strand, counting down.
ATACTTCCCTACTTTTCTAGTTTGCAGGTGGGGAGTCATGGGATTTCTTGACCTCCATTAACACATGAGCAAGTTCCCAAAACAAAAATCTGCAATCTATCTTATGTGTTGCTTAATGATGTAAAATACATTTCTTAAAAATTTAGGTGATTTTTTTCCCATAGATGAACATCATAGAATATACTGTGAACGCCTAGAAAGAAGTGGTGCGTACAAAGGCTGACTGGCTTATCAGAGCCATATCCTGTAAAATGTCCTGTAAGGAAGACATCCCTTCTTGACCACAGAATAATCACAACTTTAGTGATTGTGCAAAGGATGGATGGAATGTTGCAGATCCAGAGCCTAATTACAAATTATCCCATGCTGTTTTGTCTTCTCAGCAGCCATTTATATTCACCTCTGCATGTGACCTAACATCTTTGTGATGATTGAATCCTTTAAAATATACGAACAGATCACCGGGCTTGCACCAACTAAAAGGCTAAAGATGTCATCAGATATCACCAAGGCCTTTGTTGAGATTCCCACCTTTTTCTATAACATGCCTTCCTAATGTTTCTCACAGTATATTTAAAGGTATTTTTATTTCATGATTTTCTTTTTTCTGTTACTATAAAAAGTTTATAAGACTGTTATCACATTGGCACACAGAATTTGAGGTACATTGAATCTGTGTTTCTAGGTCACTCTTATTCTGGCTACAGAATAAACTGTTTTTTGTCACCGCTGAGGTGAGAATTGTGATTCTGCATCCACAAACTATTGCAGGGCCACAGCCTAATTATAAATTATCTGGACCATATTTAGTCCCCCTTACATGGTCATTTATTGTCCACCTCTCTATGTGACCTAATATCCTTGTAACTATTCAGCAATTCCTTTAGAATATACAAACCAACCCCATCCACCAACAACTCAAAAGTTAAGAATGGCATCAAATAGAATCTGAAATATATAGCAGAGATTTCCCCACATCCTACAACCCACCTACCCACCAATGCATTGATATGTCTACAGTTAACATTTGTTCACCATCAATCCCTACAGCCTCGTACTGTGTCTTAACTTACACTTTTCTACTGTGTAAATATAATAAACTATATTGGAACATGAAATTTGAGACAGCCTAAATCTGTGTTCCAAGATGGTAGTCATTCACATTTGGATCCATAATAAACTATCTCTTGCTGCTTAAATATCCTGCCTGGCAGTGGTAAAGATATTCTTAAAAGATATTTGTAGATCTCTCTTTGGCCATTAGACTATTAAAAATGATCGTCAACAAAATTTTACACATAATCACCAAATAATAACAAAGAATGATTTTTCTTTTTTGAGACAGATTTTCACTGTGTGCCCTGGCTGTCCTGGAATTCACTTTGTAGACCAGGCTGTCATTGAACTTATAGAGATCCACCTGCTTCTGCCTCCCAACTGCTGGGATTACAGCCTGGCAATGATATTTTTTTAATGATATCATGAATGTTGGCAGCACTGCCACTGAGAAAACTCTTCCCCTAAGTGTTACAGCTCAATAAAACAGCCACCCTCAAACAATCATCAGTGAAATAACTTCTGTGCTTTATCCCATGGGGGCAAGCACTATATAAACATTGAGGAGTAGGGTGGGATTTAGAGATAGATGTTTCCTATTGTCTTAGTTTGAGATGTTAGTGATGCTCTATTTGCATGAAGATGGACTCCAGGTGTTAGGTCATGTGACTTATTGTCATGGTCCTCTGGGGAGGGGAGGGGTGTATCATGGTTATACATTCCAGAGTAGGTAGAGGTAGGCTGGAATGGCTCTACTCCTACTGCTCTCAATTCTGAGAGTCACAGTTTCTGAGCTCACTCAACCTTATCTGTTCCTTTGTCTGGTGGCACAGTCTACTTGCCCCACACATCTCTGTCCATTTGTGACAAATTAACAAAAAGTTTCGTGATGTTTTCATCACCAGAGATTATTTATGGAGTTTCCTAGCAAATATTGACAAGTTTTATAAAGTAGTAAAAAGAAACAATTAAAATCATTGAATTTTTATAGTTACATTTATTTGAGACAGCCTCTCTGATATGTTTCTAAATTTAGGCTAACGGTCAGATGGAACCAAGTTCCGAGGAGATAAATAATCTTTGATTTTAATAAACATTATTGAAAGTGATACACTCCAGCAAAGAAAGGGTAATAAAGAACTATAAAACACTACTTATTTCATTAATAAATGCAGAAAAGTAAATAGATCTATACTTCAATACATTTTTTAAACTACTAAAATTAAAAGGATGTATTAAGCAATTGGGAATTAAATGAGAATTGCCCCCCATAGGTCATGCATTTAAACATGTGGTCCTCAGTTGGTGTTGCTCTTTGGAAAGGTTATAGAATCTTTAGAAGGGCAGAGTCTTGCTAAAAGAGCTACATTACTAGCAGTGGGTTTTGAAGTTTAGTGACTTCATCCAACCTTCCAGTTTGCTCTCTCTGCTTACTCTGTGCAATTGAAATGTGGCCATTCCAAAGATTAAAACAGACACAGAAGGAACACCCATTCAGAGCCTGCCCCACATGTGGCCCATATATATACAGTCATCCAATTAGACAAGATGGATGAAGCAAAGAAGTGCAGGCCGACAGGAGCCGGATGTAGATCTCTCCTGAGAGACACAGCCAGAATACAGCAAACACAGAGGCGTATGCCAGCAGCAAACCACTGAATTGAGAATAGGACCCCCGTTGAAGGAATCAGAGAAAGAACTGGAAGAGCTTGAAGGGGCTCGAGACCCCATATGAACAACAATGTCAACCAACCAGAGCTTCCAGGGACTAAGCCACTACCTAAAGACTATACATGGACTGACCCTGGACTCTGACCTCATAGGTAGCAGTGAATATCCTAGTAAGAGCACCAGTGGAAGGAGAAGCCCTGGGTCCTGCTAAGACTGAACCCCCAGTGAACTAGATTGTTGGGGGGAGGGCGGCAAGGTGGGAGGATGGGGAGGGGAACACCCATAAGGAAGGGGATGGGGGAGGGGGATGTTTGCCCGGAATCCGGGAAAGGGAATAACACTCGAAATGTATATAAGAAATACTCAAGTTAATAAAAAAAAAAAGAAAAGAAAAGAAATGTGGCCATTCAGCTTCCCTCTTCTATCACCATGCTGCTTTTTCTATTATGAACTCTCTATAGGCCTATAAGCCAAAATAAACTCTTTCTTAAGTAATTCTAATTGTGCAGCTTTTACCATAGCAACAGAAAAGCAATTAATACAGTGATCTCTTAGATCATGTGCTGGTTAGTTTTGGTAGCTTGAAACAAGCTGGAGTCATCTTTTTGAGGGATTGCTTCCGTCTCCACACCTATATTGGTATTAATCTGAATCATGCATAATATTGCCCTATAAATTAGGTTATTATGAAGACTTGCCTGGGATAGATCAACTCCTGAGACCATATAATTTAGACATTAAGAATTAAGCATTTCTAGTTTAGTAGTTCAAGGACAAACAACAACTTATAGACATACAGGAAGAGGCTCTGGATCATTAAGATGTGTTCCAAGAAAAGCAGAGACAAGATTATGGGGCACAACTTAGAAGGAATAAACCATGTTAAGCCAAGTAGGTAGAACGCAAAGGTGGTGATTGAGGTAGGGCTGTTGCTATTGTTGTTGTTGTTGTTGTTGTTGTTGTTGTTGTTATTGCTGCTGCTGCTGCTGCTGCTGTCATGATTGTTTTTAAAATCCCTTTATCTTTCACTGGGCAAATTTCAATAAATAAGTAGACTACCTTAGGACCTCCCCTCTTTACACAGAACTGCTTCACTCTGATGTCCTCTTGACTTGACCAGAATCTCCAGAATCAGCACAGTCCACGGAAGGAGTTCTTTCTATATGAGCTTCTACGCAAGACCTTCATGTGATAACTCACATCTCACTTTGTAGATTTATAAATGATGAAAGCTGGAAGCAAATTTTAACCACACTAAAGGCTTCTATCTTACATAGAAGAAGTCTCATACCAAAGGAACAATGTCATCGCAGAGATTTTCAAATGAACCAACCCGAGCTGAGGTCCTGTGATTGGCATTTACACTCCAGCTCTCAGAGGCAAATTCAGAACTTAGCCTGGTTTGATACAGAGCTCAAAAATGTCAATTATATCAGTTCAACTTGTGAGTCCAGGCTGAACCGAAACATTTTAATTTAAACCTGATGGTTTTTATGAAGTAGATGGTCCCCAGGTGACTTTCCACAGGGCAGCAAGACATTGATGAAGTTCTCATCAGTCCTCAGCCAAATGAAAGGAATGAAGACAAAGCAGATTTTCATGAATCTAACCTCATTTAATTTCTACTGTTATTTATTTTATAATAAATCTGAGGACCAGATGCCATTGCTATTCTCTAAATAATAATGGCATATACTAAATAGTATACATAGCTAAAATATTATTTAAATTATCTAATTTTTTCCAATCAATTTGGTAATTGTATCAGTGTGATTTCAAGAAGGAGGCAAAACCCATTTTAGCTGAGGCAGGATAAAAATAGAGAGAAAATTATAGGGACATGAGACTAAAAGGAACCCCCACCCCAGAGTCTAGTCTCCAATAAAAAACAAGGATTCCAGCATAGGTGATGACTGAATAGTGCCTTTCTCCATTTCCCAATATATGCCTGAGATTTTTCTAGGAATCGCACCAGAATTCCATGCACAGAAAAAAGGTCACTGCCCTGCAGTCCTTGTGCTACTTATTCATTTCTGGTTTACCTTACCAGATTATATTTCCATCCAAGAGACTTCTGAAGCAACCCCATAATCTCATTTATCAAAAAAAGATAGAAAAGGGAATTTCAGCAATTCCTTGGGGTTTAACTTGAGAGCCACCAAAATTGTGTATGTGGCCAATGCTAAGCCAATTAAAGTCTACATTACAATATCTTTAATAAAATCTCCAACTCCACTTCGTACTAGCTATCCTGAAATTCTTGTCTTTGTTGAAATCATCAGTCAAGGTGCCTAAAAGACTATAGGAACTTCTCGGGCTACTGAGGGTGATAATGTAGAGCTGTGTCTCTGTCCCTTCACAGTTGACGGTCATTGGAACAAAGGGAATTCAGTAGAAAACATTAACTAGATGTGTAAAGCACTCTAACATCCCATAGATTTAATAACTACTGGAAGTACCTACCCCCCGCTAGAGTTAGAAGAGCAAAGGAAAGGTTTTAAACACCTTAAAAAGTGAAGGGGAATCCATGGGGATTGAGACCTCTAAAGAGGGAACACTGTAGAGTGTTAAGGTGTGAGCATTTAATGCCAAAACTCAGAAGCAGATGTGGTTCCGGGTTCCACCTTTCCTCCTAGAGTGTCCGGACACCACCGATACACAGGATAGGTGTGGACAGGGCAAAAATCCTAAATGGGTGAGGTCCACAATCAGCCTCTTCCCTCCCTGGCATCAGATGCCGCCGCACACAAGGACAGGAGGGATAAAGTGGAATCCGGGATGAATGGGATCAATAGAACTCTAACGTTACAGCTCTTAGAAAAGGTTTGGGCGGCCGCCGTGGGGCATGGGACTGCAGTTGTGGCAGCCATGGTAATGTTGGGCCAGAATGCTGATGCAAACTTCTGCAAACTACAGGAGAGTCCAAACGTCCAAGATGCGTGCTTTGGGGGAAACAGTTTCCCCCAGGTGTCACAGCTCAGTAAAAACAGCCAGTCTCAGATGATCCTTGGTGAAATAACTTGTGTGCTTTATTCTATGTGGACAGGAACCTTGGGGAGGGAGATGATAAGAGTGGGAGAGGTGAATAAATTCTATTGGCTGAGCCTAAGTTGCTGGTGATTCTCTATTTGCGTGGGAAAGATCTCCAGGTGCTGTGCTTTGTAACTGAGTGCCGGTGGCCACCCGGTTGGGGGTCTCCTGGTAACCCCTCCAAGGCAGGCACAGAAACAGGGAGGGAGTCAGTCTCACTCCAGCCAGCCTTGAGTTTTGAGGTTTCTGGTGTTTGAACATATTCTACCTTGCCAGTTTTGTGCTAGTCGCTCTGTTGGCATGTGCCACACAAATCTTTATTAATTCCAGGCCAGCAGGGAAACACAGAAAGACCTTGTCCTAAAGAAAATAAAAAAGGGGACTGCTGATCCCGGTACTTAGTTTAGGCAACCAGAGGCCATCGTACCTGGTAAACTTCTCTCTGCATGTACTGGAAAATTATCCTGGTTTTCAGATACCCAAGAAGGGAACCATGGTTGCCTAGTAGTATTGCTGGGTAAAGGCTCATGGGAACACAAAGAAGACAGGAAGAAAGATGGTAGTCCGCAGGAAAGTTCAAGTCCCTTCTCTCTCCTTCTGCCTCCCAATGTCCCTCCTATACCTCCTGCTGGCAAAGTCTGACATGACAAATCCAGGACTCCAGGACGGTGTCTGCAGAGTCCAACCCCTGGAGAGCAAAATTAGTGGATGGGCAGGCTTAGAACCAAGTAACTTAATAATTAACACAACAATGTCAATTTCACTTTTACTAAAAGCATATTTGCCTATAAAATAACACTTAGCACCATCAGTTCCAAAGACCTCACCTTACTTTTATGTGAGAAAAAGAATGACAGGGGCAATTTGTTCTTTCATAGCTCTCTCAACGCCAACTCTCATTTGATTCCTACAAAGCGGAAGAGTCGAAAACACTGCATATTTCTTTGTTGATAACTCTGCTTCGCAGAAAATGGAACAACAAATAAAGAGTTGCTTTCCAAACTTAACTGTAAGAGAAGTTAGGTAAGTGTCAAGATCCTATGGAAGAACAAAAGTTCCATCTCTCCTTACCTTGGGATCCATGCAGCAGGAGACGGTGTAAAGAATGATATCCCAGATCCAATAGTGTGGAAACACAGAGTGTTTATTCTGTAGAAGTCCAGCATGTAGGGGTCTATCAACTACAAAGGTGGAAAGACCCTGAAGTGAGCTTGCAGGCCTGATTTAAAGTACATTAGGGTGAGACTGGAAAGAAGGGTCAGTGGTTATGAGCACGGATTCCTGGTATCTATACTGTGTGATACACTGCGACATCGTGCAGCTTCCATGGTAAGATGTTTCTGTTGTTGTTCTGTTTTGTTTTGCAGAGAAGATTGCAAGGATGGAGGGACGATATGGAGGGACAGGGAGATAAGTGGGATTGGGATATACTATGTAAAATTCACAGGGAATCAATAAAAAAAAAAAGGTTTTAAAACGTGGGGAGTTGCATAGTGGACTTACCTTGAAGTACTTTTCTCAAAAATCTGACAACCTGAGTTCAATCCCTGGAACCTATTTAAAGGTGAAATGAAAGAACTAATTTCACACAGTCATCTTCTGCGTAGCACATGCACAGATAACGATGATAACTTAAAAATGTCTGTAAACTACTACGCAAATTTCTATTCAAACTAGGTTTATTCCTGAAGTTCCTCAGACAGAATTAGCCTCTCCTGTAACTAAAACGTGCCTCTCTATATTCTTTATTTTCTACCTTGTAAATAACTGGATATGTAATTCAGCTCTAACAGATTGACATATATTTGGAATATAATATCTCATGTTGACTCTATGTATCTGCCCAATAGTATCTCATTATACTCAAATATTTCTTTTAAATTGATTAATGAAGAAAAGTAGAAAAATCAGTCAAGGTGTGGTAGCACATGCCCGTAGTTCCAGCCCTTGGAAGAGAAGAAAAGAACACTATCATTGTCGTTAGGATCAGAGCCTGGACCCTAAAACCCTGACAAGCTGGGACAAGCTGGGCTTGGCCATTTCCCTCAATAATCCAGGTAAGATCAAATAATAGTAAAAACCAGAGACAGAAGTGTATATTCATTCAATGTAGTTATATTGGAAAGAAGAACAGAAGTTAAGTTATGAGGAAACTACACTTCCCACTGTGGAAAGTGCTTCATCCCATTAATTAAAACTTTAAACATGTATGCAGAATGAAGCAACTAAAGTTTTGTTAAAAGTTTGAAAGCAAAGCAAAGAGCAGACGAAATGTAACTTTCTGCAGTCACTGGGAGAAGGGAGACAGGAAAGAAAAAGAGAGAAAGTCGGGCTTAGAAGCTAGCGTGTTCAGCAGTGGAGATCAGCAAAGGAAGGAAGGGAGTTCCCGGCGCTCACTTCAGACAATGTGTAAGAAAGCCCAGAATGTCCAGAAAAGCTCACCTGGCTTTGGTCAGTATCTAGAAGAAACATATGGAAAGAAGGAAAAAGGAAAGTTATGTTTTTTTGAGTTAGTGAGCAAGCCTGTATCTCGAATGCTTTCTGCAAACCACTTCAGACCTCTGCATCAAGGGGAAGGGTTTTCTGGGAAGGAAAAATATATTATCTCGCTAAGGGAATAATTACTCCTCCCCTCACCCCAAAGTGTCTTCAGATGAAGCAGATTTCCTGGTGTAAAGAGGGCAGAGCGCATTCCTGGACAGGTGATTGACAGGTTCAGCTGCGTTAACTCTTAAAAGGAGGAGACCAAAGTGTAAATGTTTTTAGTAGGTTGGAATGTCAGGTCCAATTTAGATTTTATTCTCTGCTAGGAAGATGTAGCTTTCCTTAATGGGCCTCAAGAAAGCCCAAATCCCCCTATCTTTTAATAAGCTAAATTAAATCCTGAGGAGGAACATCCACTTCCAACCAGAAAAGGGTAAGTGAGGCCCATTCTCAATGGCCTCTCAGCCTCCTAATAACTGTCTAGCTGCCTAACAAAGTGACCATCTTTGAAGCCCTGTCCTGAGAGCAAGGTTTAAGTGGAGGGCAACAGGCAAGCACAGCTAACAGCCCTGGATCCCACTGACCCATCACTTCCATGGCTCCAGTGTTGCCTGCCAGGTTGTCTAACAAGTTATCAGCTCTTTGTGAAATCTCTTAGGGCTGGGAGAACCAGGGCCTCAGGGTTGTTCTTCTTCTAGCGTAAGAGTCCCAACCAAATACCAGCTTCTTGGGGTTTGTCTTCTCAGTAGCCTGACTACAGCCTAAGGGAGGGTACAGTACCCACTGTCAGGTGTGTTATAGGATGATCAGGATTTCAAGGTCATCCTCCACTGTGGGGTTAGTTTCTTGGGGTGACAACACACTTGACAGAAACAACTTAAATGAGGAAAGGTTTACTTGGGCTCACAGTTTCACAGCCTGGTTCATCATGGCAGGGAAATCATGGCAACAGGACCCTTTGGCAACTGGTGACCTGTGTCCCCAGTCAAGAACCAGAGAGTAATTAATGCTGACATTCAGTTCACATGCTCATTTTTATTCAGCCCACAACCTCAGATCATAAAATGATGCTATATACATTTAGGATGAAATACTCCACTTCAGTTAACATACTCCATTACAGACAGGACCAGAAGCGATTCTAAATTCCATCAAGTTGACAAGATTAACCATCATAGCTACATAGTGAGTTTTGACACTAGCTTGGGCTATATGAGGCCATATCCCCAAGAAGTAGAGAAAAGGGTGTAGGGGGAGGACAGAGGGAAGAAGAGAAGGAGGATGGAAGGGGGAAAGGATGGGAAGAAGGAAGGAAAGGGAGAGAAAGTGGGGAGAGGAAGGAAGGAAGGAAGGAAGGAAGGAAGGAAGGGAGGGAGGGAGGAAGGAAGGAAGGAAGGAAGGGAGGAAGGAGGGAAGGGAGGAAATCATGTGGAAGTCCATGATTCATGCTGCTACCAGATGTCAAGGAAGCTTCTTTGGCAGGTCTATTCATAACTGCAGGCTCATAGTTGAAAGTGAGAGGCATTGAAGGCTTCTGTGACAACCCCCAACCCCCCCCCAAAAGAAACAATCTAGACATGAAGCCATTGAAGAGAGTCATTAAAATTGTGATAGGGATGCTGAAGTGTGGTTCTCCACAGTTGATGGCTTGGGCGGAGAAATAAGAGGGAGGACTCAGTTATCGTTAAGAGGCTGGCCACTAGGAGTTTGAGCATGGTCCAACACAAATTGGACTTAGTGTGGTTATTTTTCTTTTGGAGTAGGGAGGACACGAGGATGGGAGGGTGGACCTGGGAGGAATGGGAGCAAGTAAGATTGAGGTACATAGAGTGAAATTCCCAAATAATCAATAAAGATATTGCAACAGGAATAAAATAAAACTTTTTTATTTTTTTATTCTAACAATAATGCAGTTTATTAGATATTTAAAAGGCCATAATAACAACTATAGAGTGGAATATTGTGCTGCTATTTTTTTTTATTAACTTGAGTATTTCTTCTTTACATTTCGAGTGTTATTCCCTTTCCCGGTTTCCGGGCCAACATCCCCCTCCCCCCTCCCCTTCCCTATGGGTGTTCCCCTCCCCATCCTCCCCCCATTGCCACCCTCCCCCCAACAATCTAGTTCACTGGGGGTTCAGTCTTGGCAGGACCCAGGGTTTCCCCTTCCACTGGTGCTCTACTAGGATATTCATTGCTACCTATGAGGTCAGAGTCCAGGGTCAGTCCATGTATAGTCTTTAGGTAGTGGCTTAGTCCCTGGAAAACTTTTTTAAATGACCATAATAGTAGCATTTGACTAATGAGGCTTATTACTTATAAGACTTGAATGATGTGTTGTATATAATAAGACAATCACTGTGCTTCATGCAAGTGACCTTAAGAAACAGTAGATATTTCCAGGAGATACCAGACTTGGCATACATTCTAACTCCTACTATGCTGGGACTGAAAAACTGAAGATTGCTTCCCACCACCTTGCTCCCGTGGTTGGTGTGGCTTGGCACTGCGACAGAGTAATCAGCAACAGGGGCTGCCCCAGAGCAGCAGCAACAGGAGCTCCCTAACTTGCCAGACTGTTTTCTATTCACTGCAAGAAAAGCAGAAGTTGGCAGGTGTCACGCTGTCCTTTCTAACCCACCTCACCCTGACTGTGGCAAAGGCATAATCACTTGATAGTGGCTTTAAGAATCAGAACTGCTGGCAAGGGGTCAGTGGGTAGAGGAGAAATGGCTCAGCAGGTAAGAGCACTTGCTGCTCTTAAAGAGGACCTGGTTCAATTCTGAGCACCCTGTAACTCCAGTTTTATGGAATCTGACACCATCTTCTGATCCCTGTGGGCTCCTACACACATATGATGGACATACGTGCACTTAGCACACACACATACATATAAAACAAAGTAATATTTTTAATTAATCTATTTATTTACATACCAAGTGCTGCTTCCCCTCCCAGTCCCTCCCTCACAGAGTCTCTCCCAAATCCCCTCCTCTCCTTCTCCTCTGAAAGGGTGGGGCTCCCCTGAGTATCCCCCCCACCCTGTGGGGATTGGGCACACCCTCTCCCACTGGAGCTGGACAAGGCAGCCATGAAGACTGAGCTGCCTGTCTGATACATAAGTGCTGTGTGGGCCTCGTTCCAGGCTGTGTATATTTTTTGTTGGTGGCTTAGACTCTGAGAGCTCCCAAGGGTCCCAGTTTGTTGACTCTGTTGGTCTTCCTGTGGGGTTGCCATCCCTTCAGGTCCTTCAATCTTTCTCCTAACTCTTCCACAGGGGTCCCTGTCTCATGTTTGGCTGTGAGTATCTGCATCTGTTTCAGTCTGCTGCAGGGTAGAGCCTCTCAGAGGACAATAAATATTTTTTAGAAAGAATTAATCCTAGAAGTTCAACCTGGAGTGTGTAAGCCTCTTAACAGTTCATAATGAATATTTACTTATGGACTGAGTTTAATTCTCCACAAATGAACTCCAAGTAACATTCTATTGTCACTATTCTTCTAGGGGAAATTTTACATCTGGATAGGTGACAATTTAGAGGTAGCTTGAACCCTGAATATTTGATTTAAGGTAACTGTAGTAGAAAGACACCAACCAAAATGAGTATTTTGGGTGTTGAAATTTGGCCTCATAATTTAAATAAATATATTTATTTATTGTATGTACATGATCAATTTGCCTGTGTGTATGTCTGTTCACCACATACGTGCCTCGCAACAGAGGAAGCCAAAGAGGAGATCGACAGATTCCCTAGAACTGGAGCAATAGGTGACCGAAACTGAACCCAGGTACTCTGCAAGAGCAACAAGCGCTCTTACCACTCAACTATCTCCCCAGCTCCCTGATAACCTATTTTAAAACTTGCATGAAATCCTTGAGACTTAGCTTAATAAAATATCATGCCACTGCCTTGCTACATAGACTTCGTTACAAGTATACATCCAGATTTTTTTCCTTACAAACATTTTCGGGGTTGGGGATTTAGCTCAGTGGTAGAGCACTTGCCTAGCAAGCACAAGGCCCTGGGTTCGGTCCCCAGCTCCAGAAAAAAAGAAAGAAAAAAAAACATTTTCAAGGAAAACTAACTGCGTGTCTACATGCATCTACAGGAGGCACTGGATGGTTAAGTGCTGGGTCGGAAGTCCACAAGCACAGGTGAGAGGACTCAGGCTGGATGCTGTTCTGTGTGAATTAGCTGTTCTTTTTCCTCTCTTCACTCTGCTCGCTGGTGAAGTCCTCTGGAGTGAATCCTCCACCTTTAACCCTGTTTTTGAGCTGCGAGTGCTGAAAGACCCGTTGTGCCCTCTCCATGGTTCTGACCTCTATCATCCTGTGATTATTTACGTGAACGAACAATAGCCGTAAAATAGACTCGGTAATTTTTTTTTTTTTTTTTGTGGCAGATTGTCTTGTGGCAGAAAATATTTATTGAGTGCCAGAGGTATAAAGCATACTGGGTTTTTCAAATACACACCAAAAAAAAAGATCTAGTTCTTAACTCACTGCGGCCACTCCACTTCTGAGTTTCTGCTCGCTTGTCATGTCACTGGGATCAAACTAAACAACAAAAAAAGTAGACACAGACCTTAATCTGAAATAGGTTTCTGCACCTATAACACAAAACCCATCTAAACTCCTGGTTCATATAATAAGTAAACACATACACACACACTCCAGAACCAGAAATTTCTACAATTTAGGGTGTAAAAAAAAAAATAAATAAAATAAACCTTCCATGGATATTTTTCTGACAAAAACGGATACTATACTATACTTTGGATCTTAGCCAAAGGGCTGAGAAGCAATCTCATGAAAAACATCTACAGCTCATATCTCTGGTCCATCTAGGTAACTCAGGTGAAGCCCCTTGTCAAAATGTATCTAAGTGGGTTGCGTAGGGGCCTCTAGGAAAAGGTAGGATCATGAGGGACTAGATCTAATGAAAACCATATATGCATAAAGTGCTCAAAGAATAGATAAATAAAAAATTTTAATGTCTAATTGTACACTTAAGGTTTAAATTTTGCCAAATGGCTGGAGGGATGACTCAGTAGTAGTTAAGAGTACTCAGTGGTGTTTAAGAGGATACAGGTTTGGTTCCCAGTATCCATATCAGGTGGCTCATAAGCAGTTCCAGGGGATTTGATATCCTTTGTCCTCTGTGGGACCTGCAGGAATGCGTCACATATAAATTCTAAGATTCATTCCTCTTTTATATCATGAAATTCTAAGGTACACATGCATGCAAATAAAGATAAAAAACTGAAAACAGACACTAAATGCCAGTAACTTGTGCACAGTTATCTGGTAATAAGTATTTAATGGTTGTGGCCTCCTTTCTAATACTTCAAACATAAGTTACATGAGTGAGGCAAATGTAACACAATGCTAATAATACTAAAATCTATGTGACGGAGTCCATTTTCTTTCTTTCCCTTGAATTTTTTTCTAAATAAAAGATTAGGGCAAAGGGAAGATGCCCAGTAGCAGACACTCATAATTTACAATTTGGCAGAAATCTTAAGATCACATTTAAGTCACACAGTCAAGGGAGCATAAAGGAATAGATAACTATAGATGGTCTCGTGATAGAGACGTACAAATAGGAGAGTTGCAACAGGTCTTCGAATGAATTTGAATTCATTTTCAAGGAGCACAGAAGACATACGGAAGTGTACAGAACATCAATAAACACTAATATTGTAGTTCAGAAACACACTTGCAACCAAGTTAGCTGCAACCAGCACTTCAGTTGTAGATGAAGAGTGGGGAGTCTTTATAAAAGTGTTAATTGTTGGCCTTTCTTCTAGGCTCCGCCCCACAGTTACACAGGTGTGCCTGACTCACGATAAAAGGGGCTGCTTGCCCCCTCCTCACTCTTGCCCTTCCTCTTTTACCCTCTTCCCTCTCTGTTCCTTCTCCCCCCATTCCCCTTCCCCTCTTTCTCCATGTGTTCATGGCTGGCCTCTCCTCTCCTCCTCCTCCTCCTCCTCCTCCTCCTCCTCCTCCTCCTCCTCCTCCTCCTCCTCCTCCTCCTCCTCCCCCCCTCCTCCTCCTCCTCCTCCTCCTCCTCCTCCTCCTCCTCCTCCTCCTTCTTCTTCTCTCTCTCTCTCTCTCTCTCTCTCTCTCTCTCTCTCTCTCTCTCTCCCCCTTTCTCGGTCTCTACTACCCCCTCAACTCCCCCTCCCATGCCCTAAACCCTATTCTAACTATACTGTCCTGTGGCTGGTCCCTTAGGGGGAAAGTGCCCCCTCAGCATGGGCCGGCAGAGGCACCCCATCCCTCCCAACCCCGCACCATACCGTGCCTCCACTGAACATATCCCTGGCTTCTTTTTCTTTTTTATAAAATACATTAGTTGCATGGAAAACAACTGCTTTGCTTTGTTTTTCAAGGTAATAAACTAAGACCACTGCCATCCAGAGAAGAAGGACTGTGAAACCTGTGGGGCCCTCTGCCGCGGAATACCTTGGTTTTGGGAGGAGAACCAGGAAAAGACAGGAAGGAAAGGAAAGAGGAGGGGACTGGGAAAGACCAGGAAGAGAAAGTCGGGGTGAGGGAAAGGTGGGAAAAGAGGAATGAATCTAAGTTCTTTGGTGGAGCAGAGTGAAAGAGGAGACATCCAAAGAAAGACTGAAATAAAAGAATGTAGTAAAACTCCATGGTGACAGGTAACTTAGGACCGCGAGAGCAGAGGGTCTGCGTAGTCCATTAGAGGCTGCTTCTTGCTGCTGTGAAATCGCTGACGCTATCCTTTTCCCAAATCTGCACAGAAGGCATTTACACTCATGAATGTTTTATGTGAAAAGGCTTTTAGTGGACATCAAGCAGGGAGCTCAGTATGGTTTCTGGGTCAGAGCAGTGCAGAAATCTTGAGAAGGGCTTCAGAGTCCCCACAGGACTTGGAATGGGGGTGTCCGTGCCAGTCTTATGCTGCTCTCTTGGGGCCCAGGAAGAATGAGAAGCGGGGGAGGAATCAGACATCACCTTATTCTAGGAAAGGCTGATTTGTGGAGAGGAGAATTTCAAAAGCACCTTTTCTTATCCATCTTTAACCCAGAGGACCCTCGTTACCAGGCTTGGAATTTTCAGAAAAGACGGGCCCAGCTTTTTCCACGGGGTCACATTGCCACCTGCTGGTATTTATAAAACAGTACCGCTGGTAAGAACCTTAAATTCTTTAGAAGACTGGTTTCCTTTACTAACATATTCCTCCTTTCTAAAGGAACACAGTTTTGCCCATTTTATCATCATACCATGATGTCTGATTCCTCCCCCACTTCTCATTCTTCCTGGGCCCCAAGAGAGCTGCATAAAACGGCCATGGACAACCCCATTCCAAGTCCTGTGGGGACTCTGAAGCTCTTCTCGAGATTTCTGCACTGCCCTGACCCAGAAACCATGCTAACAGCAATCTTTTTTTTCTTTAAATATATTTTAATAAATATGTAGTCTCACCACTTCTCCCCTTCCCTATAGTCCTCCAACCCATCCCATGCCTCACTCCCTCTCAAATTGGTGGCTTTTTTCTCTGATTATTATTGTTACATATATTATAAATTATATTATAAATTCATCCACAAACGTGTAACTACACTGCTGAATCGTTTTCTCTTGTTTATGGGTATATGATTTCAAGACTAAGCACTTTATGTTGACAAACCAATTAGGGAGCTCTAATCCCTCTCTCTCAGAGATCATTAGATGACTCCAGGTCTGTGTCTAGGAGTTGGACCCCATGAGACTCCTCCCACTTCTGTGCTAGCATGTCTAATGGTATTGTCACTGTTCAGGTCCTGTTCAGGCAGCCATTTCTAGAAAACACAGTTTCACAGGAGAGCCCCTGGTCCTTTGAGTCTTGCATTCTTTCTCCCCAAATTTCTCAGTGTTCTTTTGACCTTAGATTTAGGATCGGTCATGTAGACGTGTCAGTTGGAACTCAGCTCCCCAGAGACCACTAGTCTCTGCATTGTGTCCAGTTGTGTTCTCTGCATTGATCTTCATGTACTATAAGGAGAAGCATATTTGATGAGAGGCGAGAGCTACACTTACCCATGGGCATAAGGATAAGTTTTAAGATGCAGTTAGAAATTAGACTGGGCTAGTAAGTGTCAGTAGTAAGTTCTCTTCTGAGATCCATGACCTCAGTATCCTGTGGTAGTTAGCTAGGTTTCTAATACAAGGAAATATTTCTCTCCCAGAAAGTACTATGCAAACTGAAGAAGAAGAGAAGAAATTAATGATCCTTTCCAGTTGTGGTGCCTATGAATTACAATGACCACCAAGGCAAGAAAACCCTAAAGGTGAAATAGTGGAATGCATATGTTGGCTGTAACCAACAAGTGGGCTTAAAGCTCACTACAGCAGTCTGTTTTCCCCCAAAAATTTTGTTTCATTTCATTTTGTTTTGTTTTTTGAGATAGCCTCTGTCTCTCTCTATTATAGACCTGGGTCTCCTTGAACTCACTGTGTAAAACAGCCTGGCCTCAAACTCACAGTAATACTGTCTCCAAGACACATGCACCACCATACCTGGCTACTAACAACAATATTAATATTAGCATCTTGCCTTTCAATATTCAAGAACCGTTTAAACAGAAAAACTTTCACAAGTTGGCTCTCATCCCTGGACAAGTGACTCCATGGGCCACTGTGAACCTTACTCCACCATGGACCTTACTCCACTGTGAACCTTACTCCACTGTGAACCTTACTCACTGTGGACCTTATTCCACTGTAGACCTTACTCACTGTGGACCTTACTCACTGTGGACCTTACTCCACTGTGGACCTTACTCCACTGTGAACCTTACTCACTGTGGACCTTACTCCACTGTGGACCTTACTCCACTGTGAACCTTACTCACTGTGGACCTTATTCCACTGTAGACCTTACTCACTGTGGACCTTACTCACTGTGGACCTTACTCATGTGGATCTTACTCCACTGTAGACCTTACTCCACCGTGGACCTTACTCCATTCTCCACTTAAGGCTCCTTTTAGTCCACACAATATACTGTAGCTGAACTTACATTATTATATTGCCTGCCCCCCATAACTAGGTCCTAAACTCCTTAACATTCTAAGACTGTACTTTTTCTGCACATGCATCCCCAACATCTCCACAAAGCATGCATATGAAAGTTATCTAGTAAGTATCTAATAAATAAAAAATGAGTAACATTGAATTAAGGAGTTTAAATCAGCTATGCAAACTTTTATTAAAAAATTTTAAGTTAACTTTTTTCCTTTCTTTGGAAAAATTCATTCATTATAGTTTCACCCATTTCCCCTTTCTCAACTCCTCCCAGATCCTTCTGTCCTCCCCACACACCCCACTCCATACCCTCTCTCTCTCTCTCTCTCTCTCTCTCTCTCTCTCTCTCTCTCTCTCCCTCCCTCCCTCCCTCCCTCTTGCAAACAGCAATAAAATAAAACAAAACAAAAAAGGGTGGATAATAAAAATCACCTTGTGTATGTAGTGGCTTTTCTTTTGCCCAATACTACATTTTACAAAATATCTATACATAAACTCTGAATAAAGAACAAAGATCAAATACAGACTCATCTTTGCTGCCTTTTTCCTATTAGGATAGAACTGTGTGCTGGTTCAAGTGTCAGTGTGTATACATGTTTATAGAGGCCAGAACACAACTTTGGCTGTCTCTCTTTAGGCTTGTCTTCTCAGTGGCCTGAAGCTTGCTAAGTAACATGATTATCTATTCGGTGAGCCCTAGGAATCCATCTGCCTGTATCTTCCTCTTTTACCCTGAGATTCTTAGGGAAGCTACCATGCCAGCTTTTTTTCTACATGGATTCTGAGGATAGAAATCAGGTCCTGGTGCTTACATGGCAAACACTTTACTGAGTCATCTCCAGCTGCTATTAGCATATAGCTTATAAACTCTTAATTATCACAAGATACTCTAAAACAAAATATTTATACAGTGCGATGTCAGATCTCAGAGGAAATAGACTAAGAGTCAAGTGAATATTAGAGGTGTGTTGTTTGATTTTTTCATATTATTTACATAATATAGGAACACAGTTAGAGTTGAAGCAGTGATCTACTGAAATCCCCATGTTGATCCTAAGGAATATTAGGGTCCCCAGGCTTCTCCTAAATCTGATTTCCCAGTATGGAAAAGACATGTGACTTCAACAAGCCTCCTTCCTGCTTTAAACAATTAGGGCTAACAGGTTCTCTTTCTGGTGCCTCTTGAGGGCACTTCCAGGGAGCAGAGCCATGCACAGTGATCAAGTAACAGCAAACGTGGTGGATAGGAAATGTAGGAGCCATAGAAACAGCCTTGTACCACAATCCCAGAAGCCAAACTTTGTGAAGCAACACGTTAAGCAAGGCAGTAGTGACAGAGCTCTGGATAAGGAGCAGACGACCCAAAACAGCCAGTGTAACTGAGCAAGGCCTGAGGTGGAGTCCTTCATGTTCTTCCCGCCTGCCTCGGACTCTGCTTTCTGTTCTTCCCGTCTTCCTAAGGTGAATCTCACCCCTTCCCAAGTAGGTTCTGAGACCTTAATGCAGTACCCATCTCCTGCACTCTTCCCTCCTTTCTCCTCTATAATCTCGACTCTATATAAATGTGACACACCAATTCTATTCTGTCTCAGGGGGTAAAGTAGTCAATGAGTCGTGTTTCTGAGGATCCCAAGGGGATATATCCTAATTTCCTCTTCCCTTTACCACCAACCTTCATTTAAACCTCTCTTTCTCTCTCTCTCTCTCTCTCTCTCTCTCTCTCTCTCTCTCTCTCTCACACACACACACACACACACACACACACACACACACACACACATTTACCTGGTGCCACAATTCTTTTCTCCCTTTACGGTATAATTCCGTGAAATTTTCACTCTTCTGGGTTCCCATCACTTTCCCCAAGTCAATAACTTCAATTTGCCACATTCAGCTAATTCTTGCTCAGTTTCTGGAGCTTGGGGAACAGTGGCTGCCTTGATTTACAGACATATCAGGTCCAAAACTTCACATTCTTCTTGAATTACAGCTCTTCTCAATTCCTTCCCTGGAGCCACGTCTGCCTTCCATTTAAAATAGAAGATAGATGTACAAACCAGCTTAACACTCGTCTCGTTCTCTCTTGACATGTTCTTCCCTAGAGAGTTCATTCATTATTTTTACCCTTCCTTCCTTTACTGATGTAGCAAAGACTGATTAGGGTCCACTGGAATGACAGGTACTTCCTTAGAGCTTGGGATTCTGCAGGGCATGAGACTGACAACATCCCCATTATCAAAAGCTACCATTCTTGTGTGTGTGTGTGTGTGTCTGTTAGAGGAAGGGTGGAAAATGACAGACTAAACAAATCAAAAGGAAAATCAGCAAAAAGTTATCAAAATAAGCTTTACAACTGATCCTTGTCATTAGGACGTAATAGAAAGTGAGCTTCCCCATGGCTGGTATCTACCAGCCCCAGAGCATCTCGCTAGGGAGCTTGCCAATTGAACTTTCTGTGTGGAGTAGGCTCTAAGACTGCAGGGAAGAGTCCTAGCCTGAGCTGGCCCTACCTCACAGCCAGACTGAACAGGGTTCTCAAAAGCCAGGGGCCTTGAAAGCGAGGAATCATAACTGGGAGGGGAAAAAAATCTAGCAATCTAAATGCTGCAGGGAGAACAGCAACCAGCAAAAGACATCACCATGGCAACCAGAAGAGCCTTGGGACAATATGCAAAATTGAGAATCGTGCCTTCCTCCAGTCATAAAGACATAGAAACAGTTTTATACCACAATCCCAGATGCTGTCTGAAGGACAGAAGCTATCTGAGAGTCTGAACAGGCACTAGGCATTCATGACAGGAAATGTTTACATTATCTTATAAGGCTAAATTTCAAACCTGATTAAATGAATTTTCTGGTATGCTTATGCTGTTACTATTTTTTTAATCTCCCATGTTTCCAATGCTCTAGCCATTTGAAAATTGTAAGTGGCTTAGAGCAGCAGTAACAAATTTCCCTACATGTAAGAGTTGTAAAATAGAAAGAAGGCTTAGGTATGTGTCAGTCTCTAAACCTGACCCATTTCTTGAGTTTCTTATCAACATTTCTAACAAGCAGCTGGTTTAAAATGCATCTCTTCAACCAACAGAGACTGTCCTCTAAATTCTATGCCTCAATTAAAATGATCTTTAGCCTTACATGATGGTATTCACCTATAATCTCAACACTTCAGGAGGCTGAGACAAATGGATTATGAGTTCAAGGCTACCTAGGAAGACATATTGATACCATATGGCAAAAAAACGAAAACAAAATAAAATGCTTCTATAATACATTTAGTCAGGTTAGAAACAGCATTAGAGTCTTCAAAATGTCACAAGCCTGGCCTGACATTACACGCAGATACATTCTCACCAATATGCTGCAAACTTGGAGCCTTAATTATGTTATAATCACAGGCTTCTTAACTTGAGAGTGGATTGTGGAGGCAAATACAAAGTTAGAGGATCATTTTATCACAGGTTCACACCACATTCACCAGACCACGCCTTTACTTAGAATACCAACCAATTGGCTTCATCCACTTCTGTCATTGGCCACCTTAGTACCAGCATAATGAACAACATGGCCTTGATGACAGAGATGAAGTCTATGCAAAGTCCCCAACATAATTAGCTCCCTCAGGAAGGATGGACTAGCTCATAGTATGGCAGATCAACCATCCTATCAGTAACAATCCAAAATTCAACACCCCACATAACACATTCCTTCAAAGAGAACATACAGTTTTAGTGGGAAATGTATTTTGCTGGACACTTTTCCACTCTGGTAGGGGCAGTGGTTTATCCTGACAAAAGAAATCAGTACATATTACAATATGAATTTGCCTTTACAGCCTACAGAGACTTAATCAACACTACCATCTGGAAACTTACTAGTTCACTTTAACCACATCTACTATAACCTTGCCTCAGATCAAGATTGTCTATTGATAGCAAGGGAAATTTGATTACTTGAAGATAGCCCCCACTGGTCCCATCTCACTCTGCCTTTCAGAAGATGTCAGCACGGTAGAGCAATGAGAGAGCATCCTGACAGCATGGTAAGGCACCTCCCAGGAGACGCCATATGAGAACACAGAGCCCTTATCCAACACAAAGTTATAACCCCAAGCAATAACCATAATACAGTGACTACTTCTGCAACAGAGAAAATGCATGTGGCCAGGAAATGAAAAGGGGAAGCATGAGTGGCCGGAGCTGTCGTTCTCAGAAGCCCACTTCAGTCCTGTTTCTTTCCCCATGAATGAAACCAGATCAATCCCACCAAAGAAAAGAGCCTATTAAAATTTACACTGTTACTTGATCATGTCAAGAAACCAGACAAGTGACTCAGTCACTATTTAGTCTGGATATCTAACGGTCATTAGAAAGAGGACAGGCTCTGTCACACAGTGAGTGAAAAAAAATAATAAATCATTTCTATCAACCAGCTGATGAACATATGTTTGTCACGTGAAGATGTGCACGAAGGGTATCTTATCACTATCACACTCTTTTGCACATTTTTTTAAAAGATGTAATGTTGGTTGGCCAGGAAGCCATTAGACAAGGCTAGCCTGAAATTCACAGAGAGCAACCTGCTTCTTTCTCCCAAAGGCTGGGATTTTGCCCAGATTTCACCTGATTTTGACAACAAATGAAGAAAGTTAACAGTTAGAGTCTTTGGAAAGCTAACAAGGGAATTAATGATCCAACATGTGAATCAGCTGGACCAGTAACCATAAAAAGCAAAGATAAATTTACAATTAGTAAACATAAATAACAAGTACTATTCACAGCCCCAAGACTACATGTACTGAAAGATATTGAAATAAGTCCTTCTTAAGAAAATAAAAAAAAGGGGTTGGGGATTTAGCTCAGTGGTAGAGCGCTTGCCTAGGAAGCGCAAGGCCCTGGGTTCGGTCCCCAGCTCCGAAAAAAAGAACCAAAAAAAAAAGAAAAAAGAAAAGAAAAAAAACACACACAAAAAAAGAAAGAAGTCCTTCTTGACTTCCACTTGTATTTCCAGAAAGAGACTGATAAGGCTTGAGTATGGTTTGAGTAACCCCCATCTCAGTGCTCCTGTGTTAAAATCTAATCTCCATTATAAGATAAGGCTTTAGGAACTGGGTTGGAAAGATGGTCACTCACTAGGGTTGCACATAAACATGAGGACCTGAGATCAATCCCCAGACCCCACATGAATAAAAATGCCAGGCACGGTGACATGTAGTTTTAATCGCAGGTCAGGGTAGGCAGAGGTAGGAAGATACCTAGGACTCACTGACTCTCCACTTGTGCACACACACACACACACACACACACACACACACACACACACAGAGGCATCCACACATGCATACACACACACACAAATATTAACTTGAATACATGTTAAATCCTGGTGTCTTTGTAGAAAGAAGGTGAGAGACATGTGCACTTTGTCCCATACTTCATGATCCTTGTGGCACCCCAGGATTCTGTCAACAAGATGTAACTCTCTTGACCTTGAACTCCAGAACCATGAACCAAAATGAACCTCTTTATAAATTACTGTGCCTCCAGTATTTCATTGCAACTGTGGGAAACAAAAACAGATCAAGCAAAATCTCGGAGGATTCCCAGAGGGAATGAATATATTTTGTGAAACAGGTAGATAGTGGCAAGGGTGTACTAAGAGACTCTTCCTTGATGACAAAAATATCATGTGTGAAAGCTCACGACTTACACTGTTCCAGGTGTCTTCTATTAAAAGGAGTTTCCACACCAAAGTTTAAGTCCCCCATTTAGGGGAGGTGCACACCAGTAGGGGATACCAAAGCCTAGCCCCCTTGCCTCCACAGGTCACATTCAAAGTATCACTTTGCCAGTCCTGCCTTGCTATGCTCCTTTGGGGTGTTTTTCTCTGAAAAGTGAACCCCAATAAATCCCCCCACACATGGTCTTGCTGCCCCTTTGGTGTGCCCCATTCATCTTTGAGCGTGTTCTTGCTTTCTGTCACATAAAACCAATGAGAGTCCTCTTCTTACCCTGGGACAACTAGTGCTCCAGACTTAAAAGAAAAATACTGGAGAGAAATTGTTGAATACATGTGAATGTCCTTTTATTTTTCTTTGCTTGAAAGTTCAAATTGACCCAACAAAGGGGAGAAAGGACCTATAGAGACCATATCCAGAGGTTAGTCACAGCCTCCCATTGAGGGATAGGGCCACCCACCCATCTCCAAAATATTAACCTAGAATTGCTCCTGTCTAAAGGAAATGCAGGGACAAAAAGCAGAGCAAAGCAGAGACTGAAAGAAAGGCCATCCAGAGACTGCCCCACCTAGGGATCCATCAGACACCATTGCTGATGCCAAGAAGTGCTTTCTGACAGGAACCTGGTATAGCTGTCTCCTGAGAGACGCTGCCAAAGCATGACCAATATAGATGTGGATGCTCACAGCCAACCATTGGACTGAGCATGGGGACCCCAATGAAGGAGTTGGGGAAGGACTGAAGCAGATAAAGGGGTTTGCAACCCCATGGGAAGAACAACAATATCAACCAACCAGCACCCCCAGAGTTCCCAGGGACCAAACCACCAACCAAAGAGTACACATGGAGGGACCCATGGATTGAGCTTCATATTTAGCAGAGGATGGCCTTATCTGGCATCAATAGGAGAGGAATCCTTGGGACTGTGAAGACTCGATGTCCCAGCATAGGGAAGGCAGGAGTGAGTGGATGGGTAGGTAGGGAAAGCGCCTTCATAGAAGTTTGGGAGAGGGGGATGGAATGGGGGGATGCAGAGGAGAAACCAGAAAAGTGGATAACATTTGAAATGTAAATAAATAATCAATTTTAAAAGTTAAAATTGATGAGTAAAGGGAAAAATTATTTATTTTAATTTTTAATTAGATATATTTCTTTACTTACATTTCAATTGTTATTCCCTTTCTCGGTTTCCCGTCCATAAGCCCCCATCCCCTCAACTCCCCCTCCCCCATACAGGTATTCCCCCCATACATTCCCCCTTACTGCCCTCCCATATTCTCCTGCACTGGGGTCCAACCTTGGCAGGACCAAGGGCTTCCCCTTCCACTGGTGCCCCAACAAGGGTATTCTCTGCTACATATGCAGTTGGAGCCCAGGGTCAGTCCATATATAGTCTTTCAGTAGTAGTTTAGTCCCTGGAAGCTCTGGTTGGTTGCCATTGTTGTTTTTATGGGGTTGCAAGCTCCTTCAGCTCTTTCAATACTTCCTCTAATTCCCCCCAAGGGGGCCCTGTTCTCAGTTCGGTGGTTTGCTGCTAGCATTGACCTCTGTATTGGACATGCTCTGGATGTGTCTCTCAAGAGAGATCTATATCCAGTCACTTTCCGCATGCATTTTTTAGCTTCATCGATTTTCTCTAGCTTTGATGGCTGTATATATATGGGCCACACATGTGGAAGACTCTAAATGGCCGTTACTTGAGTCGATGCTCTAAACTTCGCTTCCATATCCCTCCTATGGAGACTTTTCCCCTTTTAAGAAGGAGTGGGAGCATCTGCATTTTGGTCATCCTTCTTCCTGAGCTTCCTGTGGTCTGTGGATTGCATCTTGGGAAATTCAAGCTTTTTGGCTAATATCCACATATCAATGAGTGCATACAAAGTGTGTTTTTCTGTGATTGAGTTACCTCACTTGGGATGGTATTTTCTAGTTCATTCCATTTGCCTATGAATTTCACGAAGTCATTGTTTTTGATGGCTGAGTAGTACTCCATTGTGTAGATGTACCACATTTTCTGTATCTCTTCCTCTGTTGAAGGGCTTCTGGGTTCTTTGCAGCTTCTGGCTATTATAAATAAGGCTGCTATGAACATAGTGGAGCATGTGTCTTTGTTGTATGTTGGAGCATCTTTTGGTTATATGCACAGGAGAAGTATAGCTGGGTCCTCAGGTAGTTCAATGTCCAATTTTCTGAGGAACCTCCAGACTGATTTCCAGAATGGTTGTACCAGTCTGCAATCCCACCAACAATGGAGGAGTGTTCCTCTTTCTCCACATCCTCGCCAGCATCTGCTGTCACCTGAGTTTTTGATCTTAGCCATTCTCACTGGTGTGAGGTGAAATCTCAGGGTTCTTTTGATTTGCATTTCCCTTATGACTAAAGATGTTGAACATTTCTTTTTTTTGGGGGGGGGTTCTTTTTTTCGGAGCTGGGGACCGAACCCAGGGCCTTGTGCTTCCTAGGTAAGCGCTCTACCACTGAGCTAAATCCCCAGCCCCGAACATTTCTTTAGATACTTTTTGGCCATTCGATAATCCTCAGTTGAGAATGTTTTATTTAGCTCTGTGTCCCATTTTTTTTTATTAACTTGAGTATTTCTTATATACATTTCGAGTGTTATTCCCTTTCCTGGTTTCTGGGCAAACATCCCCCCCTCCCCTTTCTTATCGGTGTTCCCCTCCCCATCCTCCCCCCATTGCCGCCCTCCCCCCAACAATCTAGTTCACTGGGGGTTCAGTCTTAGCAGGACCCAGGGCTTCCCCTTCCACTGGTGCTCTTACCAGGATATTCATTGCTACCTATGAGGTCAGAGTCCAGGGTCAGTCCATGTATAGTCTTTAGGTAGTGGCTTAGTCCCTGGAAGCTCTGGTTGCTTGGCATTGTTGTACATATGGAGTCTCGAGCCCCTTCAAGCTCTTCCAGTTCTTTCTCTGATTCCTTCAACGGGGGTCCTATTCTCAGTTCAGTGGTTTGCTGCTGGCATTCGCCTCTGTGTTTGCTGTATTCTGGCTGTGTCTCTCAGGAGCGATCTACATCCGGCTCCTGTCGGCCTGCACTTCTTTGCTTCATCCATCTTGTCTAATTGGGTGGCTGTATATGTATGGGCCACGTGTGGGGCAGGCTCTGAATGGGTGTTCCTTCTGTGTCTGTTTTAATCTTTGCCTCTCTTCCCTGCCAAGGGTATTCTTGTTCCCCTTTTAAAGAAGGAGTGAAACATTCACATTTTGATCATCCGTCTTGAGTTTCATTTGTTCTATGCATCTAGGGTAATTCAAGCATTTGGGCTAATAGCCACTTATCAATGAGTGCCTACCATGTGTGTCTTTCTGTGATTGGGTTAGCTCACTCAGGATGATATTTTCCAGTTCCAACCATTTGCCTACGAATTTCATAAAGTCATTGTTTTTGATAGCTGAGTAATATTCCATTGTGTAGATGTACCACATTTTCTGTATCCATTCCTCTGTTGAAGGGCATCTGGGTTCTTTCCAGCTTCTGGCTATTATAAATAAGGCTGTGATGAACATAGTGGAGCACGTGTCTTTTTTATATGTTGGGGCATCTTTTGGGTATATGCCCAAGAGAGGTATAGCTGGATCCTCAGGCAGTTCAATGTCCAATTTTCTGAGGAACCTCCAGACTGATTTCCAGAATGGTTGTACCAGTCTGCAATCCCACCAACAATGGAGGAGTGTTCCTCTTTCTCCACATCCTCACCAGCATCTGCTGTCACCTGAGTTTTTGATCTTAGCCATTCTCACTGGTGTGAGGTGTAATCTCAGGGTTGTTTTGATTTGCATTTCCCTTATGACTAAAGATGTTGAACATTTCTTTAGATACTTTTTGGCCATTCGATAATCCTCAGTTGAGAATGTTTTGTTTAGCTCTGTGTCCCATTTTTAAAAGGATTATTTGGCTCTCTGGAGTCTAACTTCTTGAGTTCTTTGTATATTTTGGATATTGGCTCTCTATCAGATGTAGGATTAAAAGATCTTTTCCCAATCTGTTGGTTGCTGTTTTGTCCTAATGACAGTGTCTTTTGCCTTACAGAAGCTTTGTAGTTTTATGGGGTCCCATTTGTTGATTCTTGATCTTAGAGCATAAGCCATTGGTGTTTTGTTCAGGAAATTTTCCCCAGTGCCCATGTTACTCTTTCCCACCTTTTCTTCTATTAGTTTGATTGTATCTGGTTTGATGTGGAGGTCTTTGATCCACTTGGACTTAAGCTTTCTACATGGTGATAAGAATGGATCAATTTACATTCTTCTACCTGCTGACCTCCAGTTGAACTGGTACCATTTATTGAAAACGCTATCTTTCTTCCATTGGATGGTTTTGGCTCCTTTGTCAAAAATCAAGTGACCATAGGTGTGTGGGTTCATTTTCTGGGTCTTAAATTCTCTTCCACTGATCTATCTGCCTGTTTCTGTACCAATATCATACAGTTTTTATGACTATTGCTCTGTAATACTGCTTGAGGTCAGGGATGGTGATTCCCTCAGAAGTTCTTTTATTGTTGAGTATAGTTTTCGCTATCCTGGGTTTTTGTTATTCCAAACGAATTTGCAAATTGTTCTTTCTATCTCTATAAGAATTGAGTAGGAATTTTGATGGGGATTGCATTGAATCTGTAGATTGCTTTTGGTAACATGGCCATTTTTACTATATTAATCCTGCCAATTCATGAGCATGGTAGATCTTTCCATCTTCTGAGATCTTCCTCAATTTTTTTCTTCAGAGACTTGAAGTTTTGTCATACAGATCTTTCACTTGCTTGGTTAAAGTCACACTGAGGTATTTTATATTATTTGGGACTATTGTGAAGGTTGTCATGTCCCTAATTTCTTTCTCAGCCTATTTATCCTTTGAGTAGAGGAAGGCTAGTGATTTGTTTGAGTCAATTTTATACTCAGTCACTTTTCGGAAGTTCTTTATCAGGCTTAGTAGTTCTCTGGTGGAACTTTTGGGGTCACTTAAGTGCATTATTATATCATCTGCAAATAGTGATATTTTTACTTCTTCCTTTCCCTCTGTATCCCTTTGACCTCCTTTTATTGTCTGATTGCTCTGACTAGAACTTCAAGAACTATATTGAATAAGTAAGGAGAGAGTGGGCAGCCTTGTCTACTCCCTGATTTTAGTGGGATTGCTTCAAGTTTATCTCCATTTAGTTTGATGTTACCTATGGTTTGCTGTATATTGCTTTTACTATGTTAAGATATGGGCCTTGAATTCCTGATCCTCCCAGGACTTTTATCATGAAGGGTGTTGCATTTTTTCAAATGCTTTCTCAGCATCTAATGGAGTGATCATGTGGTTCTTATCTTTGAGTTTGTTTATATAGTGGATTATGTTGATGGATTTCCGTATATTGAACCATCCTGTATGAAGCCTATTTGATCATGAAGGATGATTGTTTTGATGTGCTCTTGGATTCGGTTTGCAAGAATTTTATTGAGTATTTTTACATTGATATACATAAGGGAAATTGATCTGAAGTTCTCTTTCTTTGTTGGGTCTTTGTGTGGTTTCAGTACAAGACTAATTGTGGCTTCATAGAAGGAATTTCGTAGGGTTCCATCTGTTTCTAGTTTGTGAACTAGTTTGGAGAGTATTGGTATGAGGTCTTCTATGAAGGTCTGATAGAATTCTGCACTGAAACCATCTGGACCTGGGCTCTTTTTGGTTGGGAGACTTTTAATGACTGCTTCTACTTCTTTAGGAGTTATGAGGTTGTTTAAATGGTTTATCTGTTCCTGATTTAACTTTGGTACCTGGTATTTGTTCAGAAAATTGGTCATTTCCTCCAGATTTTCCAGTTTTGTTGAATATAGGCTTTTGTAGTAGGATCTGATGATTTTTTTAATTTCTTCAGATTCTATTGTTATGTCTCCCTTTTCATTTCTGATTTTGTTAATTTGGACACATTCTCTGTGCCCTCTGGTTAGTTTGTCTAAGGGTTTATCTATCTTGTTGATTTTCTCAATGAACCAACTCCTGGTTTTGTTGATTCTTTGTATAGTCCTTCTTGTTTCTACTTGGTTGATTTCAGCACTGAATTTGATTATTTCCTGCCTTCTACTGCTCTTGGGTGCATTTGTTTCTTTTTGTTCTAGAGCTTTTAGGTGTGCTGTCAAGTTGCTGATGTATGATCTGTCCTGTTTCTTTTTGCAGGCACTCAGAGCTATGAGTTTTCCTCTTAGTACCACTTTCATTTTGTCCCATAAGTTTGGGAATGTTGTATCTTCGTTTTCATTAAATTCTAAGAAGTCTTTAATTTCTTTCTTATTTCTTCCTTGACCAAGTTTCATCGAGTAGAGCATTGTTCAACTTCCATGTGTATGTGGGCTTTCTGTCATTATTGTTGTTCTTGAAGACCAGTCTTACTGCGTGGTGATCTGATAGGATGCATGGGATTATTTCTATCTTCCTGTATCTGTTGAGGCCTGTTTTGTGACCAATTATATAGTCAATTTTGGAGAAGGTTCCATGAGATGGTAAGAAGAAGGTATATCCTTTTGATTTAAGATGGAATGATCTATAAATATCTGTTAAGTCCATTTGGTTCATAACTTCTGTCAGTCTGTCTATGTCTCTGTTTAATTTCTGTTTCCATGATCTGTCCATTGATGAGAGTGGGGTGTTGAAATCTCCTACTATTGTTGTGTGAGGTGCAATGTGTGCTTTGAGCTTTAGCAAAGTTTCTTTTATGTATGTAGGTGCCCTTATATTTGGAGCATAGATATTTAGGATTGAGAGTTCATCTTGGTGGATTTTTCCTTTGATGAATATGAAGTGTCCTTCCTTATCTTTTTTGATGACTTTTAGTTGGAAATTGATTTTATTTGATATTAGAATGGCTACTCCAGCTTGCTTCTTCTGACCATTTGCTTGGAAAGTTGTTTTCCAGCCCTTCACTCTGAGGTAGTGTCTGTCTTTGTCTCTGAGGTGTGTTTCCTGTAGGCAGCAGAATGCAGGGTCCTCATTGCGTATCCAGTTTGTTAATCTATGTCTTTTTATTGGGGAGTTGAGGCCATTGATGTTGAGAGATATTAAGGAATAGTGATTATTGCTTCCTGTTATATTCATATTTGGATATGAAGTTATGTTTGTGTGCTTTTCTTCTCTTTGTTTTGTTGCCAAGACGATTAGTTTCTTGCTTCTTCTAGGGTATAGCTTGCCTCCTTATGTTGGGCTTTACCATTTATTATCCTTTGTAGTACTGGATTTGTAGAAAGATATTGTGTAAATTTGGTTTTGTCATGGAATATCTTGGTTTCTCCATCTATGTTAATTGAGAGTTTTGCAGGATACAGTAACCTGGGCTGGCATTTGTGTTCTCTTAGGGTCTGTATGACATCTGTCCAGGATCTTCTGGCTTTCATAGTTTCTGGCGCAACATCTGGTGTGATTCTGATAGGTCTGCCTTTATATGTTACTTGACCTTTTTCCCTTACTGCTTTTAATATTCTTTCTTTGTTTTGTGCATTTGGTGTTTTGACTATTATATGACAGGAGGAATTTCTCTTCTGCTCCAGTCTATTTGGAGTTCTGTAGGCTTCTTGTATGCTTATGGGCATCTCTTTCTTTAGGAGAGGGAAGTTTTCCTCTAAAATTTTGTTGAATATATTTACTGGCCCTTTAAGTTGGGAGTCTTCACTTTCTTCTATACCTATTATCCTTAGGTTTGATCTTCTCATTGTGTCCTGAATTTCCTGTATGTTTTGGACTAGGAGCTTTTTGACTTTTTCCATTATCTTTGACAGTTGTGTTGATGCTTTCTATGGTATCTTCTGCCCCTGAGATTCTCTCTTCTACCTTTTGTATTCTGTTGGTGATGCTTGTATCTACAGCTCCTTGTCTCTTCCTTAGGTTTTCTATATCCAGGGTTTCCTTTCTTTGTGCTTTCTTTATTGTTTCTATTTACATTTTCAATTCCTTAACCTGTTGGGTTGGGTTTTCCTGTAATTCAGGGATTTTTGTGTTTCCTCTTCTAAGGATTTTTACTTGTTTACTTGTGTTTTCCTCCATTTCTTTAGGGGAGTTCTTTATGTCTTTCTTAAAGTCCTCCATCATCATGATCAAATGTGATTTATTCTTTTTTTTCTTTTCTTTTTTTTGGAGCTGGGGACCGAACCCAGGGCCTTGCGCTTGCTAGGCAAGCGCTCTACCACTGAGCTAAATCCCCAACCCCTCAAATGTGATTTTAAATCTAAGTCTTGCTGTTCTGGTGTGTTTGGATATTCAGTATTTTCTTTGGTGGGAGAACTGGGCTCTGATGGTGCCAAGCAGTCTTGGTTTCTGTTGCTCAGGTTCCTGCGCTTGCCTCTAGCCATTGGGTTGTCTCTGGTGTTTGCTTGTCTTGCTGTTTCTGAGAGTGACTTGGCCCTGCTGTAGGCCTCTGTGTCAGCACTCCTGTAGAACTGTTTTCCTGTTTTCTTTCAGCCTTTTCTGAGAACAGGTGCTCTGATTTCAGGCATGTTGGTGCTGCTGGAGACTGTCTTCCAGCTCTAGGCGCCGGCAGGAATCAAAGGGTCCTCCCCTTGATTGCTCCTAGGTCCTTACACCCAGGGGGAACAGTTGGCACTAGGCAATTCCCTCTTGGGTCTGGATTGTGGGCAGAAGGTAGTCTCCTCTGACTTCTCAGGAGTATCCACACTTTTGAGGGTCCAACTCTCTCCCCCACGGGATTTGGGTGCAGGGAGCTGTTTGGCCCTTTCAGTTCGGTTCTGGGCATAGACCAGAACCACAGGTACCGGTGGCAATCTGTCCTGCAGTCTCAGGATGTCTGCACTCCGGGGTGTTCAGCTCTCTTCCCCACAGGATTTGGGTGCAGGGAACTGTAGGATGGTATCAGTTCATTCCGGGCAGAGTCAGAAACAGGAAGTGCCATGACCCAGAGGACTTCTGCCTCCATGTATCCTGAATCCACCAGGCAGGTGACTTGGTAGCAGAAAAGTGGGTCTTACCTCTGCTCTCATGTGTGTGGGTGCTTCTGGAAACTGTCTTCCAGCTCTAGACACAGGCAAGAATCAAAGTGTCCTGCCCCTGGTTGCTCAAAAAATTACTTCTTTATAATTTGCAGTAAATATTTGCTAGCAGTAAATCATTAACCAAAGACTAAAAACAGTGTACACTGTCCAGCTTCTTATTTACAACTATTTCCTCCTTTTATCTTCATATATTTTACACTAACTACTTAACCCCATCTGATAGCATATGTTGTCAAAACTTCTATGATTCTGAATTACATATACAAATAACATTGTCTCTGAGAGGTGATGGTGGCTTAACCTGGTTATAGGAGTCAATGGTATAATTTTCTGGTCCATGGCACCATTACACCGTCTCCACTGGACCAGCACACTAGTCTCCAGAGCTGCACACAGCAAGTTCATTATCAGTCTATTTCTTCTGCCTTTTGCAACTGTTGTGACTAAGAGGCACCTGGTTGTAAGCCACCCAGTCACTTGGGTTATGCCTTCTAAAGGTGTATCTTGTCCCTAGCCCCTTTCCTCTCTGGCTCTCTCTGACTCCTATCTGCTATGAGGTGAGCTATTTTGTTTAGCACATCCTGCTAACCATGATATTCTGCTTCACCCTGCACGAGTCCAGAAGCAACAGAGCCAACTTACTGCAGCCTGAAACCCTGAGCCAAATACATTCTCCCTCACTTAGATCGCTTTCTCCAGCATTTTGTTACCAAGACAAAAGTTGCTAAGAGAAAGTAACTTATTGTTACCTCATGGACACTAAAGTGTTGCCATTAACCTAGGAGTTTTAGATGAATATTCCTACTAAATGCTTTTTCCCACTAAGTGAAGGAGCTGGGTAACCCTTCAGGCTACAGATCAGTGTCTTTCTTTTAATGAGAACGTTCTATTTTTAATGTATGTGTGTGCATGTACACATACACACAAAAGAAGTGCATATGTGTGTGCAGGCATGTGTGCACAAGTGTGCGTAAGAATGTGGATCTTCAGAAGCTATCTTGCTTTTTTCTGAGACAGAGTCTCTCAGTGGGACCTGGAGCTTGCCAATAGAGCTAGTCTGCTGACCAGCATGTGCCAGGCTCTGCCTGCCTCCACCTGAAATTACAAGTGTCCATTACCATGTCATACTTTGTACGTGGGTTCTGGGACTCTAACTAGGTCTTTGTGTTTGTAAGGCAGACACTCCAGTGACTGAGCTGTCTCCCAACCCCCTTTCTTTGTTTAATATCCTAGCATTAATATTATAGCTCTTGGATCCACCAAGTCTCAATCACTACTCATGATTTATTTACTTCTGTTTCAATATAATTCAGGCTTATTGTTTTTTAGCAGAGTTTCATGGAAGCATCATTTAAAATCACAAGGCTTAGTCACAAAAACATTATTCTCCCCCACAGAGCAAACTTCTTACTCCTGAACTTCTGTGAAACTTTTTTACTAACTATTGGATTTTGCCCTCAATGCCTAAAGAGTATTAAAAAGTTTTATATTTTTACTAACATAGTTACACTCATTATTGAAGAATGAAGATCTTTTATTTCATTGTCTTTAGCGTATAACCACGGTCTGACCACACATGTACACACTCGGGTTTTCTTATCGCCTAGTATCACTTTCTCTTGTTGTGGTAAATCAATATGCATGATTTTGGTCAGTTCCTGTTATTTGTGGTAACTATGAAAATTATTAAATGTGTGCTTATTGTGGCTATGTCTCCAGTCTTGAGAAGTGTCTTTTCATATTTTTTCTATGTGTTTAAATTAATTTATCCCCTAAATACTCCAAAGTGTACGTAAATCTATTCTTAATACTCTCAGCCCCAGTAGGTGTTCCCCCAGCCTTATCTTCCTAGTGGCTCTCCACGAGTCTGCCTACATGTTCCTGTGTGGGTTGGCTGGCTGCCAAGCCTGCAGTTCCTTTTCTTAGTTCTCTTTCTGCTGTTTCCATTTCCCTAGTTCTGTGTGCTGCTTTCTTGGTTTATGCCGTTATTTTGAGGATATGTAAGCTCTGGAAACTTCCACAGAATAGATGTGGAAAATGAATTCTTTATTAAATAGCTGTTGTGTAATTTGTTTCTCTCTGCACTTGTTCTTAGCTTTTAGGCATTTCTTCCTTC
This sequence comes from Rattus norvegicus, assembly GCF_021556685.1. Classification (NCBI taxonomy): domain Eukaryota; kingdom Metazoa; phylum Chordata; class Mammalia; order Rodentia; family Muridae; genus Rattus; species Rattus norvegicus. The sequence goes on along the minus strand of NC_141539.1, from coordinate 83,331,188 downwards.
TGGTTTCTCCTACCCATGAATTCAGACATGTTTCCAGACTGCATGTTTTGTAAGTTTATCTTCAGTGATGTTTTGATCTAGGTGTAGACTCGTAAGTTCGAAGACAAAAAAAGGTATTTATAAAGCAAATCATAATACATATTTTTAAATAAACATTTAACAGACCATAATCACTGACTATATTTTAATTTAATGAATAAACAATTGGTAAATGACTTGAAAGATTTTTTTCGTTGGGTTTTTTTGTTGTCTTAGTTTTGGTGGTTGTTTTTTGTTTGTTTGCTTGCTTGTTTGCTTTTTTTAAATTTTTTATTGCTCCTTTGTGAACTGAGATAGGCTGCTGCATTAGCTGGAATAAATAAGCCAAATGAGCCAAGAACAAATCAAAAAATTGCCAATCACAAAAGAAGAGAATGATAGAGCTATGTTGTCTAGACTTGGCAGCTCCTGAACTGTCTGTCTCTAGACTACATGTGTTAAAGGCTGTGTGTCATGTTCGCAGCAAGACCATGTGTCTAGCATCCCATTGTAAAACAACCTCAAAAATATGGGAACAGTTATTTTTACACAGTTCTTTTTGTTTATGTGTGTGTGCTTGTCGACAACAACTTTTTGTTTTCCTCAGTGAGGAGTGTTGCTCATTTGTGAGCCTTCATGAACAGAGAAATGGTTAAAAATATATATCCTGTTAGAATAGTTGCATCTTTTTAACAACTCATTTTAAAAACAAAAAAACAAAAAGAGAATGGAAAGATGATTTTCTGAAAGCAATAATAATATACTCAAAAACCCTTAAACTTCAGTTCTACCTTTGTCTTTTTTGACGTTGTATTTTTATTTGTGTACACACACACACACACACACACACACACACACACACACACACACACACACACACACATTTGTACTAGTGCCCAAAGAGACCAGAAGAGGATGTTTAATCCCTAGAGCTGGAGTTACAGGTAGTTGCGAGCCACCCCACATAGGTGCTAGCAACTTAACTCTGATCTTCTCAAGCAGCATCAAGAGCTCTTATCACTGGGTTATCTATCCAGTGCCTTGGTTTGATTTTTTTTTCTTTTTTTGACACTCTTAAAATCATTATGCTTCAACCTCCTGAGTGACGAGATTACAGGCATGCACCACTGGTTTAGAGGATATATAATATGACGTAAAGTGATATATTACTTAAAGTATTCTTTGCCAAATAAAAAAGTAAAATACTTACAAATTCATTTAATGAAGCCAGTATAAACTTTCTAACAAGCATTAAAGAAGAATAAACCTTAAAAATGCAATTACATGTTTTAGTTTAATTTTTTGTCAACTTAACACAAACCTAGATATATCTAGGAAGAGGAACTCTTTTTTATTTAAGATTTATTTATTTTTATGTGTATGAGTACATGGTAGCTGTCTTCAGAAACACCAAAAGAGGGCATCAGATCTCATTACAGATGATTGTGAGAAACCATGGGGTTGCTGGGACTTGAACTCAGGACCTCTGGAAGGTGCTCTTAACCACTAAGCCATCTCTCCAGCCCCAGAAGAGGAAATCTTTTTTTTTTAATCTTTATTAACTTGAGTATTTCTTATTTACATTTTGATTGTTATTCCCCTTCCTGGTTTCCAGGCCAACATCCCCCAACCCCTCCCCCTCCCTTTCTACATGGGCTTCCCCTCCCCATCCTCCCCCCATTACCACCCTCCCCACAACAATCACGTTCACTGGGGGTTCAGTCTTGGCAGGACCAAGGGCTTCCCCTTCCACTGGTGCTCTTACTAGGCTATTCATTGCTACCTATGAAGTTGGAGCCCAGGGTCAGTCCATGTATAGTCTTTGGGTAGTGGCTTAGTCCCTGGAAGCTCTGGTTGGTTGACATTGTTGTTCATATGGGGTCTCGAGCCCCTTCAAGCTCTTCCAGTTCTTTCTCTGATTCCTTCAACGGGGGTCCTGTTCTCAGTTCTCGATTGCTGCTGGCATTCGCCTATGTATTTGCTGTATTCTGGCTGTTCTCTCAGGAGAGATCTACATCTAGTTCCTGTCAGCCTGCACTTCTTTGCTTCATCCATCTTATCTAGTTTGGTGGCTGTATATGTATGGGCCACATGTGGGGCAGGCTCTGAATGGGTGTTCCTTCTGCCTCTGTTCTAAACTTTGCCTCCCTATTCCCTGCCAAGGGTATTCTTGTTCCCCTTTTAAAGGAGGGGTGAAGCATTCGCATTTTGGTCATCCGTCTTGAGTTTCATTTGTTCTATGCATCTAGGGTAATTCAAGCATTTGAGCTAATAGCCACTTATCAATGAGTGCCTACCATGTGTTTTTCTGTGATTGGGTTACCTCACTCAGGATGATATTTTCCAGTTCCATCCATTTGCCCATGAATTTCATAAAGTCATTGTTTTTGATAGCTGAGTAGTATTCCATTGTGTAGATGTACCACATTTTCTGTATCCATTCCTCTGTTGAAGGGCATCTGGGTTCTTTCCAGCTTCTGGCTATTATAAATAAGGCTACTATGAACATAGTGGAGCACGTGTCTTTGTTATATGTTGGGGCATCTTTTGGGTATATGCCCAGGAGAGGTATAGCTGGGTCCTCAGGTAGTGGAATGTCCAATTTTCTGAGGAACCTCCAGACTGATTTCCAGAATGGTTGTACCAGTCTGCAATCCCACCAACAATGGAGGAGTGTTCCTCTTTCTCCGCATCCTCGCCAGCATCTGCTGTCACCTGAGTTTTTGATCTTAGCCATTCTCACTGGTGTGAGGTGAAATCTCAGGGTTGTTTTGATTTGCATTTCCCTTATGACTAAAGATGTTGAACATTTCTTTAGGTGTTTCTCAGCCATTCGGCATTCCTCAGCTGTGAATTCAGAAGAGGAAATCTTAATTGAGAAAATGTCCCCATAAAATTGTCCTGTAGGCAAGACTGTAGGATATTCTCTTGATTAATAATTGAGGTGGGAGGGTTCTGCCCATTATGGGTGGTGCCCCCCCATGACTGGTGGTCCTGAGAGATAGAAGGAAGCAAGCTGATTAAGCCTTGGGAAGCAATCCAGTAAGTCAGTGGTTCTCAATCTTCCTAATGCTGGAACCCTTTAATACCATTCCTTGTGTTGTGGTGATGCACAAGCACAACATTATTTTCTAACCATAAATTCTTAGCTGCAATTTTGCTACAATTATGAATCATAATGTAAATAACTGTGTCTCTTAGGTGACCCCTGTGGAAGGGTCATTTAGTTCCAAAGGGGTTGTAAGCATACGATGAGAACCACTGCAGTGAGCAGTGTTCCTCCATAATCATCAGTTCTTGTCTCCAGGTCCCTTCCTTGACTTCCTTCCCTGACTTCCTTCAGTAATGGACTACAAGCTACAAGATGAAATAAACCCTTTCCCCAACAAGTTGCTTTTGGTCACGGAGTTTTATTACAGTGGTGGAAATCCTAACTAAGATGCTCCACATACATAAGCAGTGGGATATAACTCTGTTAAAAAGAAAAGCTATAAAGTCATGAAAAGACAAGGAGGAAAACTAAGCACATCTTGCTGAAAGACTGATCAGAGCATGATGCCAAGTACTCTTGGAAATGCCAAATATGGAAATAGTGAAATCATTTGTAGTTGTCAAGTGCAAACCCTGTGGGCTTGGTGTGATGACATGTCTATATAAGAAAACCCATTGCTCAAGTGAGTACTATGGATATTATGGAACTCTGGGGAAAATGAGGTCATGGGGTATATTAGGAACTATCTGTTTTTAAGCTCAGCTTTGTTGAGCTTAAAGCCTAAATGTTCTTAAACCTAAACTGTTCTTTGTAGGTAAATGGATAGAACTAGAAAAAAATTATATGAGCAAGGAAAGACAATAGCAGAAATGAATGTCACATGTGTTCTCTCTTTAGTGGAACCTAACTTTGAATCCTAAAAGGCATGTGTTTAACAGGAAGCACCTATAGACACCAAAAAGTAAACAAACAAATATAATAAAACACTAGAAAACAGTTATCTGGAGGGGTGCCATGAATAAGGGGTATAGAGAACATAGGTGACAGGCCAAGGAATGGGAAATGGAGTCTGGGTTAAGGCAGAGGTGGAGGTGGGGAGATGAGAAAGATAAGGGGGACAGGGAAGAACAGCTAACCAAAATGGATGGGGGGTTGTAAAAAAGCGATATGGAAATCTGCTACTTTGTAAGCCAATTAAAATTGTTGAGGGGGGGAGGGAAGGAGGGAGGGGAGGAGGGAGAAAGGGAAGGAGGGAGGGAGAGAGAGAGAGAGAGAGAGAGAGAGAGAGAGAGAGAGAAGATTCTTCCTGTTAGAGGATGCTACTCCTAAGAGCAACAGATTATTAGACAAAAATCCTAAACCCTTACAGTATGAAACAAAATCACTAACACTGCAGAGCGTTCTGTCCAGATGTTTTTTATTAAGGAATAAAATTACAAAATTTGAAGAGTGAACTTGCCATCAAGCCTGACGATCTGAATTTAATTCCTGGAATTCATGGTAGAAGGAAAGACCTGACTCCTGCTAGTTTTCCTTTAATCTCCACATACATGCCATGTCATGTGAATTTCCCCCCAACACACATACACATATATAAATAAATGTAATTTTAAAGGTTTCTAAAGGAAATTAATGTTTTACTGCTGTGAACAGACACCATGACCAAGACAATTCTTATAAGGACAACATTTAATTAAGGTGGGCTTACAGGTTCAGAGGTTCAGTCCATAATCATCAAGGCAGGAGGCATGAAGCATGGCAGCATCTAGGTAGGCATGGTGCAGGAAGGGATGAGAGTTTTACATCTTCATCTGAAGGCTGCTAGCAAAATACTGACTTCCAGGGAGCTAGTCTGAGGCACACCTACTCCAACAAGGCCACACATCCTAAGAGCGCCACTCCCTGGGCCAAGCATATGCTGTCACAACTGTGAAGCTTTCTTATGACTCAACTTAATCCACTTCATTAGACAAAAGCCAACCTATAAATGTCCAGATAAGTCTTGTAATCTCAAGATAGATCCTGTTAGAATGCTTATGGATAATATTCATAAATTCTTAGAAGGCCTTTAATTTAATAGAAGGTCTATACTAGTTTGGTTCTCTAGTCCTGCAATAAGCATCCTTGGGAAGGAGTTTATTTCATCTTGCAATTTACACTCCATCATCAGGGAAGCCAGGTCAAGAGCTCAAGACAGGAACCTAGAGGCAGGAAATGAAGCAGAGGCCATAGGTTGTGCTGCTCCCTGCTTGCTCCAAGGCTCACGTTCTTTTCCTTTCTCCTTTAAATCAAGATGTACTCTCGTCATTTCTCCCCTTTTCTTTTCTTCTTCCAATTCCTTTCATGTCCCAGCTTGTTCCCTTTCAAATTTATATCTTCTTTATCTTTTATTGTTATTGTCACACATATATAAATGTGTATATACACACACACCACACACACATGTGTATGTGTGTTGTGTGGTGTGTGTGTGTGTATGTGTATGTGTGTGTACATGTGCGTCTGCTACTTAATCTATTTACTGTGTTTCTATGTATGTGATTTTAGGTCTAAACAATCGGTATTGGATAACCAACTAGGGGGCTCATCACTATTGATATAGGGGAGACTTTCTCCTGCTCTCGGCAGTCTATAGTTACTTTGTTTAGGAGTGGGGTCCTGTGAGATTTCCCCTTCTGTATTGGCATGTCAGTTGGTGTTGTATTTGATCATGTCCTCTAGGCAGCCATATTGTAGAGGTATCATGAGTAAATCTTCCTCATCATTTTAGAAGACACAGTCGTACAGCAAATTTCCATGTCCTCTAGCTCTTAAAATCTTTCTTTCCCACCTTCATCTATGTTCACTGAGCCTTAGGTGGTGTAGATGTACCAAGTAGGGCTGGGAAGCCAACCATCAGTTCCTCTCTGCACTTTAACCAGTTGTGGTTTTCTGCAATGGCCTCAGTCTGTTACAAAGAGAAGTTTCAGGGTGTGGGTTGAGAACTACAATTAGCTGTGGGTATAAGGCTAATTTAGGGAACAGTTAGGCATTGTATTGGCTTAGGAAAAGTGGTGGCAGTAGGTCCTCCTCTAAGACTGTGAGCTCCCTAACCCTGGGTAGTTGGCTAGGTTTCTAGTATCAAGTACAATTTCCCTCTTATTGAAAAGGCCTTAAGTCCACTTAGAGAGCTGTTGGCCACTGCCAGTACACTGACGCTTCTGCACCTTTGGGGATGTCTTGCCTTCCTGGTCACTCATAGGCATCATCACATCAACTACTTGTCTAAACACTCCAGACCTATCTGCTTGGATGTAAGTCTGGGCCCTCCTATGTCAATTAACAATTAAGAAAATGCACCCACAGACTTGCCCACAGGCTTCTTTGATGGAGGTAATTCTTCAGTTGAGCCTCCCTCTGTCCAGACTTGTCAAGTTGACAACCAAGATTAGCCATCACACATGTTATTCCCTAAACATCTATTTTCAAGATTTATTTTTGTTATTTTTAAGTGTGTATGTGTCTGTGCTGTGGTGTGTGTGTGTATGTGTGTGTGTGTGTGTATGTGTGTGTGTGTCTCTGTGTGTGTATGTGTACGTGTGTGTATGTGTGTGTGTGTGTGTGTGTGTGTGTGTGTGTGTGTGTGTGTATGTGTGTACTTAAATGCAGGTAACCACAGAAGCCAGAGGTGTTGGAGTCTGCTGGAGCTTCAGGTACCTCGTAGTTATGAGTCACCTGACCTAGGTTCTGAGAACCAAACTAGGGTCCTCTGAAAGAGCAATGCATGCTCTTCACATCCGAGTCACCACTCCAGCCCCTCCCGAAACATCCTCTCACGTCTGGGTGAGGTCTTCACTAAGGACTTACAATCGCCCTCTCAGCTTCCTATTATGCCATAATTTCCTGACAAGACTATAGATTAGATCTTCCACAGCCTCTTCTTAATTTTAGAATTGTCTTGCCATCTGGAGGAACTGGAAAATAGAAAGTTTTATTTTCAAATCCCACCAAGTCCTAGCTCCTTTATATTTAACAATTCCTTTTTAACTCATCCCTTTCTTCCTCAGCTCATCACTCTCCTATATTTTTCTGTAAGCAGCAAGAAGTCAGACCCCTTACACTCTCTCCCTGGAAAACACCTTACAGAGATTTATTATAACCATGCCCTAGTTGCCACATCACCCTGGTGGGAATGTCGCTGAGCCTTCTTTTTCGGCATAGTCACTTGCTTTTCTCCAGCTCCCTCATACACTTCTCTCCACTTCGTTCCAGGCCTCTTCGAAAGCCTCCCCAAGGGCTCTCAAGTTCCCAGTCTCCCTAAAGCCACTTCACTTCTGTCCACTCTCTTGCCATGTCCAGTCTAGCCTCAGCCTGCCTCAACTTCAGGCATTCCAACACAGAGCACTCCAATTTTAGAGAGCGACATCTACTTCAGTTTCTATGACTATGTGAAATTTTTTCTTCCAAAATTTAATCGTTGCAGTAGTCACTTTTCACATCCTTGTGGTCAAAATACCTGACAGAAACAACTTAGGAGGGTAGAGGTGGTGCGAGAGAGATGGCTCAGCAGTTAAGAGCATACACTGCCCTTTCAGAATACCAGGTTCTGTTCCCAGCACCTACACAATGGCTCACAACCACCTGTAACTGCAGTTCCAGGAAATCCAATGCCCTCTTTTAGTTTCTGTGGACACCAGAAACAAACATTGTATATAAACAAACATGCAGGGCCTCACAAAAATAAAAAGTAACACCTTTTAAGAGTTGAGAGAAAAGGTTTATTTGTCTAATGGTTTCATAAGGTCCATTATGGTACGAGAAACACATAGAGAAGCCATGGTTATGGGTGGTGGATGGCAGGAAGCATGTAAAAGAAGGCTTATCCACATTACCACATGGAGGAAGCAGAGGAAGCAAGCTAGAAGCTTCAAGGACCCAAGTGACCTGTCGCCACCTTCTAGGCCTCATCTGCCAAATGTCTAATAACTTTTCCAAGCAGCAAAATATCTGGGGAACGAGTGTTCAGACCCATGAGCCCAAGAGAGACATTTCATATTCAAACCATGACCGTAGCTCAAAGAAGTCCTACTTGTTTTGGTAGAGTCTCTGAAATTTCGGTACTCTTGTGGTCTAAAAGTCCACTTCAGGACCAGAGTTGTGACTGCAGCAGCCCTAGATCCCACAACGGGCCTAGAGCTTGGACCAGAGGGGTCGCAGAGTTCATGAAGCAACTGAAGTTTTGACTCGAATGGCCCAGAGTTTTCCAAAGGACTAGAGTTCTGACTCCAGCCCCAGCCAGTACACAAAGTTCAACATGTTACTGGGGTTTGACTCCACAAGTTCCCTTGATGATTAGTGTGTGGCTCTGCTTATGACCCCAGGGTCACCTAGCCAACATTGGATCACCCCCACCACAGAATCAGTGATGAACTTCACCATTCTCCACAGATGAACTTCACAAGATATCCCTGTGGAAAGACTCACAGGAAACAAAACAACCAAATAGAGCAGAAGTTAAAACTGAAAGACAAATCAATACCAGCAGATGCACAAAACGTAAATGAAACACAACTTCCCACCAGACCCATCCTCAACCTCCCGACTCCCGTCTAATGGAATGAGCTTATATATCCTCTAATGGATAAACCATAGCTCTTTCTTCCTTCAGCTTCTGTGTAAGTTGTATTAGAGGGGACTTCCCTAACCATGCTTCCCAAATAAGCAGCCAACCTCTAAGCATCTACCGTGTTCCCCTTACAGCATATTGGTTCCTCCCATGCATTTGCTTTCTATCGACTCTCAGTGGAACGACACTGTGGGAGAGCAAAGACGTCTATGTGTTAGACACTCATTAACTCGCTGTCTTTAAAAGAAGAGAGAGAGAAGTTCTAAAAGCTAAAAAAGATGACTGGGATGTGAACCACAAGGACACAGTCTTTCAAACATGGAGCCCATAATGCCCCTGCGTCCATCCCTATTTATTGCTCTTGGAGTGTTCTCACTATAAACCCATGACTTACCTCCTTTGAAAATGATGTTCTTTATGATTAATGGATTATGTTGCATGTTGGTGATGTCTACTGCAATAGTGTAATACACAGTGCACTAATCCAGTTCTGCTTCCTTTTGTCCATTCTCCTCAGCACACATATACTTTCCCGATCTCTAGGAATTGCTTACATTATGCTGACTTTTCCTACCCATATGAGAAAAAAAAAAGTTGCAATTCTTATTATTCCCTGCCTGGTTTATTCCACCTGATATAATGTCTTCCGGGCTTTTCATTCTGTTGTAAAGACCAGGATTCTCTTCCCTATGACTGGATAATCTGTCTTTGTGAGTATATGTCTCAGAACTGAAATGCAAGTGTGAACACAATCCCTCTTTCTCCTTGTACATTTATCACTGTTCATCAAACAGTTTCATACTTTTTCCCATATGATCTTCACAAAAACACAAGGAAGTAGCTGTCAAGGCCTTATCAGTCAATTTTTAGAGATATATCAGTTGAATTCAAACGGATTAAGTCACCCAGTGCTCTGACCACCACTTCTCTACCACTCCAGGTATTCTTAATGACCTGTGGAAGTGAAAACCCACACAGCCATGTGCCAGCCCATAAATGCTAAGTCATCCAATCTGAATGAGAACCCAGAATGGTTATATCCTACGAGGTTGGCAGACGATCCTCATACACACACCAAATAATAATTACTCTATTACAAAGTACTACCAAATATCATTTTCTTGCTTGGAATGTTGTGATGGCTTTCAAAGGTGTACAAGATGCTGTTTAGCATTCAAAGCCTTTGAGCAATGCTCCCATGTTGTCTTTCCAGTCACTAAACACAGACAGAGCTGGGCTGTGCTGCTCTGGCTCCTGGCCATGCCCCTTGCTCCATGTAACCACCCTTCCTTCTGCTCCTGCAGCTCCGAGTGAGGTAACGCTCATTCCTCTCCCACACCTCAGCCCAGGATCACATTCCTGCAGGTGTCAAAGACCAGTTCAAAATCAGGACATCCAGAAACACCTTACATAATTTCTCCTTCCCTGTGTTTGAGGAGCTAAATTTCAGTCACATCCACCAACTTGTATACTCCTGTAGACCGGGGACTATGCTTATGCTGTACTTGGAATCATAACTAGCACCTGCATTAGGTATCCAATACATGCAAAGTTAAAATTCTGCTTGCTTGCTCTACTGCAGTTGCCCTATATGGTCTGGCAGGACCTGATAAAAGCTCTCATTTACAAAGGGTTGTAAAAGCAGACTAAGCTACCCAGCTGCTAGCCAACAATTCTTACCTGCCAGGTCCTATGCTTGCATTGAACATTTAAAAAAAAGAAAAGACAACCAACAAACATCTATAAATTGCAATAGGAAAGGACCTGAGGGAGGGTTAGCTGTTTTGTTTTTTTTGTTTGTTTGTTTGTTTGGTTGGTTGGTTGGTTGGTTGGTTGGTTGGTTTGGTTTGGTTTTTTAAGATTTACTTATTTATGCATATGAGCACACTGTTGCTGACACACCAGAAGATGGCATCGGGTATTACAGATGGTTGTGAGCCACAGTGTGCTTGCTAAGAATTGAACTCATGACCTCAGGAAGAGCAACCAGTGCTCTTAACCACTGAGCCATCTCTCCAGCCCCTAGTTGTTTGTTTTTTAAAGTGCAAAGGAATGAATGTTTCATATGATCCTAAGAGAAGTGAATGAACGTGCATGGCTGGAAAGGCTATCACTGGGAACAGCCAGAGGAAGGTCCCCAGGCATTCTGTATTTCTTTTTTTTTTTTCTTTTTTTCTTTTTTTTTTTCAGAGCTGGGGACCGAACCCAGGGCCTTGTGCTTGCTAGGCAAGTGCTCTACCGCTGAGCTAAATCCCCAACCCCGCATTCTGTATTTCTAACTCACAGCCATACCTTAGATGGGAGAAGGATTGTCCCTACTGTCTACATAGCTGGTGCAGGTGGTAGCCAATGTAAAATTTCCATACAGACTCCCTCTAGGACTCTACTAAAACTCAGTGAGGACTGCAGTTGTGTGAAGAGATTGGAATGGTGGACAAAAGCACTCAATCTCTGTCTCTCTGCCTGTCTCTCTGTCTCTGTCTCTCTGTGTCTCTCTTTCTCTCTCTCTCTCTCTCTCTCTCTCTCTCTCTCTCTCTCTGCCTGTCTCTCTTTCTTTCCTCTCCTCTCCCTCTCTCCATTCCTCCTCTCTTAAACATACATTAATCTCTTAGTATAAAATATCAAAAGCCAACAGTATGACCTCAGTATTAAAACTACTACATGTTTTCCTCTTAAAGGAACTTTATTTCATATCAGCACTCTTTAGAAGTGATTGAGACAACATTTAAGGAAAGATTGTTACTTGGTAAAATAAATTTCTATACCAAGTCTTTCTTTGCAGTCAGATAAATCTAATGAGACTCCTGGGTATGTAAGAGTCACACTGGTGACAGAATGTGCTGTCAGTCACTATGACTCAAACTTCCAAAAGAATCACTGGTGCACAACCGAAGACGCACAGAGAGGATTTCAAGCAGATACATGCATAGATAATTGGAGGGAAATAACATTTTTCTCAAGAACAAACAAACCCCAAACATTATTCCCAACTACATAAACCTTGCTCATATCTAAAACCAATCTTAATGAAACTTGAACATAATTTGATTTGCTTTGGGTTTAAGCTACTGTCTTAGTTAGGGTTTTACTGCTGTCAACGGATACCATGACCAAGGCAAGTCTTATAAAGAACATTTAACTGAGGCTGGCTTGCAGGTTCAGAGGTTCAGTCCATTATCATCAATGTGGGAGCTGGGCAGCATCTAGGCAGGCATGGTGCAGGCAGACCTGGGAGTTCATCTTCATCTGAAGGCTGCTAGTGGAAGATTGACTTCCAGGCAGCTACAATGAGGGTCTTAAAGCCACACCTACAGTGACACACCTACTCCAGCAAGGCCACACCTTCTAATAGTGCCACATCCTTGACAGAGAATATACAAGCCAACAGCATTTGTTGGTGAAAAAAATCGGTGGCTCTCTTGTTCAGAGTTTCAAGACTGACATGACTGTTATTTGTTACTGTTTTTCTAATTTTTGTTCCTGAATTCAAGCGCCTGCTCTCTTGCTGTACCTTCTCCAAGACAACAACTTGTGAGAAAGGATCTCGATGTTGATGAAATGGCCACCGAGTCTAGTGGACCACAAGGAAGCTTTCCGTGGGTAAATGACCTGACTGCAGCTAGAATGCGAGAACACATCCCATAATCTGTACTTCTCTGAGGATCCGCAGCGAGTGCCATGGAGTTGCACAGGACCACCATTTATAAGGCCACCATGAGCTTCACACAGAAGGAGCAGCGTTCCTCTTTAGACTCTCAGAGACCTGAGTCCAGAATCCGAGGAAACAGGAAAGTCCTACTTCTCAATTTGCTTCATTAGGCTATTGTGAAATGTGAAGAACCATATTTTTACTCTTTATTTCAGTAGCTTCATATGAGATACTTTTTAAATAAAAATGTAAAACCTTGTTATGGAAGGGTTTGTTTAAGGCTTGTTGTAGTGATAATGCTAGTTCCAACCCTGCGTTCTCATAAGCCTCAAATCCAGATTTTTTTTTTCTGGTGAGACAGTGACTCCTCTGGAGTAATGGTCAGCAGCAGAAAGGAGGTCCACTTTGTCTCACTCTGTGACTCAGTGAGTTCCAGCTTAATACAGAGCTTGTCATGGTTTGAAAATGTAATGGCCCCCATAGGCTCATGTTAAAATGCTTAGTGCCCAGCTAGTGATGCTGTGTTGGGAGATTACACAGTCTTTAAGAAGGATAGTCTAAGGATTAACATAGTAAAAATGGCCAGTTTAACAAAAGCGATCTACAGATTCAATGCAATCCCCATCAAAATTCCAATCCAATTCTTCCGAGAGTTAGACAGAACAATTTGTAAATCCACCTGGAATAACAAAAAACCCAGGATAGCTAAAACTATCCTCAACAATAAAAGGACTTCAGGGGGAATCACTATCCCTGAACTCAAGCAGTATTACAGAGCAATAGTGATAAAAAAAACTGTGTGGTATTGGTACAGAGACAGACAGATAGATCAGTGGAACAGAATTGAAGACCCAGAAATGAACCCACACACCTATGGTCACTTGATTTTTTGACAAAGGAGCCAAAACCATCCAATGGAAGAACAAGAGCATTTTCTTTTTTTTCCCCCATCTTTATTAACTTGGGTATTTCTTATTTACATTTCAAATGTTATTCCCTTTCCTGGTTTTCAGGCCAACATCCCCCTAACCCCTTCCCCTTCCTTCTACATGAGTGTTCCCCTCCCCATCCTCCCCCCATTACCGCCCTCACCCCAAGAATCCCATTCACTGGGGTATAGCCTTGGCAGGACCAAGGGCTTCCCCTTCTACTGGTGCCCTTAGTAGGCTATTCATTGCTATCTATGTAGTTGGAACCCAGAGTCAGTCCATGTACAGTCTTTGGGTAGTGGCTTAGTCCCTGGAAGCTCTGGTTGGTTGACATTGTTGTTCATATGGGGTCTCAAGCCCCTTCAGCTCTTTCAGTCCTTTCTCTGATTCCTTCAACAAGGGGTCCTGCTCTCAGTTCAGTGGTTTGCTGCTGGCACTCACTTATGTATTTGCTGTATTCTGGCTATGTCTCTCAGGAGAGATCTACATCCGGTTCCTGTCAGCCTGCACTTCTTTACTTCATCCATCTTATCTAGTTTGGTGGCTGTATATGTATGGGCCACATGTGGGGCAGGCTCTGAATGGGCGTTCCTACAGCCACTGTTCTAAACACTGCCTCCCTATTCCCTGCCAAGGGTATTCTTGTTCCCCTTTTAAAGAAGAAGTGAAGCATCCACATTTTGGTTATCCATCTTGAGTTTCATGTGTTCTGTGCATCTAGGGTAATTCGAGCATTTGGGCTAATATCCACTTATCAATGAGTGCATACCATGTGTGTTTTTCTGTGATTGGGTTACCTCACTCAGGATGATGTTTTCAGTTCCATCCATTTGCCTACGAATTTCATGAAGTCATTGTTTTTTGATAGTTGAGTAGTATTCCATTGTGTAGATGTACCACATTTTCTGTATCCATTCCTCTGTTGAAGGGCATCTGGGTTCTTTCCAGCTTCTGGCTATTATGAATAAGGCTGCTATGAACATAGTGGAGCACATGTCTTTGTTATATGTTGGGGATTCTTTTGGGTATATGCCCAAGAGAGGCATAGCTGGGTCCTTAGGTAGTTCAATGTCCAATTTTCTGAGGAACCTCCAGACTGATTTCCAGAATGGTTGTACCAGTCTGCAGTCCTGTCAGCAAGGGAGGAATGTTCCTCTTTCTAAAACAATTTTAATTGTAGAAACAATTCTTGTTATCCAAAATAACAACAACCAAGAGGAAAGCATAATATAACAAAACCTTAGGGGTTCATCAAAAATGTTTCTAAGAGGGACGTTGATACCAAATGCTATCAAGGGACTACATACACTGCCTCAGCACTTACGAGTGCATACTGCTCTCACACAGAACCTGAGTTTCTTCACATTTTTCTCAGTGCACATACTGGACAATTCCAGTTTTAGGGAGACCAATAACTCTTCTGGCATCTGTATATATGTGCACATCGATACACATGCACATTAATAAAATATGACGCATATTTTAAATAGATACATCAAAAACTAGAGGAGCAATCACAAAGATGCCGTGAATATCACATATGGCTGACCCTCTATTTTGAACCACTGATCTATCATGCCTTCTTTCGTTCTTTCTTTCTTTTTTATACGATGGGGGTACTTTAACCCCATTCAATATTTAACGTTATGTCATACATTGCAAGCTGTAAACTTTCATTTACCAGGTAATAGGGTATCTGTAATGGTTAATAGAGATAATCAACTTAATTCACCTGAGAGTTATCTAAGAAAACACAAAAACATAAAAACATATATATGTATGTATATATATTTCCTGTAAGGTAATTTCAGGAAAGATTAAGTAAGGCACGAAATGTGTCATGACCATGACCATGGATAGCGTCACTCTTCAGGCGTGAAGCCTAGAAGATTAATCAATTAACAAATGAAGTTAGTGTGGAGGCTTGCCTTCCTTCTGGTTCGCAGATGTCATGATGTGAGATGCATTTCCTTCCTTCCATGTCATAACGAATAGAAACAGCAAAAGAACATTAGCCAAGACAAATTATCCTGACTTTAAGTAGTTCACTTCAGACGTAGTTGGAAGGTTTCTTGAGCCTGTGTGAGAGAAAAGCAAAGTCAACTGGGTGCTCTCTCTCCTCTCTGAACCAGCCGGCTTCACCCCAGCAACTGACTCCTGAGTCTTCATTGGTCAAATTGAACAGTTGCGATTCTGGTTTTAAAATTTAGCTTTCAAAATTAGTTTTCTGGCTATTATGCTTAGTCCTTAATAAGAAACTAAATTAGATAAAAATACAATAGAGAATAATTTAAAAAAAAAGACCTGACTTTATCCTGTTCTCTATTTTCCCTTGTCAGTATCATTTTAGGCTTAACCCACTTTCCCCACCTCATTACTAAATTTCAAGCATGAATTCAGAGACCTGGGATTAAAATAAAATTGATACAGTCGTTGTTCCTGGGAATTAACTCTTATTTTACACTATAACCTGTTAATTGAAGTAATGTTTTAACTGTGACAAAGAATACACAAGACTACTGTTTTAACTATTGCAAGTGCACTGGACAAACCTGTAGGTGTTCTCTGGACCAGCACTACTGATAGTAACCTGTGCATTTTCCCAAACTGAAACGGAGCGGCATGAGCCAAATACCAAACCTCCTTCCCCTCTCCGCCATGAACTAATTACTTAAAAGCTGTCCCTTCCAAAAAATTGTTGTTAAGTTACCTATTTCTAAATTTTCTAACTTACTTAATTTGCTACCAGGGTAAATAAATATGGACTGGATGTTCCTTTTATATATGGAACTAGCCCAGAAGCCAAGCAGGGTTGACGCATATTTATAAAGAAGCCTGCACGATTCTCCGTGATATTAGTTGGTTTCCTGAGTGACAGAGTCTTGTTGCATCATATGTTTTATCTTTCATCCAAATTCCAATTAAATGTGCAAAAGGACACAAGCTGTATTTTCATCTCAGAGGTTATTGGAAAAATATGTCAGTCTGACAATTTAAAATAAAGATTGAAATGAAATGCTGCTTTCTTTCATTTCATCTCAGATTTTAAGGACTTAGATGAACATATTTGAGAATTTATTAAATATGAAAGTGACGGTAGCTTGATTATTCTTAAAACCTGGATAAATTCTTATGGCTGTATCTACTTAGAACTGTTCTGGTTTTATTTCTTTCTGTCTTCTCTGTCATGTTCATTATACTCCTCTCTTCCCCTGACCTGGAAGTTCACAAGTTTCCTATGGTTTTCTCCATTACTCTTTGGCTTGAAAATCTCACTTTTTCCTGTTTCAATTATCTCTCTGTGGGGGGAAAGTATCTTTATAAGTCAATATTTCTTAGTTTTTAACTCACAATTCTGCGTTTGAAAAGATCTGCAGATGTGATCTACTATTACCTTAAACAAAATGTTTATTATCGGACTCAATTATTTTTCCATTAACTCTGTGCCACCCCATCCACTGACTGATGATGATGATGGTGGTGTGCTGGCTAGTCTTATGTCAAATGGACACACAAACTAGAGTTATCGAGAAAGAAGGAACCTCAACTGAGGAAATGCCTCCATAAGATCCAACTGTAAGACATTTTTCTTAATTAGTGATTAATGGGAAAGGCCATGCCCATTGTGAGTGGTGCTATCCCTGGGTTCTAGCCACGGGGAGCAAGACAGTAAGCAGTGCACTTTCATGACTCTTCATCAGCTCCTGCCCCCGGGTTCCTGCCCTGTGTGAGGTCCTGTCCTGACTTCCTCTGATGATGAACAGCAACATGGAAGTGTGAGCCGAATAACCCTTCCCTCCCAGCTTGCTCTTGGTGTTTCGTCACAGCAGTTGAATAAACCCTTTCCTCCCCAGCTTGCTCTTGGTGTTTTGTCACAGCAGTTGAATAAACCCTTTCCTCCCCAGCTTGCTCTTGGTGTTTCGTCACAGCAGTTGAATAAACCCTTTCCTCCCCAGCTTGCTCTTGGTGTTTCGTCACAGCAGTTGAATAAACCCTTCCCTCCCCAGCTTGCTCTTGGTGTTTCGTCACAGCAGTTGAATAAACCCTTCCTTCCCCAGCTTGCTCTTGGTGTTTTGTCACAGCAGTTGAATAAACCCTTCCTTCCCCAGCTTGCTCTTGGTGTTTTGTCACAGCAGTTGAATAAACCCTTCCCTCCCCAGCTTGCTCTTGGTGTTTTGTCACAGCAGTTGAATAAACCCTTCCCTCCCCAGCTTGCTCTTGGTGTTTCGTCACAGCAGTTGAATAAACCCTTTCCTTCCCCAGCTTGCTCTTGGTGTTTCGTCACAGCAGTAGAAATCCTAGCGAAGACAGATGGATGAGTGGATGAGTTGGTTGACTAATCTCAGGATAGGACCAGAGCCTGGCACACCCTAAGCATATGCTCTCTAACCACTGAGCTCCTGGGACTGCCCCCTTCAATAAGGCTCCTTGTCATTATCCACGTTTTACACTTCATGGCAATTCTCTTTCTAGTCAAAGGGTCACCAAGACCTTTTTTTGTCCATTTCCAGAACATCCGTCCCTTTGCAATGGCAAGTAAAAAGTTGCTCGTTACAGCCAGAAGACAATAGTAGAAACAGCATTTAGGAGAGTTCTCAAAGCAAAGCCTCCCCTATAACAATGAAAGCAAAGAGCTTTTATTAGAGATCTCATACATGATCACATGAGAAAGACATCACATGATATAGAGATCTCATACATGATCACATGAGAAAGACATCACATGATATAGAGATCTCATACATGATCACATGAGAAAGACATCACATGATATAGAGATCTCATACATGATCACATGAGAAAGACATCACATGATATAGAGATCTCATACATGATCACATGAGAAAGACATCACATGATATAGAGATCTCATACATGATCACATGAGAAACACATCACATGATATAGAGATCTCATACATGATCACATGAGAAAGACATCACATGATATAGAGATCTCATACATGATCACATGAGAAAGACATCACATGATATAGAGATCTCATACATGATCACATGAGAAAGACATCACATGATATAGAGATCTCATACATGATCACATGAGAAAGACATCACATGATATAGAGATCTCATACATGATCACATGAGAAAGACATCACATGATATAGAGATCTCATACATGATCACATGAGAAAGACATCACATGATATAGAGATCTCATACATGATCACATGAGAAAGACATCACATGATATAGAGATCTCATACATGATCACATGAGAAAGACATCACATGATATAGAGATCTCATACATGATCACATGAGAAAGACATCACATGATATAGAGATCTCATACATGATCACATGAGAAAGACATCACATGATATAGAGGCATATTCCTCAGTACACACAGCTGGAAGTCATGCTAAACCCTACATAGATTTTTCAAAAATAGAGGGCAGAACTGCCCCATGGCAATAGAATGGAGCATCCCAGTGATAATATGAGTAAAGTTTACTATAGATTGCCAAGAAGGAATGAGTTTGGGAGCTGTTTTAAAGTTCTTCTAGTTTGCCTCAAGAAGGCCTTATCTGAAACAGAAAAACAACAATAAAGGACTGTTAATTGATTAACACTAATTCTAAAAGGTGAAGCTGTTCTCTTTCCCCCACAGCACAATAATAATATTTTAAACATAATCTCCTTTATGTCTATGTACTTTGGACAACACTGCCAGGTTCTTTTATCATTAAGCAAATATTTGAGTGCTTATTACACGTCAAGACCTCTTGACATTAAGGATATAATAATCGACAAAGTTATGATTCTGCTTGCCTATATTCTTGTGAAGCAGAGGAATCATAATTGACAAAAAAAATGGTGTTCTAAGTGATGACAACTACGAAAGAAAAATGAAGAAAGAGGATGAGGTTCAGGGGATGTAGCTGGAGGTAGAGAGCCGACCTAGGATGTACAAGCTACTGGATTTTGTCTCCAGCACCTCAGATGCTCAAAGCATAGGTTGTAGGGAGGTTGAGAGTCTGGATAAGGTAGTGCAGACAAGTTCTTCTGCACAAGTGGCGTTTAAGTGAAACCATGAATGAAGAGTGCAGTAGATGTGTGGGGAAGAGCTTCCAAGCAAACTGTCAAAGTAATTAAAGATGAACTTTTGTGAAATTCATGTGGATACTGTGATGGTTTACATATGCCTGGCCAAGGGAGTGGCACTATTAGGTGTGATGGTTTGCATATGCTTGGCCCAGGGAGTGGCACTATTAGATGGTGTGACCTTGTTGGAGGAAGTGTGTCACTGTGGGGGTGGGCTTGGAGACCCCCTCCTAGCTGCCTGACAATGCTCAATCTGTTTCTGGCTTCCTTCGGGTGAAGATGTAGAACTCAGCTCCTCCTGCATCATTCCTGCCTGGATGCTGCCATGTTCCCGCCTTGATGATAATGGACTGAACCTCTGAACCTGTAAGCCAGCCCCAATTAAATGTTGTCCTTTATAAGACTTATATTGATCTGGTATTTGTTCACAGCAGTAAAACCCTAACTAAGACAGATATGTTCTCAGAGGCTGGCACAATTTTGAGAAATGTGACATTTATCTCTGAATGGCTAGATGTAGAAAGACTTTTCCCTCCAGGCTGAAGAAAGAAGGTCTTTGATATAATTTGTTTTCTCTTCAGTTCATCTGGTCTTTAACTGTTTTATTCATTTCTTTCCACTTAGTTTTCAGAGATTTCCTCTTTGAGGACCTCGATCATATTCATGAAGGCTGGTTTAAGGCCGTTGTCTTGTACTGTGTCGCAATACTCAGGACTTAATGGAGACATTGCTCTGGCTGCTATTGAGTGCTGATATCTAGGCATCTGGTCCTGAGATAATCATTCTAGGTACTGATATCTGACCTTGTCTTTGTTGTGTGGGTGTTTTGTTCCCTGGTTTCTGTTTCCTCTGGAGAGTATGGTGGCTGTGTGTTGCCTAATAAGAAATTCTTCCAAGATTCTGATAGGTGGTGGCACTGTGGGTTCCAGTAAATATGATTCTGGATAACCAGAGATGACACTTAGGAATGGATATGGGCTAGGCATATGTGTTCAACAATAGTAGAAAACAAGCACTAATATATTGTCTCATAAAATGACTATTAAGCTAACTAGGGATTAAAAAAATACATGTCATTCATATCACTAGGTTTTTTTTTTACAACCATCACAGACATTACAAGTCAAAGACAATAAGGAGAAAAAAACACCTCCAAATCTTCCTCAACATAGTACTATTGTTGGAAATTACCAGGGACTTTCACCTAGGGTGCTCATGTTACAGGAAATTTGGGGTTCCTTCTTAGGATTTCTACTCTTCTTAATAAAATAATTTAAAAACAGATTCAGAAGGAAGCTTGAGAAAATCTTATTAAAGTTAAAAATAAAAACTACAGGGATAGCTCAGCAGCTGCCTGAGGATGAGAGGGAGAAAAGAGGAAACGCCTTTTGAGCTAGGTGTGGATGTTAGCAATGGAGTCAGGCCAATTACCGAATGGCAGAAACTGAGAATGGGAAAGGGGAATTTGGAAGCAGAGTGAGAAATGCCAGAGGGTCCAATAAAGCATGCCCAGGATATGGCAAGTATTTAAAAGAGAACGAGGAAAAAGAGCAAAGAAAGAAGATTAAATGTATGTTGGTAAGAGGAGCAAGCATAAGGGTCCAGTAAGTCCAACTTTGTCTTCAGGGTATTTGCACAAACTTTGGTCTTAAATAGAAAAAGAAATAGGGTGGGAGAGAGAATGCATAATTAAATAGTCCTGGTCAAGGTGTGGTCCTCACTTTTACTATATTAACTCAGGTCCTGCAAGGTGGTCCAGAAGAAGTTATTAATCACTGATTTGCCCAAAGGAAGTGATTTAGTTTCTTTCTTTATGGGAACTGTACCTTAAGGTACAGTTCAAAGTATAGTCCATTATAGTGCAGAAGACAAGGCAACAAAAGCTTGAAGCAGCTAATCATTGTATCCATCGATCAAGAAATAAAGCAAAGAACGCTTGCCAGTGCTCAGTTTGCGTCCTCCATTTTATGTAGTCCAGGAGTCAAGCCAGGGAATGATGCCACCCAGAGTGGACAGGTCTTCCCACTTCAGTTATTGTAATTATGATAATTCCCCCCAGAGACATGTCCAGAAGCCCATCTCCAGGGATTCAAGAATCTGTCAAGTTGAAATTAGTAAAACAACACAGGCGCCAATCCAGGTCTGACAAGATGATCTGCCCCAGAGTATCCAGTTAAGACCACTTTTGTTCAATGTAGAATCATTATAGACATCTTTGCTTAAAAAAGAACTGAGCCATGGTATATACTGTGCAAGATGGATTTCAGAGTGATTGCAAGGCCTTACAGTATCAGTTCTGGGGGGAAATGCTCTTTGTCCTTAATCTTTATTTCTACATCCATTTGTCCAAAGAATCACACAATGGTCAAATGCTCTAAATTCATTAGACAAAAACAGAGATACATAGATCTAAAGTATCCAATCAAATGATTTGTGACCTATGTATGTCCCTAAGATAACCAGAGCAGATTACCTCAGGGATTTCAACCAAAGACACAGAAGAAATCTGTTCATGAAATTAGAAACTGTAGCTAGGTCTTAGAGAGTTGGAGTTGGACCAGCAGCTAAGAGTCCTACGTAAAGTAAATTAGCTAAAATGTCTGAAGAGGAAACAGAGAGACTCTGGCACACCGAGAGGTGGGGAGTGGTTGCTGTGAACTTCAGTGAGTTACAAGCATGTGGATGTTCTCCAAGCTTCCTACTATATCTAGGGAAAAAAGAAAGAGGAAAGGGTGAGCACTGAGGGGAGGGAGGGAATATTTTCAATGCTTCAACTCGCTTAGCAACCAAAGAAACCAAACTGAAGTCACTACTCTGAGACTGACCCTTGTTAACCAAAATCATCAAAATCATCAAATCGTTAATTTTTAATTATGTATCAAAAATTCTTTGTGGTTAAATAAAAGATCTTAAAAATAGTGATATTTGGATTTTAATTATAATATAATAACAATTTCTATTTAATCAGTAAAATATACCTCTGAAAGTATCCTTCTCAGCAAAAGGCCAAAAATCAACCTATTTTAAAATAGTCATACAAGATAAACTTTTTTTCTTTTTCTTTAAATGGAGTGGGGAAGGTGGAAACAGTACCTCTGGAGTGAACTTAAATGTCAGGAATAAGTTAGCAAGCCCAGACAGAAGAATGAAAAGGCATGCCACCCTTAGGCTTCACAACACTAGGAATTTGTAATTCAGTGTCCTAAAGACCAACTCTTGTCTTGTATGTCTGCAGAATACTTTTAATGTCAATCAAGCATCAATCAAGAGATTTCATCACTTTAAAAATTGTTTTAATTACTCCTCAAGAACTATGAAATCTGGCATTGTGGTTTGAATAAAAATGGCTCCCACTGGCCCATAGTGAGTGGAACTATTAGGAGTTGTGGCCTTGAGGAGTAGGCATAGCCTTGTTGGAGGATTTGTGTCATTGCAGGAAGGCTTTGAAAGCGGCTCACTGTCTGTTCCTACTGCCTGCAGATGCAGATGTAGAACTCCAGTACCATGTTTGCCTGCATGCCACCAGCTTCCTTCCATAATGGGCTAAACCTCTGAACTGTAAGCCAGCCAATGAAATGTTTTCCTTTATAAGAGTTGCCTTGATCATGGTATCTCTTCACAACAATATAAGCCCTAACTATGACACCTGGGAACACAGAGGTTGCCTCACTTCTAGTAAAAGTCCCTTCTAGAAAGCAACAGCCCCACATCCTATCTCACCATACAGGACCCAGTTTTCTCAATGCTCCTGACCAGATTTTCTTGGGATACGAGATACCAATCCCTGTTTTGTCGATGTAGACCTTCCAATTTCCAAATGTGTACAACCAACTTATAAGTGGTTTATACAGGGCAGGCTCAGATATATAACATCAACCAGCAATTCACTATACCCAAACCAAAACACAAGCTATGGGACTTTGAATGAAAATGAGAATGCCCCCCATAGGTCCATATATTCAAATGCTTAGTCACTAGGGAGTGGAATTGTTTAAGAAGGATCAGAAATCAAGGACTTGTTAGAAGAGGTGTGCCACTAGGAGTGAGCTTTGAGCCTCTCTCTGTATGTGTCTCTGTCTCTTTCTATCTCTATCTCTTTCTCTGTCTGCCTCTCTGTCGCTGTTTCTCTGTCTCTATCTCTCTGTCTCTGTGTCTCTGTCTCTGCCTCTCTCTCCCTCTCCCTCTCCCCCTCTCCTTCTCCTTCTCTGTCTCTCCCTGCTGCCTGTGCATCAAATACAAAGCTTTCAGCTACTTCTCTATTCTCTAGCACCATGCTTATAAGCTTTCCACCATAATCATAGACTCACCCTCTAAAACTGTAAGCAAGCCCTGAATCAAAAGCTTTCTAAGAGTTACCTTGGTCAGAGGGCTTCATCACAGCCATAGTAACCCTAAGACACCAACTACAGGTCATTTGATCTATTTAGCTAACCACTCTGTAAAGGCAAGTTCTCTTCAATCCTTCGTTTATTTTTCCTGTAATAAAATCCTACTAAGAACTGCTTCCACCTTACCGTCTAGGGAAGAAAGAAGGAATATTCAAATTGTAAGATCTATTTTCACATACACAGAAGTGTACGTGTGTCTTACAATTGGGCAGGGTCTCACTACATAGTTAGTCCTGGTCAGCCTAATGCTGAGCTATGCTGGCTTCAAACTTAGAGTTCTATCTGCCTCCAAGTGCTAAAATTCTTTTTTAATTAACTAATTATTTTATTTACATTTCAAATGTTGCCCCTCTTCCTGTTTTCCCACTTTCTGAGTTTTTCACCCCATCCACCCTCCCCTTTGCTTCTGAAAGAGTGCTCCCCCAACACCCACCCAACCCTGCCTCACCCCCACTAGCATCTCCCTTCCCAGGGCATCAAGTTTCTGCAGGATTAAGCACATCCTCTCCCACTGAGGCCAGACAAGGCAGTCCTTGTTACATATGTGACAGGGGCCATGGACCAGCCCATGTATGCTCTTTGGTTGGTAGCTTAGTCTCTGGGAGCTCTGAGGGGTCTGGTTGGTTGATATCATTGTTCTTCCTATGGGGTTGCAATCCCCTTTAGCTCCTTCAATCCTTCCCCTAACTCTTCCATAGGGGTCCCCGGCCTCAATCCAATGGTTAGCTCTAAGTATTTGTGTCTGTCTCAGTTAGCTGTTGGTAGATCCTCTCAGAGGACAGCCATGCTAGGCTCCTGTCTGCAAGCACAACGTTGGCATCAGTGATAGTGTCAGAGTTTGGTGCCTATGCATGGGATAGATCCCAAGATGTCACTGGATGGCCTTTCCTTCAGTCTCTGCTCCATTTTTGTCCCTGCGTTTCCTTTAGACAGGAACAATTCTGGGTCAAAAATTTTAAAGACTGATGGATGGCCCTGTGCCTCAACTGGATATATGCCTGGTTACCTCTGGGTAAATGTTGCACTAAAAGATAATTTGGAAGAGAGTTATGTTGTCTTTACTTGCCAACATCATCTAAGATGATAGATTTGCTCAGGGGGAAAAAATAACTTTTTCAAAAACTGTTTGAATTTAGGGAATTGTTTTATCAGTAGCCCTAAGTACCATAAAATGAATTCTGCCACAGCCATTTTTTCTGTTACAAAATTGCCCATGATTCAGTATTATAAAAATTATATTTAGCTCAAAACAAGTTGCCAAATCTAAGCAATAATGGGGAGAAAATTCTAATTACCTAACTGGGAGAAAAGCACTAAACTTAGCATGTTTTAAAAAGAACCATATAAAAACACAGAATACTTAAAATTGTCTTTTGGAAAAATAAGACAAAACAATGAACTAATACATCTCTACAATAGAGTTATGAGAAAAAAACAGACCCACTGCCTGTCAACAGGTAGGCAATTCAATCCAATCCATCCACCTGGATAAGGCAGCCCTAACAACCACCAACGGTTGCCTGGGTTTCAAAAAATAGGCATGGTGGTTGCCATGGTGACAATATGCCTCTTTTGGAACCTGGAACTCAGTAGTACTAGGTATTTATGAGCTTCATAACACCAGTGCCTCCTCCCACACTCTGAATCATAGCTCAGGCTTTATAACTTCATCAAATCTGATTTCATACTGACTTTTGTAAGTCAACAATGTTCCTTTAGCAATATGAGTACATAAATGTCAAAAAAAAATCTAGTTCACTTAACACGTTAAGTGCACATACTCAATGGACAATTAATGTTAAGTGCCTTAAAGTTCTGTGGCACTATTGGAAACTGCTGTTTTCTTATTGTACTTGGGCATGATCGTTTCTTATTAATTCATTTCTTAGCTTATAGTTATAGGTAACAGTATTCCTATCTCTAATAAGAAAGTAAAAATTGAAACATAACTCTTAGAAACACCTTTAAGTAAAATATCTTTTATTTAAGTAACATTCTTAATTATTAAAGCCTAGCCCAAAAAGGCATCATATTGGTAGTAAAACACTAAGGAAAAAAATATCAGTTACAAATCACAATTTCACAATTTTTTCTCTTTATTTTTATATATTTTATTTATTTTTTTATTTATTATTTATTTATTGATTGATTGAGACAGGGTTTTTCTCTGTAGTCCTAACTGTTCTGTAGACCAGGCTGGTCTCCAACTCAAGATCTGGCTGTCTCTGCCTCCTGAGAGCTGGAATTGAAGGTATGTATCACCAACGGCCATGTTCACAATTTTTTGATGCATTTTGGTGATGTGCATCTAATAGACTGCCAATGATATCATGCTGCTACTTCTGAATTTCCTTTCACTCAGTTGTTAGTTTGAATTAAAGAAGAGCACATTTATAACAACCTGAACTGAAAACAATCTAGACATCTATCAATTACTGATTGGACATAACCAAAAAAAATGCAGAATGGAATATTTTCAACATAAAGAAACATGTAACATATTATAAATGAACCTCAAAACATTATAAGTAAAAGAAACTGGAGAGTCATATATTGTATAATTTCATCTGAAATGCCCAAAATAGGCAATGCAGACAAAAATATACACAATGGTCTGGGAAATGGTTGAAGTGAGGATTAGCCAAATATGGAACCTTATTTGTGGACTGAAAATGTTCTGAATCTGATTTATTGTGATGGCTGCATCATTCGACAAAATTACTAAAGATCATCCAGTTACACGTTTGGAACAGAAAGTTTTGTGGCATGTAAAATACATCTCAATGAAAAGGTAGCTGTGTCTTTTTAAGAGCCAAAGACCAGGGCTGCAGAAATCCCTTCCCCGATGAGAAAGCAGAGAGCAAACACGTCACGCAACACATTTAAAGTTCTCCCGGCTCCATCACAACAGCAAACGCAGAAAAGGACTGAAGCTCAGTTTCACCTTTCCACTCATTTTACTAAAATGGCTTAGTGATTTTTTTTAATTTACACCTTATGGATCAAATGTTCTTTCGTACATATTTTAATGCATTGTTTACTCTTTTTTCTCCCCCACCTTTTCTTTCTCCATAATCCCTCCCACTCTTCACAGATGCTCTTCCAAAATTCATGCTTTTTGGTTTTGTTTTGTGATCACTGTAGCCCGGAGAGCGCCCCCTGCCTGTAATACAACTGAAAACAATAACTGTTCCTCCCCCAGAATCCATCAGTTTTCAAGGGTAAGATAGAGAAAACTTTTTAAAAATTAAAAAAAAAACTATAGAAAAATTTATTTGAAATAGGATTCTGCAAGTACCAGAATTAGAGAAGCAATGATTCAAATATATAAAACATTCATGATTAAATAGTAATTTGCAGAAAAAACAAATCCAAGAAAAATCCATCTGACATCTTCCATGTTACTAGTTCTTTTTTAAAGAAAGCTTCTTAAGTCTACAGAATAATACAAATAACTGTAGATACAATAATGGAAAAGGTAGTTAACCACCATTTTAACGTGATTCAGGCAAGAATTATGAATTGTTGTCAGACCTACTAAGTGTATGGCTAGAGGAAGAGGAGGACATTTAAGAAAACAAACCAAAATGCTTCCCAGATTACATAATGGAGGAAAACAAAATTTAAAATTACATAAAGAAATACAAGTGTGGCCCTTAATTGGATCCTAGTTTATACAAAGCAGCTATAAAACCTATTTTGGGAAATAATTGTAATTTAAATATGGAATGTTAGTAAATATTCAAATATTTTTGCCACCTGTAATGTCATCTTTGCAATCTGTTTTTATGGAGGTTGTATTAGTAGGGGTTTCTCTAGCATCACAGAACTTATTAAAATTCCATATACATATGGAACTTACAGGGATGACTGCAGTATAACTAACCCAACAATGGGCAGCTGTGCCCGTTGGTCTTCTGTATATTCTGGAATTCCAAAGTAGGCTCCAAAGCCAGTGAAGGAATGAATGTGCTAGCAAGAGAGGGCATTCAGGCAAAGAGCAAAACTGCCTTCTTCCATGTAATATAGACTTCCAGCCGAAGTTGTGGCCCAGATTAAAGGTATGTCTTTCACCCTCAAGATCCAAATCAGAGGTTTGTCTTCCTACCTCAAAGGTCCCAACTAGAAGTGAATTTACCCACTTCAAACCAAGCCACACTTTCACAAGTGTGCCCTCCATTTCTGGATCGTAGTTCACTCCAGATAAGAGTCAAATTGGCATCCAAAAATAGCTGTAACAGGTGTACACTAAAGCGAAGCTCCAAAGTCTGTCTCTCTTCAAAACACTTCAATGACTTTGAAGCGGAAATTCAAATCCAAGCCTTATTTTCCTAATTTACTGTTGCCACTTAATGTTCACTGAATGCTTATAAAACAGTAATTACATCGAAATTTACAGGCGAGGGTTCAAAGAAGTGACCTACCTGGAATACATTTTTTATTCAAAGTACCAACTGAGCTGACGTAAATTTAAAGGTAAAGGGATACTATTATTATCTTACTAGGTTCATGACACCAAAATGTATAAAAGAAACGAGAACGGAAAGGTCCGCTGTCATATCATAGGGCTAAAAACATCTAGAATAGGTAGTTGCTTAGTGTAAGAGATTGTTCCAACAATTTGAAGCAGTAGACATAAAATCTCTTAACCCTTTCCGATATCGCTGCTTCCTACAACTTGAGTGAGCTACTTCTCATGCTGAGAACTCACAGGGTTGTTTTAAAAATCCCTTTCTTTGGGATCACCAAACTAAACAAAGGGTTCTCTCCGACTTGTTTTTAGGAGTATCAGATAATACTAAAATATTTACTTTAATTCATGTTACTTTTGTATTCAGGGGCGTGTTGTTACAGAGGTGAATGTACACTGGTGCACTGACCATCTGTGTCTACAGCTCTCTTCAAAAACACTTAAATGATTTTATGAAACTGAAAATTAAAACCTGTCTTAACTTCCTAATTTGATGTTACCTCTAAATGATCGTTAGCTAGTAATAAAACACACTAATTACACAGAACTTCTGCAGACAAGGGTTCAGAGAGCCTTTATGCCTGGGTACCAGCCTTAAAGACGAAAATCGTTAGCCATTTTTTTCCCTGCCCCTCTAAACGCGAAGGATGGCGTTGTCGTCACTCGTTCCTCATTGGGGAGTGGGCGGCCTCTGCACGTCGGCCTCTGCACGTCGGTCCGCGTGCCGCCACGACCCGCCTTTCGGTAGCCGATTTTGTCCTACTCTGAACAAGTAAGATGGGAAAAGATGCTGCGTGCCGGCCCTCGGGAGCCGCGACCTCAGTTCAGCGAATGAAAAAGCGTCGGGTCTTCGCGCAGCACGCCGGGGTTCCGCCACGAGCACGCTGGAAGGGCCAGACCTACCCCGCGAGGGACGCTCTGAGTGGTTCCGCCCCCCACGCCCTAGCCACGCCCTCCGGTTTGCTGACGTCCTGGATCACGTGCCACGAGATCCAGGCAACCAGGAGCTCCCCGGTTCCGGAAGTCGGGCCAGGCTCCGCCCGTCGCCGCCGACGTCACGCTCAGTCCCTACCACTACGGTGCCTCCGCGTCCGAGTACGGGGAGAGCCGCGGTTTCCTCCGAAGCAGCGCGGCCGCTTCCGGGCCCCCGGTCCGTTCGAGCGAGGATTTTGAGGTTGTTGACTGGCTGGCCGGGGAACACTTGCGTGCGGTACAGAAAGCCGGAGGCGCGCAGGCCTTCCCGCCCAAGCCTTTCCCCCTCTCAGCCACTCGTGGTGCACTTGGTTCCGCCGAAGCGCACGACGGTTCCGCCCCCTTCTTCCTTGTCATTGATGTTGTTGTTCTTGTCAGTGCCGCAGCCCCGACCGCCGGGAGCGCGAACCCGAGCCGGGGCCGCCCGGGTGGTGCGGTGGCGGCGGCGGCAGCGGCTGCGGCTGCGGCAGCTGCGCCGGCTGCGGGGGCTGCTGCGAGGACTGCGCGGGCGGTCGGGGACGGGCGGCCGGCGGCGGAGCCGGATGGCTCTGTGCGGGCAGGCGGCCGGCGCCGCGTCGCTGCCCAGCGAACTCATCGTGCACATCTTCTCCTTTCTGCCGGCGCCCGACCGGCTGCGGGCCTCGGCCTCCTGCTCGCACTGGCGGGAGTGCCTCTTCTACCCAGCCCTGTGGCCCCAGCTCCGCATCTGCCTCCGCGTCTCGCCAGCGGAGCAGCCGCGGCTCGAGTTTCTCATGCGCAAGTGCGGCTGGTTCGTACGGGAGCTACGGGTTGAGTTCGCCGCGGAGAATTATCTGAGCGGAGGCGGCGGCCCGGGCGACGGTGGCGGAAGCGGCGGGGGCACCGACACGGGCAACGGAGGGGAAGAAAGTGAGGCCCTGCAACTCTCCTCCCGCTGGCTAGAAGTGCTGCGCATCTACTTGGAGCTGGTGTTGTGCGTGCTGCTCAGCATCCGGAACAACAGGTAGGCTTGCGTGGGGACCACGAGGGTCGTCTCCCCTTCCTCTCGCCTTGGGAAGATCCCGTGGGGGTGTGCCGGCCGGCTTCAGGGTGGCCTTGTGTCGGTGCAACTATCGGTCCTGACCGGACTGTTTCCGGAGACAAGAGATGATAATGGGACTTGGCGAGACACTTTATCAAACGATGTTCCTAGAGCGTCTCAGGCATGGTTTCATTCATCCGTTCTTGGCAATGGGATAGAGCTACTGGGCAATGTCATTACTTTATGCGTGGGAAAGTTGTGAGGCGTCTACAAAAAATAAGACAGTTTTCTGATTCTGAATTTGACCATTGGCGATAGGTAATTCATAGTGACGAGGTGAGTAATTTTCCTGCTGATGTCCCTGACTACAAGAATCATAAGAAATCTTTAACAGTCCTTTCCCTACCTGAAATAGTTCTATTAGCCTGGACCATGCCCAAAACTGGGAAGAGTGCTAGTTAAAATCATTGAGGGAGAAAATTGTCAGACTTGAAGCTTCAGCCCATGCACCATCAAACTGAACTTACTCCCAATGATTAACACAAAAGTAATGCAACATAACTTGGGATGGAGTAAAGGAGCTGGGCAGACTGGGGGTGGAGGTAAGTATAAAACTGTCATTTCGAATCAGGACTTTTATTATAATTCCACCTAGAGCTCATAACCCGTATTCGGACTCCAGGGCAGACTCCATATCCTATCAGTATTTCTCTTTTGTCCCATGAAAGTCTAGTGCCTGTCCAACCATACTTATATTTTCTGTATCTGAATATTTATTCCAACCTTACAGTGGCACTCCTAATTCGGAAGAAAAATAAGTGCAGCACAAATAATTTAGTGGTTTGACATTCCAACATTGCTAGGGTCAAGGCAGAAAATATTGTCCCACTTTGCAGACCAGAAATGGGTGCTTAGTAGGACAAGTGATGTACAATGTTATATGGCACTGTTTTTCTCTAAGCAGTGTCCTTCCTTTCACTTTGTGTTAAATAGGGTTGAGAATGGATTGTGATTAATGCTAAGCCAAATATGTCTTATGTATAGACTACATTTTTTTTTCCATGATCTATAATTAAATCAAGAGTTTAAGCAAGGGTGGTGGTGGCATTTGCCTTTAATCCTAGCACTTTGGGGGGCAGAAGCAGGGGAATCTCTGACTTCGAGGACAGCCTGGTCTACAGAGTGAGTTTCAGGACAGCCAGGGTTACACAGAGAAACCCTGCTTCAAGTAGGTTAAGCTACATTATAGCATCATATTGTATATGGACGCCAGGATGATACAGATCTGGAATCCCAATATGTGGGAGCTAGAAGCAGGGAACTTAGGAGTTCAAGGTCATCCATCATCTTCTGCATAGCAAGTCCAAGGCCAGCATGAGCTTTGTGAACTCCTGTCTCAAGAAACAAAACAATACAAAAAAAATTGTTTATGGGAACTTTTTTCCAGGGCCCTGTTTCATAAGCTTTTCACATGAAGCCATTCCACTTTCTTGCTTTAATTTATTTGTCAGAATTAACTAAGGCTAAAATTTTTCTTAACCAGGTTGGGGGCTTTCTCTCAAGATTTGAGCATAGCTAGAGACCAGCTGATGTGTTCTGAGTCATCCAGCCCCTGCAAAAAGAGGTTGGGGGTGGGGTGGGGCGGGAGCATAGTGCCTTTGATTCAAGTAAGAACTTTCCACAGTGCCTAGCTTTTCTCAGTGTTTTTAATAAACTATGGGTGGATCTATAGCATGTATACACAATAGTACGGTACTACATTTTATCTTTAGTTCTTTTCCTTTCATCTTTACCATTTAAGTCTCTGTCCTAATGTACTTGTTTGTGAAGTTCTGTGTGTCTGCTCTTCTGAGTCTGCTATCACTTCTCTGCTAACAACTGTCAGTTGTCCGTGATTGTGAGTTTTTCCTTCCATCTGCTATAGTGAGTACACTGATGCTTTGGTAGCGTGTTCATTATGTATGTTTATATTATTTGTACTAATGCTATCTCTCTTAAAATTAAATCCTGTCGGACTGGGGTGTAGCTTAGTTGGTAGGTGCTTTTCTGGTATACAGGAAGTTGTGGCTAGGTTCAGTCCCTAGCACCACTTATTTTGACAGTGGTAGCACACACACTTGTCCTTCAACACTCGGAAGAAGCAGAAAGATCCAAGGTTCAAGGTCAGCCTTGTCTATATAGCTAGTTTAAAGGAATACACGAGACCCTTTTTTTTTTTTTCCCAAAAAAAGTTATGTTTATATGTTTGGAGATAATGTCATTTTTATTTTTGGAACTGTCTAAATACTCTGATACTGGAAGTACTCAAATGATAAAAATATAAATGAGACTTTTCCTTAAAGCTTTAACAAATTAAAAACATTTTAAGCTAACTATCTTATTCACTAACTTCAGTGAAGCCTGTGGCCTTCTTTTTTTTTGTAAACTTTCAGTGTCACTTGTGATTCTGTGATTAAAAACTACAAACCTAAAACAGTGTATTAACAATGTCACTTAGTGGTTTTTTGATGGTTTTTCTAGTGTTGAAGTACTGTGTGTTCTACCACTGCCAATTTAAGTGCTGCTGGGAACTGAACCCAGTGCTTCCTGTATGCCAGAACTTAGTAATAAGAAATAAACATTATATATTCTTTTAATTTATAACGCTCTTACTTTATGATTTCTGCCATTTTTAAACATAAAAGTATGAATTATACTGTACCAGACATTCCACTTCCCAGCCTTGTGCTGAATGCCTTACACAAGTCATAGTTACTTTGATTTTCTTCCAAGTATGGCCATGCCTTACAGGAAAAGAACCAAAATGTTGACCTAGAGTTGTGGGGTATAATCAGTGTTACTGATCTTCTGAGAGAATAACTGTCTGTCTGTTTTGAGTTGAATTATTTATACTGTCAGAGTGATTATGGCTGCCATACTGGTATCGAATGTGTTAAGAACAGATGATCATAAACAATAAAGAATACCTCTTTGCCAATAAAACACAGGGTTTCAGAAATATTTCTTTAAAGGAGGCAAGACCTCCTGCCTTGTCTCGAACTGCAGTAAAAGCTCACTAAAATGTTTTGTTTGTTTTTGTTTTTTAATTTGGATTTTTTTGTTGGTGGTAATTTTTTCTTTGTTTTTGTTTCTCTCTGTAGCTTTGGCTGTACTGGAGCTCACTCTATAGGCCATGCTGACTTCAAACTCAAACAGAGTTTGAGTGCTGGGGTTAAATGTGTGCCCCATCACCTACAACTTAAAATGCGTGTTAAATGGGTTAAATTTACTCTGCAGTGGTTCTATAAGAAATTCTGGGAGGATTGGGAGGGGAACACCCATATAGAATGGGAAGGGGAGGGGTGGGGGGTGTTGGCATGGAAACCGGGAAAGGGAATAACATTTGAAATGTAAGTAAGAAATACCCAATTTAATAAAGATGGGGGGAAAAAAGAAAAGAAATTCTACCACATTCAAAACAAGTTCAGAAATACATTTGTAACTTTCAGCTAAGGCATCAGTCATATTTAGTCTTGAAATGCTGTGTTTCATACTTAAGAAAAATGAAATTTTGTTATCAGAAAAATTTGGGATAATATATAATAGACTCACTCATTAAAAAGTATTCTCTTTAGGAGCATTCCCTGAATCTCATGTATCCTAGGCAGATGCAGTTTTCTAGCAGTAGATGTTGACGTAATAATATTGTCTAATTGATGTTTATCGTCTCTGTGTACTGTATATAAGCTTTTCTGAATTGGAATGGTGCTTTTTTTTTTTTTTTTTTAAGATGAAACATTGAACCAGGCCAGAGAAGTTAAATGTGGGATTGGTTTTCTTCTTTACAATTCAAGGCTTTGCTTCTCTTTCCTAGTTTGTAGACTGGCTACTTTATGGTTACTTCTACTTCATTATCCTGTGTGTCAGTTAGCTTTTTTATTCCTGTAACATATGTTTCAGTTAAATTATTAACTGATGAAAAGAGAGATGTTAAAAGTGGTGGTGAGTGTCTTTTAATCCCAGCACTTGAAAAGTGGAGACATGTGAATCTCTGTGAGTTTGAAACCAGCCTGGTCTACAAAGTGACTTCCAGGACAGTCAGAGCTACATAAAGAGAGCCTATCAAAAAAATAATAATTTTGCTTACTGTTTTGAAGGTTTCAGTCTGTTGACCTGTTTGTTGGCTCTAATATTGTTCTGTCTACCCAATACAGTGCCACTAGCCACATAAGTTTATTTAGATTTTAAATTCAAGCCTACCTTAGCCATGAACTTTGAGCATAATCCATATCCCAATTTCAGCACTATCTCAAACAAGGTCCATTAATTCAACAGACTTGAGCCTTACTTTTCTTAAAAGAAAATGCTCCAGCAACTAACAAATACTGCGTGAGACAGCTTTCATTTGATGAGCTCACTGATTATTACTTGGTTTAAACAGCTCATTATAAAATACATATAATATGTGGTGATTGACCAATTCATACTGCCCAAGAAGTATTGCTGATGGAGACAATAGGTAAGTTTGTGAATAACCAACAACTCCATACCTTAAAATGATATGGTAATGGAGTTCCCCAAGATAGCCTTATGATCAGTTAAGATCACTGTGAATAGAGGCTGATCAAACTCACTGGAGAGCTACCATGAGAGGGATTGGAGTTTCTAATGCATGGTACAGTTTTATGTTTATTGAGAATAAGAAATAAGACGCAAAGGGACACAAAAAAAAAAAATAAATAAGACTCAAACCACTGAGAAACCTGAATAAAGTAATTAAATCCATCTTAATGTAGTGTTATTCTTGAGACAGCCTTGGAAGAGTTTTCCTAACTTGAGACCTAAAGTGATAATTAAAAAAATATGGTTATGGTTTTTAGTTTCTGAACACTGAGAGCCTACTATATGCCAGAGAATGTAGACAAATCCCTTGTTCTTGTGACATCTACTTTCTAGGAAGACAATACTCAAATAAAAGGTCTCTTCAAGTTGTATAAATGAAAGTCAGATAATAAAAAGAGTATGGGCTGAGGAAAGAGCTCAGTTGGTTAAGTCCTTGCCACACATGCATGAAGACCTCCTGAGTTCAGTTCCCAGCACCCACATAAAAAATCAGGAATGGTGACTCACACTGTAATCCTAATGTTAGGGAGATGGAGTCAGGCTCCCTGGCTCTCTGGCCACAGGTCTCAGTGAGATAACCTAAGCAATGCGGCCACCGTCCATACCCTGACATCCACATACATTCAGGGACTCATTTGCACAGTAGATAAAAGGAGATTATAGTAGTGACTTAAGTTGGAACAGTAGATAGAGTGGTTCACAAAGACGTCTTTGGAAAAGTCTTTTAGAGCTGTGTGGTGAATGACTAGAGTTGCCCTGTGTGTCTCAGAGCAAATAACATTCCAAGTACAGAGCAGACCTGAGGCCTGAACTTGGCACGATTTTTGGTCTGGAAAGAGTGACGACCAAGGCAAATGAATAACTGAGCCATGTCAGGAAAAGTTCTGGGAGCCAAAGGGGAAGAAAGATGGAGCTATAGAAGCGTGTACAACTGTCTTATTCACTTGCTGCTGCAAAAAGATACCACGAGCAAGGCAACTCTTATAAAGGAAAGCATTTAATTGGAGCTGGCTTAGTATCAGAGGGCTAGTCCATTATCATCATGGCAGACAGGCAAGGTACGGGAGCAGTGCCTGAGAGTTTTATATGCTGATAGGTAGACAGCATGCAGACAGAGACACTGGGACTGACTCCAGCTTTTGAAACCTCAAAGCCCACCCCTAGCAACATACCTCCTCTAACAAGGCCAGGCCTATTCTTCCTCTTACTCCTCAAACAGTTCATCAGGTGGTGTTCTTTAGGGGCCATCTACTTTGCTTTTTGAAATAAGGTCTCAGTTGACCTGAATTCCGAGAACAGACAAGGCTGACTGTTTAGGAGCACCAGGGATCTGTTTGTAAAAGTGGGAGCTGGGCATCTGTCTACATTAGGTCTTCATGCTTGTGTTGTAAGTATTTTACTTACTGACTGAGCTGTCATTTAATTCATGCTTTTTTGATGACTGTGGCTGCAGGTAACTCTAGTCTGTGCATGATAATGTTTTCCTGGCGTGGATGGTTCCACATAACTTGTGAGTCTCTCCTATCCATAACCAGCCAGTTTATGCGTATATTGTTGGCTCTACTATTAAAAGATGGTTAACGGTTTATTGTCACAATTAGAAAACATTTTTATTCCATTGCCATTTAGTGCTTGGACATTGGAAATATGCCCTAAACCTGAAACTAGAAATCTTCCAAAGCATCTCAGTATATTAACTAGGTAAATTTTATTATGATTGTTAATTAAATTCTTATAAACTCAAAACTATACAGTTATTTTAATTTCTTTCTGAATTCCCAAGAAATGTGTTTATAAAAATAGAAAAATTGGAAGATACAGAAAAAAATAACCTCAGCAGATAGCGTCACCAGTAAATGTATACATCTTTCTGCAAAATTGTAGTGCTTTATAATTTTTATCTTTTTCATCAATATGTGCATTTTTATCACATGAAAAATTTTGTTATAAGAGCAAGTTGACTTAAATAAGTCAAACAATTGTTTTCCTGCAGAAACATTAAAATAATATTCAAATAAAGTATGTATAGTAAGGGGTTGGGGATTTAGCTCAGTGGTAGAGCGCTTGCCTAGGAAGCACAAGGCCCTGGGTTCAGTCCCCAGCTCCGAAAAAAAGAACCAAAAAAAAAAAAAAAAAGTATGTATAGTAAAAGGCTAGAACCCATTTAAGAAGTTATATCACCATAGACAAGGCCAAACCTGAGAAATCCATGCTCCTGTGGGTAAGAACACAGTAGCTTTTTCCTTCGCTTGCCTCCTAGGCCTTCTGTGTTAGTGAAGGATACAGTGGATGATATTCCTGGCCATCTGGTTTTTGTAAGAAGCCTTTTATCTTCACCCTAAGGACCCATTTCTATCTTGCCTCATACTACCACAGACCCTCAGACAACAAAGAGCAACAAAAGTGACCTTCCTCTTACAGCTGACAGTTCCACAAGACTCAGAAGAGCTTAGACCTGGACTTTCCCTTCTGGAGAGAAGGGGAGAGATGAAGTAGGCCGTGTACCCTACTTCAGTATAGTCCCAAAATGACCGGTTTCTGTCTTCCTTCATAGTGAGTACAGAAAGCCACTAGAGCCTAGATGCCAGGACACCTACACCAGAGAAGGGTAAACATCTCCAGTAATCTGAGGTTGGAGTAAAAGTACTGTTTCTTTAAATCCACAGACACCAGCATGGTAAGGTCGCTCCTTATGCATTACTTTGCTATCTGGTATTTCAGTTACCCATCAACCATGACCCAAAAATACTGTGTGGAAAAAGTCAAACATGTTTTAAATCAGATCATTTCCAGTAGAATAGTGAAAAGTTATATTACCGCATCTGGCCCTAAGACTTGACTCATCCCTCTGCCCAGTGTATCTGTAGTGTCTATGCTGTCTACCGATTACTCACTAATAGACACTTCACTTCAGAGATTGACTGATAAAGCACCACTGTGCTGAAGTCTAAGTAACCCATACTTTACTTAGTAATAACACCAAGCACACGAGTACTGAAACCAGCAAGTCAGCTATGCCACAGAAAACCTCTAAAATTCTTTAAGTGAAAAGATAATAAGTTCTTTTGGTTTTTTTTGAAACAGGGTCTCAGCTGTGTACCCTCGATGCCCTGGAACTGTTTTGTAAACCAGACTGGCCTTGAGCTCACAGAGATTACCAGTTCTGCCTCCCCTCAAGTGCTGGAATTAAGTGAAAAGGTTTCACTTAGGAAACCTTCAGGAAAAAAAATAATCATACTGAGGTTGGTTGGATCTATACTACAAACAGAACTATTCTCTGAAGTTGTGAAGGAAGAAAAAATTGCTTTAGTCTTTAAGTACCTCATACTGCAAAAGTTACGACCATTGTACATGATAAGTGCCTAGTAAAAATAAAAAGGAATAAAGAAATAAACTTATAAATGGAAGCCAGGAACCAAAAGCTTGTACCAAGGTAACATTGGAAAGCATTAAAGATTTGATCGAAGAATGCCCTATTTTAAAGAAGCCATTGACTGGGAACACTTAGATTCAGAATAGATTTGAACTGAAAAATATCAGTTGCAGGATAAACTGTGCCTGCCAGTGAATAGGTTTTTGCCACATTCCTGACAAAATGAAGATACCAATTAAAGAGAAAGAATTCAGGCCAAGCCGATCTTTCAGTGACCGAAGATGCCTGTATTAGTTACTTTATTCGTTGCTGTTATTAAGTGCCTGACAAAAACAACTTAAGAGAAGGTGTGTGTTTGACTTTGGTTTAAAAGCAGAAAGTTCAGGATAGCAGCAGAGGCATGACAAGAGCATGAAGCAGCTGCTCATCACATTTCTCTGTCAAAGAGCAGAGAAATGAACACTGGTGTCATCTCAGTTTTTCCTTTGTATTCAGCCTAGGGCTGCTCCCCCACGCAGGATGGAGCTTCCTTGATCAATTAAATCTTCCCAGAAATACTTTGATAGACACACACCCAGAGGTATGTTTCTTTAGTGATTATAAATCTCATGTTGATAATCAAGATTGATCATTACAATTAGAATACACTTCGATAAGAGTGAAAGCACCAAGGCATAAAAGGTGGAAGGACAGGTAAACTCTGAGCCAACCATACTGTAAAGTCAAGAATAGTGGACAGGGCTGAAGAGATGGCTCAGTGGGTAAAAATAGTGGCTGCTCTTTCTTTGCTGTTTATTGTTGTTCAGATTACTGTGTTTATGTCTATAGGTTAGTGCTTCTGCAGGCTTTGGTATGAGAAGCTTCTGTTTGTAGTGGTGGCTGAGGCTTGTAACTAGTCAAAATGATGAGAATAAGTGACTGTCGAGTGCTCAGCCATTAAAACACACACACACACACACACACACACACACACACACACACACACATACACACACACACACTCTATCACCCCCTCTAAGTCTCCAGGTTGTCAAAGAAGGGATTAAAAGAACTCAAGGGCTAGAGGAGCAGGTGAGTATGTACCACTGGGCATTACCTTGCCATTTTACTCCTGAACACACAGCTACCTGCACAAGACTGGACCTGCCAGCACCCTGTCATGAAAGGGAGAAGAACTGCTGGCCCCATTTCACCCTGAGGGTTTGTGTGCATTTAATAGTAGCCACTAGTAAGGTACCGATATAATTCTAAACAACCCTCAGCCATGTTCCTGTAAGCAACATTAATGAAACTCATTACATTATTTCAGAAAGGGTAGAGGGGGATTAGTTGGGAAGAGGAAGGGAAGAACAGAATAATGGGTGTGAATATGAGCAAAACATGTAAATTTATAAAATGTCATAAAATCTATTATGTAACTATACAAGACATTTTCTTTCAAAACTATACAAACCCCTGTGTTATCTTGCACCTTATCTTTCTCCCTTCTTAATTTTAAAGGTTTGCTGGCATACTGACTATAAAATATTTAATTTTCCTGTTCTATGTTTTTGTTTGTTTGGTTGGTTGGTTGGGTTTTGTTTTTTGTTGTTGTTCTTGTTGTTGTTGTTCTTGTTTTGTTTGTTTGTTTGTTTGTTTGGTGCTGGCTTAGAGGTGAAGAATTGCTTAGTTTTGGAGTCTTTGTTTATTCCAGACATTTAAGAGGCAACGAATAACATTGCTAGGTATAGAGACCCTGGCTTGCAGTTAGTTATTGTCAAGGCTTGAAGCACATCCTCCTGTTCTTTCTTGGCCTTTAGCATTTCTGCTGAGAGGTGTGATGTAATGCTGATGGGGTAAAGCCTTTGTAAGTAACTAGGCTCTTTTCTTTGCAGCCTTGAGTATTCTTTCTTTGTTCTGAACTCTTCACATGGAGAGGTTCTTTTCTAATCATATTTGGAGTTCTAAGATTCTTCCTAATTCTGGATGTCTCCAACTTCCCCTGGGTTAGGGGACTTTCCTGCTCTAATTTCATTGAATGTGTTCATGGGGAGGGATGTGTTTGTTTCCCTAATGCCTTTGGTTTGAGCCTCAGCACCTTCTAGTTCAAGGATTGTTAAACAGCATTAGTCTTTAGATTATATATTACAGTTCTTGAAGGTCACAGCCATAATGACATTTTCTTTATTGATGTCTGAATATAGTAAAATCTTAACCTTGCTTTAATCCTTGATATTGTTTCTTCTACTTGATCTAGTGTGTTAACCCCTAGGCTCAGGATATACTATCCACTAAGCTAAATTTGTTTTAAGAAAATTTGTTTTAAGCTTTGTTGAGCATTTTCATTTCCAAAGTTTCCAAAAGGAAAGACAGACAGACAGACAACAACTGTGGTAAATGTCTTCTCATACGAGGGGCTCTCAGTGCTAATGTGGGCATGGTCATGGAAAATGCCTGCAAAGCCGCTTAATTTCTACCAATTGCCTCTCAGACTTTGAAGACATAGAAAGCAGCAGTG
The DNA here is from genome assembly GCF_021556685.1 of Rattus norvegicus. Taxonomy (NCBI): domain Eukaryota; kingdom Metazoa; phylum Chordata; class Mammalia; order Rodentia; family Muridae; genus Rattus; species Rattus norvegicus. The sequence continues at coordinate 83,290,625 of NC_141539.1, read as the reverse complement.
CCAAGGCAGTCTGTGTTGCCAGTCTGTGCAGGCCCAGACACTTAAAGTGGTCAGTCGTACCCAGCATGTTGGTCTCGATCCTGTGAAGGTCTTCCGTACTTCTGTGCCATAGAGCCCCACACTGTCCTGACATAGACTCGTGTCTATGAATTAGGATCCGGGACATAAGCAGTTCCCTGGACACACTCTGACTCAGAGTTGTCAATTGATGGAAGGAAGAGACCTTCGGGGCTTGTGGATATAAAAATTCAGAGACTACTGCTCTTGTTGGAGGTGAAGTTTGACTGTAAACACCTCTAGTGAGACAACTGAGCACCAAAGATAACCTAGTTACCCCTCCCCAGCACTGCCTTCACATAACCTAGTTATCCTTCCCCAGCACTGCCTTCACATAACCTAGTTGCCCTTCCGCACACTGCCTTTCACATCCTCCTTTTTAAGATAGCCTAGTTACCCCTTCCCCAGCACTGCCTTTCACATCCTCCTTTTTAAGATAGCCTAGTTACCCCTCCCCAGCACTGCCTTCACATAACCTAGTTACCCCTCCCCAGCACTGCCTTCACATAACCTAGTTATCCCCTCCCCAGCACTGCCTTCACATAACCTAGTTAGCCCTCCCCAGCACTGCCTTCACATAACCTAGTTATCCCCTCCCCAGCACTGCCTTCACATAACCTACTTACCCCTCCCCAGCACTGCCTTCACATAGCCTAGTTACCCCTCCCCAGCACTGCCTTCACATCCTCCCTTTTAAGCTGCAGTGTAGGTCTTCTTTTTAGTCTCATTCTGTCACATATGTGTGGGTATTTTGGATGTTTTGCCTATGCACCATGTGCATTCAGTGCCTGCAAAGGCCAGACAGGATGTTGGATTCCCCCTAGAACTAGAGTTAACAGGCAATTGTGAATCACCTTGTGGGTGTTAGGATCCTCCTCAAAAAAAGAAAGCTTAGGTGCTAGAGAATTGGCTCAGATGTCTAGAGCACTTGTTCTTGCTAATGGATCCAGGTTCAAAACGTAGCACCCATATAGAGGCTCACTGCTTCCTTGGGCACCAGACACACAATTGATATACAGATGGAAAAACACTCATACACACAAAATAATAGAAATAAATCTATGACAAAAAAAATTAAAGATGAATAATTTTTTAAAACAATTGTAGCAAGTGAATCACAATTTTTTAGAAAAAGAAAGCTTAATTCTCAGATTCATGTGAATTTGAAAGTAGGGCCATTGCCAAGTCATTAGAATTTAGTAAATCATAAATGTAAACTATGTTGGCACTAATAGCTTTTGAAAGAAAAAGAGACAGGAACTAGCTAGCTTGAAAAATCACACTGTCCTGCAGCCAAATCCCATGTGGGAGAGAAATTAACCCTCAGAAATTCGAACACTCCTGAGAAATCAGAGGAGACTACCCTCTGCCCACATTCCCAACACAAGAAGGAATCTCCTAGTGCCAACTGTGCTCCCTGGGCACAAGGACCTAGGAGCAGTCAGGGGCAGGACCCTTCTGATCCCTTCCTATGCCAAGAGCTGAAAGACAGTCACCAGGAGTGCCTACACACCCGAGAGACCAGCTTTTCTGCTCCAAGTGACCTGCCTGGTGGACTCAGGACACACAAAGGCAGAAATACTCTGGGACAGGGCACTTCCGGTTTCTGGCTGTGCCCAAAACTGAACTGATCCCATCCCATAGCTCCCTGCTCCCAAATCCCATAGGGGAGAGGGGTGAACACCCAGAAGTGTGGACTATCCTGAGACCACAGGACAGACTGCCATCCCTGCCCACCTTTGCCCACGTCCCTGGCCCAAGAGGAAACGGCATAGTGCCTCTGGACACAGGAATGTAGGAGCAGTTAGCAGCAGGTAACTGTGGTTCCAGTCTGTGCCGGAACTAAACTGAACCGGTCAAACAACTCACTGAACCCAGATCCCGTGGGGGAGAGAGCTGGACCCTCAGAGACTGCCCGCTACCCACATTCTTGACCCAGGAGGGAAATCGACTAGGGAGGGCGGGGACCTTCTGATCCCTGCCTGCACCAAGAGCTGAAAGACTGTCACCAGAAGGGCCTACACACCTGAGAGCAGAACACCTGTTCCCAGAAACAGCTGAAAGAAAACAGGAAAACAGCTCTACAGGAGTCCTGACACAGAGGCCTTCAGGAGTGCTGACACAGAGGCCTTCAGGAGGGTCAAGTCACTCTCAAAAACAGCAAGACAAACTAACACCAGAAACAACCTGATGGCAAGAGGCAAGTGCCGGAACCTAAGCAACAGAAACCAAAACTACTTGGCATCATCAGAGCGCAGTTCTCCCTCCAAAGCAAATACTAGATATCCAAACACACCAGAAAAGCAAGATTTAGATTTAAAATCACATTTTATGATATGATGGAGGATTTTAAAAGAGACATAAATAACTCCCTAAAAGAAATACAGGACAACACAAGTAAACAAGTAGAAGTCCTTAAAGAGGAAACACAAAAATCCCTTAAAGAATTACAGGAAAAAACAACCAAATAGGTGAAGGAATTGAACAAAACCGTCCAGAAATTAAAAATGGAAATGGAAACAATAAAGAAAGCACAAAGGGAGACAACCCTGGAGATAGAAAACCTAGGGAAGAAATCAGAAGTCATAGCTGCAAGCAGCACCAACAGAATACAAGAGATAAAAGAGAGAATCTCAGAGGCAGAAGATACCATAGAAAACATTGACACAACCCTCAAAGATAATGTAAAATGCAGAAAGCTCCTAGCCCAAAACACAAAGGAAATCCAATACAAAATGAGAAGATCAAACCTAAGGATAATAGGCATAGAAGAAAGTGAAGACCCCCAACTTAAAGGGCCAGTAAATATCTTCAACAAAATTATAGAAGAAAACTTCCCTAACCTAAAAAAAGAGAGACCCATAAACATACAAGAAGCCTACAGAACTAACTCCAAATAGACTGGGCCAGAAAAGAAATTCTTCTATTAGTTTGAGTGTATCTGGTTTGATGTGGAAGTCCTTGATTCACTTGGACTTAAGCTTTGTACGGGGCAATAACAATGGATCAATTTGCATTCTTCTACATGCTGACTGACCTCCAGTTGAACTAGCATCATTTGTTGGAAATGCTGTCTTTTGTTCCATTGGATGGTTTTAGGTCCTTTGTCAAAGTTCAAGTGACCATAGGTGTGTGGGTTCATTTTTAGATCTTCAATTCTATTACACTGATCTACCTGCCTGTCTCTGTACCAATACCACACAGTTGTTATCACTATTGCTCTGTAATACTGCTTGAGGTCAGGGATGGTGATTCCCCCAGAAGTTCTTTTCTTGTTGAGAGTAGTTTTAGCTGTCCTGGGTTTTTTGTTATTCCAAATAAATTTGTAAATTGCTCTTTCTATTTCTATGAAAAATTGAATAGGAATTTTGATGGGGATTACATTTAATCTGTAGATTGATTTTGGCAAAATGTCCATTTTTACTGTATTAATCCTGCCAGTCCATGAGCATGGGAGGTCTTTCCATCTTCTGAGATCTTCTTCAATTTCTTTCTTCAGAGACTTGAAGTTCTTGTCATATAGATCTTTCACTTGCTTGGTTAAAGTCACACTATTGTGAAGGTTGTCATGTCCCTAATTTCTTTCTCAGCCTGTTTATCCTTTGAGTAGAGGAAGGCTACTGATTTGAGTCAATTTTATACCCAGCCACTTTTCCGAAGTTCTTTATCAGACTTAGTAGTTCTCTGGTGGAACTTTTGAGATCACTTAAGTGCACTATCATATCATCTACAAATAGTGATATTTTGACTTCTTCCCTTCCCTTTTGTATCCCTTTGACCTCCTTTTGTTGCCTGATTGCTCTGGCTAGGACTTAGAGAACTATATTGAATAAGTAGGGAGAGAGTGGGCAGCCTTCTCCCACTGATTTTAGTGGGATTGCTTCAAGTTTCTCTCCATTTAGTTTGATGTTAGCTACTGGTTTGCTGTATATTGCTTTTACTATGTTTAGATATTGGCCTTAAATTCCTGATCTTTCCAAGACTTTTATCATGAAGGGGTATTGAATTTTGTCAAATGCATTCTCAGCATCTAATGAAATGATCATGTGGTTCTTATCTTTGAGTTTGTTTATATAGTGGATTACATTGATGGATTTCCGCATATTAATCCATCCCTGCATCCCTGGGATGAAGGCTACTTGATCATAATGGATGATCATTTTGATGTGTTCTTGGATTTGGTTTACAAGAATTTTATTGAGTATTTTTGCATCAATATTCATAAGGGAAATTGGTCTGAAGTTCTCTTTCTTTGTTGGGTCTTTGTGTGGTTTAGGTATAAGAGTAATTGTGGCTTCATAGAAGGAATTAGGTAGTGCTCCGTCTGTTTCTAGTTTGTGGAATAGTTTGGAGAGTAAGAGTAATTGTGGCTTCATAGAAGGAATTAGGTAGTGCTCCGTCTGTTTCTAGTTTGTGGAATAGTTTGGAGAGTATTGGTATGAGGTCTTCTATGAAGGTCTGATAGAATTCTGCACTCAATGTCTAGACCACGGCTCTTTGGTTGGGAGACCTTTAATGACTGCTTCTATTTCTTTAGGAGTTATGGGGTTGTTTAAATGGTTTATCTGTTCCTGATTTAACTTTGGTACCTGGTATTTGTCCAGAAAATTGTCCATTTCCTCCAGATTTTCCAGTTTCGCTTTTGTAGTAGGATCTGATGATTTTTTTGAATTTCCTCAGATTCTGTTGTTATGTCTCCCTTTCATTTCTGATTTTGTTAATTTGGACACATTCTCTGTGCCCTCTGGTTAGTTTGTCTGAGGGTTTATCTATCTTGTTGATTTTCTCAATGAACCAGCTCCTGGTTTTGTTGATTCTTTGTATAGTCCTTCTTGTTTCTACTTGGTTGATTTCAGCTCTGAATTTGATTATTCCCTGCCTTCTACTCCTCTTGGATGTATTTGCTTCTTTTTGTTCTAGAGCTTTTAGTTATGCTGTCAAGTTGCTGATATATGCTCTATCCTGTTTCTTTTTGCAGGCACTCAGAGCTATGAATTTTCCTCTTAGCACAGCTTTCATTGTGTCCCGTATGTTTGGATATGTTGTATCTTCATTTTCATTAAATTCTAAGAAGTCTTTAATTTCTTTATTTCTTCCTTGAGCAAGTTGTCATTGAGTAGAGCATTGTTCAATTTCCATGTGTATTTAGGTGTTCTTCCCTTATTGTTATTGAAGATCAGCCTTAGTCCATGGTGATCTGATAGGATGCATGGGATTATTTCTATCTTCCTGTATCTGTTGAGGCCTGTTTTGTGACTGATTATATGGTCAGTTTTGGAGAAGGTTCCATGAGGTGGTAAGAAGAAGGTGTATCAACAATGCCAACCAACCAGAGGTTCCAGGGACTCAGCCACTACCCAAAGACTATACATGGACTGACCCTGGGCTCCAACCTCATAGGTAGCAATGAATGGCCCAGTAAGAGCACCAGTGGAAGGGGAAGCCCTTGGTCCTGCCAAGACTGAACCCTGAGTGAACGTAATTGTTGGGGGGAGGGCGGTAATGGGGGGAGGATGGGGAGGGGAACACGCATATAGAAGGGGAGGGGGAGGGGTTAGGGGGATGTTGGCCCAGAAACCGGGAAAGGGAATAACAATCTAAATGGATTGCATCTTGGGTAATTCCAGCTTTGGGGCTAATACCCACTATTCAATGAGTGCATACCATGTGTTTTTTTCTTTGATTGGGTTACCTCACTCAGGATGATATTTTCTAGTTCCATCCATTTGCCTATGAATTTCATAAAGTCATTGTTTTTGATAACTGAGTAGTACTCCATTGTGTAGATGTACGACATTTTCTGTATCCATTCCTCTGTTGAAGGGTATCAGGGTTCTTTCCAGCTTCTGGCTATTATAAATAAGGCTTCTATGAAAATAGTGGAGCACGTGTCTTTGTTATATATTGGGGCATGTTTTGGGTACATGCCCAGGAGAGGTATAGCTGGGTCCTCAGGTAGTGGAATGTCCAATTTTCTGAGGAACCTCCAGAATGATTTCCAGAGTGGTTGTACCAGTCTGCAATCCCACCAACAATGGAGGAGTGTTCCTCTTTCTCCACATCCTCGCCAGCATCTGTTGAAACCTGAGTTTTTGATCTTAGCCATTCTCAGTGGTGTGAGGTGAAATCTCAGGGTTGTTTTGATTTGCATTTCCCTGATGGCTAAGGATGTTGAACATTTTTTTTTTCCCGGAGCTGGGGACTGAACCCAGGACCTTGTGCTTGCTAAACAAGTGCTCTACCACTGAGCTAAATCCCCAACCCCTGTTGAACATTTCTTTAGGTGCTTCTCAGCCATTTGACATTCCTCAGCTGAGAAACCTTTGATTAGCTCTGTACTCCATTTTTTAATAGGGTTATTTTGCTCTCTGGAGTTTAACTACTTGAGTTCTTTGTATGTTTTGTATATTAGCCCTCTACCGGATATGGGGTTGGTATAGATCTTTTCCCAATCTGTTAGTCACTGTTTTGTCCTAAAGACAGCATCCTTTGCTTTACAAAAGCTTTGCAGTTTTATGAGGTCCCATTTGTTGATTCTTGATCTTAGAGCATAAATCGTTGTGTTCTGTTCAGGAAATTTTCCCCAGTGCCCATGTGTTTGAGACTCTTCCCCCCTTTTTCATCTATTAGTTTGAGTGTATCTGGCTTTATGTGAAGGTCCTTCATCTACTTTTACTTGAGTTTTGTACAAGAACTTAAGAATGGATCAACTTGGGTTGGGGATTTAGCTCAGTGGTAGAGCTCTTGCCTAGCGAGTGCAAGGCCCTGGGTTCGGTCCCCAGCTCTTAAAAAAAAAAAAAAAAAAAAAAAGAATGGATCAACTTGTATTCTTCTACATGCTGACTGCCCATTGAACCAGCACGATTTGTTGAAAATGCTGTCTTTTTTCCATTGGATGGTTTTAGCTCCATTGTCAAAGATCAAGTGACAATAAGTGTGTGGGTACATTTCTGGGTCTTCAATTCCTTTCCACTGATCTATCTGTCTGTCTCTGTACCAATACCATGCAGTTTTTAATCAGTATCTCTCTGTAAAACAGCTTGAGGTCAGGGATGGTGATTCCCCCAGAAGTTCTTTTATTGTTGAGAATAGTTTTTGCTATTCTGGGTTTTTTGTTATTCCAAATGAATTTGCAAATTGTTCTTTCTAACTCTATGAAGAATTGAGTTGGAAATTTTGATGGGGATTGCATTTAATCTGTAGATTGATTTTGGCAAAATGTCCATTTTTGCTGTATTAATCCTGCCAATCCATAAGCACAGGAGATCTTTCCATCTTCTGAGATCTTCCTCAATTTTTTCCTTCAGAGTCTTGAAGTTCTTGTCATACCAATATTTCAGTTGCTTGGTTAGAGTTACACTGAGGTATTTTATGTTATTTGTGACTATTATGAAGGGTATCATTTCCCTAATTTCTTTCTCAGCCTGTTTATCCTTTGAGTAGAGGAAGGCTACTGATTTGTTTGAGTTAATTTTATATCCAGTCACTTTGCTCAAGTTGTTTATCAGCTAGAGTTCTCTGGTGGAATTTTTGGAGTCACTTAAGTATACTATCATATCTGCAATTAGTGATAATTTGACTTCTTCTTTTCCAGTTTGTATCCCTTTGACCTCCTTTTGTTGTCTAATTGCTCTGCCTAGGAGTAAGTACTATATTAATTAAGTAGAGAAAGAGTGGGCAGCCTTGTCTAGTCCCTGATTTTAGTGGGATTGCTTCAAGTTTCTCTCCATTTAATTTGATGTTAGCTACTGGTTTGCTGTAGCTTTTTATCAGGTTAAGTAACTCTCTGGTGGAACTTTTGGGGTCACTTAAGTATACCATCATATCATCTGCAAATAGTGATATTTTTATTTCTTCCTTTCCAATTCGTAATCCTTTGACCTCCTTTCATTGTCTGATTGCTCTGGCTAGGACTTCGAGTACTATATTGGTTAAGAGAGAGTTTATGTTTAGTTATGGGCCTTGAATTCCTGATCTTTTCAGGACTTTTATCATGAAGGGGTATTGAATTTTGTCAAATACTTTCTCCACATCTAATGAAATGATCATGTGGTTCTTATCTTTGAGTTTGTTTATATAATGGATTACATTGATGGATTTCTGTATATTGAACCATCCCTGCCTACCTGGGATGAAGCGTACTTGATCATAATGGATAATTGTTTTTTATGTGTCCTTAGGTTCAGTTTGCAAGAATTTTATTGAGTATTTTTGCATCAATATTCATAAGGGAAATTGGTCTAAAGTTCTCTTTCTTTGTTGGGTCTTTTGTGGTTTAAGTATCAGTGTAACTGTGGCCTCATAGAATGAATTGGGTAGTGTTCCTTCTGTTTCTATTTTGTGAAATAGTTTGAGAAAAATTGGTATTAGGTCTTCTTTGAAGGTCTGATAGAATTCTGCACTAAAACCATCTGGCCCCAGACTGGTTTTGGTTGGGAAACTTATAATGACTGCTTATATTTCCTTAGGGATTGTGGCACTGTTTAGATGATTATCTTCAGTACCTGGTATCTGTCTAGAAAATCATCCATTTTATCTTGATTTTCCAGATTTGTTGACTATAGAATTTTGTAGTAGGATCTGATTTTTTTTTTTTTTCATTTCCTCAGTTTCTGTTGTTATGTCTCCCTTTTCATTCCTGATTTTGTTCATTTGGATACTATCTCCGTGCCTTCTACTTAGTTCGGGTAAGAGTTTATCTTGTTGATTTTTCGCAAAGAACTGGTTTTGTTGATTCTTTGTATAGTTCTCTTTATTTCTACTTGATTGATTTCAGCCCTGAGTTTTATTCTTTCCTGCAGTCCACTCCTCTTGGGTGTATTTGCTTCCTTTTGTTCTAGAGCCTTCAAGTATGCTGTCAAGCTGCTAGTGTATGCTCTCTCCAATTTCTTTTTGGAGCCACTCAGAGCTATGAGCTTTCCTCTTAGCACTGCTTTCATTGTGTCCCATAACTTTGGGTCTGTTGTGCCTTCGTTTTCAGTAAATGCTAAAAAGTCTTCAATTTCTTTATTTCTTCCCTGACCAAGTTAAAAGTGTGTAGATAGTTGTTCAGCTTCCATGTGGACTTTCTGTTGATTTTGTTTTTATTAAAGACCAACCTTAGTCCATAGTGGTCCAGTATTATACATTGGATTAATTCAATGTCCTTGTACCTGTTGAGGTTTGTTTAATGTCTGATTATATGCTCAATTTTTGAGAAGCTACCATGAGGTACTGAGAAGAAGGTATATTCTTTTGTTTTAGGGTGAAATATTCTATAGATATCTGTTAAATCCATTTGGTTCATAACTTCTGTTAGTTTCACTCTGTTTCTGGTTAATTTCTGTTTCTGTGATCTGTCCATTGGTGAGACTGGGGTGTTGAAATCTTCTATTATTGTGTGAGGTTCAATTTATGCTTTGAGCTTCAGTAACATTTCTTTTACAAATGTGGGTGCCCTTGCTTTTGGGGCATAAATGTTCAGAATTAAGAGTTCATCTTGGTGGATTTTTCCTTTGATTATGTAGTGTCCTTCCCCATCTTTTTGATAATTTTTCGTTGAAAGTCTTATTTTACATTATAGTAGAATGGCTACTCCAGCTTGTTTCTTGGGACCATTTGCTTGGAAAATTGTCTTCCAGCCTTTTACTTTGAAGTACTGTTTGTCTTTGTCACTGAGGTACATTTCCTATATGCAGCAAAATGCTGGGTTCTGTTTATGTATATAGAATGTTAGTCTGTCTTTTTACTGGGGAATTCAGTCCATTGATGTTGAGAGATATTGGGGACCAATGATTGTTGCTTCCTGTTATTTTTGTTGTTAGAGGTGGAATTATTTTTGTGTGGCTATCTTCTTTTGGGTTTGTTGAAAGATTACTTTCTTACTTTTTCTGGGATATATAGTTTCCCTCCTTGTGATGGACTTTTTCTTCTATTATCCTCTATACAGCTGGATTTGTGGACAAATACTGTTTAAATTTGGTTTTATCATGGAATACCTTGGTTTCTCCCTCTATGGTAATTGAGAGTTTTGCTGGATGTAGTAGCCTGGGCTAGCATTTGTGTTTTCTTAGGATCTGTGTGACATCTGTCCAGGATCTTCTGGCTTTCCTACTCTCTGGTGAGAAATCTGGTGTGATTCTGATAGGTCTGCCTTTATATGTTACTTGACCTTTTTCCTTACTGCTTTTAATATTCTTTGTTTTGTGCATTTGTTGTTTTGACTATTATGTGACGGGAGGAATTTCTCTTCTGCTCCAATCTATTTGGAGTTCTGTAAGCTTCTTATGTTTATGGGCGTCTCTTTAGGTTAGGGAAGTTTTCTTCTATAATTTTGTTGAAGATGTTTGCTGGCCCTTTGAGTTGGGAACCTTTACTTTCTTCTATACATATTATTCTTAGGTTTGGTCTTTTCATTTTGTTGTGGATATCTTGAATGTTTTGCTTTTGTATTTTCCTTGACTATTGTGTCAGTGTCTTCTATTATATCTTCTATAGAGTCTCTCTTCTATCCTTTTGGATTCTGTTGGTGATGCTTGCATCTGTGACTCCTGCTCTCTTTCCTAGTTTTTTCTGTCTCCAGAGTTGTCTCCCTTTGTGTTTTCTTTAATGTTTCTATTTCCATTTTTAGATCCTGGATGGTTTTGTTAAATTCCTTTACCTGTTTGATTGTGTTTCCTGTATTTAAGGGATTTATGTGTTTCCGCTTTAAGGGCTTCTACTTGTTTATCTGTGCTCTCCTGTATTTTTTTAAGGAAGTTATTTATATCCTTCTTAAAGCCCTCTATCATCTTCATGAGATGTGATTTTATATCTGATTCTTGCTTTTCAGGTATGTTTGGATATTCAGTATTTGCTGTGGTGGAAGAACTGGGTTCTCATGATGCCAAGTAGTCTTGGTTTCTGTTGCTTATGGTCTTGCGCTTGCCTCTTGCCATCAGGTTGTCTCTGGTGTTAGCTTGTCTTGCTGGATCTGACAGTGGCTTGACCCTCCTGTAAGCCTGTGTTATCTCTAATGTTAACTGCCTTTGCTGGCTCTGACTGGAGCCTATCCCTCCTGTGAGCTGGTGATCCTGTGATCCTGAATGTGTCAGAACACCTGGGGAGGTGCAACTGGGGTGTTGGGTGAGTGGGAGGGGATCCAGAGCAGAGGCTCTGCTCCGGGCACCAGTGCAAACCAGAAAGAGTGAGGGTCCCGTCTTACTCATTTTTAAGAGTATAATTGAAGAGGTGTTTAAAGATTAATTCTGCTGTATGGCTACCAAATTCAACTTGTAGAACTTTTTTTAGCAAAGAAATTTTACTCTGTTCACTATCTTTAGCCCTAAGGAAACAATGACCTGGCCCTACTGTTTGATTGTTCTAGAATTTCATACAAATAGGATAATACAATAAATATAATTGTTATACTTTTGCTTTATGTCCATATTATAGTATATACAAGCATTTTTATTGTTACTCCATTGCATGAATTTGTTAATGATGTGTTTACTCGCCAGCTGGATAATATTTAAATTGTTTCTAATTTTCTTTTACTATGAATAAAGTTGCTATGGGCTTTTGAATCTGATTCTTTATATGAATACATGCTTTTATCTCTCTTGGGTAAGTTCTTTCAGTTGGAATTATTGACCTGTATCTTAAGTCTTTAGTAAATTGATGGACTATTTTCAGAGCGTATCGTTTTGCACTTTGAGTGAAATGTGCACGCTGGGTGTGAGATCTAGTTGTTCCATATCTTTGCCCACACTTGGTGTTGTGATTCTTGTAATTTTAGACATTCCAGGGTAAAACTACATTTTTACTGTGGCTTTAACTTCCTCCCTGATAAATTATAATGATGAAAATCTTTTCATATGCAATTCATCTTTCATCTGTGTTAGTTGCAATGTTCCTTCAAACCTGATATATATATGTATTTTATTGGCTTTGTTTTTGTCTGCCTGTTTTTCTTTTTCTGAGATAGGCTGTCCTGGAATTCACTGTGGAGCAGTTTGGCCTTGGGTTTGTGGCAGTCCCTTTAGTCTCCCAGATGCTGGAATTTCAAGCATGTACCACCACATCTGTTTAAAAGATTTTTGAATCACAGTCTTTTACATACATGTTTTAAAAACAGTTCCTGTCCTTTCTATTTTGCCTTGGCAAAGGTATACATCTCTTGCCTGTGCGCTTTCCTGCCCACACCTGTGGGCCTATAATAGTCACAGTGGAAGTTGGCCGGAAGAGGGAAATGCTGCAATTGTGGAACTCCTCTAGCAGAAATGGAAAGTGATAGAATTTTTACTTCATAAAATCTCATCCTCGGGCTGGAGAGATGGCTCAGAGGTTAAGAGCACTGACTGCTCTTCCAGAGGTCCTGAGTTCAAATCCCAGCAACCACATGGTGGCTCACAACCATCTGTAATGAGATCTGATGCCCTCTCCTGGTGCGTCTGAAGACAGCTACAGTGTGCTTATATATAATAAATAAATAAATCTTTAAAAAAAAATCTCATCCTCTAAACACTTTCTCTTTTATAAGTACTTAAGTTTTTTCTTTTAAAAAATTAACATTTTAAAATTCCATCTATGATAAATTAGAATACAAAAATGACAAACTGGAAAATTCTTTCAGAGCTAACACAAATACAGTGACACTCACTGGGCCCCTCTGAAGTTGTTCTCAAAGGAAATTTTTTTTTAACTTATGCACTATATCCCTCTCACTGCCCACTTCCAGGTCACCGCCTTCCACAGTCCTTTTCCCATCCCCCACCCCTTCTTAGATCAGGTGTCCCCAACCCTGGGCATCTCCTCCCCTCCCCCAACCCCTACCACCCCCACCCCCACCCCCACCCCATTGAGGCCAAACAAGACAGCCGGGATGGAAGAGCACTTCCCGTTTTCAGGCAGCAGCCTTGAGATGGCCCCTAGAGTAACTTTCCTCATTGTCCGGTTGCTTCGGTCTTTGGTTTTGCCTTTGGTTTCTGCGGTTTTGATTTGGTTGGGATGTCATTCTGTTGCTTTATTTCCCTTTTTAGGGGTTTTGTTTTGTTTTTAGACAAGCTCTTGTATGTAGTCCTGGCTATTATAGTGCTCACTGTATAGACCATCTCTGCCTAGCTCTGCCCTCTGGCAAGTGCAGCTTTCTGTAGCCTTTGTTAATGTGAGACAATGTTGGGGTCTTTACTTCATGATTTTCTTTGAACTTTTTAAGTATAAAATGCTAGCCTTCGCTGAGATGCTGTTGTGAGTTACTAGAAAGATTGATTTGAAACTTTTAAAGACAAAACTGTATTTTCTTTATTAATCTTGCAAACATTTTCCTTGACATTGTTCTACTGTTAGTTTTAATCATTTTTATGGATTGAACAGTTATCATTAAAGTTATCCTATTTATGTTATTAAGGAAATTTCTGATTACTACTACCACTTAGGAGTTTGTATCTTTTTTTTTTTTTTTTTTTTTTGGTTCTTTTTTTTTTTTCGGAGCTGGGGACCAAACCCAGGGCCTTGCGCTTCCTAGGCAAGCGCTCTACCACTGAGCTAAATCCCCAACCCCAGGAGTTTGTATCTTAACTATTTGTTTTCTAGTATCTTATTTAGAGTTTGTGGTTAGAAAAGTATTTTATAGCTGAAATTTAAACTTTAAAGATTTTTACATAATTTTTTAAAAATAGCCTTTGACTTACCCAAATGTGGTCACAGTACTGGGGAAGGTTTCCTTTATATATCTAAAGTGTATTTCTTACCCCCCCCCAAAAAAAAAAAAAGAAAGCCCCATTTTTTTTTTTAGCTAAGTTAGTAGTGAAGAGACACCATGACCAGAGCAACTCTTATAAAGGAAAACACTTTATTGGGGTGACTTACAGTTTCCTAGCTTGAGTCCATTATCCTCATAGGAGCATGGCAGCCTGCAGGCACACATGGTGCTGGGGAGGAGCTGAGAGTTCTCCATCTGAACCAGCAGGCACCAGGAAGAGAGACTGACTAGTTCTGGTGTGGGCTACTAAAGCTCCAAAGCCCACCCTCCTTACACTTACTCCAGGAAGGCCACACCCAATCCCTGTCACGCAACTCTCCTCCCTAATGACCAAATATTCAAATACATGAGCTTGTGGAGGCCATCCCTACCTACATTCCTGTTTGAGAAGTTTTGGTTGCTTGCTTGCTTGCTTGGTTTAGATTTTTTTGCTTCTCAAGATAGAGTTTCTCCATGTAACAGTCCTGGTTGCTGTCCTAGGACTAGCTTTGAAGACCAAGCTGGCCTTGAATGCACAGCCTGCCTCTGCCTCTCTAGAGTTGGGTTCAAAGGTGTTTGCCACCACCTCCCGCTTATTTGATTTCTTATGATTGACTTAAAGTGTTTCTGTTCCCAGTGTTGCACATTGTTTGCACCTAAAGCCTGTGAGCTCAGTATTGGTTTCAGTCACTGTTTTTCACAGTCAGTAAAGTTTGAGTACAAGTTTTGTACCTGGTCCACTTCCTTTAACACATATGCTGTTTCTCCATACTGTGTGGCTGAATATGTATAGCAGTCTGAAGCTTATTTGGATTCTAAGCAAGTTAGAAAGTGTAAACCCTTCTAGAATGTTTTTTCTACATATTTTAGTATGTATATGTATTATTAAACATTTAGAAAATCATTTTAACCATTTTCTCCTATAGGAACCTCCAGAAGTTTAGTCTTTTTGGAGATATAAGTGTCGTTCAGCAGCAAGGAAGTCTGTCCAGCACATACCTCAGCAGAGTAGACCCTGACGGCAAGAAGATTAAGCAGTAAGTTATACAGTAAGCTTACAGAGGCTTGTGTTAATTAATCTAGCTCCTTTCTGAAAATCACAAGACACAATCAAGAATTATTTTTGTTCTCTGAAAATATATGGGGCTTGGCAGTTAAGCGCTTAACCCATAATCGTAAAGAACCCTCCATGTGAATGTCACATGGGCAGGGCAGACACCTGTCTTTCTAACACTGAATGGAATGGAATCACTGAGAGACCAGAAATCCCCAGTGAAAGCTGACCAGCAGTCCTTCAGCAATACAGTAAATACATTCTGCAAGCTCTGGTCTGATTGAGAGACCCTCAGACGAACTTACAGGGAGGAAGGGAGAGAACGTGGGAGGAAGCATGGGAGGGAGGGAAGGAGTTGGGATAAACTATATGTCCTAGAAATGCCTTAACCATACATTTAGTGATGGTTATATGACACCATGGCATAAGCCTTTTATGATAAATCATATAGCTTGCTGGGTAATTATTGGAGTATAAATTCTTAATATTTTACTTTGTGTTTGAGTGTTTTACCTGACTGTGTATATATACACCACATATATGTCTGGTTCCCACAAAGGAACTCCCAGAAGAGGGAGTTAGATCCCCTGGAAATAGAGTCGCAGGTGTTGTGAACTAGAGAATAGACGTGGATTCCCTGCAGCAGAAAGTTCTCTTGCACACAGTCCCTTAACATTAAGAGGTGTTAATTTTTCATTTGACTTTGTTATAAAATAAGTCATATCAGTCTTTCCTTCCATGATATTTAGTAAAAACTAAATTTTTTTTAAGATTTATTTATGTATTATATATAAGTATGCTGTAGCTGTCTTTAGACACACCAGAAGAGGGCATCAGATCCCATTACAGATGGTTGTGAGCCACCATGTGGTTGCTGGGATTTGAACTCAGGACCTCTGGAAGAGCAGTCAGTGCTCTTAACCGCTGAGCCATCTCTCCAGCCCAAAAACTAAATTTTCTTAAGAAGCATTTCTACATATTTAATGTATATATCTTATTTATTATATTGTAATGTGAATTTTAATTGCATTTGTAGGTTGGATAGAAATCAACTATTGAGGGAAAATGTATTTCAACATTGAATGCCATGTATTGCCCATTTTTTAAAGTCACCATTAAAAATTTGATGCTGAGTGCTAGTGACAAAATTGTGACATTTTCCTTGTAGAATTCAGCAGCTGTTTGAAGAGATACTGAGCAATAGTAGGCAACTAAAATGGCTGTCCTGTGGGTTTATGCTGGAAATAGTAACCCCATCATCACTGTCGTCTCTGTCTAACTCCATTGCCAACACCATGGAACACCTGAGTTTACTGGACAACAACATTCCTGGTAACAGCACGCTCATCACCGCAGTCGAACTAGAGCGCTTTGTAAATCTGCGCTCACTTGCCCTGGATTTCTGTGACTTTACAGCTGAGATGGCGAGAGTCCTGACCGACAGCAACCATGTGCCTTTGCAGCGACTGTCTCTTCTGGTCCACAATGCTTCAGTGATGCTCAAGTCATTAGACAACATGCCAAACGATGAGCACTGGAAGGCCCTGTCACGAAAGAGCTCCAGCCTCCGGGTCTATCTAATGGCTTTTGATGTTAAAAGTGAAGACATGCTAAAGATTCTGAAACCCAGTATACCACTTGAGAGGGTTCACTTTGACAGCTACGTCACTTGTGTCTCAGGGGCTATTGTTGATCTTATATCCAGGCAGTATGACAAGTTCCTCACCCATTTTATATTGATGAATGATATGATTGATACGTCTGGTTTTCCGGATCTTAGTGACAACCGAAATGAAGATCCATTGGTTTTATTGGCATGGCGGTGCACAAAGCTCACTCTTTTGGCAATTCATGGTATGTGCTTTTGTTCACTATAGTTTGATATTAACACCATGCCTAAAATATTTTATGCTAGTAAATATATCACAAGTAGAAAGTTGTATCTCAACCCTGAGTGCTCTGTCCGAGCACTCCTCTAATGCTTTTTCTGTACGACTAAGTAAATAGATTGTGTCTACCTGCCATGGGTGTATTCGTTGCAGTCAGAAGATACTAAACTACTTAGCACAGAAGAGGGAAAGTATGGCTTTTTTATTTACAGACTCATCGTTTAGATTCTAGCATTGGTGTATTTACTGTATTGTTGAAGTAACTATTGGTTAGGTACGTGTTATTTCTTAGGCATTCATCTTAGAGTGTAAACTGTTCTCATTTGAATGGAGTTGCTATTCTGATAAACTAAGACAATGTTTTATTTCAAAAACAGTTACAAAAATTATCTATGAAAATTACTTAACCAGCATGCTATCACACATCATCATCTTACTTTTTGAGAGACTGGTGTAGGATTGTCATGAGTGTGAAAGGCCAGCCTGGGGCTACATAAGTCAGTTCTAACCCTGCCTGAGCTACACAGAATGAGAACATTTTTAAAAATAATAACAAAACAAGCAAAGAATATCTTAAACTCTGTTATCTCTTATGTTGTTTTCTGTTTATTTTTTTCCATCTTTATTAACTTGAGTATTTCTTATTTACATTTCGATTGTTATTCCCCTTTCCCGGTTTCCCCAACCCCTCCCCCTCCCCTTCTATATGGGTGTGCCCCTCCCCATCCTCCCCCCATTACCGCCCTCCCCCCAACAATCACGTTCACTGGGGGTTCAGTCTTGGCAGGACCAAGGGCTTCCCCTTCCACTGGTGCTCTTACTAGGCTATTCATTGCTACCTATGAGGTCAGAGCCCAGGGTCAGTCCATGTATAGACTTTGGGTAGTGGCTTAGTCCCTGGAACCTCTGGTTGGTTGGCCTTGTTGTTCATATTACGTTGTTTTTTAAACCATTTTCTTAGCCTACAGTTTTGATTTTCACATCCTCATATTTGGGCTGTGCATAACAGGTAGTACCAAAAAACAGGTCCATATTAAAAGTATAAGGGGCTCTTGGGGGAAATGGTTCAGTGAATTAAATGCTTACTGTGCAAATGTAGGACCAGAGTTCAGCCACATAGAGCCAGCCATGCTTGGTGGGAACCTCAAATCCCATACTCAGGCAGGGAGAATCCCTGGATCAAGCTATCTAGACTAGCCAGTTGAGCTCTGGCTTGATTTCAAGATCCTTCCTCAACGAATAAAGTATAGAGAACAACCAGGGAAGATATCCAGTATCATCTTGGGGCCTCCACAGGCAGGTCTATTCACATGAACCCACATACATGTGAGCACATTTACATGCATACACACTTATACAATCAGTACACACAAAAAAAGGTATGAAATAAAATGGGGTTCAGCATATATCAAGTCATTTAAATGTTAATTTAAACCAGCCCTTTTATTACATTTTTTTTCTTCTTTCAAGATGTTAGATACATAAAGCTTACCTATCATCTGTCTCCCTTACCCTTTCTTAGAGCCGACCTCTGTTCTGAGGTATTTCTAAAACTTCTGACAATGAACAGTAACTTTAAAGTTTCAAGTGTCATGAACTTGCGACTATGAAAAACCATAAAGAATGATTTTTACAATAAAAACTGCAGGCTACTATATATTGTTAATAGAGACTTTTGTTGGAAATGAAATTTGTTCCTTGTAATAGGTCATTATCCAAAGTTATTATTTATATACTTTAAATGTCTTCTGTTTTGCTGAATGAAATACCAGAATAAGATTCTACACCACTTAACAGGTCACAATTCCATGGTGTTTTTAAAGATAGTACACTCTCCTAGGTAATTGTGTTTCTTTATTCTCAGTGTGTTCTAAGGGGAAAAGACCCAACAGGTTAATACAAATGTGAGACTTCACAAGAACTACTTACTGAGGAAAGACTAACTTACAGAGACAGAGTGAGACAGAAGAGAATGACAGAGTTGCCTTTTGCTTCTCTTTAAGGTTACACCGTGTGGGCACACAACCTCATTGCCATTGCTCGTCTTCGTGGCTCTGACCTAAAAGTGCTTGAAGTCACCGAAGAAAGCATTGATTTTGACCAAGGTGAACTAGCCGACCAGGATGTGGATCCCGTACATAACCTTCTTGAGCAGGTATCCCTGGGCCTTGGTCAGTCTTGGCACGCAGTCTTGGACATCGAATCACTCAGTGTCTTCACTGAACCAAATCGTCATTTTTACAGAGAGATGCAAAGCTTCAGCGAAGACATTTAGCTTTTTTAAAATGTATAATTCCTGTGGCTACATATGCAAGTAGGGTCCCATTATGTTTTTTTTCATTAGTGGAAACTAATCCTTTTGTGCTGTGTTTAATCAGTATTAGCTTTATAGAATTATAAATGTATATTCTACTTCTTGATCAAAGAACGTAGTCGGGTATTGGTTTTAGAAGTTCAAAGTGACACTGTATAGGGCTTTCACGGTTAATGGGATTGTTAGCAAATCTTAAGGACATACAGCCAATGATTATCTGAGGTTACTGGCTAACTGTTTTTCACTGAGTTACTCTGCCTTTTTGACATTTTTATTCTTTGTTTGTCAGAATCCAGAGCTCAGGAGCCAAATATTTTTATACGTATATATATATATATATAAATATCCATAAGCCTGGTGGATTTGTATGCAATGCACTGCATCTATGTATTCTGATAGCATCTCATTGATTTTTGTTTGAAATAGAAAGAAAGATAGTATCCCAAATGAGTTATCTTTAACAGAAAGCTGAGTTTAACTTTTATTACCTATATAATAATTGATATTGCCAATTACCATTCTGAATTTCATATAGTATAAGTTAGACATTGCTTAATCCCCTTTTAAATGTATTTACATAGACATGAACACTCAAATTGCTGGATTTTTTAAATATATCTGACATAATTTTTTTCATCTGTTACATTCAAGTTAGCTTGTTTAGCCCAGATTTCAGAATAGTAAAGGAGGAAAGGAACCGCATTCCAGGGAAACCTCTGAGGCCAAGTCAGAGTCCAGAACTGTAAACACACAGGCCTGCAAGCCAACATTAGTCGTGAAATCCCTAACACGTCACTGGATTCTCTCTGTCAGCGCAAGTGTCAGCTGCCAAAGAATAGACTTACATGAAGAAGTGCCCACATGCTGGCAGGGGCTGGCCGGCTCCGGCCAGCAGACACTGCTAGATTGTAATATTTAAGGTCGAGTTTCGACCTGTGGTACACAGCTGTGCTGTGCTCAGTCAGCAACCTCAGAACTCTGAAAAAAACATAAAAAAGAAAAAAAAAGAAAAAAAACATGCACCTGTTTCACTGTGAATAGTGAATGTAAAGGAAAGAAAGGAAAACCAAAAGCTTGTTCCATCACAGGTATGAGCTGCTATGATTCATGAAGAACATTCCATGGAGTATGTTTTAAAACCTTGTTATATCTGAGAGGCTTTAAAAGCCAACTTAACTGTTTCAGGGCAACCGCGGTACAGACGTGGTCTCTGTGAGACTTCCACCTGACCCAAGTTTTAAGTGGTACGAATGTTGTGCATTTAATGTTAAGGACAGTCTGCAATAATAAGTAAGTAGCCAGCGTGGGTGCCCAGCAGTGCTGAGACCTGGCTGCTCTATTGTACGCTTTGGAAACACAATTTATGCAACAGATGTCCAGATATGATTCTATTTATGGAAAAAGTTTATATGTTTTACAAATGGTTTTACCATCTTATATTAAATGACCTTTTGACAGGTGTGCACTGTTTTGTCTCCAGTGAGCACATACCATGCGGATTTTATATGTACATCAGTAGTGTGAATCCACTGGCACAGTGTGTGTAAATGCCAGATGTGGTGAGATTTTATCTTGTATATGTGATCAGATAAAATAACTCCTGACAGAAACTGTAAGGAAACCAGCTGAATGTTTGACCTGATGACT
The DNA here is from genome assembly GCF_021556685.1 of Rattus norvegicus. NCBI lineage: Eukaryota > Metazoa > Chordata > Mammalia > Rodentia > Muridae > Rattus > Rattus norvegicus. The sequence continues at coordinate 83,269,965 of NC_141539.1, read as the reverse complement.
GATGTTGTATGGTTTATGTTAAATGTATATTCTTTTAATCAATGAATAAAGCATTAAAAAATGGGCATTATGATGTATTTTATTGTATACAAAACGCTCAAAGTGTTTATGTTTAAGTAAAAAGCTTAGGCTGCATAGCTTAGAGATTTTTATTCTCTTTCACTTTTAGAAAAGGCAAGCTTAAAAACAGATGCTGACCCAAGCACTGTGGTACACTCCTGTAATCCCAGCTCTTGGAAAGTAGACATAGGAAGATCAGAAGTTCAGGCTCAGGGTCTTAATTACTTTTCCGTTGTCCTGACAAAACTCCATGATCAAGGCATTTTATAAGTGAACCTGTAAGACAGATTAAACAGTTAAATAATCGGTCTTACAGGTTCAGAGGGTTAAAGTCCATGGTGGTGGAAGAAAAGCATGAGAGCAGGAACATCTGAGAATTCGCATCTAGAACCACAAGTTAAAGACAAAGAGCTAAGCATAGCATAGCCCCCTGTCTAAGCCATTGTTCTATTGCTGTGAAGAGACACCATAACCAAGGCAACTCCTATGAAAGAAAGCATTTAATCGGGAGCTTTCCCACAGTCTCGGGGCTAAGTGAACTCTGGAGAGAATGGCAGCATGCAGGCAGGCAATGATGCTAAAGAAGTAGCTGAGATCCTGGTCCTTAGGCAGCAAGGTAGGACCCAGAGCCAGGGAAAGACTCGGCTTGGCATGGACTTTTGAACCTCAAAGCCCACCTTCAGCTGCAGCCCGCCCCCTCCCCCTACCAGTTTTTTCAAACAGTCTACCAACAACTAAGTATTCAAGTATGGGGGCCATTAGCATACAAACCACCACACCCACCCTCAGTGATAAGCCATACCTCCAAATCCTTCCCAAACTGGACACCAAGTGTTAAAACGTGAGCCTAGTGGGCCATTCTTACTCAGACCACTAGAGTCACCTGCTGTTGCATAGTGAGTTTGAAGACAGCACGGACTGCATGCTGCGTGAGACCTTGTCAAAAGAAAGCGAAAAGATACCGAACTGGTTAACAAAATCCCATGGTCCTATGCCTTTAGCATATGTTATTGATACTGCAAACTTCCTATTTTTAAAAGTTGCTTTATTAAGTGCAGAAATAATTGCCCCTGTTAAATACACTTGCTTAAGCCCCTATTATTGCTGTCTTAATTTAATCTCCATTCTTGGTCCTTGAACAGCGTTCATTCAAGGGAAAATAGTCTCTTTCTCTTTTCCATCCTCCTTTTATTGTTGTGGGCACTGACTCTTTGAGAACTGATCCCTCTTGGAGTCATCTAGTGTCCTTTGAGTCTTTTTCTTGAACATACCTGATGCCTATGAATCACTCAGCGTGTTTGTCTACATGGACCCGGGCGTGTGCAGAGAGAGTGACTTAGGAGCGATGATCAGCATCCCAGTGAAGAGTCAGGTGCTGACCTCAGAGGCTCTCGAGTTGTGGCTCTGCCTGCTTCAACACAAGCTGCCCTTTGTCAGTGTCCATATCTCTTGAGTAAGAAGGGAATTTGGTGTTGTATGCCTTTAATCCTAGCAGGCAGATCTCTGAGCTCCAGTCCAACCTGCTTTACAGAGCTTCCAGGACAGACCGCACTACACAGAGACATGCCGTTTCAATAAACCAAAAGAAAATAACAGGCAGAAATAGAGTAGGACTCGGTTATCTCATACTGCCCTTCCCTTTTTGAAAATCCCAGCTGCTTTTAGCTTGACAGCTTATAGACAAATAAGATCATCTTTAAAAAAATAAATATTGAAAATTTCAATATGGTACCCTGTTTCTTATTGGGCCGAGAATAAACCCTGTCGTGTGCAAAGGCCCTGCCTTCCGTCCCCAGCACCGCCAAAGGACAGTAACAACAGAGTGAATAAAGTCATTTTCCCACCATCCTGGGAATAAAGAAGTCAGGGAGCCACTGGGAAGTGAGGGTGGCTGGGAAAGACCTTGTGCTCATGGTTGAACACAAAGATGCAGAAACCAGCTTGCTTGGGCTTGTTACATGAATCAGTGGCTCTTTATGAAGCCAAGAACAACTGTGTTCCTGGAGTAGTATACAGACATGAATAATATGCAGGTACCACCCTACACTGTCACTGCTTCCCAAACTTTTTACACACTCTCACACAGAAAATACTATACAGGAAACTGATAAACACCGGAAAGAACTGGAATCCCTGCCCGCCCCCCATTAGCCTGTAACATTTGCATTTTCTTTATAATGACTAAATAAAATGTAATCTTTTTCTATACAACTTTTTTTGACATTAACTCTGTGCACCCGCCACCGGAAATGTGTGGAGGTCAGAGGACAATTTTCCCTGTGGGTCCCAAGGATCAAGCTCACATTGGAAGGCCTAGCAGCAGGTACCTTTAGCTTATACACTGAGAAATCTCCTGGCTCTGTAGATCTTTCAGATATAATCATGTCCATGGTCAACCTCTTCAGAAATTCAGTGCTGCCACCATGTCTGCTGCTGTCTCAGCTCACAGTCAGAGTGGAAGGTTATACCTAGTTAGCTGAGTCCCTCAATGATACCACCCTGAAGAGGCATTCCTACTTCCCTTTAGCTCGTAATTCAGATAAGCCTGTTAATTGTTCCTCAGTCTGCAGTGGATGAGAGCAGAGACTGGCATAGGGCCATGCACCTACAAGTAAGCACACACTGTTCATCGGTCCACTTCTGCAGAGCCCTGGAAGACTCCAGCATGCCTGCACCAAGGCTGAAATAAAGGGCCATGTGTGGTGCTTAAATCAGTAGAGAAATACTGCATTGTCTCTGATACCTTTTCACCCCTGTGACTTCAATACCCAACAGAAACAATGTGGTCTGGCCCACCGAAGTGCCTACTTCTGCCAACTAAGCCCCACTCTACCAAGTCCACACCCTCAGCTGGGGAATCGCTCTTCGGATCATTGGGCCACAGGCAGCTCGGTGGCAGTGCACTTAGCAAAGGCATGTGAGGCCCAGGTCCTATTCCTAGTACTACAACAAAAAATTCAAACATGAGCCTGTGGGGGATATTCAGATTTAAACCACAACAAAGAAACATTTACACACACGATGGCTTGAGTTTGTGTTTAAAAGAATGCCCTTAAGAATGAAGAAATTCTGGTAAGATTGACTAGAAGTGTCCTGGACGCCCACGCATTGTTTACTGTGTGTGAAGCACTGCTTTAAGTGCTGGAGTAAGTGTTTGCTTACTTAATTCTCACAGCAACCCTGGAGTCACTACCATCTCATCTCCATTGAATTAGGAAACTGAAACAATAATCTTGTCCAATTCCAAGGCCAATGAATTTCATTAATAAGAATGAGAACGTGCGCAGTCAGACGGGCCCCTATGTTATATGATCCCATCCTACCACTCAGTGTCTCACTGTGTAGCCCTGGCTAGCCTGAAACTTGCTGTGTAAACCCAAGCTGGCCTCCAACTCAGAGATCAGCTTGCCTCTGCCTCCTTGGTAATAAATCCTGCTGGGATTAAAGGCTTATGTACTCATGACACACACTCCTGGCCCCTTTCCGTCACTCTCCAGGCCTGCCATTACATCCCTGGTGAGAAGATTTTCCTGTCTTTCCACTTACTAAGTGTTAAACCGCACCTGTGTTCATATGCCAGTGTTCTCCAAGTGTCCTGAAGTGCATTGTCTGTGCCTGGTGTGATTGTATCGGTCTACTGAACTGCACGGCAAGAGAATGACTGTAGGGTGCATTAACTCAGCCCTACTACAGAGTGTTTATGAAGACAAAGTAGAAATGTAAATAGACTATATAGGCTTATAAACTTATTCTGGTTTTAATAAGAAAAGTCACGGCTGGTGTGTGGTCTGCCTGCTGGTAGGCAGCTGTAAAATTAGAAGGACAATACTTTGTAGTTGTTTTTCTGCACACTAAGAAGTATGCTCACCTGTGATGATGTCTTGTTGAAGATCGTTTCCCAGTACTGAAATAAAATGGAGGTTTATACTTTATGAGCATTTTCTTATATATACTTGGAAACCAGATAGATGGAAGCTATTTATCAAAAGCTGGCTGATCAAATTTGTTAACATACTAACATACTGCTCTTGTTCCCTTCTAAATTATTAAATAAATAAACTGTTCTGGCACCTTATGAGCTGTAGGCCATTATGTGACCCATTTCTCCAAAATAAGGAAATTAAATTCTTTTGACTTAGTGTAGTCCTTGACAACATGTTAATAACTAGACTTTAGTTTTCATTAAAATACTACATGGAGAAGTGAGACTTTGAGATTTCTTTGAGTTAATGCTAAAATAAAACAGTCTTGTGGGCAAACTATTTGAAAATGTAAGGTTGACACATTTAGGAGTTGGAGAAGTAATCAAGAGGGACTCAAATGCCAGGTCAGTAAAATGGGAATAGCCAATTGCTTCTGATGAATGGATTCGACGAGCTAGAGGAGGGAATGTGTCTGCTACTGAAAGCCCAGTCAGAAGACCACAGATGCTCATTCCACAAGAGTGAGTTCAAATCCGGTGCAGAAAACATGGCAGAAATCCGAAAGTCAGACATCCTAGGAATCAACTGTTATTCTGCTCAGTGGATCTTTGCCACACGAACATCAAACTGCTTTCCAGATAGTTATGTTTATATCCGTAGATTAGCACTGCTCTCTGCTCTGCTTAACGCGTCTCCCGTTTACCATGAGTAGCAGTAACTACAGAGACTCATAACCTGTCAGAGTGGTAAATGGACTGCCGAATGCTCAACCATTTATATCACCTCTTCCAAAACTTGGAACCTCATAGAAGGGTGGGAGGGGTAAGAGGCAGAGCGAGGAGTGGAATCAGGTGGAACGCTGTCTTCAGATCATGGCTGTCCTACCTAATCCTGACTTGAACTGAACTCACTTCGAGAGGTCTTCGAACTTTTCAGAGCTGATGATATAACACCGTACAAATTCCACATACATGAGACTACACGCCATGCCATCTGTTAGAGGGCAAAGCAGCCCGAATTCAGACAAATTAAGAGGTCATCTTAAGGCCTGTAGTCCCAAGCACTGCCTGGCCCCCATACTTTAGAGCATGCAGGTCATACGCAGCAACACTGATATTAATATTCTGGCTCACTGGAGAATTTTTTACAGCCTTCAAACTCGATATTTTTTTTTATTAACTTGAGTATTTCTTATATACATTTCGAGTGTTATTCCCTTTCCCGGTTTCCGGGCAAACATCCCCTTTCCCCCTCCCCTTTTTTATGGGTGTTCCCCTCCCCATCCTCTCCCCATTGCCGCCCTCCCCCCTTGCCGCCCTCCCCCCAACAGTCTAGTTCACTGGGGGTTCAGTCTTAGCAGGATCCAGGGCTTCCCCTTCCACTGGTGCTCTTACTAGGATATTCATTGCTACCTATGAGGTCAGAGTCCAGGGTCAGTCCATGTATAGTCTTTAGGTAGTGGCTTAGTCCCTGGAAGCTCTGGTTGCTTGGCATTGTTGTTCATATGGGGTCTCGAGCCCCTTCAAGCTCTTCCAGTTCTTTCTCTGATTCCTTCCACGGGGGTCCTATTCTCAGTTCAGTGGTTTGCTGCTGGCATTCGCCTCTGTATTTTCTGTATTCTGGCTGTGTCTCTCAGGAGAGATCTACATCCAGCTCCTGTCGGCCTGCACTTCTTTGCTTCATCCATCCTGTCTAATTGGATGGCTGTATGTGTATGGGCCACATGTCGGGCAGGCTCTGAATGGGTGTTCCTTCTGTGTCTGTTTTAATCTTTGCCTCTCTATTCCCTGCCAAGGGTATTCTTGTTCCCCTTTTAAAGAAGGAGTGAAGCATTCGCATTTTGATCATCCGTCTTGAGTTTCATTTGTTCTATGCATCTAGGGTAATTCAAGCATTTGGGCTAATAGCCACTTATCAATGAGTGCATACCATGCAAACACGATATTTTTAAGTAGTAACAAATGTGATCTTGCGGTTTTCAGTGGTTTGTGGTATTCCCCACATCCCCAGTTACCTTTGCCTCATGCTTATAAATCTAGCTGAAACAATGAAGTGGCTTTGGTTCAAGGTCAAGTACATCCTCTCGAGCTTCACTTTTGGTTCTAAAAAGCAGATTACAAGGCCCTGCTTCCTAAGGCTGAATCTAAAACAGAAACGAAAGCACCAGCTGTAACTGCTTTACAGAGTTATTTTGAAACATCAGATGCAAAGATGAGTCTCTCCTAACACCCAGAGGCCTAGAGGAGTCACCACCCCAGCTGTTACCACCCCAGCCTCCTGTTAAGCTTCTCTCCACAGTTAACCAGTGCCCCTGTGACCTCTGAGCTCCAGCAGGAAGAGGGCCGCTTCCCACTGCTGACTATTTGGATACAAAACAAACTCTCTAAAAGATCAACATCCATTTTCTCTAATTCATCAATACCTCTGCTTCACAGGTATGTGCATAAAGGAGCTACATCCTTTTCAGTACACTTGTAACCTACGATTTTCCCATGTTTTTCCAAATAAAGACTTTCTGATTTCCCCCCACTCCCCAAATAAAACGAATCACAAGGCTGGAGAGCTGACTCAGCATTTAAGAGCTCTCCCAGCTCTGGTAGGGAACTCCAGTTTGATTCCCAGCAGCCTTGTGACTCATAAATGCCTACAACTCCAGTTCCAGAGGATCCAACACCCTCTGGCCTCTGCAAGCACCAGCACATTCATGGTACACAAATCCACTCAAACAGATGTACACAGAAATAAAAAAATGTAAACAATAGTACTGTCAGTCACCGTGTGCATTTAACTGTCCTTTGGGGAAGAGTCCTAGGTCTGCCCAGTCACTCTACCCATTTATACATCCAAATACTGCCAGGAAAGCCAGAGCCAACCCTAGGCCTGCTAAAATTTAAAATAAAAATAAATGCTGGTGCTTGACATTATACAGACTAAATGCTGTGTGGCCTGAAGATGTGGTCCCTTCTTGAGAAAATAAGAAGCTTGAGGAGAGGACTTACAGAGGAGAACACGGTGAGGAGCTACCCAGGAGAGACCAGCTTCCGGTAATACACTTCATGCCACTACACACTGGAAAGCTTTGAAATTCTTATACAAAGTAATACTCCATTTATTTTTCTCAGACAAGGCTGAATCACATTTCTGTCTTACAATCAAGAGCTCCCTCCCTTCCCCCTCATCATAACACAGAGTAAGTTTACAGTCTTCAAAGCTTGTTTGGGGTGGGGGGTCTCTCAAATTAAAAAAAAAAAAACAATCCCCCCCAAAAGTTTTCTAAAACTCCTACCAAGTTCTACGAAAATAGCTATGAAAAAAACAGGTGGTTTAAGTTGCGAAAACTGAGTCTAAAGTTGTTTGTAAACAGGCTTATGGCGATCCTGGAACTACTACTGCAAATACAATTATCACCCAACAGACAGCTTTATAGTTTCCTAACCCTGTCTGTTGCAGGGTATTTGATTACACTGTGACCCCTGGGAATGTTTCTAGTTGTGTTCTATCTCAGCCTTGGCACACACCTTTAATCCCTCTGGCTGGAATACAGACTCACCCTTAGTAAACACCTTAAATCCCAAACAATGGAGGTAAAGTTAGTTTGTAAAAGGAAGCACCCATGCTTGAAAGTGATGTCTAATTGAGTGTCAGACAAAGTGATGAATCAGAGAAAGATTTGACAGAACAGGATATCCCCAACTCTCAAGAAGAGAGAGAAAAGAGGGGCTACTTAGGAGAAAAGAGCACAGAGAAAGAAAGGGAGAGAAGGCTATTTCACGGGCAAAGTTTTATAGAGACAGGTCACAGAGAGGACAGGCTAGGCACAGGTGAAAGACAGAAGGAGCCAGAGAATGAGAAGGCGCCAGAAGATCAGAACAGAGTGCCAGGGTTAGTTTGAGGCCAAGCAGAGCAAAGTCGGAGATTGAAAGAGAAGCCAGATTCAACCAGTCAGCTTTGAGAGGAGTTTGAGCCAGAGAAGCTGAGCTGAACCAGCCAGCCAGAGAACAGAAAGAACAAGAAAAGGAGGTCTCAGAGACCAAAAGCATCCTTAGCCTAGACAAGATAATACTGAGATTAGAAGGGCTGGGGATTTAGCTCAGTGGTAGAGCGCTTACCTAGGAAGCGCAAGGCCTGGGTTCGGTCCCCAGCTCCGAAAAAAAGAACCAAAAAAAAAAAAATGTAAATAAATAAGATTAGAAGCATCCCAGGCCAGCCCTAGTCAGCAGATTGCGGCAATAAGATTGGTTGTAGGTAAGCTGACATGGGCACTGAGAACCTAATTCAGGCTGTCTGCAAGTGCAGACTGCACCTTTAATACTTGAGCCATCTCTCCAGCCCTAGCTCCAAGAAAGGTTAGTTACAACTGCCTTCACAAACTAATGCCACACAACATGAAGCTTGTAAAGACTGTAGCAAAAACAATGTGCTAGACTATTTATACAAAAATATGTATTGATCTATATAAATATGTAATATGGATCTAAATACATGGATCTATATTCAAAATACATTTGAGCCTTCTGGTTTCTGTCTGCGCCCTCTTCTGAACCGGTCCCACAGCTCTCTGCACCCAAAACCCTTGGGGGAGAGAGCTGAACTCTCAGAAGTGTGCACAGGGGAGACCACCACTTCTGCTCACATTCCTGGCCCAAGAGGAACCCTCTGAACAGGATGGGTTTAGTGCAGAATTCTATCAGACCTTCAAAGAAGACCTAATACCAATATTGCTCAAACTATTTCACAAAATAAAAACAGATGGAGCACTACCCAATTCCTTCTACGATGCCCCAATTACTCTTATACCTTAAACCTCACAAAGACACAACAAAGAAAGAGAACTTCTGACCAATTTCCCTTATGAGTATCGACGCAAACATACTTAATAAAATTCTTGCAAACTGAACCCAAGAACACATCAAACCATCATCCATCATGATCAAGGTGGCTTCATCCCAGGGATGTAGGGATGGTTCAACATACAGAAATCCAACAACGTGATCCACTATATAAACAAACTCAAAGAAAAAAAAAAACACATGATCATCTCATTAGATGCTGAGAAAGCATTTGGCAAAATTCAACACCCCTTCATGTTCAAGTCTTGGAAAGATCAGGAATTCAAGGCCCATAACTAAACATAGTAACAGCCATATACAGCAAACCAGTGGGTAACATCAAACTAAATGGAGAGAAACTTGAAGAAATCCCACTAAAGTCAGGGACTAGACAAGGCTGCCCACTCTCCCTACTTATTCAATATAGTACTCAAATTTCTAGCCAGAGCAATTAGACAACAAAGGGAGGCAAAGGGGATACAAATTGGAAAGGAAGAAGTCAAAATATCACTATTTGCAGATGATATGATAGTACACTTAAGTGACCCCAAAAGTTCCACCAGAGAACTACTAAGCCTGATAAACAACTTCAGCAAAGTGGGCCAGGTATAAAATTAACTCAAACAAATTAACTCAAGCCTTCCTCTACTCAAAGGATAAACAGGCTGAGAAAGAAATTAGGGAAACAATACCCTTCACAATAGTCACAAATAACATAAAATACCATGGGAAGTCTTTCCATCTTCTGAGAGTTTCTTTAATTTCTTCCTTCAGAGACTTAAAGTTCTTGTCATACCAACTCAATTCTTCACAGAGTTAGAAAGGGTAAGCTGCAAATTAATTTGGAATAACAAAAAACCCACGAAAGCAAAAAACTATACTCAACAATAAAAGAACTTCTGGGGAAATCACCATCCCTGACTTCAAGCTGTATTACAGAGCAATAGTGATTTAAAAAAAAACAAAAAAACAAAAAACACTGTATGGTAGTAGCACAGAGACAGGCAGGTAGATCAATGGAATAGAATTGAAGACCCAGAAATGAACCCACACAACTATGATCCCATGATCTGTGACAATGGAGCTAAAACCATTTGTGGAAAAAAGATAGCATTTTCAACAAATGGCACTGGCTCAACTGGAGGTCAGCATGAAGAATGCAAATTGATCCATTCTTATTGCCCTGTACAAAGCTCAAGTCCAAGTGGATATAGAACCTCCACATAAAACCAGATACACTCAAACTAATGGAAGAAAATGTGGGAAAGAGCCTTGAACACATGGGCACTGGGGAAAATTTCCTGAACAAAACACCAATGGTTTATGCTCTAAGATCAAGATTCAACAAATGGGACCTCCTTTGCAACGCTTCTGTAAGGTAAAGGACACTGTCATTAGGACAAAATGGCAACCAACAGATTGGGAAAAGATCTTTACCAATCCTACATCTAATAGAGAGCTAATATCCAACATATACAAAGAACTCAAGAAGTTAGACTGCAGGGAGACAAATAACCCTATTAAAAAATGGGGTATAGAGCTAAACAAAGAATTATCAACTGAGGAATATAGAATGGCTGAGAAGTACCTAAAGAAATGTTCAACATCCTTAGTCATCAAGGAAATGCAAATCAAAACAAGCCTAAGATTCCACCTCACGCCAGTCAGAATGGCTAAGATTAAAAACTCAGGTGACAACAGATGCTGGCGAGGATGTGGAGAAAGAGGAACACTCCTCCATTGTTGGTGGGATTGCAAGCTGGTACAACCACTCTGGAAATCAGTCTGGAAGTTCCTCAGAATATTGAATATAGTACAACCTGAGGACCCAGCTATACCACTCCTGGGCATATACTCAAAAGATGCTCCAATATATAACATGGATACATACTCCACTATGTTCATAGCAGCCTTATTTATAATAGTCAGAAGCTGGAAAGAACCCAAATGTCCCTCAATAGAGGAATGGATACAAAAAATGTGGTACATCTACACAATGGAGTACTTACTACTCAACTACCCAAAACAATGTCTTCATGAAATTCATAGGCAAATGGATAAAAGTAGAAAATATCATCCTGAGTGAGGTAACCCAATCACAAAAATACACACATGGTATGCACTCACTCCTAAGTAGATATTAGCCCAAAACTCAGAGTACCCAAGATACAATCCATAGGCCACATGAAGCTCAAGAAGAACGACCAAAGTGCAGGTGCTTCATTCCTTAAAAGTGGGAACAAAAATATTCATAAGAGGAGATATGGAAAGAAAGTTTGGAGTAGAGACTGAAAGAATGGCCATTCAGAGCCTGCCCAACCTGGGGATCTAGTCCATATACATACAGCCACCAAACCCAGACAATATTGCTGATGCCAAGAAGTACATGCTGACAGGAGCCTGATATAGCTGTCTCCTGAGAGGCTCTGCCAGAGCATGACAAATACAGAGGGGAATGCTAGCAGCCAACCATTGAACTGAGAATGGGGTCCCCATTGGAGGAGTTAGAGAAAGGATTGAAGGAGCTGAAGGGGTTTCCAAATCCATAAGAACAATACCAACCAACCAGAGCTCCCAGGGACTAAACCACTATCCAAAGGGTACACATGGGCAGACCCATAGCTCCAGCTCCATATGTAGCAGAGGATGGCCTTGTTGGACACCAATGGGAGGAGAAGTCCTTGGTCTTGCCAAAGCTGGACCCCCCCACACCATTGTAGGGGAATCTTAGGGCAGGGAGGCAGGAAGGAGTAGGTGGTTGGGTGGGGGCAACACCCTCATAGAAGAAGGGTGAGGGGGCATGGGATAGGGGGGTTATGGATGAGAAACTGGGAAATAGTTTACATTTGAAATATAAATAAAAATATATCCAATAAAAAAATACATTTGAAGGATGAATGCCAGAAGGGAACATCACCTGAAGGGACAGAAATGCCACTTCCTAACAAATGCTTCAGTTGTTTCAGCCATTGTCTACCATTCTGCAAGGACAAATACATTCATTTTCGGTTTTGTTTTTCAGAGCAAAATTAATCAGAGAATTACACATGTAATTATACATTTACACTGGTCAAAATCATGCCTAATTCAATTTCTTGAGCTTTATCACTTCAATTAGTCTATGGATAAAGGAAACTAAAATGTGTCACTGTTTTAGGCTCTTGATGCTTAAGAACAAACAGGATTGGACGGAAAATTGTGTGTCACTGCGAGTCACAGAGAAGGGAACAGAAAATCATGCGTTTACTACTGTGCTGAATTAGCACTTACATGATAAATTTGATTTGACTTGCAAATTTTAGGTAAAATATAGAACTATGCATATATTTATATGCACAATAAAATTAATATCATATGTGAAAATATAAATGCATAGCTAACTGGTCCTGGGAGAGAAAGAAGAAAAGTAGGTTTAAACAGATTCAAAGATATTAAGATTACTAAGGTATCAATGTAAACCTTAAATGTGGCCAGGCAGTGGAATGTGATGGAGAGGTGGGAAAATGGAACAGCAGAACTGTGCATACACTATGGAGATGTGACAGCAGTGGCAGCTGTGGGTCTCCAGGTGGCTTGCAGTAGCCTGGAACTTATGCAGATTCACCCCACCCCCACTGTGCCCCAATACACTGCAACACCACAGGATCGCCCTGGCTCTGGGCAAGTACAAAGGCCTTTGATGAGGAAGGTTCACTTTCTGGATTTGATCACCTCGAAGGACCACCATGATCTGAGGTGCCACCAGAGGCCATGTTGGTGGTCCACGCTGCTGCTTCAGGCCGAGATGAAGCCCAAGATCCATATGGCCAGTAGTGACTGAAGCCTTGCTGATGTCCAGGGGGTAGGAGGGGATGTTGATGTGAGTGGCCTATGTAGCCACCCGAGGCCATGCTCAGGCACAAAATCCATGCTGCTGCTGCTGGATATGAGTCAGTCAGTAGTCCTGATAGATAGCCAGGAGCCATGCTGGTGTCTGTGGCTCTTGTTACTATCACACCATGGGGAGTCCATGATCTATTCCTCAGCATGAAGCCATGTTGATGCCCTTGGGCCATGCTGCTATATTGATCTGAGTGGCCTGCGCTGGCACCTAAGCCCATGTTAATGACCGCTGTCAGTCAGGGCTGTCTCTGAGAGCCTTGCCTTGGTTCACAGTCCTGCTGCAGCTGGGGGTTATTTTTGAGGTCTACAGTGTTGTCAGGAACCGTGTGACAGCCCATGGTCCATGCTGCCACTGACTATAAAGTACAAGGAAGCTACTTTTGCAGTGATATGGGTGACTGAAGATGGAAGGCTTCTGTGACAACCCTTATTTCACTCCACCCCACTCCCCAACAACCTAAACAGGAAACCATGGAAGTCTTAAAAAGTGTGGTAAGGGTGCTGAAGTGTAGCTCTCCACAATAGGTGGCAAGCCACTGAGAGTTTGAGCACCCTAAGGTGAGTATATAGATAAGACAAATTGGACTTGTTTCTGTTGGGAGGGGTCACAAGAGGGGGCAGATGTGGACTTGGAAGTGCTGTGATGAGGTGTGCATTGTAAAATTCAAAGTTGTACATTCTTACTTCACAGAAACAACACACAAACTGGTGAGTGTGCTCAATCACATAATAAAATGAGAATAATCACATAATAAAATGAGTAATAAAATGAGAATGAAGAGGAAGAAGTGTATGTTCTAACTAGAATCTGAATAGGGGAAATAGACACTCCATGCAAAGTCTTTCTCTCCAGTCCAGAGAGAACATTTGTGTTTCCAATAACACATGGGAATGTTCCAATCACGATCACACTGCTGTATTAGAGAATGTTTAAAGTGCTGACCTTTGACCCTGAAAGAGAAACCTAACTAAGTGAAAAGCACAGCTGACCACACCCCGTGTTAGGTCCCACTCTCCTTTCACTGGCATTCAAAGACTAAGAACTCAAACACAGAGCGTCTGAAGACACTTGAACCCCAGCTCAAAGTGCAGACAGATTGCCTCAACAGTAGTTACACTGTGGCAACTCTCTTAACACTACCCTCAGAAAAGTCACCATCTTACAAGTTAAGAGTAAAATGAGAGCCTGGCCCTTGCCTCTATTCCAGGATGCCTTTATTCGCATTCTAAAGCAAGAAGTAGGCATTATCTCTTATATTCAAGGCCAGTCTGGTCTACAGGCCAAGTTCCAAGGCAGTCAGTGCTGTTCAGAAACCCTCTCAAACTCACTAATGAAATAGTTATAGAGTGACAGAAAGACAAATTATATAAGAAAGTCAGTCAGTAGGGCCCACAAGGTACAGGGGAGAAAGTGCTTGCTCTGTGAGCCTGACAACCTGAGCTGTCTCCGGAACCTACAGTCGAAAGAGGTTAACCGTCCAGTGATCCTCTCACCATCTTCCATGCCCACGAGTGGATGCCTGTATACTGTCCCCCCCCACACATTGTTTTCAAACTGATAAAAAAGAAAATTAGTCAGTGGAGTAAGTTAAAAAAAAATTGAAATTCACCATTAGACAATATCTGGGCTTTTAAAAAAAGTAATCCATATTTTAAGTCTTTAATTTGTTTTGGGTCATTCATATCTAACTATAAGAACTAGGGTACATACTTTGCAAGATAATCAAATCAGAAAGACCATAAAATGCTTTACTTTTTAAAATGTAATTTCATGTGTGCAAGCATTTTCTCTATATGCATGTTCACATACTATAAGCATCCCTGGCCGTGTGGAGGTCAGAAGAGGCCACTGAGCCCCTGGAGCTGGAGTTACAGAGCGTTGTGAACTCCCCAACTCCCCAACTCGTGACCCAAACCCAAATCCTCTGGAAGAGCAGCCAGTGTTCTTAACCGTTGAGCCACCATCTCCCCAGCCTCAAATGCTTTACTTCTGAACCACTGACTTATTGGTACAGGTCAAAAGACTAATTTATGGAACCATACTATGGAAGACTAGTTTTATTATTATCAATACAAAACAAGACTTTAAATCAATTAAAATTTTATTTGATTAAACATAGTTACTTTTACATTGTCTACAACCATGGTGAACACATTCCCGGTATAAAGACACAGCCTTTCGAGTTTGAGATGTCCCCAACTATGAGATTACATATATAAAACCGCATAACTATAGATGAGGTAATCAAAGTAAGATAGTTACTATCTAAAATAAAATAAAATGGAAATAATTTACTCATAAGATTCATATTTAAATCATCTTTATTTACAAAATACTATCCTGAGAATTATAATTCCATTAAGCTTCAATTTGAGCAAAAATATAATCAGGTAAGTAACGGCAGTTACTTAAACTGAAAGTGAGAAGGCAATGACTGCCGACAGACCCAACACGGTCAGGTCTCCTGTGTTTCTGGAGGGTCAGCTGCAGGTTCTTTCGAAGGCGGACTCATGTCTGGCGGGAGCTCACTCCGATTTTCATGATGTGGAGGTGGGGGGAAGAACCCAGCTCTTGGGGGAAGGAAAGGTGGAAAGCCCCTTGGTGCGTACACAGTTCTCCCTGTTCAAAGAGATCAGTAAATTGGAAGTTTAAACTGAGTACCGCACACTTGTTAAACTACCAGCTCCAGTAGCTATTATGATATTCAGTCATTCATACCAGAATACTTGATCTCAAGAATTAATTTTGTCACTGAAAAATGTACTTCTTCAAAAACACAGGATTAATAAGAATATCATTAATTTCGGGTATGTTTGTCCTATCTTAGCAGCTATACAAGATTTTGATACACTCAAGACTTAAAACCTTGATATTCTACTAAAAATATTTCCTATATACCAAGGACCACCTTAAAACTTCCCAAACAAAATTCATTTTGATTCGCCTTAAACCTGAACTTTAAAACCAGTGATGAGGTCAGAGTGACTATCTAGGACACCTAAGCTGATTCTTGTCTAGTACTTGAAAACACGATTTACTGTGTAGAAATCTGGGGTTCCAAATGTTAAAGTATGCTGTAAAAGCAATAAATTACTTTTATTTTTAAAATGTAAGGGTATTAAGGAATTTCAGTAGGTTCTACAAATAGCCAAACATGATCACAGATTTTAAATAAATATGATCACTTAGGAACTGTTATGAAAAAGATCTTACAACATTTTAGTCGGCCACAATACATGTCTAACAAATGAAATACACATAATTTTAATCTTAAAACTGCTTGTAAATTCAGCGGTTTTCTGAACTATCACAATACAGTAAAATTAAAAGTTAGCTAAGGTGGATCGAGCCCTGGCTCCGTCTGATGTTGGGCTATAACCTGTGCGCTACAAACCCTTCCCTTCCCCCGAGGTGGCTCTGGTTAGTGTGTATCATAGCAGCAGGGACCAAACTAGAAGTAAAGCCCAGATAAACTGTCATATGCACAGACTATTAAAAAAGCCTACCTGGGAACGGAGGAAGTGGTGGTCCAGGGAAGTCCCTTGGTGGAAAATAATCTCGAGGAGCTGTATAGATGTTTCCTGGAGGAGGTGGGGGAAAAGAGGGGCCCCTTCTCATGAACTGGCTCCTTGGATCCACTGGAAACAATGGGGCTCTGACTGGGGGAAATGGTGGTGGGATGAAGCCTCGGCCAGCTGCTTCACTTTCAGTGGGGTGAGGAGAATCAGGCACATTAGAGTTCTGTAACAGAGTGACAACCAGCAGTCAGTAACGTGGCGCAATTCACAGCTCCTTTCCTGGGAACATTAGGCATAAAAGAGAGCTTGTAGGCACCTATGCCGAAAGTGGTCCATGACTCTAGAAAGCTGCACAGCAGACTCAGTTTCCACACCGGCATATGAGCTATGTGCTAACATGTCTTTACTAACTCAACAGAAAACTTTAATCATGGTAGTTAATAGTCTACCTAGCTCACCTAAAACTCAAGCATGGGTCAAGCATATCAAAACAGACACTTAAAAAGTTTAAAGACACTACTGTCAAACACATGTTAAAAGAAAAGGTTAAGATACTGATATTTTGGAGATGAGAAGGGGAACAAAGGGAGGATTGGGTGTAAGGAGAACCAGCCGAGTGAACAGAAATGGGGCTGGGAGAGCATCTCCAGGACCTGCCAGGGACCTGGGATAGAGATAGAGGAGGCTCCAGGGAGTCATGAAGATGACTCTAGCCGAGACTCCTAGCAGTGGAGGATACGGAGCCTGAAGTGGCCACTTCCTGTAGCCAGCCAGGACTCCCAGTGGAGGGATAAGGACATAAACCCACCCACAAAGCCTCTGACACAAAATGTGTCCTGCCTACAAGAAGTGCAGGGATTAAAATGGAGCAGAGGCTGAGGGAATGGTCAACTGATGACCAGTCCAACCTGAGACCCACCCATGGGCAAGCACCAACCCCTGACATTATTATTATTATTATTTTTTTTTTTGGTTCTTTTTTTTTCGGAGCTGGGGACCGAACCAACCCCTGTCATTATTAATGATACTTTGGTAGGTTTGCAGACAGGAACCGAGCATAACTGTCCTTGAGGGGCTCCACTCAACAGTGACTGAAACAGATGCAGAGATCCACAGCCAAACATTAGATGGAGCTCAAGAAGTCTTGTGGAAGAGTTGAAGGAAGGATTGAGGGACCCGGAGAGGATAGGGACTCCACAAGTGAACCAACCGAATCAACCAACCTGGACCCTTGAAGGCTCTCAGAAACTGATCCACCAACCAAAGAGCATGCCTGGGCTAGACCTACGCCTCCTCACACATGTGGCAGATGTGAGCTTGGACGTCACGTGGGTCGGAGTCAGGGCTTACCTGTCTCCTTCAGCCTGTCTGTGGATCCTGTACCCCTAACTGAACTGTCCTGTCTGGCCTCAATAAGAGAAGATGTACCTAGGTACCAGGGTGGGTTGGTGTCCAGTGGTGATCTCCACTTTCTCAGAGATGGGGGAGGGGGAGGACTAGGAGGAGAGGGGAGCTAGGTGATCAGGACATAAAGTGAATAAACTAATGGGAAAAAAAGATGCTGATAGTTTCAAAATGATCAAAATCAATGTTATGTTTTAAAACTAAAACATACTTTAAGATTCAAATAAGACTTTGTTCAGCAGTAAGGTGGCTTTAAAACCCATCTGAAATTCATGCTATTTTTTAAGGAGGGAGCTGTCAGGTCTCTTCTTGTTTGTTTTTTTAAAAATGTTTTGTTTATCACATGTGTATGAGTATTTTACCTGCATTCCATACATAGCCATGTACAATTATTGGAGGATAAGAATGGGGCTTCAGATCCCCTGGGACTGGAGTGGAGGATGGTTGTAAGCCATCATGCAGTTGGAAACCCAGGCCCTCTAGGAGAGCAGTCAGTGCTCCTAGCCTGTAAGCCATTTCTCCAGCCCATTATCTGGCTTTTTGAGACAACATCTCCTTATATAGCCCACACTGACTTTGGACTCACTATCCTCTTGCCTCGGTCTTCCAAAATGACAGGATTACATACACCACCAAAACCCGGCTTGTGATTTGTAATATTTCACCATAGGTGAAAGAAAACCATAGCTAGGAAGGAAACAGTGTTAATCCTAAGTAGAAGTATGTTTTAATAATATATTGATATCACAAAGTAGAATAGTTCTAGCCTTGTTCTAGTAAAACCAAGAAACTGGTTATGATACATGGGTAGGGTAGAATTTAATTTTCAATACTTACACCAAGATTATCTTTGGTATCGTTTCTACTGGATTCCATTTCTGAGGATACTGGCCCATCTAGACAGACAAAAAAAGGAAAAAAATTCATGAGTTCTTGCTTCCATTCCTGGACTATTTACAGAACCGGATGACACTGATGTGTTCCCCGCCCCTGCTGGCTCAAGAGAAGAACTTGACATGATTATTCCATATTAGGGTCCCAAGAGCAGCCTGAGGCCTGTGGAAATTTCAATAAAACAGACATTCTTTCGCAGTGTTGTGATGACCTTTCCGGCTAGTTCCTAAGCAATCTTCCTCAGGGAACTTCTTGGGGGACAGTACCTCAACTTCCCATCCTTCCTGTTTGCCCTCCATCCCCTTAGTATACAATATAAACTTTTGTTGTAAAAGTTCCTTATGGAACCCCATGACTGCACAATGAAAACTGAAATTTCTGAATTTTGTTCTTTCTTAATGTTGTGTGCTTTCTGCTACAGTAAATACACACATTTCCCACCTTCAGTGGGTGGTTCAGTGGTAGTCAAAGAGGTCCCAACAAACATCCATTGTCGTGTGGCCACCTAACATCCCTGAATGCAAAACAAGCTATATGTAAATGGACTGAAAACAATGAGACCTTAGCTATGGAACAGAGAAAAGTCTGTATCACAGGGAGAGGTAGCAAAACCCTTATCATGGTACCCAAACTAACCTTCAACACATACTTTTTTCTGCTTGCTATTTATTTTTAATTTAATTTTATTTTTTTTAACCTTTTCATTTATATGACATGCCTGTAATATGATACAACAAAGAAGGACTGGAAAGATGGCCAGCTGCTCTTCTACAGGACCTAGGTTCGATTCCTAGCACCCACAGCAGCATTCATCCATCTGTAACTCTAGTTCAGGGGAATCTGACGGCTTGTTCTGGCCTCCACGGGCATCAGGCATGCATGTGATGCACAGAAATAAATGCAGGCCAAACACCCTCACATAGAGCATAAAACTTTTTTTTTTTAAAAGACAATAAGAAATACAAACACAGGAAATCAGGAAATTCAGGAAAGAGATTTTGGCCTTCAGAGCTCTTTGACATAGTAACTGTATCAGCCTTCTGCTCAATTCCCAGTCCTCTAGACCATCACAATTTAATCATACACAAGCATACATTCACCCACACTCACAAGCAAACACACACGTAGTATTTCTTACCCACTTTATCCAAGGAAGGCATGTTATAGCTTCTGAGCTCCGCTGGCCCAGAGAGTCTACCAGAATTGGAATAAAATCTATCTTGCCTTTGTGGCACTGGATCAGAATATGGTTGGCCTAAAAAATAATTTTTTAAATGTCTTCATTAATTACTTATGCTTAGACATTTCCTCTACATCCAAAAATTAAAAACAAAAACTGTGAACCTATATTACAGGTAAGCACCTGTAATATATTAATTCTTAACAATTTAAGAAGTTATCCTGGCATACTCTGACATGTTAGAATTTGAATATTTCAATTACTGAATAAATGGAAGTTGAATCTGCACATGAAATGCTGAACAAGACAGAATCTGTGGAAACAACTTACTCATTTCACCTTCAAATTATTAACTACCTCAAGGAAACCACACCAACATGTCAAAGAAAGTGCTGAGCAGACCCTCAGTGAGAAGGAAGAGCAGAGTAGGAAATTCAGCACGAGAGTCACATTTGCCACCATGGCAAAAATACTGCAGACATCACGTGTGCTCAAACCTTCACTAACTTGAGAAATCTGGTTTCGCATTCTGTTGGATGGTTTTGTGCATTGTGTGTGTTTGCAGTCCAGGAAGATGGCATGGCCAAGTCTTAAAGTTATGTAAAAACTGCTTTCCATCACCTCTAATTGGTTACTAAAGAGCTGATCAGCCACTTAGCTGGGCAGAAGAGACAGAGTGGGACTTCTGATTCTAGTCAGGGTGCCCCAACGACGACGACCACAGAGTAGAAAAGGACCAGAGCTAAAAAAAGGGAAGAGAGCTGGACCTGGGGGATTTGCCATGAGGTCTGGATGAGAGAGCAGCCTGGGGACACACATGGAGCAGAACCAACCAGGGCAAACAGAGGGCATATAACAGGGCATTCTGCTGGGTGGTAGCAGCCTCGTTGGGTTAGCTCAGAACCTGCTCAGCTTAACGCCTGAAGCTTGTTAATAAAAAATAACAAGTCTTTCGTGTCTTTTATTCAGGAGCTAAAATGGACTACAATGGCATAAAACACCCCGGGGCGAAGGTAATCCCCTCAAAATTACATTTACAGCATTTATTCCAAACTGAAGGAAGGTGTGTCTCAACGGGTAGGCAGAAGGTGTCCGCTCAGACGAAGGGCATCTGCACACACGTTTGTGCACTAACTATAAAACGAGGGCCTCTGCGGCCAACTCTCCTTCAGTCACAGTCATGGTCACTGAAAGGGGAAATGAACCTCTTCATTCCTAGTGGAATTCAGCACTCTGGAAGAAACTACAAGGAGTCTTGGCAGGTGATGGGAGACTTACTGAGAATGCTATGAAGATATCAACTCCATACTCTTGAAACAAAGAAAGTGGGCTATGTAGTTCTCAGTTTGTGCCTGGTAATCTTGTGCCACCTTGACACAGCTAAAGTCATCTGAGGGGAGGGAACCTCAGTCAAGAAAATGCTTCCATAAGCTCTGACTGAAGGCAAAGCTTCAGGGCATTTTCTTAATTCTGTGATCAATGGAGGAGGGCCTAGACCACCATGTGTGCTGCCAACCCTGGCAGGTGTCCTGGAGAGCAAGCCAGTAAGCAGCACTCCTCCATGGCAGGGGTTCATAATGTGAAGTGCTAAACTCAGCATTAGTGTCACTCTTCTTCTGATGTCACCACATGAGACGACCTGGAACATCTCTCCTGCACAAAGCCAAGGAGAGCACTTAGATGAAACAGAGCCAATGGAGAAAACGGTATTTAATGAGCTCCCAAGAGTAAGGGGATGTGACTAAGGAGAAGCTCTAAAACTCACTTACACTACCTTTCAGATCTTAGCAAAGAGCTAATAGACAGCCTCATATGTAAACACAACACCCCCTTTTTCTTCAAACATGGGATTAATGAGACAGAAGAATTAAGTGGAGAAACCTGAAACAACTCGTTCTTAATCAGGTCTCAAGAGAACACATTAGTGTTTTGCTTCTAAGGTACATCAAAATATCAGAAACTCAGACTTTATTCCTTAACAAAATATAAACATTTTGCCCTCCATTAAGAAAAGCAATGTGTTCCTTAAATCTGGGGCCTATTGTGCGGCAATACATAGGTCTTAGTATACGCTCTTAGAGTTTAACTGCAATAGAAACCAATAAATATAATGTGGCTGATTACTTAAAACATTCATTATATTGTGTGTGCACGTGTGTACATATGCCATGGCATGAGTGTGGAGGTTCAAAAGACAGCTTTCAGGAGTCAGTTCTCGCCTTCTACCATGTGGGGTCCAAGGAATGAACTTGGGTTTTTCAGGCTTGTTGGCAAGCACCCTTACCTCCTGAGCCATGTCACTGCCTGTGTGATTGGTGTTTTAAGAAAGGTATATGCAAGGAACAAGAAAAGCCGATTATCAATTATAATGGGAGTAAAAATTAAGTGGGGTCAAAGGGCTTTACTGAACTTTGTTGCTATAGTAACAGCTAGGTCGCTGAAGAACACAGTTCTGCTGTGGGAAAGAGAGAACTCAAACTGACCTAGAAGCTTCTTCCCACAGGCTGGCTTTCACAGTGCCAGAAGGTGCCATGTAGTCCACTGGAGAAGAAAAGTCACCAATATAAGATGGCTTTTGCAGGCTACAGGAACAGCCGTCCAGGGAAGACACACCACTGGCCAAATAGCACCATAACTCTTTTGGGAATGACCAACCATTTCCTGATTGAACTTGAGGCCTGCTTTACAGAAGGGAATTAATGCAATGTACTGCTCAAAAGTTTGTGGCTGGGAAGTTCACGGTCCCTAGAGGGGAACCTACAGGTTGTTTTGCTAAATGGATAAGTTATCAAAAAGAAGCCAAGCCAAACATGGTTCCAGTCATATGGCTCTGGCAGGGTAAGGGAAGCAGAAGCTTCATCCAAAAGATTAGCCAGGTATCCCAGGTAAGAGGGGACTGACCATCTTAAATTAGGGCAGACCCACAGTGTTCACAAGACTCAAACAGAAATGCAGGTTTTGGGGAGTGATTCTTAAGCAGAAGTCGGCACTAGAAAGCAATCCTATCCTGTTCCTCTCTAATAATTTGGAGGGTGAAGGCTGAGCATTGTCTTGAAAGGGAAGCTATGTAAAACAGCTAACTGGGGGGCCAGAGATCAACCACAAATCGAGAAGCCTGGATTCAACCAGCCACAACCAGTGTTAGAAACCCCTAGGAAACAGCTCTGACAGCTGAACAGTGCAGAGAGCAAGAAGCTCGGTCGGGGAGGGCCACAGCAGAGGAAGATGAGGCTCTGGAACCCAGTCTGCTGTCACAGCTCTGTCCTTGCCATCCACAGACGACCCTGTCTACAGACAAGCCATACTTGGGATCTGCTCATATCTCAGTAAGGTGGTTGCTTCCCTCCTTCCCAAGTAGGAGACCCCTGCCCACCAGAACACCAGTCGCCTCAGAGAGTATCTTCTGGGCACCTTTCCAGGATGCAGAACTGAGAGTTCAAGCAGCAGCAGTAAGAGAATTTCAACAGCTATGTTTGTGGGGGGAAAAATATATGTATATATATTTTTTAATATAAATAAATATATATTTTTTTCATTCATTCATTCATTCATTCATTCATTCATTCATTCTGGGCAAGATGGTTAAGATTACAATGGAAACTTTTACTTTTTTTTTTTTCTTTTTTTTGGAGCTGGGGACCGAACCCAGGGCCTCTACCGCTGAGCTAAATCTCCAACCCCAAAATTTTTACTTTTTAGCTATACATCCCTACACTACTCATATTTTCAAAAATAAGCGTTATTACTTTTATAAGCAACAAAAACAATAAGGAAAAGCTTCTTCTAATGTAAACCATCACCTCCTAATATTCTTTTTTCTAGACTTATTCTTATTCCCAAAATGTATCTTGACTTTAAGATAGGACTGTTGTTTCACACACCTGGTGGTGGATGGGCTGTCATCCTGCGTTCTTGTTCCCATGGAGGTGACAGGGACCTGTCAGAAGGTGCTCTAGGAGCATCAGATAACCTGTCATAGCTTGAGTCTCCTCTTTCAGTGTTCATCTGATGGTCCAGAAGGTTCTCAGGGCCTCGTGAGCCTAAATAAAGAAAACACAAATCTAGTTTATCTCAAGAAGTGTCACAAAGGTGTCATAAAATCAAGACAGTTTTTAAAAGTAAATACTAATTCAAACAAAGCTTCTACCAAAACCATTTCTAAGAAACAGGAAAAATAATTTTACAATGTACATAAACAAATACTTGCTTATGAGCTGGTGTATAGCTCAGAGATTAGAGCATTGCTTAGCTAACACAAGGCTCTGGGGTCAACCCATGCATAAAACACATAAGTAAATAAATATCTAGCAACACTTGCCTATAAAATGCATCTTTAAGCATTATCACCATCAGCACTTTATAATTACATCCGGTGGTTAAATAAATAAATACTAAATCTGAAAAATAAGGCATGGAGAGTAAACTGTAAAAACTTGCACTAAGCAAAATGGCAGCAGTGAATGAGGAGGTTCTGTAGCTCAGGCCTGATGTGAACCAGCTGTCCTAGACCTCACACCTCCCAGCCACTCTGCTACTAATCATGCACTTTCAGACTTTGCAAGTATATTACACTGACATTAAGAGGCCAAAACTTGTACCACAAGTTGTAATCGAATTTCTAATTCTAACCTACTATGATTATACATTCTAGAAAATTCCCACATCTTTCCTTCTAGCTTTCTCCCCCTCATTGGTTCATGAGAAGACTAGGAAGGGAGAACACTCAGGAGTCCACTGGGCGGAGCGCATCTCCAATGAAGTGCACAGGCCTTAATGAAAGACTTCAAACGGCTCTCCTCAGCACTTGCTACCAGAGAACCAGAGTCACAGACTACCAGGTACACTGCAAACCTAAAAGTACAAGAGCTAAAGGGTTTTAAGAACAAGTTATATATAATCCACTCTCTAAAAATCCTTGTTTTCGTTATATACAATCTTATTCAAGCTTTCAAATTTCAAGATAACAAAAGGAAGTAGAAGGAGCCACTCTTTCCTTTCACTGGTCATAGGAAAAGTGATCCAAATCAAGATTTTAAGCCTGAAGGTACTTACCAAGAGCTTCTGTAACTTTTTGAATAGATAAGAAACAACCTTGCGAATAATCTAAACACACTGTCACTTAAAAGCGATTAAATAGAAAAGTACTTAAACAGGAAAGGAGAAAGGAAATGTAATTTTTACTCTAATTTCAAACAAGCATTTGACTACAAGCAATCCTTGACTTATACAATTCAGCTTCCAGTGAGTTACTTTAGCCAATTAGCCCTATTTCTAGGATAATATGCTGATAATAGCTAGCTGCTACCCATGTGTGCTATGCAAAATTAACTTTGTCTTAATGACTATTCTATTAATGAAATGTGGCAACATTGTACAGAAACATCACAAATCACTAAAGTGCAATGGCAAATATGTTATGTGGCAGCTATGTTGCTATAGGTATATAATGTGACATGACTTAGTTCTATAAGTTGAAGTGGAAACGGTGGTGGCACTGACTAACAGCCCTAAGCCCAAAGTTTAATGTAGACATGTAAACTTCAAAACAAAACCCCATTCTGAAGTATTCAATACAACCCCCTAGGGCTCTATGTCTGTGGCATAATCGCTTTCCCTCGAAGTTTCCAGTTCAAAACCCACACAAGCAAAGAAAGCTCTTTCTGAGGTGAGCCAGGGCTGGCACCCAACTCAGGAGCTGGGATGTGAAAACAACTCAGAAGAGCAAACTGAGGGCCAAGAAGGTAACAAAGAGGAAACACGCTGCTTCACCTGCAACAGTGAACCCCGGGGAGCCTGGGAAACTCATATCCTCACTGTGTGAAGCCAACTCCAAAGACTAAGGTTGGAAGAGACGTACAGTGGTGTTGGGTTCAACAGAAGGACCTGCTGCCTGGGAGACTCAGGAGAGGAGTGGACTCAGCGTGAGGTGTCTGCTTCATTTAGCTGGCTGTTTTACAGTCGCCTTTGTTTCTGCCTCACATTTAGTTTGTTAAATCACTTACATAAATGGTTAGAGACAGTCATTAGCAGTTCATGTACTTAATGTAGCTATGGAAATACAGAAAAAGCAAGCAACCCTGGCTTAGTTTCTCAAAGTATAAGTAAAAGTTAGGCCTCCTGAAATGGCCACATCAAAACTCTGTAGGAAACAACGCTTCTGACGTCTTTCATGATTCAAAAAGGAGAGTAAGGATTTCATGTTTTGATTTTCTACAATTAAAGAATGTTAATTTATATAATATGTATTATATATATTTAGATATATATTTAGAAAATTCTATATTCTGATCCTGTTTCATAAAAGCACATTTTATGCTGGTTACACTGCTATATAGTATGGGTTTTTTTGTTTTTTGTTTTTGTTTTTTTTTTTTTTTTTGACTTGTGACTACAAACCTTCAGGGATGACCATCATAAATCTAAAATCTGCAATATAAGATGCTTTAAAATTCACAACTTCTTAAGTACTATATACCCAAAGAGTCTGGCATTCAGAGCACTCTACAGAGTTGGGATGGCCACCTGTGCTACACTGCTTGTTAGAGTTGGGATGGTCACCTGCACTGAACTGCATGTCAGAGTTGAGAGGGCCACCTGCATTACACTGTGTGCCACAGTTGGGATGGCCACTGTAGTAGTTTGGGTATGCTTGGTCCAGGGAGAGGCACTATTAGGAGGTGCAGCCTTATCGGAGTGGGTGCAGCCTTGTTAGAGGAAGTATTTCACTGCTGGCACGGGCTTTCAGACCCGCTTCCTAGCTGCCTGGAAGACAGTCTTCTCCTGGCTGCTTTGGAGCAAGATGTAGAACTCTCAGCTCCTTCCCCAGCACCATGCCCGTACGGACGCTTCCCTGCTGCCACCTTGATGATAATGGACTGAACCTCTGAACTTGTAAGCCAGCCCTGATTAAATGTCCTTCAAAGACTTGCTTTGGTCATGGTGTCTGTTCACAGCAACAGAAACCCTAAGACAGCCACATGCAGTACACTGTAGTCAGAGTTGGGATGGTCACCTGCACTATACTGTGTACGAGAAAACATCAGAACAAGGTGCTACAGAGCCATGCTTTTGTTTGTTTTTTGAAGCAGAATCTTACTATGCAGAATTACTATTCTGAATCACTAATCTTACTATTCTGAATGGCCTGGAAACTACTATGTGTGCCATGCTGGTCTCAAACTCACAGAGATCCTCCTGCTTCTGCCTCCCAACTGCTAGGATTAAAGGTGTGTGCCACAATATCTGGTCAAATATCTTAGTTTAAAAAAAAAAGCAAATCTCTGATAAGTACAAGGAATGCCTGTATTTTCCAAATGTCTATTTACAGATTATTTCAAAGGTAAGATGAGATGAAAATATAAAGGAAGGAAGGAATTTATAGTAGTAAAAATGTTGAAACAAATATACCTCTTCCTCCTCCCCCTGGAAGCAAAGGGGAGAGTCTGAGTGGACCCTCCAACAACGTTGGAGGAGAGAGAAAAGCTCTCGTTTCAGATGGAGGTCGGCCCAATGGTGAGGGACCATATGGGGAGTGCTCTGGAATAATTAAAACAGCAGATATAAATGCATATCCAGTCAGCTGCATGGAAACATCAGCATCTTATTGAGCAACTGTCACCAGGTTACCCTCCTGTCAGCTTAAGTCTAATCTGTGCCCTGAACACTGCACAGGATTAAATAAATAGGAGGCCTGGTGCTTTTACAGCTTTTCAACAAATTAGATATTAGACAATTCAAAACATTAGATTGTATATATGAACACCCAGAACTTGAATTCTGTCACCTTTACACTTATATATACAGCTAAACATTATTCTGATGTTTTTAAAGGTAGTATTTTATTTTTAACTTTGCACATATGTGTTTGTCTATGTGTGGGTATGTACATGTAAGTGGCAGTAGTCTACAAGGCCAGAGGCAGTGGATCCCCTGGATGTGAAGTTAACAGGAACCATGAACTAGCTAGTTGACATGAGTGCTAGGAAGCAAACCCAAGTCCTCTGGAAGAGTTATCTGTGCAATGCTGAGGGCATGCCACAACTCCCAGAAAAACATTATGTGGTTAAATAAATGCAATTTTCAGAACACATGGTACATAAAAACCAACCAACAGACAAAAAAGTTCCAAACAAAACAAAAACATTAGCTTATAGTTAAGTAACAACATGGGTTAAACAAGGATGCGGGTGGTACTTAGGAGTTACAGAGTTAGGGAGCATGACATTGGTTTGCGTTTTTTGTTTGTTTTGTTGTTGTTTTGTTTTTTGAAACAGTCTCATTATGTGGCACTAGAATTGGATATGTAGAGCAGTTAGCCTCAGAGACCAGCCTGTCCTCTCCTCAGAGCACTAAAGGTGACTACACGCAGAGGGCTCAGGATTTTGATATTCCTTCCCAATATTTCAAATGGGAAGGTTTATAATACAGAAGTGCATGATTTATGTCAGAGCCAGACAGGCCATGTTAAACCATGAGAGGTTTTAGTCAGAGTCAGAATTTGAAAGTAAATAAATACATAAAATATTCCAAAGAATCAGAGCCAGATTTGTATCCGTGTAAGTGAAAGATTCAATTACACACTCTCATGGATCCAATAAATTTCTCTGTAACCTACATGACCAAGAGCTTAACCTTAATCATTTCCAATTTGTGGTTATGCTTCCAAAGGTCAAAAAACAGCGACACAAAAATGAACTTAAACCCCAAGAACGTCACACTTCAAGCACAGTAAGTCTTATAAGTGTACTTGTTACACCCAATAGTTTACAGAAAGATCACAGCATGGTTTATCCTCCTCAGACTCCTACACTGGGTCTATATTCAAATCCCCTCATACACTTGTCCACTCCAAACTCTGCTACTACCTCAAATCTACAATAATCTGATATTTTAGCTTGTAAGACATATTTACATTTTAATGAAAGTGGACTCTGAAAAGTGATTTGATGACTCCCAGAGGTTATTAAAGTAGATTCCACCTATAAAGATTCCTTTTTATAACAACAGGAGTTTAATTCTACTTCAACTAACATTACTCTGAAAATGTTTAACTCAGAAGTAAACGGGCAGAGATACCGACTGCGTCTTTAAAGGATCAGCCCTCCCTGGGGTATTATAGTAATGACACATTACACTAAGGTTGCCCTGACTCTAAGTCAATACCTAGGAATTTCTTGAAGAACTATGCTAATTCTCACTTTAACCAAACAAATTTCCAAGTATTAATAATATGTAAAGTCACATGCTATTCCACTTAAATATTTCTCATTCATTGTCTCAAAAATTAGCAAGCTGGAATTTTTATTAAGAGCACTGGGCTTTTCAAGGAATTGAGGACACTAAATCTCTGTCTTGAGATCTACTGAAAGGGGAAATACCAATCATTTTCATTGTTGCTAGGAAAACAAAACCGTGAAGCATAAGAGTTAATGAAATAGTTTCAAATAGAATACTGTCTACAAAATCCAAACTACTGTTAAATGGAAATGGTAACTTACACTAATGTATACTATACATACAATATATATAAGTTATATAATATGTATTTCAAACAAGGGGTTTAAAAAAAAAAAAGACTACCTCTGCCAAATGCTGTATTTGGAACATCAAGTGCATAAGGATCTTTTTCTAAAAGTTCAAATTTAAACTCTGTTTCAGTTAATCTGCAAACAAAGAACAAACATCTCTAAGTTACTTATCCAAGAGAAACACATTTTTAAAGCAAAGGCCACTTCCAAACCAGCTACTCTCACAAGCTCAACATCTGCAGAAAGAGAGGGCCTGACAGTGCTCTGGGCAGATGCCTGCCATAGCCCCACACTGACTTGGGATGACTGGCTTCTTGTTAGAGCACTGGTGTTTGGAATTATTTGGCTCTTTAAAATTAGACTGGTGAGTGCTACCTCACAGAGTCCACATTTCTGAAATAGGAGAACCATTCAAGATGAAACAATGCAAATATATCATTTGTTAACTGAGGAAACCGAGGCAGGCAGTTTAACCAACTCATTCTAAATAAAAAGACCAGGGCTACAACGCAGAACCCCTGCCCTGAATTACTATACTGCCCTTGTGAAATGAAAATCCCACTAAATGACTCTACTACTTTATTTCTAAACTTTGTATCTTTAAATGTCACATTTTAAAACAAATGTTATTTAGTTCCTGAGCCTTATACCTAGAATAAGACAACTGTTTGACTTTAATTTCTGACTACAAGCCAGCAGACAAAAACTAAGTTTCTAATGATGCTAAAAGTACAGTTTGGCAAGCAAGTCCAATACTCCAGAAGACTGCTACCACCTTGAGAAAAGCATTTACTTGTCCCTTTTCTTCTTCCTTTCACGTTCTTCCTGTTCAACCTGACACCCAACAACAGCAAGCTAGGGGCTGAGACAATAAACACTATCTCCCTGGCAGTGAAAATGGAGGGGTTCTAAGCATCACTGTGCCCAGGAGACACAGTCTTTCTTTCACCCACTATCTTTTCTGTCCACTCGTACTAGTTTACATTTTTTTTAAGTTACACTTTTTACAGTACAATTTGTAAAAGCTTCTTTAAAGTGCCACTGGAGTAGCCTAAGAAAACTATTTCAAACAAACAAAAAATAAATACAACTTCTCACCTAGTAAAACTAACTAGATATTTCCTAATAGATTCTGTGGGAACTACATTTTTATTTATTTTTATTCAAATATTATATAATGAAGAAAGTATTTCTGGCTTTTAAAGTATTCCCACAAAGACACTTACTTTTGTCTGTTGTGGGCATTCTCTTTTCTTAAATCATTGAGATTTCTTTCAAGAGTCCGAGCTGCCAGCTTGAAGAAAATAAAACACTTGAAAAATCTATCTAATTAAACTTAAATGAAAGAGCAGCATAAACATCAGCATATAGTGACAGCATATAATATCATAACTGAAACAGATACAAGTCCACATCTATTAAATTCAATGTAAAACATTTTAAATTTGGGGAATTAATTCAAAAGAGGAATGAGTTTCATGCCAGTCAAAAGCATAAGCCTAGAGTCTAACAGGTCCTTGTTAATGAACATTGCTATTTAGATAAAAGTCAGGGCCTACAATTATTTGAAGATGTGCGTATCCAATCATAAGAGGCATGCTGGCAGACAAGCTTAGGGCAAAGTCACTGGAAACACATGGCCATCATGTTTCCTGTCATTTCCCAGAATGCCAACAGAGGTCATGTTTCTAATAACTAAGTACCATCCATGCACACTGCACATCTATTAAGTACAGAACAATGTACAGATACTAAAGTATGGCGTGTGTGTGTGTGTGTGTGTGTGTGTGTGTGTGTGTGTTGGTAGGATATACATTAACAAAGGCTAGGTATATGCTGTTCTGCATGCTTTTCAGCCATTCTATGAACGCTACAGTTTAGCCACAGAATACCTAAAACATGAAATGGATCAAATGCAAACAGTGGCTTACCCAAATACAGGGTATAAAATAAGCTAATAGTCTATACCATCATCCATTTACAAGTAAATGAAACTCTTTCCATTTTGCTTTTACTTAAAACTGTGAATCATACATAAGAATTGATGTTAGCCAATGACAAACTAAACAGTCACAGGAAACAAAGCTAAAATATATTTAGTACTATCAAAGATTTTTGTGTAAATTATTTTCCAATATGTGATCATAAAATCAATTTTGAACAGAAACGATTACACCAATGTTACACCAATAACAACATTAGCTAGTAAATTGTAACAATTCACTTAGCTGTTTTTAAATTTTATTTAGTTCTATGTGCAGGAATATTCCGGTTGAAGGTGACAGAAGTGGAATTACTAGAATTACGCTCTGCTTGCTATGTGTGTGCACGCACGTAAGTGGACGTGCACAGAGAGCAGAAGAGGGCACTGGATCACCTGGACTAGCATTGCGGGCACTTGCGAGCCAGCTGACATGCTCAGAACCAAATGCAGCTCAGGCCCTCTGGGAGAGCAGCCGTGCTCTTAACTGCCGAGCCATCTCTCCAGCCCCCTGGGTTCCATTAAAAGAAATTTATAACTAAGTGCATTCAGAAAGAAAAGTACAAATAAAGTACAAATAAAAGATAATCACTTCTCAGCACAACCTGTGGTCTCTAATACTATTTTATCACTGGTAAAATTAATAAAATTAATAGGAAGTAATTATATTTTAAATACTGTCTGTATTTTTCCCTAATCTAAAATGCTAGTATATTCTCTGAAAGGAATTTAACAAAGGGCTTTAGGAGGACTTAAAACTTACCCAATTATCATGTGCTTTTTTTTCATGAGAAATAACCTAAAAAATAAAGTTATTAAAAAAATTTTAAGTTAAAAAAAAATTCATTCCCAACACTAAAATTTAGTGCACAAGCTATAAACTCAAGCTGCCCCAACATCCCTGAAGAAGCAGTTCAAGTATCTGAAAATACGCTTTCATACATACACGATCTATTCTGCTACTCTTAAACAAAAACTGAACGTAAGTTTTTGTAATGCCAACAAACCACATGTGATAACCTGAGCTCCCAAGGAGCAGATAATGGACCCAGCTGGGGCTGCAAAGGTGACATTTATTTTGACTGCATAATCCTCATACCCAAAGAAAGGAAAAAAGGTTCATAATCTTGATTTCAGAATCATTAGCTCCCTGGAACTGCATCAGCCTCTGACCTCCTCCATCAGTTACAGCCCTCCATCAGTTCTAGAGACTCAAACTGTTTTCATTGTGTACACAACAGAAGTCACACACGTACCTGCCCCTGGTAAGAATGAATTGTTCTCTCCAGTTCTTCTTCAAGGTCCTTGGCACGCTGCCTGTAAGGAACAATTATTATTCCACTAAGGTAACACGCAGTAAGAAATGAGAACACATGACTACGAAAGTATAAACAGAGATGGCAGTGCATGCCTTTGATCCCAGCCCTGGGGAGGCTGGCCTAGAACTAGAGATTCAATTGCTTCTGCCTCCCTTGGGCTGGGATCAAAGACATATGCCACCCCCAAAGCAAATTCCCTGCCTTAATTTTAACCTCAATTAAACCTATGAGTACCACTGCCTGGGTGTGGCTAAAACAAACTCACACAAAGATTTATACAACAAGCAAGGTCTCACCATGTATCCCTGCCTGACCTTGAGCAAATTTATACTTTCCTCTCTCTCCATCCCAAGTGCTGTAGTCACAGACACCATCCTGGTCCTCGGGTTTTTATTTTCAGGATGTAGAATACTGAGAGATTAATTCAGATGCCTGTAATCTTATTAGAGTCCCAGGATAGGAACTCTTAGAAGGCAAAATATGACTTACTGCCTTTATGAAACAGAGGTAATTTCTCTGTTAGACAAAATGCAAACTCTTCCCGGAGTAAAGAGAAGCCCCACTATGATTCGGAGCGCCACTTTGCTAGCCTCTTTCTGACTGACATCCTATGATTTCCTTAGATCCACTGAGGCCTGAACCAAAAACTACAGCTAAGCACTTGCTCAAATGCCGAGTGTGACCGGCTGGTTTCGTGGCACACTTACTGAATGTTATCTGTGTACATTCTCCCCATCTGAACAAAGCCATGTGAGC
The DNA here is from genome assembly GCF_021556685.1 of Rattus norvegicus. Classification (NCBI taxonomy): domain Eukaryota; kingdom Metazoa; phylum Chordata; class Mammalia; order Rodentia; family Muridae; genus Rattus; species Rattus norvegicus. The sequence goes on along the minus strand of NC_141539.1, from coordinate 83,236,691 downwards.
TTAAATTAACTGCTCTCTCCATTTTCCTTTTGCAAGACAGGGTCTCATGTAGGCCAAGCTGGCCTCAAACTCACTATTTAGCCAAGGCTGGCCTTGACCTTGTGACCCCAGGTGCTAGGACTGCAGGTGGGATTGCAGAACAGGATAATGTGCATGCCACCACACTCAGCATTAATAACTATTTACAAACTTCTCGACATTCACAGAAAATGTCTATATTCAATGTGAGACTTAAGTATCAAATCCTTGAAAAGAAAGATTTCTCTTCTTATATTTTCTGAATATTTGCAAAATACAAAGAAATCGGAATGAAAAGAAATGAAATAAAAATATAAGCCACTTTGCTGCTGCTGGTGGTGCCTGCATGTGGTACCAGCACTTGGGAGGCAGAGAAAGGCGAATCTCTGAGTTAGAGGTCAGCCTGGTGTATACGATGAATTCCAAGAAAGCCAGGGCTACAGAGAGAAACCCTGTCTCAAACAAACAAACGAACCAGCACCATCACTTTAGTTACTGCTTCCTGCTTCTGAGTTTGCCAACGAGAAGGAGCACTTCATACCTGTAGGTCTCCAGTTCCTCGGCCGCATGGCTGATTCTCTCATCTACTTTGGAAAGTTTTTCTTCTTTCTCTAATCGGTAATTTTCCTCTACTGTTAATTTCCTTAAAACAAAGTAAAACCAAAAATTATCAAATGAGATGGGGAAGAACACTGCATATTCATCAAAGAAAAAATCCACCAAGAGGAGGTCCAATTCTGAAAATCTATGCCCTAAATGCAAGGGCACCCATATTTGTAATAGAAACTTTACTAAAGAACAAAACATACATTGAGCCTCACACATTAATAGTGAAAGACTTTAACACCCCATTCTCAACCAACAGACAGATCATTGAAATAAAAAATAAACAGAGACACAGTGAAACTAACAGGAGTGATGGACCAAATGGATTGAACAGATATCCACAGAATATTTCACCCCAAAACAAGAGAATATGGAACCTCATGGAACTTTCTCCAAAAGTGTCCATATAATCAGACATGAAACAGGCCTCAACAGATACAAAAAGATTGGAATAATCCTATGCAATCTATCAGATCAACACGGACTAAGGCTGGTCTTCAATAACAACAAAAACGACAGAAAGCCCACACAGTCATGGAAACTGGGTAACTCTCTACTCAATGATAACTTGGTCAGGGAAGAAAGAAAGAAATCAAAGACTTTCTAAAATTCAATGAAAATGAAGACAGAACTTAGCCAAACGTATGGGACACAATGAAAGCATTCATAAAGAAGTGGAGAAATCCCATACAAACGACTTAATAGCACACCTGAAAGCTCTACAACAGAAAGAAGCAAATTCACCCAAGAGGAGTAGATGGCAGGAAACAGTCAAACTCAGGGCTGAAATCAACCAGTTAGAACCAAAGAGAACAATACAAAGAATCAACAAAACCAAGAACTGATTCTTTGAGAAAATCAACAAGATAGATAAACCCTTAGTCAAACTAAGTAAAGAAACAGGATACAAATTAACAAAATCAGAAATGAAAAGGGAGATATAACAGCAGAAACTGAGAAAAATGCAAAAAAAAAAATTATCAGATCCTACTACTAAAGCGTATATTCAACAAAACTGGAAAAATCTAGATGAAATGTATGATTTCATCTAGAAGGGGAAGGAGGAATGGGATGAGGAACTGTGGGAGGGAGGACTGGAAAGAGGGCAATGGCTGGAATGTAAATAAAATAATTTAAAAAACAAAAACCAAAGAGTATTTTATTTCTTTTAATGTATGTAATACATAAAACCACAACATTTTAGAAAAAAAATCATACCAGAACTGATGCATCCCGGAAAGCAATTGCCATACACTACTGCAAAGGTCACAAGCAAAAGGGTCTGTGTATTTCTGACATAAAATTTAATATTATAAAGCACTGTACTTTGCTCATTACAGTGCTACTGCTATTAACAGTCTCAAGTGTTTTATCCAATATAAATATTACTAAACACTTTTAGCAAGAGTCCCTGTGGTAAAGCATTACGTTGGCTAATAAGGAGCTAACAACTAAAACTATGGCTTTCAGTTTTGGTTTTTGTTGTTGTTTTTTAAGACAGGGTCTGAAACTCACTAGCTGGCCAGGAACTCACTGTGGAGACCTGGCCGGCCTCTGAATTCACACAGATCAGCGTGTCTCTGCTCCTGGGAGAGAGGATTAAAGGTCTGTGCACTCACACCTGCCCCTATATTTTTATTGGTAGATAAAAATGAAGAATTTGGTCTTATAATTATGCTAATAGAACAAAGATCACCAGCACAAGTACTAATTCTGTCACTCCTTATTTCTTCTACTAATAGTGGGTAACAGGTAACTCACACATTAGTGTGTGCCAAAAACTGTTGTTTGACTTTTCAGGGCCTTTAAGAAGTCAGCAGCTATACAGAAAGGACTATGTTTCCTGTGACAGAAAAAGGAAAACACAACACAGAGAAAACTAATACAGTCATATGCTCTGTGTCAACAGAGCTCTGAAACATGTACCAAGAAGCCACTTCCTTACTCTGTGGACATCAGGGTGTTCTTACACAGCCCAAGAGGACCAACAATCAGTGGGGTAGCAGTGTCATAAAAGCATTATTATATCTATGATTCACAGCTGGCCAACATGCCACCAAGTGTCACGTGACTGTCACCGGGAACAGGCCTTGGGAGCCTCTCCCTACTTCAGTATTCGCTGTCCTCACGCTTAGGACAGGACTACCCAGTTTCTGTGTTCCCCTTACCATCACAAGCTCTCCATGCCACCAGCCGCCCTGAGCACAATATTTTGTTTTTTGCTATGTTTTGTTTAGCATTTCAGTCATGGTGTTTTATCACAGCAACAGAAAAGTAACTAATACAGCCTTAAAGTTGAAAATGGCATTGTCAAATTTCCACTGGTAGAACTTTAAAGAATCATGTATTTAAAATAGTATACCAACTCCTAGGTTCTAATATTTTACTTCCCAATATTAACTTCAAAAAGTACAATCAACAAATGAATGTCATGAAAGACATCAAGAAAATACATTTTTTAAAATCACATCAGAATTGATGCATCCCACAAAGCAATTTCCGTACACTACTGCAAAGGTCGCATCCAAAAAGGGTCTGTATATTAAATCTGAATCTAAAAAAAGAAATCTAGAAAATTACTGAGCCTGTATTATATCCTATACAGGCAACAATCGAATCTAGCATTTTAACAGTTCCACCAACTTTCTCTTTCCTCCCTTGAAGAACCAGTGGTATAATCACCTTGAATAGTGAGTATCTTCAGAACAGAATTATAATATTTGGGGATACAAAAAGTTGTGCTAGTTAGGTTTTTGGTAACTTCTCACGAACTACAGACATTTGGGAAAAAGAACCTCACTTGAGAAAACACTTCCACAAGAGTAGGCTGTAGACAAGCCTGTGAGGCATCTTCTTGCTCAGTGATAGATGGGTCCATGTGAGTAAGTGCTGGAGTTGGGAGGGAATGAGAGTAACCAACAATCCACAGTCATAACTCAACAGAGCAGTAATATTCTCTACTCTTTTTTCAAATACAGAGAGTGGATTTTTGTTATCTGAACTCATTCTATTCGAAGTGACCATAAACTGTTAATTAGCAAATACGGGGGCCACTTTTCCTGGGAATAATGCAAGCTTACTGTTCTGTTAACCCCTCTTCACAATACTTACCAACTAAACAGTACACAACTTTGCTTTATGTATATTGTGTGATATTTAAAACTTGCCAGGGGCTAGAGATGGCTCGCTGCTCTTGCATAGGCCCAGGTTGTCCCCAGCACCCACATGGCGGCTCACGAACGTCTGTAACTCTAGTTTCAAGGGACCCAATGCCATCCTCTGCCCTTGGAGGGCACCAGGCACACATGTGTCCCATAGACACACATGTAGGAATTCACACATACACAGAAAATAGAAATAAATACTTATGGGCTAGAGAGAGAGTTCAGCAGGTTAAGAAAGCCCACACTGAACCCATGTCTACTGACTCATAACTGTATGTATCTGTCGTTCCAGGGGGAATCCAACATTTCTGGCTTCTGCAGGCACCAGTACCCACACACATATATACATAATTTAAAATAATACATTCTGTAAGAATAAATAAAAAACTACAATGGTGGCAAACACCTGTAATCTAAGCACTTGGGAGTGAAAGCAGGAAGATTAGGAGTTGAAGGTCATCGTTGACTATATATCAAGGTCAAGCCGGCATGAGTTACATGAAATAATCTCACAAAATAAAAAATGTCTTATTTTATATATATTGTAGATTTCCTAACATTAAACTCATAGACAACAGCACTGTAAGTTATGCCCAAACAAAATTAATCTGATACGAGGTTATTTCTGCACAAACTACATCGTGGTCTTCTTACCATGAGGAACCCTCACCAGCACTCAAGCATCGGCCTGGTCTGTGTGAACAGTTAAATCACCACACAAAACAGTTAAACCATCCAATAAACGCTCTCAATGCTGTGGCACTCGGTAACTGCAAGAAGGGTACTTGTTTACAGACAGAGAACGGAAAGAGGCTGCTGATTCGTCCTCCACTGGGAGGGCTCATGCTGGGAAACTCAAACCCTTTACCATTCTCCGAGTATTTATGAAAGGCCATGAAGGCTCTGTAAGACCAGGCCTTTAAGGTTACAAACAAACTGTTTTTTTTTTGTTTTGTTTTTTTTTTTTTTTTGGTTCTTTTTTTCGGAGCTGGGGACCGAACCCAGGGCCTTGCGCTTCCTAGGTAAGCGCTCTACCACTGAGCTAAATCCCCAGCCCCACAAACAAACTTTGTTAACAGACTAACTTTCCATCCAGAATGTACGAAGGATAAGAACTTCCAACTTTCATTAACTTCCTAAAAAGAAATGAAAGTCTGCTAGGTTTCATAAAAAAAATCTATGCTATAGTTTGTACTTGAAGATCTGCAGTCTCTGGGTCAGTACCTCGAGGTCTGCTCTCTATCTGGGTATCACTACGCGTAAGCACAGCCTAATGTCAACAGGTAAGCGCACTGAGGATCCGCATCTGTACGTTCAACAAACACTGACAGGAAACCTACCATTTCCTCCCAGTTTAGGCACTGGGCATGTAAACAAAAATTTCCCAGAGTTTAAATTTATTAGCAGGTGGAGGACACACTTGATGTTCAGGTATTGTTTTAGTTGGAGCACTCAAAAAGCATTTTAAGATAACACCCGGGTTGGGGATTTAGCTCAGTGGTAGAGCGCTTGCCTAGCAAGCGCAAGGCCCTGGGTTCACTCCCCAGCTCCGGAAAAAAAAAAAAAAGATAACACCCAAACCTAGACCCAAATAAATAAAGGATCAAACCATACAAACACAGACGGGGAACACCAACCACTGAAGGCAAAAGAAACATGCATAAAAGACCTTAAGATAAAGATATATTGGGGCTGGGGATTTAGCTCAGTGGTAGAGCGCTTACCTAGGAAGCGCAAGGCCCTGGGTTCTGTCCCCAGCTCCGAAAAAAAAAGAACCAAAAAAAAAAAAAAAAAAAAAAAGATAAAGATATATTTGACACATCAAAACTCAAGAAAGCCAGTGTCCACAGACAGCAACAAAGAAAAGAGAAATAGAAAAAGCTACAGAGATAGCAAGAAGGCAGGTTACAGAGGGCACTGATGGCAAGATAAAGTTTTGCATTAAATCTATTTAAATATACTTGGGGGGGTGGGGATCCAAGGACAAGAATATGGAACCACAATTCATGTTTTCACAGTTATTCTGTGATCACAGAGGAAAGACAGTGCAGGAAGTTAAGGTATAAAGATGACATTCATGAGACAAGCCAACTACTGCCAATGGCGCTTTAACCAGAGCAGTGACAGAGGTAAAATACCATCACACTCAGGACAGAAAGGCTGACAGGATGAATATGGGCTACAAGGAGGCACGTTAGGATGACCTGAGTAGCTGCCTTGAACACAAGAAAGAACACTGTCATTTGTTCACTAGGACAAGGAACACTGAGCAAGACTAATTTGCACAGGAGAAAGCAATCAGTTTTACAACACACATCAGATTCCCTGAACCCACTTATTAGTATTAGTCCAAGGCAATAAATAATCTGATAACTGTTTAGCAGACATTAAGGAAGAGCGTGTGAGGTAGCTTGGAAATTCAAACATCATTTACACTTTCTTCCATGAAGAAAAACGTGTCTCAAGATCAAATAACACTCTTAAAAGTGATAGTGCAGGGGTTGGGGATTTAGCTCAGTGGTAGAGCGCTTGCCTAGCAAACGCAAGGCCCTGGGTTCGGTCCCCAGCTCCGAAAAAAAGAAAAAAAAAAGTGATAGTGCAATACAGCGGATAACTTCCAATAATTGTAAGCCTTAATGTCATGAGTATAGAACCTTTAAGATTTATTTATTTTATATACAGCATTCTGCCTGCATATGTGACTACAGGCCAGAAGAGGGCACCAGATCTCATTACAGATGGTTGTGAGCCACCATGTGGTTGCTGGGAATTGAACTCATGACCTCTGGAAGAGCAGTCAGTGCTCTTAACTGCTGAGCCATCTCTCCAGCCCATAACCTTTATTTTAAAGCAGCAGTTCTCAACATGTGGACCATGACCCCATCTGGGGCCACTTATCAGAAACTTACATTATGATTCACAACAGTAGCCAAATGACAGTTATGAAGTAGAACAAACTAATTTGATGGCTGGGCTCAGCACACATGAGAACTGTATTCAAGGCCACGCACTGGGAAGGTTGAGAACCATTACTTTATAGCCATTCCACTTGCCATTCAACGGGACCGGCCAACACTGCTCACCTGTGAAGCTTCATCTCATTTTCTTGGTACAGCTCAGTTATGACTTTCAGTTTCTGCTGAAGTCTCTGGCTCTCACTTTCAAACTCTGTGTTTTCTGACTGCAAGGATGCTTGTTTAGACTCAAGACTTTTGATATGCTCTAAAGAAATTATTGAAAAGTCATTAAGGAATAAAACTAAAGGAATTTCATAAAAATAAAACCTGTTAAAAATAGACAAGACTGGACATTCCCCTGGGTGATTCGGCTGTAGACAATTACTAAAAATAATAACAAATCAAACTTCCTCCAGCAACAATAGAAAACCTATAATATGTTTTCTTTGCCCAATTGCTTTCCACTATTTAACTGAGATGCTACACACACTATTTTAAATAGTTAATACTATTAGTACAAAGATCTCCAAAATCTCTAGCATTCTAATTCTAGAATTTGATTTTCAGTCTGAGATAGTAGCTTCTAAAGGAAGGACGAGAGTTTCTAGGGCAAGCAGTTCCACTCAGCACTCCCTATTTCACTTGCTGAGTATCTGTGACAACCTAGTGAAAACGTCAGTTATACGGTAGCTCAGGCTGCTGCAGAGAGCTGAGTGGCAGAGCACATGCCTAGAATGTACAAAGCTGTGGTGTGTGCAATCACCAGTACCATAAACACCCAGCCCCACCGTTTAAGCCAAATTCTACATATGCCGTAATTCCACCCTAGCTGACAACAAGTGCTCATTTCCAGTGCCGTGAGAGACCGAGTCTCAATCAAGATCAAGCCTGGGAAGAATATAATGACTTTAACTTTGTTTCAACAGCTAAGCTACCTAAAAGAATGACCATGAAAATGGGGAGATGGCACATAGTAAAGTAGTGGCCACACGACCGTGAGGACCAGAGTTTGGATCCCCAGCACCCACATATAAGCAGGGTAACAAAATAAACCTGTAAGCCTTATTACTGTGCAAGGAGGCAAGCAGGATTCCTGGGGCTCACTGGCCGGCTGTTGTAGACAAATTAGCAAGCTCCAGGGTTGGGGAGAGACCCTTTCTTCAACAAACAAGGTGGAAAGCAGCAGAAGAAAACACTGTATGTCACCTTTGTCCTCCCTACGCAGTTGTGTAAATACAGACATACAAGAACATAGGCAAAAATGAAAAGGAACAAGCCAAGTAACTATATGTCCTGTATAAACTAGAACCCTACTATTCTTTCAATATAATTACTTCAACTCTGAACATCTCTAATATTAAGGGACCACGATGAGAACCTCAGTTCTAATCTCATCTAAGATCATTTCCCAAAACATGTGTAAATGTACTAGGCTTCAAAAGGGCAGGTCCAAAACTGTAACAAACATGGCAGTTTAGTAATTAAATGTAATGGTATGTAATTATTCTAAAACACCAGTTAATTGAATATATATACCATAAAACTTTATGTAAATACATTAATAGTAAATGGTACTTGTACCGAAAACTGTGAATTGTTATTTTTCTGAAAGTTTTTATATATCAGAAAAAACATCTCATACCAGAAAGAAAAAAGTCCATCTATGCTGTCAGCCAATTTCAAAAACAGTCACTGAGGAAAGAAATCAAGGTTGGATATTCTCTCTACTATAACTGACTCACAATACCAAAGAAACCTTATAAAACACCCCAAATTCTTTATTTTTATCTACTCTAGTTCATTTGTCTCATACTTTATTTTACTTAAAACTTTTAAAAAATTAGTGTGCTGGGGGTAGGGAGGAGGGAGAGATGTGTCTGCGTGGTCAAGCAGTCAAAGGTCAGAGGTCAACTAGCAGGGGTCAGGTGTCAGTTCTCTTCTTCCACTGGGAACTGCACTCAGTTCATCAGGCTCGGCAGCGAGGATTTTACCATTGAGCTGTCTCAGCAGCCCATATATTTTATTTTATAAGGATACTATACAGGCTAGGCATGGTAGTCATGAGCCTATATACACCCCATCACATGGGAGGCTCGGAGAGAAGGATCAGGACTTCAAGACAGCCTGGGGTTCCATAAAGACACAACTCCAATAGAAAGATTGTTGTAAATTATTTGAGTGAAGTAGAAGACTAGAGAAGGAGGATTAGAAGAAAATGTTTATATACAACAAAAATCAATTTGTGAAAGTTTTTATGATATGAGTAGTTGGATTCAGAGGAATATACACAGACTGTAGGAAACAATGGGATGACGGGTGACCTGGCCTTGCTACACTGGCACTCCCCACTAAGGCACACATATGGTAACATGCACCACAGGGCAAGTACCCCGACAACACCGTGCTTACTCCTCCATGGACCTTTCAGGCTGAGTACTAGTCTTTGCTGATAGCAGCTTTGGTTTACAGTTAGACTACCATTTTTTCAGGTCTAATGAAAATGCAACTACTACAATCATTATGTAGAGCAATGATCATTTCTTAGTAATTTTTTATATCCAGTAGTTCAATCTTTTTATACATTTTACTCATTTAAAAAAGCTTTCGAAAATCAGACAAGGACCCATTTTGTCCCTTCCTCATAAGATCTCCGTGCAAGTCTTGATGGCTGTAAAGGGACAAAAGAGTACACTGACACTGGCTCCCAGCGATGCAGTTTCCTATAGAGCACTGGTCCAGATTCAAACAGGTCTGGCTGCTCTGGGTTAAATAGAATAAGCTGAGAATTAGAGAGAAAAGCTCTGGGCAGCTGTAGCAATGGCTGACTAAAGGCTGGGTATTTCTTTCTTGCCCTCCTTGAGCAGGAGCTTTTGTTTGTTTCTGGTTTGTGCGTTTCCAGCTCTGTAACCAGTAAAGGCCGGTCAGCAATGATTGGTCTACAGTTAGAAACATGCACGAAGAGACCAGGCAGGGAAAGCAAAGCTCTGCAGGGACAAACTCGGCTCGTGCTGCACGATTTACACACATGCGCCTACACCAATAAAGACATTTTCAGCGAGTAAAAAGGAAAGAAAATGTAGATTAGAAGAAATAAAATAAAAAGTGCCTGCATTCAACACAGGTTTCTATATGTAGCCCTGACTGTCCTGGAATCAATTTGATACTTTTTTTTTTTTTTTTTTTTTTGGTTCTTTTTTTCGGAGCTGGGGACTGAACCCAGGGCCTTGCAATTTTTGATACTTTTTTTTTTTCTTTTTTTTTTTTTTTTTTTTTGGAGCTGGGGACCAAACCCAGGGCCTTGCGCTTGCTAGGCAAGCGCTCTACCACTGAGCCAAATCCCCAACCCTTTTGATACTTTTTAACAACTAAAACTATACCAAACATATAACATTATGTAGTGGTTTGAATGAAAATGGCCCCACAGGTCCACAAGCCCATAGAGTGGCACTATTAGGAGCTGTGGCCTTGTTGGAAGAAGTGTGTCACTGAGGGTGGGCTTCGAGGTTTCAAATGCTCAAGCCAATCCCACTGTCTCGGTCTCTTCCTGCTGCCTTCCAATCCAGAAGTAGAACTCTGGTTCTTTCTCCAGCACCATGTCTACCTGTGTGCTGCCATGCTTCTCACAGTGATCACAATGAGTTAAAACTCTGAACTCCAAGCCAGCCCAATTCAATGCTTTCCTTTATAAGAGTTGCCATGGTCATGGTGTCCCTTCACAGCAATGGAACACTGACTAAGACACACTGTAATCCACAATCTTACATGCTTTAAAAATTATTTTATAAGTATAAGAAGCTGAAAAGCCTTTATCAATAACAGAAAAACTCAGGAGTAATGCATTATCTTTAGGAGATACACTCATTGAGAAGAGCCTTACCTGTAAGGTCTTCTTTTATTTGATCCACTTCAGATAACTGAGTATAAATTTGATTTCTTTCTCCTTCCAGAGCTTTTAAAGAAGCATTTAACTTTAAAGAAAGGAAGAAAAAAGCAATAATCAATTACACAACATACACACATCTTCCCATATACCCCGCACTGCTCTTCAGCTGTGTTCATCAGAGCCGACGTAAGGCAGCCTTCACACTACATGATCTGGACTTCTCACACAGGTTACGTAAGAACAGGTACAAGGAATAAACCAGAAGAAAACAAAGCTATTATCTACTTTTCAAAATAGGACCTAGACCTATCAGGGTAAGAAAATAATAAAACCAGAAGAAAAACAAAGCACAAAGGGAACTGTGAAATAACTATGAAACGTTTTTAAATTATTTTTAACTGAAAGAGTTACTATAGAACTTGAAATTTTTTAAATTAAATTATGTGAATTTCTAAAGATAATATAAAAGCAAATGATAAAATTCTAATTTCTCAGATATCCTTATATGGAAAAAAATAAACCCAATCTTTAAATTAGTTAAAAAGGACATACAGATTTAATCCCTGCTATAGGGCCTCTTTCCCATCTTTGTATTTACATAAAAATACAAACCTTAGCTGCATAAATCAGCTTCTTCAAAGCTCCCTTTGGCTGATTATCTAAGTGAAAAACGAAACCATAATTACTGAAGACATCCAAACGGATTCATTATCCCCTCAGCTAATCTTATAACCCCTCTTCTTGCCACAATAAACAATTGGAGCCGAGTACCTCGTGCCTACAATCCCAACACTCCAAAGGCTGAGACAGGAGTCTTATAGTGAGTTTGAGGCCAGCCTAGGCTAACAAAGTTAATTCCAGGCCAGCCTGAGCTACAGTGAGACACTGTCTCAGAACAACATTAACTAAAATAAAAGTAATTCGTATAAGGTAGAGTGACCGTATAGCTTCTCGGGAAGCTAGACCTTAAAAGCAATCAGAGTACCAGCTACAGAGTCCCGACAAGACTCAATATTCACCTAAATGTTGGCCACAGACTTACCCACTCTTGGATACTAACGTATTAGTGAAATTACAGCTCCAAATAAAGTAATATTAAGCATAAATCCTATTAGAAAACTACTTTTCCATGATAAGGTGTACATGAAAAAGTATAAATACAACTTCATTATAGTTCCACTCGTCTGTTTTAGCAGCAGCCTGTGCAAAATTCTATCCACTCTCACCACCTCAAATAGCGACATTTTCTAGTAATCTTTCTTCACCTCTTGCTCCATTACAACTTTACACTACACAGCTATTACATGTCATTGTGAGCAGCATGAAGTCTTACCACTTTCTTCCTGAGACAGGCCACACTGTATCTGTTCATTCTCCCTTTGTAGACAACTCAATTAGACAACCTGTTCCAGCCCTGGGAGTAAGCAAAACCACACTCGTGGCTTCATAACAGTATATTGTCATAACTGTCCTGTTTTGTTATTGCTGCTCCAAGTCTCTTACTGTGGCTATGTAACAGTTAAACTTCTAAAGGTTATCTAAGGACAGGAGAGGGCACAGCAACAAGGTACAGTACAGGCCTCTACTAGACAACTTGAAACTGATCTCTGTGAAGACTACTTTATATAACAGGTTGGGGAGCCAATGGGGCAAATTACATCTGGAGTACATGGGACCTTCTTGTATTATTTTTATCATTATTCTGTAATTTTCTCAAATTAAACTCTAACAAGTCAAGAGAACTGGCTTAAAAATTCAATAAATGGCTAAAGGAACGTGAGTTTTCTGAATACTATAGCAAGCAATGGCAGTCAGTCTGTGGCAAACAAGACTAAAGCACCTTAACCGTCCAAAGCAGAAAGGCGTCGGGAATAAGTTATTCCAACACCTATACAATTAGCAAGAGAGACGGCGGGCATAAGTGGTTATGATCCAAATCCTAACGTGACTCCCAGGACAAAGCAGAAGGGGCTCCAACACTGAAGAGGGTAGGAAAGATTTACTAGGAAATCTAGCTGCATGCGATGGTGAGAGCAGACAGCTTTTCAGGCAGCTGAGCCCCATGTACAAGGAACACAGCACACATGCGCAATGCAGAGGAAGAAAGAAGCCACACCTAAGGAAGCAGTGTCTTCTAGGCCACTCTTCATATCCAGGTCCAGATTTCCATCATCTGCTGTGTCGTCTCCAAGCACAGCAGCCCAATCCTTCATCTTTAGCAGGCTTTTGATCAGAGACTGGACAGGGAACAAATAGGAAAACAAAGAGAGAAGGTATTACAATTTAGAAATGTGCAGCAGTCTAGCAATCAATCCCAGGCCCAAGTAATGGCTCAGCAGATAACAGCATCTGCTCCTACTGATGACATGTTTGAACCGGAGACCCGCCCACAAGGAAGAGAACGGACTCCCAAAGGTTGTCCTCTGAACTCCCCTATCGCACACAAACAAATTCGAAGATGTAATAAAAGAATTTTAAATCAATACACATAAGTAAGTCCTCATGTGCTCTAATTTTCTACCTACCATTAAGATATTTTAATGGTTTTGGGTTGTGTTTAGGGTTGTGTTTTGTTTTGAACTACAGCATTTATTGACTGTTAAACCTTAAAAAATACAAAACAAAACTTGCGGAGCATGGTACTACATCTTTAATACCAGCACTCAGAAGCAGAGGCAGACAGAGCTCAGCAAGCTTTGAGCCAGCCTGGTCTACAAGGTAAGTAGTCTGTTTAGCCAGGGCTATATAATTTAACTTTATATTTTAAAAAAGTGAGAGGGAGGGGAGAAGGGAGGGAGCAATAGGAAGGGGTGGGGGAAGGGAGAGAAAGAACAAAGAAACAAAGGAGAGAGAGAAAACTACTTCCTAAATCAACAGTATTTCACAATGGCCCGTTCTTACTAAACATCCCATATGACTGCAAACAGTAAAATCTTTTCTCCTGTGTGCATCACATGCTTGTGAGTACGCAGCTGCATATGCAGTCTAAGCTTCCTAAGTAGACTGTTTAGAGGGAGAAAAGCATCCACAGGGCACAATTCTCAGACTGGTTGAATTCAGAGAGGTAGAAAAGTTAGTCAACTATACAGCAAAATGTGAATAAAAGTAAACCTAGAGTCTCTCGAAAACATTTTTTCAATTACTTTCCACATTGACTTATTTAGGTAGGGAGCAACATTATGTATATGCGCCATGGCATATACACAAAGGTCAGAGGACAATTTACGAGTTAATTCTCTTTCCACCCTATGAACCCTAAGGAGCAAATGAACTCAGGCTGTCCAGATTGTACATCAAGCACTTCCACCCACGGAGTGCTCTCAATGGCCTATGGGAAGTCAAGCACTTCATTCCTACAATTAGAGTGAAGTTCCAATCAGTTCTGTGTGACCTGAGAGCCATATGTTCCTATGTATAGGATCAGGGACATATACCAAAACAAACCTTTGGAGTCAATCCTTTCCTTCCCAACTTGTTTGAGACAGGGGAAGCCAGGCTAGTTGGCCCTCGAGCTTATGGAAAGTCACTAGAAGCTGCCTCCGTCTCTCTACCACAGAGCACAGGCCTTAGATACTGTGCTACTGTGGCCAGCTTTTGCCTGGGTTCTAGGAATCTGAACTCACATCATCAGGCTTATAAAATACAGGCCTTTATCCAATGAGCCACCTCCCCAGACCAAATTTCAATTTTTTAAAAAGTTTTTATATAAGCGCATCTTCTCCCATTGAGGCCAGACAAAGCAGACCTCTGCTACATATGTGCCAGGGGCCTCAGACAAGCCCGTGTATCTCCTAGTTGGTGGCTCAGTCTCTGGGAGCTCTCTGGGGTCTGGGTTAGTTGAGACTGCTGGTCTTCCTATGGGGTCCTCCTCCCCTTCAGCTTCTTCAATCCTTCCCCTAATTCAACCATAGGGGTCCCTGACTTCAGTCCAAAGTTGGGTTTAAGTATTTGCTTCTGTCTCAGGGAGCTGCTGGTAGGGCCTCTCAGAGGACAGCCATGCCAGGCTCCCATCTGTAAGCACATCATAACATAGTAGTGTCAGGCCTTGAGGCCTCCCCCATGAGATGGATCCCAAGTTGGGCCTCTGATTGGACCTTCTTTCCTTTTCCTTTAGTCTTCATTTTTGTCCCTGCAACTCTTTTAGACAGGAACAATTCTGGGTCAGGAATTTTGAGGCCCCAGAAAAGGGGGAGGCCTAAGGGGGATGGGGGGAAACACCCTCTCAGAGGCAAGGGGAAGGAAGAATAGGATGAGGAATTATGAGAGGAAAGACTGAGGGAACTGATGACTGGAATATAAATAAATATTTTTTTAAAAGTTTTTATATAGATAAAAGCATTACCAACTTGTAGAGATACTAAGAATATTCAGTCAATTCATTAAAATAATAAACCCAATTTATCAAAGTCTTTTCAACATCTTCTTAGCAGGAGATGTCAGAATACTAAGAAAAAATAATACACCATTATTTTCTTATT
Organism: Rattus norvegicus; assembly: GCF_021556685.1. Lineage (NCBI taxonomy): Eukaryota > Metazoa > Chordata > Mammalia > Rodentia > Muridae > Rattus > Rattus norvegicus. Next base: position 83,221,585 of record NC_141539.1, on the reverse strand, counting down.
TTTTTTTTTTTTCCCGGAGCTGAGGACTGAACCCAGGGCCTTGTGCTTGCTAGGCAAGCGCTCTACCACTGAGCTAAATCCCCAACCCCTATTTTCTTCTTTATTGATAAATACCAAGCTAAAACACTGGAGGGACACAGTCAGGGAACGCACATATCTGTGGATCTTCAAGGAGCACTTGAATGGTGACAGAGAAATGACAGCAGTGAAAGCTCCTAAAGTATCTGAATTTCTAAGTATAAAATGGCAGTCAAGCAGTCCCAAAGTGAAAGGCCATTACCTCAATCTGAGTTTCCTTCTCACTCAGAACTTGCTCTGCCTGTGCTCTGGACTCTTCCAATGTCACTTTCTGCTTATCGAGATCACTCACTTGTTCTTTCATTATTTCAGCTTCCTGTAAAAGCTGATGCAAAAACAGTAACAAAAGAGGTAAAAGTCAACATAACATTTAGATTTAAATACTTAGATGTATCATTAAGAGGTAGGGCTGCTACTTTTAAAAGGAAGCCAGGTGTGGCTCCCATTCATAAAGACCTTTTTTGTTTGGTTGGTAGGTTCTGGTTTTTCGAGACAGGGTTTGTCCATGTAGTCCTGGCTTTCCTGGAACTTGCTCTGTAGACCAGGCTGGCCTCAAATTCACAGAGATGAACCTGCCTCAACCTCCCACCCGCCCATAAAGAACTTTCACAACAGAAGAGTGTAAAATAACAAATAATCTTCAAAAGATTGCCAAAGTAAATTGTTATCCAATACGAGGTCTTTGACACATATCTGCTGCATCCAGTCAATTCTTTTTATCATTGAATCCCACAGAACATGCCACATCTCTCACTTACCTTAAGGATATTCTTTTAGTCACCAGGATGTTTTGTCCTGAAGATAGGTAACCTTTAAGAAGACTATTAGATAATTCCAGCCTGAACTACACTGTGAGTTCCAATCCAGCCTGGGCTACATAATAAGACTTTTACAGGGTGTAAGGAGGGGCACTTTTAATTATAGCATGGAAATTTCACAACTGGCATCACCACCATGTTCTCTAAAATCTGAGATGGTAGAACAACAATGAAAAAGGAAAAGACATCAACCCAGAAAGGAGAGAGAAAGAGGAGGAGGAGAAGAGATGAAGAAAAGGAAACTAGAGAAATAGAAAGAAGGCAGAGACGTGTGATAAAAGACTCCAAGGCAATGGAAGAAACCTAAGCAGAAAGGTAAAAAAAGACAATGTGACACAACCCAGAAAGGCTCACGGTTTGAAGGCAGTAATAACAGGAGGATGAGTGGAAACTAAAAGGGGAGACATGGGGGGCTGAAGAGACAGCTGAGCAGTTAAAAGCACTTGGTACTGCTCTAGGAGAGGATCCACACGCAGTTCCCAGCATCTGCACGGGTCCTGTTTTCCCTTCTTCCTTCCTGTTTCTGTTTTCTCCTAGAACATACATATACACATCCTCTCATTTTATGCCATTCATCTCTTATCTTGATTTTACACACACACACACACACACACACACACACACACACACACACACACACACACAGAGTCAAAAACAGTTATTCTTTGGAAAAATGGAACCTGAGGACCTGGGATGACTCGACCAGATGGGAAGTAGGAGTAACACACAGAGAAAATGTAAGTGCTGAGTCAGAAGGGGACTAGCTGAGCAATGAGATGCCGGTTCTCCTGACCTCACTGAGTTGCCAGACTGCTAGAAAAAGCTAACTCCTCTGAATGGAAACTGATGAAAATTACTTCTATGGAAACAATCTTCAAATACAACAACTAGGGAACCTCACAGAAACACCATAGCCATATCGAAATACAGAAAGAAACACCAAGGACACTCTCAAATCTTCCCACTGGATTCGGACTATTTCATAATTAAACAAACAGCCCCAAATATCTGAAAATAAAAAGTAAGCCTTTTAGGTAAAACAGAAAGTGAATGCAAAAGAAACAAGGCAACATAATGAACTGAAAAGCACTTGAAAAAAATTTCAATATCCTCAACAATGGAACGGGAGAAAAGCCTACCAAAACAAAAAATATATTAAGTCAGGCAGGCAGTGGTGATGCACACCTTTGTCCCAGTGCTCGGGAGCCAAATGCAGGTGGATCTCTGTGAGTTCCAGAGCAGCCACAGCTACAAAGAGAGATGGTGAGGGGGGGGCTTAGGGGGCCGTGTTAGTAGTTTGTGAAGCAAAAAGAGCAGGGACCAAAAAAAGCAGAAAAGACCCCATAGTCTACACAGCACTCAATCCTCAAAACCCAAAGTGGAAAGAAGACAACACAGCAATGTCAAACTTGCATAAAAAAGGAAAAGCAGCACTAACGAGGATCACCAAACTATCAGAAATGTGAACGGCAACCAGGAGCTTTGAGCAACTGCACAGTGCTTGAGGCCGCACTCTTCTCCAAGAGGCCCTGAGCTCTGTTCCCAACCCCGCATCGGGCTGCTGACAACTGCACAACTCTAACTCCAGAGGCTCCGACACCTTCTCCTGGTGTCTGAGGACACCCTAATCATGACCACAAATGCACACAAAGACAGGCGCACACATGTAATTAAAACAATAATGAATTTAAAAATAAATTTTTTAAAAGTGAAAGATAAGAATTTTCAGCTATAAATCTCTTAAAAATTACTTCTAGTACCTCTTTATCTGAAAGTTTAATCAAAACAACTACAAGAAAGCAAGTCTTTGATACAGGAAATAAAACATTTAAGACAAGGAAAAACAAGACTTCTTAGCAGCGGAGTGAAGTGATTCCTCAGAACAAAGGTCAGTTGTTCTACAGAACACCTTCTTACTAGACAAGAGGACCTACGCTCCCAAGAACCAGCTCCACAGAGACAATGAGCACAAGAGAGATGGCTCAGGGTTTGAGAGTGCCCTTGAAGGTGAGTGTTCTCACCCAGGACTGAAGCGGGGTTCCCCTCACATTATGTCAGTTGGCTCATAACTGCCTGTAACCCAACTTCTGTGAGGGATCTGATACCTCTGACCTCTTAAGGCCCCTGTACATGTGTGACTACATCCACACTCAAGACACACACATGAGCAAACAGAAGAGGAAGAGAAGAGGTAGCAGCAGGCATAGTACATGCCTATAAAGCCAGCAGTTAGGAGTGAGTTCTAGGCCACCCTAAACTACACTAGGAGACTGTCTCAGAAAAGAAGAGAAGAGAAAAGAAGAGGAGAGGAGAGGAGAGGAGAGGAGAGGAGAGAAGAGAAGAGAAGAGAAGAGAAGAGAAGAGAAGAGAAGAGAAGAGAAGAGAAGAGAAGAGAAGAGGTTGGAGATTTAGCTCAGTGGTAGAGCACTTGCCTAGCAAGTGCAAGGCCCTGGGTTAGGTCCCCAGCTCCGGAAAAAAAAGAAAGAAAGAAAAAGAAAAAAGAGAGAAGAGAGAAGAGAAAAGAGAAAAAGAAAAAAAAAAGAGAGAAGCTTAAATGATCAAATTAGCCAAAGCAGTCAACTGAATGACATTTCCATCTCTCAAACAGCATAGAAGAAAACATTACAAATATGTATTACAGAAAACCAAGCAATTATTAACAATAGGAAAAAGAAAATGTTGGTCAACACAGAATATATAATCAAGTCCCAGCATGTGGCTCAGAGACACTACTACTTAGAGAATGTTTTCACTATGCAGGGGGAGATGAGCAAAGGCACTTGCCATTGAGCATGAAGACCTGAGTTCAATTCCCCAGAACTCACATAAAATCCAGATGAACAACACAATATCTGTAATCCTAGTGCTCCTACGCAGAGATGGAAGGCAGACAAGCTAGAAGCTTGCAAACTAGCTACCGAGGCATATACAAAAGAAAACGGACAGAGACTCTGTCTCAAACAAGGTGAAGGCAAGGTCCAACACCAAGTCATAACATGTGCACACTCACAAACACACACACACACACACACACACACACACGCACATCATATGCATATCATAGAAAAGAAGGGAGAGAGACAGAGAGGGAAAGATTGGTGGAGAAGACAGACAGCAGACAAAACAGACAAGACAAAATTGTTTTAGGAGAACAGAAGAGAGGGTATATATGTAGGAGTACCTGGGGCAGAGGGAGGGGGAAGGTTAGATAAGAATGAAGCTAAATTTTCATTTTATGTGTCCCAGAACTGCTCCTTCCTTTAGGCCCAGACTGCTAATGTGTTAACTCTTACTAGTATTCTCTACTGAGGGTGGGTGTTAACTGCTGTTTCCTATGGTTATCAGAATGCTGACTGCCTTGGCTTATTTCTTTCATGGGAGAAAACAAAGACAAAAATACTTTTCAACCCTTTACCAGAGATACAAAGTATGCATGGGAGACTGCCCTGCCCTTGTGCTCTATAGCAAATGCCCCTCATGAATGTGACTCCATTCATGGATCATCTGAGTTTGCCCAGAACATTCAAAATCTATACCCAATATCTAAAAGAGACTGTACAGGCTACAAACCTGTTTCTGGCTTTCCTGAAGTTGAGAATTTTCATTCAAGGCATCTTTTATTGCTCCCCTGAGTCGCTCTTCATTGATTTCAAATATTCTAAAGGTCGTTTTGGCCTAAACAAAACAAACACACAGTTTATAATAACTCAACAGAACACCTCGGGTTTATACATTCTCCACAGACCACAGAATTTAAGCAAAGGCCAAAACATCTCACTATTAACAGCAGAGGCACATGATGAAGCAAACAAGGCTGGCCAAGACCAAGGACCTGGTCCTAGCCCTACCACTCATTCTCCAAGTAACTCTGGGCAAATTATTGAACTTTCCATATACTGTGCAGTCAATTCTATTACCTACTGAAGTAGAAAAGATAGGAGAATCCAATTATTAATACTGCTTTATTGACTTATTTAGTGTCTTACTTCCAGCATGGTTTGCACTGCCTATTTGCTAAGCACGACTTCACATGCTATCTGGGGGAGGAATGACCTGAATGTAGAATGATGTCATTGCACAGGTGAAGGCAGGTACAGGATAGGATGAGGCCTACCATTGGACGAATAGGAAGGATGGGTGGGAGAAAAGTTTTAGAGAGGGGGAGGAGACGGGAGTGAGGGGGAGAAGCAGCCGAGAGAACATGGAGGCTGATGTTAAGATTCCACTCTATGTATTTACAGGTTGTTATGAATGTTCTTAAGGGATGGATGTGTACAGACAGGGCTTTGTAGGCCTAGGTGGGCAATTATATCTTATCAACTGGATCAGAGGTTATTGTGCTGTGTGTTCTTTCATGTGGTGATTTAATTGAATTCAAGAAAGTGTGTGGTGGTGGAGACACTGGGCCGCCAGAGAACTGGCAGTGTGATGTGGGATGGAGCAGAGTGAGAGAGACGCTTTGCTGACTGAGATGAAGACTTCAACATGTCATGGAGCAGTAAGGTGCCGGACCTAGTGTGGGGTAAAAGACAGCATTTTATTTTAATTTTACAGCAACACCTGGAGAAATAGCTGAAACAATGGGTTGTTGCCCTTAACAACCTGCTGACCTGTGAAGTCTTGTTTAACTGCCCGCCCTACCTTGTGTTTTGAGGAGTATAAAATGAGAATACAGACTAGGCTTGGCATAGCAGCCTTTCCGCTGTCCTGGTTTCTGGTGACAGCTCTCTTCTGTACTCACTGCTGTTGGGGTGCTTATTCCAGAAAGAGAGCCACAATACTGCTTATCCTCTGTCTCCTCTCTTACACTTTGTATTGTAGGAGGCCATTAGTGTTTCCTATTAAATGCTATACAACTTCAAGAGTATTCACATATGGCCATAGTTTAAAGCTATCCAGTGAAAAATGAATTTCACTGAAGTAACTCAAGTTTAAAAAATGCATATTAAGATTCCCTTTATCTCAAATACTAACATAATATTTTACTACCTAATATGTTGGCTATTTTTGTTTGGTTTTGTTTTCCAAGATAGTGATTCTATATGTAGTCCTGCTGTCTTGGAACTTGCTCTGTAGACCAGGCTGGCCTTGAACTCACAGAGATCCACTGGCCTCTGCCTCTCAAGTGCTGAGATCAAAGGTGTGCACCACCACAGCCGAGCATGGTGGTTACTCCTGCTTATAAACTTAACTACAACTGTAACTAACTAAAACCCAAACAGGCTGGGTATACCTGTGACGAATTTTTCTTAATTAAATCATTTGAAGTGGGAAGAACCGCTTTTTTTTTTTTTTTTTTTTTTTTTTTAGTTCTTTTTTTTTTCAGAGCTGGGGACCAAACCCAGGGCCTTACGCTTCCTAGGTAAGCGCTCTACCACTGAGCTAAATCCCCAGCCCCAAGAACCGCTTTTAATACAGATCTTAGAGCTCCTATATCAGGATCCTTTGAGGTAGAAAGATCCACCTTTAATAAGGACCAAATCTTCTGGTGGCAGCCGATATATAAAAGACAGGGAAGAAGGAAATTTTTGCTCTTTGTCTGCTTGCTCTCACAGTCTCGCTGGCAAATCCATTCCTTCATTGGCATTAGAGCATAGTTCTTTAGGATTCTTATGTATACTGAAGACCAGGTTAGATATCCATCCTCATAGAATGAACTACGGGATTCTTGGACATTTCACTGGTAAAATGCCATTGTTGTTGGACTAGCTGGACCACAGCCTATAAAGCACTCTAATAAAGTCCCTTAGATACAGAGATGGATGGATAAATAAAGAGAGAAAGAAAGATGAACTATTAGTTCTGTTCCTCTAGAAAGCTCTAATACACCTAATAATAAAAATATCATGAAAATGTAAATAGTTTTCAAAAGTTACCAGACCAATTAGAGTCTTACTTACTTCAGCTACTTGTGATTTGAGAGACTTTGATTCATCTTCTAGGGACTGTATCCTTTTTGAAATATCAGCCATCTGGAAAGAGAGTGTCAGTCTATAAGTATTTAATAAGTCCCACTAGCTTCAACACATGTATTTGCTAGGTGTATTGTTAAATTACATCAATAAAAGAGCTCAGATGAGGGTGCTTAAGCAGCTTGCTTACCATCTGCTCAAGAAGAGTTTACACATCACATAATAGTACGTTTCTCAATTTCAATGTACCATAGCACTTTTCAGGTTCAAGATGAGTGCACTAATGTCATATTAAATCGCCTCACACACATCAAGATTTTCCTTACACCAGAATTTAAATTAGAAAGTTATATTTTTAACACATTTCTAAGATTTATTTATTTTATGTATATGAGCACACTGTAGCTGTCTTCAGACACACCAGAAGAGGGCATCAGATCTCATTACAGATGGTTGTGAGTCACCATGTGGTGCTGGGAATTGAACTCAGGACCTCTGGAAGAGCAGTCAGTGCTCTTAACCACTGAGCCATCTCTCCAGCCCAACACATTTCTAACTTGAAAAAAAAATATACTTTACTAAGTATATGATTACTCAAGTAACATAATTTATGTTACTTTTACAGCAAATATGGAAAATTTCTACATAAATGTACAAGAGAGTCAAGTGTGGGGGTGTACACACTTGTAATCCCAGCAGGTAGGAGGCGGAGGCAGGAAGATCATGAGCTTGAGGCCAGCCTGAGTGACACAGTTACACAGACTGGGCTACATAAAAACAGTAAGAAAAGAGCATGTAAAAAAGATCTATGGTGGGTTGGGGATTTAGCTCAGTGGTAGAGCGCTTGCCTAGGAAGCGCAAGGCCCTGGGTTCGGTCCCCAGCTCCGAAAAAAAAGAAAAAAAAAAAAAAAAAGATCTATGGTTACATGTAAAGAGTCAGAGCTGGGGTTGGGGATTTAGCTCAGTGGTAGAGCACTTGCCTAGCAAGCGCAAGGCCCTGGGTTCAGTCCCCAGCTCCAAAAAAAAAGAAAAAAAAAAAAAGAGTCAGAGCTAATATGAACGGTTAGAGCTGGAGACGCTGCCCTCTGTGTTTCTGTTTTGTTTTTTTTTTTTTGCTTTGGTTGGACTTATTGCTTGGTTTAGTGATTTTTGTTCACTACATGTTGAAAGACAGTGTCTCCTCTCCTTTAGCAGTCCTGGCCAGCTTGGAAGTCCCACCTCTTCTTCTCAAGTGCTGGCATCACCTTGTCACTATGGCTGGCATGCACATAATATTTTAATCAATGTCATGTAAATGTATAAAATTCAATAACCTTTACATAATTCTGTTGAATATACAAGACTTACCAACTCATCCTGTTCAGAATGTTTAACTCTCTCTTCTTCTAGCTTTTTCTCTAGGAGTAGTATTTCATCTTCAAGTTTAGATTTGGATCTTTCTAGATTTTCATAGGCTGCCTAAAACAGAAAGACAACTTTAAAAGCCAGGCATAAGAAATTTTAATTAGAGTAAAAATCAGTGAGTATAATCAAACAGGTTTATGACACTATATACATTTGCTTCTAATATTAAGATAAGAGCAGGTCTAGCAGTTGCCAGCAACTTCTATAAGAGTGTAAGTATTTCAGGCTCCCATCAGCTAACCGCAGCTAGAAACATAGGCCACCCCTAAAGTAATTAATACAGTTGCATTCCAATAAAAACAGAAAATCCACTAAGCACAGCTTGTCAACTTAGTTGTAAAGCATGTTTAAAAGCGTGTTACAGGGGGAAATGGCAAGGTCAATTTAATATAAAAAATAATTAAAAATCAAGACTACATCATATTTTCCATCATATTTTCTGTAATCTTGTTAATTTAAAATGATTAATTATTATTAATCATTATTATTATTTGGTTTAATTGATTTTAAATACTGTAATTAACATACCTCTGATATTTGTGATCCTTCAACAAACTTGTTAAAAAGAAGAACAAAACCAACATGCATTACAGTAGTTTAAGAGACTGTTTACCTACAATCTCCCCAAATTTGACTATTTCATTATAGGACTTCTGATTCCAATCAAAATTATTCTATTGGTTTGATTTTTATCTACAAAATCAACTGTTAAACTTTGTAAAACTTGTATTACCTTATAGTTTGCGTCCAACTACAATTACTATTCCTACAAATGTTTTCAACTACTAAAATTAACAGAGTATTTTCTAAGATATTCGGTTTGGCCAAATCTCAACTCATCTGACTCCTAATTCACATGAATCTGTTGTCATAACAACAAACTGCTGTGTTTATATTACCTGTAAGACCAAGCTGGAATAATGTTTGTCTTTGTTACCAAGTAACAATTTTTCTGTTACCATGCATGCAAAACACCTTTTAAAACTCTTCATGTGTTTTTGCTTTAACTGGTTTTGGGTGTTGTTTTTTGCTTCTCTGTTTAGTATAGACTTGGCAATCCTCCAGCATTGGCCTCCCAAATGCCAGGGTGGCAGGCATCCCTCACACCTGCCTAAATCCCCAAATTCTGTGAAACTAATACATTCCCATTGGGAATGCACTTACATCAGAGGCTCAGCAAAGAACACATAGCAACTAAAAATGTTCTTGAGGATATTCATAGGTAACAAATAAAGAAAAAGAAACTTAAGAAATGCATTTGGAGTCTTTAACTTCTTGTGAATTCTACAAGTGCATTCTAAATCATAAGACACAGACTTCCTACTGAGCACAGACAATGAGGTGACGGACTAGAATGACACATAAACCAAAGGCACAAGGTCGTCTTCTATGGTCTTATCTTTAGGGCCGGCTGCTTCTACCATGCAGGCTCACATTTTACAACACTTCTATCTGGAACTCACTCCATCACGTCCTAATCTGTCTGCTAGGCTGAAAATTACCATCACGCTAACTATGTATCTCTCCTAAACTCCCCATTCAGTGACATCACGTGAGTGACTGAAAACTGGCCATGATGGAGTATTTATAATACAAAACTCAGGAAATGGTCTGTACACAGGGAATAAACATCTACCAGCATACCACGATTTACAATGTAAACCTCTGGTTTAATCCTAGCTAATGCCTACTATCACCAGATGACAAAAAGGTTAACATGGACACAACTTACATAATTTATTGTCTCCTGCTATGCTTAAATTTGTGAGAGCTCTATTTCTCTTTCCTGGAGCAAACAATATCAAAAAATGAACCATCTCTTCAATACATTCTTAGAAACACAGAATAAAGGATTTCTTCCTATAAACCTATATAGTCTGATAAACTAATTATGTATCCCTCATAGCAAGTTAGCAATAAGAGAGCAAAGTGTTTTGTTTTATGCTACTACAAATATTCTATTTCCTCCAATTTTTCTGTAAGCTTTAAGATCCTGATATACCATTTCATATTTCTCTGAAATAATTATTTTTGAGAAGATAACATATTTTTAAAGTTTGCTATTTAATGAGAATCTTTTCCCTAGCTTTTAAATCATATTTTTTTTTACCTCCAAACTTTGTGCTTCTGTTGACTCCTTCTCAAAGCTGGCCTCCTTTAAAGATGACTCTAAGCCTTCATACTGAATGAAACAAGGCAACACGTAAGTAAAAACCTTGAACTGTATCCAAACTGTATCTCAACAGATACCTGGGGAACAAACTCTGAGCTTAGTTTTGCAATCTAACCACTGTGACAAGCAAAGCCAGAACCCCTAACAAGTCACAACCATGAGGTTGAACAACATATGAAGAACCTTACAGCTGTGACTAGCAAAGTAGACCCAAGTCAGCTGGGGTAAAAACGCAGGCATCAAGGCTAAAGAGCGTCAAAGACATGAGTTGTCTGTCATGCCCTGAACAAGTTAACAGTTTCTACAGCCTTTTCAGTAGGGCAGTGTGCAGTAACCAGCCATCGGACATTTATATCATATAACAAATAAGACAAGGAAGATAAAATTTTTAAAAGACAGAATATCAAGGGATGAAAACTAGGAATACTTAAATATAAAACATCACAAGATTAAATTGACTATGTTGCTTCCAATCAAGCTTCCTGCTGACTAACAGCTAAATAACACACCAAAAGACAGAATCTATCTGAAGGCCTCAGAGAACTATTTAAACAGTAAAGATTTAAGGGAGAAGAGAGACCTGCAGAAAGGCAAGCCCAGTGGTTCACACTTCTTTCTCCTTAAAAAGGAGACTCACTCACACAGGCAGGAAACTAGATAAGGATTTTAAGAGAAGTAGAAACCACAGAGAAACATATACTCAGGACCTGCTAAGTTTGATGAGCTATAGACCAGAATCCTATGCTTGCTTGAATATTTTTCAAAAGTATTGTTTTGGTAACTAAGCAAGACAAAGACACAAGAAAAAGAAAACAGGTCAATGTGTCTGGTAACTACTGCAAAATTCTAAGTACTTTTCTAACAAGTGGAACTTAATACTGGTCTCAAAAAAATTATATGCCTAATCACATGGGCTTCCCCCGGCACAGTCAACATGATCCACGGCTTCGCCAGACCATGCAAGCAAACAAATAACTCAAGCAGAGGTCTGAACAAAATTCAGCATCCTTTTTTGACCAAGACTTGCACAGACAAGAGGTCAGTCCCTCATCATGATAAAGTCCCTCATCGTTTATAAAAAGTCCAGCCAACGGGGAGGAGCTGAGAGCAGGGTAAGGGCATCCCCCCCACCCCGCCCAACAGCTGGCTGACACAGTGCTGAAGTCCTACTGAGAGCAGTTAGAAGAGGTTCCAACAGTAACCAGATCAAAAAAGATATTATCTCTATTTGAAGAATCTTGCTTATTAACCTGACTATATCTGTAATTAACTAAAACACAAGCAACTAGGTACCCCTTGATTTGAATGGATCATCTGAGATAGGAAGACACACCCTAACTCTAGGCCACACCTTCAGGTGGCTGTCCATATAAAAGGACATGGAAGAGGGAAGCTTTTGATTTTCGCCTGCTTGCCCTCACTCATCTGTGAGAGCAGATCCTTCACTAGTATTAGAACCTACGTCTTCAGGATTCCAAGGTATGTGGAAGACTCAGTCATCTGGCCCAGTGGACTGAAGAGCTATCAGATTTTGTGCTTTTCTGCTGGGAGACAGCTATTGTTGGACTAGCAGGACCACAGCCTATGAACCACTCTTAAGAAGATCCCCTTTCGATGTATATAGATTCATTTTATTAATTCTGTTCCTCTAGAAAACCCTAACTAATCTAGCATGTTAAATGTAGAGAAACCTCTAAGACTGCCCCAAAAACTACAAGTCCATCAAATGAATTCAATAAAGTAGCAGACAGTCCATGACAAATAATGAAGCAGCTCAAAAAGACACCAACAGCCTTGATTCATAGTAGTAGTTTAGAAGTGATGTTCGGGAGGCCAGGAATCAGGGTACAAGGAAGTCAGGATAATGATACAGAGGAATGAGAGCCACAGAAAGGAAAAACAAGACTACTTGGAATCTCTTGCAAAGGCACACCCAGTCACACCAGACAGCAGCAATGAATCCTGCCAGAAGGTGTCCATTAAAGATTGCAAGGAAACATCCAAATCCAAGGCTGGACTCAGTCAGGAGAGTAGACCACCACAGCCACACAGGGATAGGGAATCTGAGCGAGAGCCTTCCAAGGCTCACTACTCCATCTCCCTGCCTGTGCAGAGAGCAGGACGCAGACTCAGGACAGACCATGGGAAGCACTAGCTTGGAGGCTGAATCTACCAGCTCAGAAATCTGCTCAGCTAAAAGAGCCTAGCTCAGCAAATTATAGACAAGAAAGTGCCAAGATGGGGCATAGGACCCTAAAGAACTTCAAGAAACCTTCTCTCCAGCCCCTGCTACTGCCCCATGGAACAAGGATTTCCTTGGAACCAGGAAAGAGCCTGCAGAATTCAGAGCAGCATCCAGATGGGACCGACAGGCCCCAGCAGCACACTCTGGGGAGACAGCAGAAGCTAAGGGATTCCCGACACCCCAGCCCAGGCACACCAGCAAGAAGCTACACAAATCACACAACGCTTGGGTAGTGCTACTGTGCTGCAAGGAGCGCTGACCAAGAACACACCACCTCCAATTCATCTTATTCATTTGTGTTATTAATCTTTAATGTTTATTTTCCAATTATTTATACATAATTTTAAGTGTTAATGTTTTGTTACTATGAACACTTTTTTTTTTTTTCCGGAGCTGGGGACCGAACCCAGGGCCTTGTGCTTGCTAGGCAAGCGCTCTACCACTGAGCTAAATCCCCAACCCCATGAACACTTTACTTTAGGTATTTGGTTCCTATGTGGGAACTGGCATCTTGGTGGGAAAGGCTCCGTCCTTTTTTTTTACCTCTAAACCAAATACACAATATTTTCTCTATTTCTTTTCATACCTCTGATATATATGTTTTTCTGCTTTTCTGATGTTCCCCTCTGCCCTATTCCCCAGTCCCCTTTCACCCATTTCTTAAATACTGATACATAATATTTTCTCTATTCTTTTCATACTTCTAACTCCTTTAATCCCAGCACTTAAGAAGCAGAGGCAGGCAAATCTCTTTCAGTTCCAAACCAGCCAGGCTACATAGTGAGACCCTACCCCAAAAACAGGGCATTCATTTTCAGCAGTTTTGGGTATTTCCCGAGGAGTGCTGTCTGTATTTGTTTCGGTAGAACTGTCTCACTTCCACAGTGGTTGTGTCGCTTCACGTTTCTATTAGTAGGTGAGTGCTGAAGTTTCTCTGGGTCATCCTGAGCGTGTGCCGTGCTGTTGCCAGCGCACTGGCTGAGGACGTCACAGTCTTCACCAGCCTTTGCTTGGAAGCTGGTGACACTGAGTGTCTTTAAAGTTTATCTGCCACTTGCTGATAAAGTTTTTCTTCTCTGCAGCAAAGTTTATCCGGTTTACCTATTACATATATATTTATTTGTTTTTGAGACAGCCTTACCAGTATCCCAGGCTGCCCTCGAATTCTCCATCCTGCTTTATCATTCTGAATGCAGACATTATAGGTATATGCTGCCAGTTTTATACATCCTAGATACAGAGTCCTTACTAGATACATGGTAACATATACTCTGGTTGTCTCCTGCCTGCCTGCCTGCCTTTCTTCCTTCCTTTCTTTCTCTTTTGAAACAGTCTCCTATTACAGCCCAAGCTGTCCTTGAACTTGTAGCTAGCTCTCTTTCTGCCCCAGCCTCCTGAGTGCAGGAATTATTGGTGTGAGTCACTATAGGTAGCTATCTCCCTCTCCCTCTCCCTCTCCCTCCCCATCTCCTCTCCCTCTCTCTGCCCCTCTCCCTCTCCTGCCCAATCAATCTCAATCTCTCTCTCTCTCTCTCTCTCTCTCTCTCTCTCTCTCTCTCTCTCTCTCTGTTCTTGTTTGTTTGTTTTTTGGTTTGGGGGGGTTGTTTTTATTTTTTTGAGACAGGGTTTCTTTGTTCCTTTGTGAAAGACAGCCCTCCCATTTACTTTTTCCATTTGGGCTTTGTATTAGCTTGCTCGGACCGGTAAATCTCTTGTGAGCACAAGGCCAGCCTGGTCTACAAAGTGAGTTCCAGGACAGCCAAGGGCTACATAGAAAAATTCTGTTTTGGAGAAATGAAAAGAAGGGAAGGGAAGGGGAAGAAGGGAAGGGAAGGGAAGGGAAGGGAAGGGAAGGGAAGGGAAGGGAAGGGAAGGGAAGGGAAGGGAAGGGAAGGGAAGGGAAGGGAAGGGAAGGGAAGGGAAGGGAAGGGAAGGGAAGGGAAGGGAAGGGAAGGGAAGAAACATCTTGTAGAGACAGAAAGCATGAAAGTGTAAGTAACTATAACTATGTATAAAGTGGGAAAGTTGGGTGAAGAATAACAAAAATTTAGAAATGTTCAAAAGCTGATTGCTATTATGGATATCCAAATCTGTGAATATAACAAAAGTCATTTCACCATGAAGCCCAAGATAATCTGAAACTTGTAATTCTACTATAATCAAATTTGTAATGCTTTCAAAATGCTGGGATTGTGGTCATGTATCACCTCAGCTGACTCCCCTAGAAACTTCACATGGGCGAGCCAACTGTGCTGTAGAAACCGAATCCCAAAGAAGCTGTGGGCTGAAGGAATCCTAAGACTTGGGAGGTGGAGGCAGGAGGACCTAGAAGTCATTACCCTCAGCTACATAAGAGTTTGAGGCCAGTCTGGATTACATGAGACCTTGTCTTAACAAAAATGGGTAGGGAGAGCTATAGAGGTGGGTCAGTGGTTAAGAGCATGTATTACTTGCAGAAGACCTGAGTCTGATTCACGGCAACTACATTATGTAGCTCATAAATTCCTCTAACTCAGACTCCAGGGGTACCTTCTGGACTCTGTATTCACATGTACACACACACACACACACACAATTAGAAATAAATAATTTTTAAAAAAAGATATCTGGGAGTTGGGGATTTAGCTCAGTGGTAGGGCGCTTGCCTAACAAGCGCAAGGCCCTGGGTTCGGTCCTCAGCTCCAAAAAAAAAAAAAAAAAAAAAAAAAAGAAGATATCTGGGAGTAAATCTAAGAAAAAAATCTGTTGCCAGCTTCAAAGATAATATACTTTTAAAAGTGAAGGAGGGGCTGGAGAAATGTCTCATTGGTGGCTGTCTGTGACTCTAGTTCCAAGGGCTCTGATGCCTTCTTCTGGATTCTGGGGCACTACATGCACATATGGCAAAGACACATCCACACAATGTAATAAAGGGAAAGGAAAAGACTACCTCACATATGTTTACTGGGCAGTGGTGAGCACACCTTTACTCTCAGCACTTGGGAGTCAGAGGCAAGTGGATTTCTGAGTTCGAGGCCAGCCTGGTCTACAGAGTGAATTTCAGGACAGCCAGGGCTACAGAGAAACCCCGTCTCATGAAAACAACAACAACAAACTTTAAAAAGCACATACAAAAGAGTGGACTATAGTTCACAGATAAGAATTCAACATTATAAAAATGTTTACTCTGAAACTGGGTATGGTGACACATGTTTATAATCCCAACACTCAAGAGAGATCAGTCATGAATTTGAGGCCAGTGTCATCTACAGAGCTAGTTCAAGACATCCAGGACTACACAAAGAGAGCCCGTCTGTTAAGCCTCAACCCCTCTGAATGCGTGTGTTATTTGGTGACAAAGTCTTCAGATAGTAGCCGGTTAAAGTGAGGCAGTTAAGAAGAGCCTAACCTAATATGACTGGAATCCTAAGAGAACTGAGGACAGAGGGAGACACAGCGAGTGAGCAGGTCTATCCACAGATCAAGGGACAGGCCACAGAAGCAGAGGACACAGAGAGCTGAGGACAGAGGGAGACACAGCGAGTGAGCAGATCTATCCACAGGTTGAGGGACAGGCCACAGAAGCAGAGGACACAGAGAGCTGAGGAAAGAGGGAGACACAGCAAGTGAGCAGGTCTATCCACAGGTCGAGGGACAGGCCACAGAAGCAGCAAAGCCTGCCTACACCTTAACCTTTGACTGCTGTTTGCAGAGCTGTAAGGGAGTTCACTCCAGTTTGTAAAGTGGCATTTGGTCATAGCAGCCCTTGCAAGCTAACACGAATCCCAAATGAAAAAAATAAAGTATGTGATAACAAGCAAGGATAACTTTCCAGTCTTGACAGGCAAAAATCTCTTTATGCAGGAAGCACAAAAGAAAAACAAAAAACAAAGAACCAACAAATTATACTACATTAATTCTAAACCTATTTTCTTAGACACCAAACAAAATAAAAATATAAGTCGAAGATATCTGCATTCCATATATCTAACAAAACTCATATATAATAGATATAAAATGTGGGGCTGGAGAGATAGCTCAGTGGTTAAGAGCTCTTCCAGAGATCCTGAGTTCAATTCCCAGCAACCACATGTTGGCTCACAACCATCTGTAATGGGATCTGATGCCCTCCTCTGGTGTGTCTGAAGACAGCGACAGTGTACTCACATATAATAAATAAATAAATAGATAGATAAATCATTAAAAAAATAGATATAAAATGTTAATTTTTTTGATATTTTGTCTTTTTTTCCTTCCTGGAGTTGAGGACCGAACTAAATTCCCAACCCCAATATAAAATGTTAAAAAGAAAACAAAAACCCTGCTTCTATATGACATAAAGGGAAAAAGAGTGTAAGTGTCTTTAAAAAGGTAGAAATGGGCCAGCAAGACGGCTCGGGAATTAAGGACTTTGCTACCAAAACTGACAA
The DNA here is from genome assembly GCF_021556685.1 of Rattus norvegicus. Taxonomy (NCBI): domain Eukaryota; kingdom Metazoa; phylum Chordata; class Mammalia; order Rodentia; family Muridae; genus Rattus; species Rattus norvegicus. Next base: position 83,204,546 of record NC_141539.1, on the reverse strand, counting down.
TCTGATTTCAATCTGTGGGATCCGGATGAGTGAGAAAAGGAGAGAAGTGACTCTTCCACCATCCTCCACACATGCACAAGCACAGGCACAAACAGACACATACGATAACAACAATGTAATTTTTTAACGGTGAAAGACTTAGAAAGGCAACTTCACAAAGACTATCTAAATGACCGATAAACAAATCGAGGTGCTACTTGGTTGTCAGAGAAGAGGTGGCTAAGTGACAGGGGTGAGGAGCCACAGAACTCGGCTCTGAATTCAGCAGCGCTCTGGAGGAATTAAGTAATCGTGGAGAACCACTAAGCTCCAGACTACCAGCAGTGCTGGCCTCAGACATGCCTTACCTCCTTTTGAACAAAGCTGACTTTTTCAAGTAGTTTGCATTTTTCTTCAATTAGTGCAGAAAGCTCAAGAGCAAGTTTTTTTTCTCTCCCTGAGAAAGAAAAAGAAAATTATTGTGACTAAACTATTTTAGGTTTTTTAATTACATACAACAATGAGCTCTCAAATAGAAAAATAACAACTTACCCACATAAAATCGGCTTCGAATCTGAAACAAATTTTTAACAAAGTATATTAAAACAAATATACGTTCAAGTAAATCTATTTGACTTCTACTCCCAACTTTAAGATAACAACTTCTTATGTCCTTGCCATGAGTGAATTACCCAGAGGCATTCTACTTCCGATAAAAGTGTGAAGACTCACATTTGTGTGTTACCATATGAAGGCTTGGAAGCAGCCTCAGTCTAAAGACGCCTGTTCCTTCACTCAGACCCATCTTTCCCACACACATATCTGTCCCTAACACGAAGTATTTTGAGAGCACTATCATTAAGACTCCTACTTAATAGCCAAAATAAAACAGTCTAAGAAATACCATGGGGCTCTAAAAATGAACCAACTCTAAAAAAAAAAAACCATTGGCCTTTCTTCTTTAAGCCTCAGCTCTTAGTGAAGGAAAGATAAACCCACTGTGACAGACCTAGGGCTAGAGTAAAAGGAAGATTTATACCACCTAGCAAAAACAGGGAAGAGAAAATCAAAAGGACAAGCTATTCTGAGATGTGTGTAAACCGGAAATATAGGAAAGGCAACACGGGGTAGAGGGACTCCTTCTAGAGGGCACTGGAAAACCATGAAGAAATCAGAAATGGAGTCAGAAGCACAAGGACCAACATCTAAAAAGAAGTCTCAGAAAGAAAAGGATATGGTAGGACTCCCTCTTTAAAAAAAAAAAAAGTTATCTATAGGAATAACTGATCAGGGTCTGGGACAGGGGTTCATCTACACAGCGGGGGGGGGGGGGGGGGGGATTAACCATCTCGTTATTAACTGAATGAGTGGCCATGTTTTTTATTCTAAATTGAAAGGTAGTCGTATCTGCTGGCTTTTTATACTGCTAAAAGTAAACACAGACCAAAAGGGGGTGGGTATGAAGAAGAGGAGCAGGGGAAGAGGAGGAAGATGAAGAGAAGGAGAAAGAAGAAACACAAGGAGGAGGAGGAGGAAGGGTGGGGTTTTGGAACTAGTGTATACTATCCCTACAAAGAAAATCCTCTAAGAATCCTTACATATAAAAACATTTCTCTGAATCTCTATTCAGTTTCTAATAACCAGACGTTACCCAGAACACTATGACCTAACTTATTTCCCTGAAATAGCAATGAAGTTTCTCCAATCCATTGTTTAGTCTAAACACAGAGTGAGGGATTACGAGCCCTTGTTCCTCTTGTAGAGGACCAGGGGTTCAACTCCCAACACCCATAGTAGTCACAACCCTCTGTAATTGTAGTTCCAGGGGACCCAATGCCCTCTTCTCACCTCCGTGTGTACCAGGCACACATAAAATAAACCTTAAAACAAAAAGCTTTAAACCCAGAATGAACATTCTCCTAGCATGCAGTAGGTACTTACTGATCGGAAGCCTCTCCACAGAAACAGGACAATTGCAAGCAGTCCAACGGTAAGCACACATATCGCCAATTCCAATGAAAAACCATTGGGATTGAAGTCTGCTCTCATATCTTCAGGCAATGCTGCCACAACCTTCAAGGAAAGGGAAGACAAGCGTATAAACACACACCTTCCACATCACTGCTACAAAGACAGGTACAAGTGGCTTAAGCCGACGCCATGAATGTGAAACATGCTGCCATACAGAATCAAGCATTTCTGCCTCTGACGGCTTTCTTCTGGCAACTTACAATTGCTCTCACGGGGTGAAGAGCAACAGTGTGGTGAAACACAATAGTTTTCACACCATTGAGGAACTATAAAGCGATTGTCAGAGCTTCACTCAGGAAGGAACAAGGATAGGGAGAGGGCCAAGAAAAGATTATCAGTGACCTGGGCTGGTAGTGTCCCTGACTACAAACTCAGATTTTATCTATATGCATTGGGGTAAAAGTAGCTTTCATTTGCTTGATATTACTGCCTCAGTCTGCAACCCTAGACCTAGTCCTGGAAGCTTCTAGCCTCCATACAATCTTATCCAGGCCTAGAATGTTTTCAGCCTCTGAGACTTGGCTGCTGAATAAGCTCACCCATTCCTAGTTCTTTCTGATCTCTGGTTTTCTGGTTCAACTCAGCTATTCTGGCTCCAAATTCCTCCCCAAGCTGACTGATTCAATCTGACTTCTCTCTCAGCCTCCAACTGAATTGCTCTGCTTGGCCTCAAACTAACTTTAGCAATACGCTCTAATCTTCTGGATCCTTCGTTCTCTGGCTTGTTCTGCCCTCCCGGGTATCTAGTTTGTTCTCTCTCTACAACCTGTCACTGTACAACTGTCCTGTAAAACTGCCTTCTTCACCTTTTTTTTTCCCTCTCTGAACTGCTTTCTCTTAAGTAGCTTCCATTTTCTCTCTCTTCTTGTGGGAGTTGGGCATATGCCATTCTGTCAAATCTTTCTCTGGTTCTTCACTTTGTCTGCCACTTAATTAGACATCACTTTCAAACATGAGTGTTTCCTTCTATAAACTAACTTTACTTTCATTGTTTAGGATTAAAGACGTACACTAAGAGCATGTCTATATTCCAGTCAGAGATTAAAGGGATGTGCTAAGGCTGAGCTGAACCACAACTAGAAACAGATTTTTTTCAGTGAATAAAAAAAAATATCCTGCAACACATTGAGTTTGACAAAAAAAAAAAAAAAAAAAAAAAAAAAAAACACAAAAAAAAACTTCCTTACAGGGGAGATACACAGATGTGGGAGTAGGGGAAATAGTTATAAAACAACTGATAGAGCTTTGAATTTGAGATATGAATCCTTCTCTCCTATCTCTCCTTACCTTGAATTAATGTAGTTTGATCACAAGGACAGATATTCAAAGCCCAAGACAATACAAGCCAAGCCTCACTACATTCCTTCTGAAAGGCTCTTCCACACCATGTATGGTTCTTTGAAAAAGAACCCATAGAACGACCAGGCTTGATTCTTTTCAGGCACCAGCACAGAACCAGCTAGAACTTCACAGCAATCTTCCCCTCGGGGGACTCTCTCTCTCTCTCTCTCTCTCTCTCTCTCTCTCTCTCTCTCTCTCTCTCACACACACACACACACACACACACACACACACACACACACAAACCCTCTAACGGTTACTCTCTTCAAAATCTATCTTTAGCTATTGTGTCTACAGACTCCTAGGTTGCTATTTAGTTTATTAACATAATATTAGAAAAGCATGGAATATTGTTTTTTTAATACTTATATCTTCATTCTTCTTTCTTCAACTGTGACTCCAGACAGGATCCAAAGAGGAGGAGTGGAGCCTCTTCTCTGGGTTTTATGGAGAGTTCCTTTACCCTTCTGTGTTAGCCTCTTAAGGTACAGTACCAACCTTAAAAGGGCACAGGAAAGGGTGAAAAACCTTTCATCCTACTTCTGCCTCTCTCCTTCACTTCAGACACCAATACACAGAAACATGGTCTCATGACCCCATGCAATGGTAAGGAGCATCTGTCTCCAGGATCACAAGGTAAGACACTCAGGAAAAGGCAACCCCTGCCATCATCCCTCCCAACAAAGACTACAATTCTGTAACCAAGACCGATTCATGAGGCTTCTCCTGAAACACTCTTCCACACCATGCAGCTGAAGGCTTGCAGCTGATTGCCTATTTCACCTCGCCCTGGGTCACCTCCAAACTCTTCCTCCCTCAGTGACCACAGATACCAACTGGTCATAAACCAGTGCAGAGACTTCTGTGACTTTAAGACAAAACCTGTTACTAAGAACAGAGAACAACATCCTGTGATGACAAAAGCTATCTCAGTCTTAAGAAAAAGGTTATACTTTACCCAACAGAAGAACCACAAAATGAAGTAAAGGAAAAAACAGACAATTCACCAATAGTCGTAGAGATTTCAAGATCTCACTTTCAATGAGTCAGCATAAAAAGACTTGGAACAACACTATAGCCAACCAGACCTTACATGCTAACAAAACACACCCAACAACCAGACCTTACATGCTAACCAGACCTTACATGCTAACAAAACACACCCAACAACCAGACCTTACATGCTAACCAGACCTTACATGCTAACAAAATACACACAACAACCAGACCTTACATACTAACCAGACCTTACATGCTAACAAAACACACACAACAACCAGACCTTACATGCTAACCAGACCTTACATGCTAACAAAATACACACAACAACCAGACCTTACATGCTAACAAAATACACTTAAGAGCAGAGAACACATTCTCAACTGCACACACAAGAGTCTTCAGAACAAATCCATACATCAAGCTAAAATAAACCTCAATATACTTTTTAAAACATAAAAGCTTGCAGCCCAGCCCAGAGAGGTGAGCGAGCAGTTAAGTACATTTACAGAGGACCAGAGTTCATGATGTTCCACTATCCCTATCAGGCAGTTCCTAACCGCCTGCCTTTAACTCCGGCTCTAGGGGATCTGATGTCCTCCCTCTTCTGGCCTCCTCAGACACCTGAACTGACATGCACATACACACAGAGACACATACACATATATATACATACATACATACATACATACATACATACATACATACATACATACATACACACACATAATTTAAAGTTTAAAATTAATTAAACAATTCAAATCTTGAAAAGTGTGTAATCTCTGATTACAATAAATTGAAATTAGCCATCAAAAACAGAAGGAGGGGCTGGTGAGCGGGCTCGGCAGTTAAAAGCATTGATTTGTCGTTCCTGTAGGCGGAACAAGTTTTGGTTCCTAGCATTCATATGGTGGTTCGCCACTATCCACAACTCCAATCCAGGATCCCTCTTCTGGCCTCCACCAGACCAGATACATAAGATACACGGTGTACAGACATGCATGCAAGTAAAATACTCAATACACATAAAATAGATCATTTTTACATTTTTTAAAGAAATCTGAAAGTTTTACAAATGTGGAAATTAATAATATACTACTAGATGGCCACAAATCAATGAAAAGCCACATTAGCACCACAGCCCATATGGTGAAGTCAGAGGACAACCTCAGGTTTTTGGTTCAGACCTACTTTGTTTGAGACTAGCTTCCTATGGTCCACTATCACATAGGCCAGGCTAGCTAGCCCAGAAACTTCTAAAGAGGCTCCAGCTCGCCCCCCCATAAACCAGTGGGATCAGCTAGGGTTAGAAATGTCTCTGCTGGGTCCAACATCTAATGTGGGTTTGGGGATCTACACTCAGGCCAGCAAGCTTGTGCTGTAGATGTCTTTACCTACTGAAGCATGCCTCCAGTCCAACTAGGGAAATCACAAAGTATTTCCAGGAGCCGTAGGGATGGTTCAGCAGTTAAGAATGCTGATTGTTCTTCCAGAGGACCCACGTTCAATTTCCAGCACCCACATGGTCCATAACTCAAGTCCCACGATATCTGACGCCTGGCATCTCTGGCAAACTGCTACGTAGTCATGTATGCAGGAGCAAACCATCCATACATGTAAAATAGTACTTTTTAAAATAAAAATAAAAGGCTTTCAGATTAAATTGAAAAAAAAAGTAGTATAACAAAACTTATAGTTTGCAGCTAATGCAGGGCATAATGGGAAAATTTATAATTGTGAAACATTTTTAAAAAGTTATTGGGCCAAGAAGATGATTCGCCCACCTAACAGGTGGTGTCGATAGAAAATTCACAGCTAGCACCACACTAAAGATAAGAGAAGAACTGTTCCCCAAAACCAGGAACAAAGATATCAACATAGCCCACTGAGCCCACAAAAAAGTGTGCAAACTCTGACATCTGCGTTCTCTCATGTCCCTCATGACCAACCTTATCAAAGCCAAATACTGGTAACTGTTCCCTGCGTGTGTGTTATACGTTTACATAGTGTGTGAACGCGCACTCGAACATGCAAAAAAGCCAGACGTTGACGTGGAAATGTCTTCCTTCATCTCACTCACTGAACCTAGAGCTCTCCCATTCTTTGCTGGTGACCCAGGAGCCCCTGGGATTGCCCTGCACACCTCCACCCAGTGCTAGGGTTAGAGGTCCCTGCAAGCCACCATTTAGTGTGTATGAGGACTCCAACGCCAGGTAACGCTTGCACAGCAAGCACTTGACCCACTGAGCGATCTCCCTGTGTGCTAATTGTTGAGTTCAGTGAAGGGAGATGTGTATGATTTGAAAGTATCTCTCATCTACAATATGATTCTCTTCCCATAAACCTCATCTCAGTAACTGACTCAGCCAGAAACTTAGGAGTATTCTAGGTTCTCCTCACAACCCACCCCTCTCCACATCCAATCAAGAAAGTTATACGCATTTCAGCGCTCCCTAGTTCCTCATTTAAACTAGTTCAAACTTCTGTTTCTTACTGTGGTCATTTCTCCTTCCTGTTTTGAGTTTTGTTCCCTGACATATGGGCTACATACATACTACTACCAGGAAAATCTATAGTAGCTGAAACACTGAAAAGCCTTCACGAGCTTTCCTGCACCACACAAACGTCCTCGAGAACCACTGTCCACACAGGCATCATTTCACATCACATCCTTGGCTCACTTTATACTCTGAGCAGCAGAGAGCCTGTATACACCGGTTTAGTTTTTTGCTCGGCCTGTTAAGACTTTCCCAACCTCCTAGGAATATACAATCTCTGTCTCCTTGCTTTGCATGTGTGCTTCTATAAGCTATCGGTTTCTACGACGGACTAATCTTGTGTCTTCTTTCCATTGAAAGACAACAGGATGCCAGTGGCAAAACCCTTAGTTCATTTAGGACCTCCACAGAACTTTTTCATTCACGGGCGTGTGCACTCACTACACTACAGTTGGATAAATAAATGAAACACGGACATGGCAACACTACTTTAAATTCACAGAAGAACATAACCCGAACGTGTTAATCAGAACAACCGCAATATTTAAATGGTCTTTTAAAAAACACCAGTTTTCAAAAACTGGGGTGTGTGTGTGTGTGTGTGTGTGTGTGTGTGTGTGTCTGCGCGCGAGCGCGCGCGCAAAGGGGGGTGTCCCGAAACCTAACAACAACAAAACACCTACAAACACTAAAGGAGAAAATCCTCCGCCACCTGATTACAAAATGAAACAGAAAAAAAAAACATACTTTGGATCCTGAACGTTCACTAACTGTAGAGTTTACAAGAACACCTTTTACATGAACAATGCAAAAAGGAGGAAGGACGCTATGGTTAAAGCATTTTAGAAGGGCATTCTTTACTGGGGAAAAATAATGTAGAATTAAAATCTCGTTCTGGCCCCAGCTCAGGCGATCGCTTAAGACAAGAAGTTTCATCACCAAGAAACTCCAGTTTCCGGCAGTCAGAAAAACCACGTGTAACTGATCCCTGTTCAAAATAAATGATGTTCAGGCAAATTGACTCCGGGGTCGGGAACAAAACCGGCTCCTTTGGGACGTCCACATTGCCTTCCCGATCCCCGGGCCTCTTTCCCCGAGGCAAGCAGTGGCTGAGAACAGGCCGGGCGGGTGCGCTTGAGCTCCGGCTTCCTTGCCGCAGCCGCCCGGCCCCGCCAGGCCCGCTGCTCCCGAGCCCAGGACTCACCCTGCGCAGCTGCTCCAGAACCTGCCGCGCGCAACCCGCCGCCGCCCCGGGCCCCGCCATCTCCGCGCCCACGGGCGGAGGCCTTGCAGCCGGCCCGCCGGCCAGCAGCAAGCCCGGCGCGATCAGCGCGGGTCTGGGATCGCGAATGCACTGGCGGCCGGCGCACACCATTGCGGCCCTGAGGGGGGAGCCCGCGTCGCACCCCCGGCCTTGGTCTCGCCGGCGCGGCGGAGACGCCCCCTCTACTGCACGAGCTCGACAGCCACGTCCTCGCTCAAGCTTAAAGGGCCCGTGCGCCGCTCCCCAGTCTTCAACCTCGTAGCACGAGGAATCCGAGCGTGGGGCAGCAGCCTTCCACCCCGAGGTCCGCGTTGCAGTCCCGGAGTGAAAAAAGTTCCGCCTCCCTCACCCTAGCTCCCAGCCTGCCCACGTCCCCTCCGCTAGAGCCTGAGCCCCACACCGTCGTACCCCTGGAGACTCCTCCGTCACAGAGACGCCGGCCTCCGCCATAATTCAGGCTAGAAAAACGGCCCGTGACGCGTGAGCCGGTGCGACCTGCTTTGTGAGTCCGCACTTCGGACTCTGGACACGAAGGCGTTCGGGTCAACTGTGTGGTCTGATCAGAGTTTAACCTCTCCTGGGCAAGCACACGTCGGTCCTCGGGCCAGCGTGCGGGTTCGCTCGCTCACCGTGTCCTCCTGATGGGCGCTGGCTAGGCGCCCCAGTCTTAAGACTGCATTAGCCCTAGGTACTCCCGGGAGTGCCACCAGATCAAGCCCGTGTGGACTCCTGCCGGACACGAGGAGTTCTCAGAAAAGAACTAAATGTAGCAACTTGCCCTCTAAATTTAGGGCCCTATTTTTAGAGCCATTGCGCGAAGTACTGGGAGAGACGATTTTAAACGTAAGGTTTAAAAGATAACCTGTCTCTAAAGTATTCCTTCTTTACCTACACCATCATTCTTATCCAAACTAACGCAAGTCGCCAGAGAAGAAACTAAAAAAGCTGCAGCCTCCCCAGAGAACTTGATAAAATCCTAAACCTTTGTAAATTTCCCTTAGAGTAAACACATCACTTTTCATGCCACAAGTACTCACACACAAAATCAGAAACAGCCACGGTGCAGCCTGTGATTTCTAAGACCAAACGGAGGCCTACTTTGTCGATACTCAAAACTCTTCTTTGCCACATCACCCTAGGGAGTTTCAGAAACTGCTACTATGAGGAGATAGCAGGAGTTGCTCAACACTCCCGTTTGAAGGTAGTACCCAACTTTTGTACATGTTGGACTGTGCTGAAATCAGCTTAAATGAATACTAAAGTCAGAAAAGCGTGCTTAAAACTTTTAAAAATTTCAGAGATGTTTAAGGTTCAGTTAGGATACTACCTTACTCAAATAAAAATTTTACAGTGAGTCTTGGCATATTTAACACACCAGAATCTTATCGGGCTTTTAGGATTTGTAAACGGAAAAGAGAAAAACTTGCTTTGCTCAGCCTATCTGTGCCCCCTTTCCAAAAGTCTGCAGGAGTTATCCCAAATGCTAAAAGCATAAATGAGACAAGTGAAGTTCTAAAAAGAAGAAAAAGCCGAAGCATACCTATAGCGAAGATTCCTCCATAACCAAAGAGTAAACTTGACAATCGCTGCAAATTCCCACATCTAACTTTTGAGTGCATTAGAGCAGTGTAGATACTCACCTCGTCACCCAGACCTTCCAATTCCATTTCTTAGGAAGTTCATGTTAACATACTAGAACATGTAAATACACCCCTCCTGAATACTTCATCTCCTTGAGAAAGAGTCCAGATTTAATACCTTCTGCACTCCTGTTTCCACACACTGTGTGATCCTGTTTTGACACTGTGGGTAGAGGGGTACTGTAGGTGGAGCTGCGACTACCAACCCGTAATCCAATTTCATGGACCTCGTAACTTGTTAAATATGTGTGCACACATGCCTGCACGTGTGTATTTTCTTAAATATTATACATATCACCCATTAAAATCCACAATTGGAAAGTAAAATCCAAAGATTGTAACTGCTGAAACACTATTTTATTCTAGTCTATTCATATAGAATTCATAATTTCTATCAAGGGAACAATTTTCAGAATGTTTTCCATAAGTAAACAGGAGATTTTATTATAAAGGACCTGCTTTCAAGGAAATGGACAGTGAATGTTATTAGTGTTCATAACAACTATGAGGAAACATCCAGGGACACTAGGCACTTGCTAACCAGAAAACCTAGAGCACTGCCTAGAAACTGCTCTCCCTTATGAAGGCCCTATGTCAAAGCTGTAAGGACTAGCTCCTCCCACTGGTGTTACACACATAAGCACTCCTCTCTGGGAAAGAAACCAACACTGTGGGGCCACATTGCTAGTCTCTGAATCTATGATGTCAGAGTTGTTCTCAGAATATACCGAATCAGGAGCTACCTGTTCAACAGGAGCTGGGCAGTTTCCCTGCTTATTACAAATGAAGCATTCAGGGGAGGAATAGATGCATGTTAGAACTTCAAGAGGAAGTTCCTTAGCTATAAGATAAAGTTGCTAAGAAGTTGTATGTACTTCTATTTCTCAAGTGATACAAGAAAGGTACGTCTACACATAATCTACCTGAAATACTCATTGCCTGAAACAATCACCTCAAACAATTAGGGAAGAAGAAAAGGAACCCCTTCCATTCAAAATTAGCTGGAAAATTGCTCCAATTTTTTTGTTTACTGAGGCCGTTCAGACCTGTGCTATATGTGCGTCAAAGCTGTGCCCAGATTGCTAGATTTCAGGTGTGTTAGAAACTCTTCAGAATGTCTAATCCCAATGACAGCCTGAGGGAAGGCAAGCTGTTGGAATCACAGAAAGTTGAACAGTACAAGTCTACATTCCTCTGCTTATCAGGTTGAGCTCAGGTTTATCATACTAGAGCTGTGTAGACTGCAATCTTTCAGTGTTCAAGAGAATCCAGAATTTTTAAATGAACTCACATTTTAGATATTGAAAGTTGACCTGAGGTGAAGAGAGGGAGGGGGGAGAGAGAGAGAGAGAGAGAGAGAGAGAGAGAATCTGTGTGTCTGTGTGTGTCTGTGCGTGTACTGTTTCTTGTCACCTGTTTTCAGTGCTGGGGAATTAAACCCATGGCCTTCTGTGACCCAAGCAAGTTTTCTCCTCCACTGAGCTACAACACCAGCCCAACAATAGCTTTTGAGATGTTTGTTTGTTTTTCAAGACAGGGTTTCCCTATGTAGTCCTGACTGTCCTGGAACTTGTTCTGTAGACCAGGATGGCCTCAGACTCAGAGGGACCTGCCTGCCTCGGTCTCCTGAGTGCTGGGGTTATAGTTGTGTGTCACTGCCACCCAGGCAAAGGTATTTCAACAGAGTACTCTAGTAAGTAAGTAGATTGAAGGCTTCATTCTGACTATTTAGTGATCATCATTAGCACTAATTTTTCTCCTAACCTGCTGACATTTGTAATCATCTTCAAGACTGAGTCATACCAAAAAAAATAATAATAATAATGATTTTTCTGGACCTTTTTATTTTATAATATCTACCTTCTGGAACCTAACAAAGAAAACTAAATGAGAAGGGGCTTCTTAAAGAAACTTGATGTAAGAAATACTTAAGTTAATAAAAAAAAAAGTAATTAAAAAAAACCTTAAAAAAAAAAAAAAAAAGAAACTTGATGAAGTCAGGCATGGTGGCTCATGCCTGTAATAACAGCATTGGAGAAGGAGGCAGGAGGATCTGACATAGCCACAGGTTTGAGAACAGCCTGAGCTACATAGAGCACTCCAGACTGGACTGAGACCCTGCCTCAACAAAGAAAGGAAGGAAGGAAAAAAGAAACGAAGGGAGGGAGAGAGGGAAGAGGGAGGGAGGAAGGATGGAGGAAGGGAAGGGAGGGAGGAAGGAAGGAAGGAAGGAAGGAAGGAAAGAAGGAAGGAAGGAAAGGTAGGTTCTAGGCGGTGGTAGCACATGGCTTTAATCCTAGTACTCAGAAGGGAAAGGCAGGTAATTCTGAGTTTGAGGCCAGTTTGGTCTACAGATCAAGTGGACAAGCAGGACTATGCAGAGAAACCTTGCCTCAAAAAACAAAAGATAAAACAAAACAAATATGAAAGAAAGAAAGAAAAAAGAAGGACACAGACAGACAGAGAAAAAGGAAGAAAGGAAAAATATTAGGTAGTTTCCATAAAGTTGTACAGTTAGTGGTATTACCATACACTTAGCTAGCTACACACATTGTTACTATCTCACTTTTCTTTTTAATTCTTGCTGTAACAAATCAGTTACTAAATCCAATAAACTGTATCTGTAATCCAATGAATGTATCTACAAGATCTATTCAAATGGTCCCTCCACTCATTTCAACCAACACCAACACCACATGTTGGTCCAGAGGTTTAAAAGTGTGCCTACTGGACCATGTACAGCTCATACACTGTTTTGTCAGACCGCTACAGCATTGTTTGTTTTAGGTAGAGTCCCACTTTGTAGCCGTGGCTAGCCTAGAACTCTGTAATTCACAGAACTCACAGAGATCCTCTTGCTTCTGCCTCCTAAGTGCTGTGATCAAGCGGGCATTAATTTTAAGATGAATGTTTGTCAGCACTGGGAAAAAAAATGAGGCAAAGGCCAGGCATGATAGCACATATCGTTAATCCCAGTACTGGAGAGGCAGGGACGAGTGGATTTCTAGGAGTTCCAGGTCAACCTCATCTACAGAGCGAGTTCTAGGACAGCCAGAGATATGTAAAGAGACCTTGTCTCAAAATAGCAAAAACTGAGAACAAAGTTAAACATTATAATGAAACTCTTCTTAATATGATTCTCATGTACCTATGACATCTTCCCTATTCCATCAAGATGAATCACCTATGTATAGTTCTCAAAGAAAGTCGTGTTCCCTTCCACTTCCTAAGTGTTAAAAAATGTTATTTCCACTACAATATGTCCACCTTTTCTTGCTCTTGCTAACTCTACTTTTCTTTCAGTATTAGGTCAAATATGCTCCCCTCTAGGGCACTTCCTAGCTTCCTTTTCCCACACTTTCTTCCTACCACACTACCTAAGCCACCTCCTGGGCAGACCCCGGGATAGCACCGTCTGACCATTATATTCCAGGATTACAATTACTCTTTCTCCTACCTACATTTTCCAACGAACTCCCAGAAAGCAACCTATAAAATAAATGAGCAGATAAAATGCCTCCTCTGTTAACTCGGAGGAAACAGTAAAGAAGTTTGCAAAAGATTTCTTATTGTGCTAAATAGGGTCTTGTTGGAAGGCTATATCTCATTTAGTAATCCGTTTCTGTTGTTGTTTTGGTTTGGTTTTTGCTTCGTTTCTGTGGACTGTTGTCTATATGCAGGTGAAGGGCAAGCACAACATAAGGCTAAAAGCCTGTGATGGGGGAGTGGATAGAGAACACGGGCTGAGAGTTTTAGAGACGGGACAGATAGGGCCACATGGACAGAGAAGGAAGACAGATGGAGGAAGAGAAGGACGAACCAGGACCCCGTGGCCTTAAATAGTAGCTAGAATTATCATAGAAGGGATGGATTAATATAGGACAATTTGTCCACTCTAGGCGGGCAGCTTATATCAATATCAATTGGCTCTGAGTTCATTGTGTGGGCATTTCGAGTGTTGAGAATTTGCTGCTATGAATCTGACTGATAAAGTACAAGCCTCTAGAGTTTTGATTTTACTGGGTTATGGGGATTTGTGACAGCTAGCCACAGGGGGCAGATGACTAGGAATGAGAGCAGGATCCACCACAACAAGAGAACACAAGTTGGGTGACCATGGAGACCTTGAGGATGGGGAAACCGAGTTACTAGAGAATAGTGCTATCGTATGTTCTTTTTTTACAGTTCATGCAACATGTTACGTTTTTGTTTTTTTGAGACAGGGTTTCTCTGTGTAGCCCTGGTGGTCCTGGAACTCAAGCTATAGACCAGGCTAGCCTCAAACCCACAAAGAACTGCCTGCCTCTGCCTCCCAAGTGTTGGGATTAAAGGTATGTGCCACAAGGCTAACATTTTTAAAGACATATTTATTTTTATTTTATGTGAGAGTTTTGCCTGCAAATATGTGTGTGCCTGGTGCCGGCACCAGAAGGGGGTACTGGATCCTCTGCAACTGGATTTGCAGTTGATTGTTGCTAAGGCCTAGCTGAAGTGTTAACTGTTAACTGTCTCGCCTCCCATCTTATGCTGTTACTAATGTCATAAGGAAACTCTCATATGCTGTTATTACTGTTACTTCTTCACTTCCAAGTTGATTGCATATTCTGTTGTATTCCGTGCCCCTGAACTTCACATCAGAAGTCAGTTAGAACTGCTTAGTATAGTTAACCACAATAAGCTTGAAACGGAACCACCCAGCCAGCAGCACTTCCTGCGCCTGTGAATAAGCTTTCAAGGTGTATGCTTTTATAAGCTGCTCCTGAGATGGATCCCAATAAGAGAGACACCTGCACCAATATAAGAAACTATTTGGGACAAGACTTCCATTTTGAGTAGGGGGTGAGTAAAGTTTAACTTCCCAAGACCTCCCTGGGAACAGACATCCTTCTTGGCAGAAAAAGACATGTGCGTGGGTAACTGACACTCTGGTTGATGAGTTAAGACATGGATGTTAGACAAGGCAAGTCCCCTGTCACAGTTGAATACCCCAACCAATGGGAGCAGGATATCTGTTCAACAAAGACGTGCTCCTAAGGAAATCCCCATCACTGAATAATGATTAGAGGGATAACTTGGCACAGACGTTTGTGGATTTTAGGTTTAAAAGTCCTGTAGGCGCTTGCCTAGCAAACACAAGGCCCTGAGTTCGGTCCCCAGCTCCGAAAAAAAAAAAAAAAAAAAAAAAGTCCTGTAGGATCTTAAGGTCATGGTTCAGCTCCTGAGTTGGACCTATGGCCCTGATCCATCAGTTCTGGGGTGTGTACTCAATAAACTATACGTCTCTGACTGAGATCAATGTTCTGATGGTTTGTGAAGGGACTCTTAAGCCCCAACAATTGAAACTTGACTGTGGGTGCCTGGAACTGAACCCAGGTCCCCTGAAAGAACAGCAAGTGCTTTTAACCACTGAGCCATCTCTTTAATGCCCCCTCTCTTTTCTGAGATGGAGTTTCAGTGTATAACACCAGTAACTCCACCTCACCATCCTCTTGCCTCTACTTCTCAAATGCTGGTATTGCAGGAATACAACCCCACATCTAGCTGATAATAGCATTAGCCACAAATGAGAAATGTGAGTAGAATTCAGAATTTTTGCTATAGTAAATTTAATTATTACAATACTAGTTGGTTTTGTATTCTTTTTTTTTTTTTTTTGGTTCTTTTTTTCGGAGCTGGGGATCGAACCCAGGGCCTTGCGCTTCCTAGGCAAGCGCTCTACCACTGAGCTAAATCCCCAACCCCTTGGTTTTGTATTCTTATTATACCACTTCATTTGGTACTAACAATTTACTCAAGACTCTCTAAGTCATACTGTTTCTAATTAACTCATTTAGTATAATTTCCCCAAAAGAACAGAAAACTATTATTCAAGATTAAAAAAAAAGATTAAAAAAAAATCCTGGTTGGGGTGTTGGGGATAGCACATGTCTTTAATTCCAGCATTCGAGGAGCAGAGGCAGGCAGCTCTCTGAGTTGGAGGCCAGAGTGGTCTGCAGAGTGAGTTTCCAGACAGCCAGGGCTACACAGAAACCCTGTGTCAGAAAGCAGAACAAACGAACCAACAACAACAACAAAATCCTAACAACATCCACTTTATCAGAGAACTCAGACATAAGACTTCATGGAAAGTGAGGAACTGAGAGGTTTATATAAGCAAGAGACACTCTAAGTCATTTCTATATTAGGTAAAATTATTGCAACAGATTTAAAAATCCATGGTGTGCTTTGAGATGGCTCATCTGTTAAAGGTGCTTGCTGCCAAGCCTAGCGGATTGGACCCCCAACACCCACATGGTGGGAGGAGAGAACAGACTCCAGCAAAGTCTCTTCTCACCTCACATTTGTATCACGGCACATGTGCGCGCGCGCGCGGACACACACACATACACACACACACAGAGACGCACGAAAGGAGACAAACAGGCAACAAGCACTAAAGAATGTAAATGAAAATTTAAAATCCAACTTACACTTTCTAAAAGAATTTCAATTGGTGAAAAAGCAGATCTCATGAAACCGTAGACATCGATGTGTAACAAATACTTCAGAAGCTGAAACTCTGCAGCACGCTCTGTTGTTTTAGAAATAAAACATATTACCACTTGATATAAAATCTGTTAAGTTAATTTATTCTTCACTTGATGACTTGAAACAAAAAAAAAAAAAAAACCAAAACCATTTCTTACCATTTGGAGAAACCAGCTGAGTCTCGAGCAAGGCACCTTCCAGAGACTCTGTTTGTGCCACAGAGAGCTCTTCAGGGTCCACCCATGATTTTGAATCTTCCTCATTCCTTTCAGAAGATGAGGATTTAAAATTTATTCCTTCGTGGACTCCCGTGGGTGACTCTGTTTCAGAGGCCACATCTACAAATACATAAAGAAAAATGTCTTTTCTAACATACTTACTTTGTCATCAGTTCCTTTTATTTTCTGAAGTTATTGTACGTCACTTCATTTGAGAAAAGGCACAAAACCTTAACTGTGACCCAGACAAGTTCCCATAGTAGTATGACAAATGACCGCAAGCTTTTGTCTTAAGTTACAGAATTCATTCTGTTAGACTTTTGGAAGTCAAAATCTTTTTTTAAAAGAAGGTGGTGGCGGCCACGCCTTTAATCCCCAGCACTCAGGAGATAGAGGTAGGCAGTTCTCTGAGTTCAAGGCCAGCCTGGACTACAGAGCAAGTTCCAGGACAGCCATAGCTACACAGAGAAATTCCGTCTCAAAACTAAACAAGCAAACCAAAACCTTTCCAGTAGGACAAACCCCAAACCACAGGTCTTCCCTCTGCCCTTGACCCAGTCCAGAACAGTGAGAAGTCAAATCTTAAAGCGATATTTGCTGAACTGTGTGCCTTCTGGAAACTTGGAGGAAAATTCAAATGCTGGCCTTCTGTAGCTTCCGGAAGCCTCCCACGTTCCTGGCTTTGTAGAGCCATTCTCCATTCACTAGCAGTGGCACAGCCTGTCACCTCTTATTTGAACTCTCCTGCTCTCTTCTCATGAGAAACCCTGAGGCTATATTGTAACCAAAGAACAGCTTCTGAATCCTTCCTGCTTGTGAAATAACATGCTCACAGGTTGGAGGTTAAGACAGGCTTGGAGGGGCCCCAGATGACCCCAGAGTGCTTGATACCTTGGCCAAGGAACACACACACACACACACACACACATACACACACACACACACACACACACACACACACACACACACACACACACCAAAAACAAAAACAAACCTGTACTCATTTAAGCAAGCATGCATATATATATATATATATGAAAAGATTCCAAACATGGTGACACAGGTCTGTAATCCCAACATTTTATAAACAGAGACAAGAGAGTCACAAATGCAACATCAGCCCAGTCTTAAAAAAAATAAAACTAGGAACAAATGCAACACCAACTTTCTTCTACTGTATAAGCTCATGACTAAGAATAATAAAAAGGTCCGGTTAAGATTTCGTTCCTGAGGATGACAAAATGACTCATCAGGTAAAGGTGAGTGCTGCCAAACATGGCAAGCAGAATTCAATCCCCAAGACCCACATGGTGGAGGAGGAGAACCAGCTCCTGCAACTTGTCTTCTGATTGTCGCACATACACCATGAAACTTGCATACAAATGCATACAGAGACATACACACATGTAAATAAAAATAAGTATTTTAAAAATGATAAATAAATAAATCACTCACTCATTCATTCATTCATTCCTGGGGTTGGATAGATGGTTCAGTGGTTAAGAGCACTTGACTTGCTACCTTGCAGGGGACACAGTTTCAATTCCCACCCACGGCTTTACAGCCACCTGTAACTGGAATCCAGGGGATCCAGTCTCAGTTTCTGGTGGTACACAAGTACATATACAGGTAAAAGGCTCACATTAATAAAATAATAAAGTTAACTTTTTAAACAAGATTTCAGCTAGGTGTGGTGGCACATGCCTCTGTTCCCACACTCCGGAGGCAGAAGCAGGCAGATCTCTGAGTTTGAGGCCACCCCGTGTGTACAGAGTGAATTCCAAGAGAGCTAGGACTACACAGAGAAACTCTGTCTGGAAAAAAATGAAAAAGCTTTTTTTTTCTGTTTGAAACATTTATCCAAAAAGATACAATATGTAGATATCACTCCATGAAACAGACTTTGCTTATTTTATCTGTTAGAGAACCAGACAATCAGAATGACAACAGTTATTTACAGTATCTGGAGGATGCTTAATATTGGTTGCTAATCCTAATGAATAAACAGAGCAGATAGTTACAGCAAGAAAAGTCATACTAGAGCTTACAGTGATTGATTTCCAAGTTCCAAACCTGATGGAACTGGATCTCACTGGACCGTGTGTATGTAATAATATAAACCATTAAATATAAAAGACCAAGGCTCCAAGGAATAAACACGAAAAGGATTGGCAGAGTTAAAGCCACAACATTTTGTAGTTCTGTGTTGGCTCTGTACATGACGTCATAGAAATATAAAAATAGCAACTATGAAATCCATGCCCCCATGAGTTTGCACACACAGATGCTTCTTTTCTCTTTCAAGCCAAGTACAGCACGAGGCTGTGCTGAGAAATTAAGTTAAAAGCAACACTAAGCTGTGTGTTAGATCATCTTGGCTACCAATGCCTAAAGCAAAGAAAAACTCTCACAAGATTACTGCTTCCTTTGGTGATTTCAGGTGGTTTACACGCTACTTCGGCAAAATAACAATGTCAAAATCCCGGAAGCAATCTCAGGAAATTATGAAACTTATCGCTACTTTTTCCTCTCAGAAATTAATTAGATCTGTTCAAATAAAAATGTGTGTTATCAACCAAGCGTGGTGGTGCAGCACCTATAATCAAGCCCTCCTGGTGATAAAGCAGGAGACTGAGTTCAAGGTCAGCCCAGACTACACAACCAAGCCCTGCCTCAAAATTAAAAAAAAAAAAAAAAAAGATTCCAGCGATGTGTCTGTTGAGGGAAAGGCTCTAACTGCTAAGCAAGAAAGCCTGAATCGGTCCCTAGGACTCGCACAGTGGAAAGAAAATAATCAATTTTCATACATTATCTTCTGACCTCTTAATGTATGCTATAGCACAGCTGTCCCCATACATACACGAAAAGATAAACACAAAATAAATAAGCAAATGAAAAGATAAAATTTCAGCAGAAAGGGGTGCTGTGGCGAGTTTAAGGAGAAAGAGGGAGTAGAGGAAGGTTTGATCAAGGTATGTTGCACGCAAGTATAAAACTGTCAGTCTAAAGTAAAAATATCTGAAAGCTTATTGCCCTCGGGATGGAAAGAACACTGAATGCTCTTCCAGAGGAAGGTTCAATTCCCAGTATCCACAGGGCAGTTCACAGTGAATCCAATGTCCTCTCCTGGCCTCCTCAGGCACCAGGCATGTATGTAACAGACAGAGACGCAGGCAAAAGTACATATACATAAAAATAAATTAATTAATTTTTAAAAGCATGTTATCTAACTGATAACAATTTTTATAGCATTAGGGAAATATTTCATATCTCAATGAAATAGTGATGATACAAATTTGTGCAAAATATTCCTAAACTTTCTGTTTTTATAATACCTTTTTTTTTAAAGAGTTTCACTCTGTAACCTGGGGTAGCCTTGGATTCTGGATTCCCTTCCCTAACCTCTTAAGGGTTAGGATTACAGATACGCCACCACACCTAATTCACAAGTACATTCTTTAAACACCACAGCATGCCTGAACCTCAGAATAAAATCATATGAGCACATCTATTGATAACCTACATTTTTAAAAGAAAAATAGCAGAGTGTATTGAAAAGCAAAGACAAGGGTTGGGGATTTAGCTCAGTGGTAGAGCGCTTGCCTAGGAAGCGCAAGGCCCTGGGTTCGGTCCCCAGCTCCGAAAAAAAGAACCAAAAAAAAAAAAAAGAAAGAAAAAGAAAAGAAAAGCAAAGACAAAAAATAAGCAAATAAATAAATAAATAAATAAATAAATAAATAAATAAATAAATAAAACGAATTGGCTTGGATTTTTATAAAAATTCCAGTTCTTGCCAAATTAAGCTGAGAATTGTGCAGGAAACCTACATTTTAAAGGGATTATCTGACCAGGCAGACGACAGCTCAGTAGGCAAGACCACTGCCATCAAGCCCCATAACCTGAGTTCCATCCCTGAAACAAACATTCTGCGAGGAGAAAACCAGCTCCAGAAAATTTCCCACTGACTCCCACTCAAGCACCATGGCGCGCGCGCGCGGTTTTAAATTTCCGATTTCAAACACAGGTAGGTCAAAACTACTATGCTTATAATGGTGCACTGTATAATTATGTCAATGACAGGTCCAAAGAGTCATCGGTTTACTTCAAGACTATCAGTGACGGGGTTAGCCAATAAGATGACTCAGCAGTAACGACACTTGCTGCACAAGCCCGACAACCTGAGTTCAAACCCTCAGTGAGAAGAAAAAGGACTCCCAACATTTGTCCTTTGGCCTCTACATATGAACCATTGCACATTCACACACACACACACACACACACACACACACACACACACACACACACACACTTCATATTGCATGCACAGTAACAATGAATATATTTTAAAAAAAAATAAAAGAGCTTGAGAGATGGCTCAGTGGTTAAGAACATTTGTTACTTTTGCAAAGCACCCATATGACAGTTCACAACTATCTCAAACTCTAGT
This sequence comes from Rattus norvegicus, assembly GCF_021556685.1. Lineage (NCBI taxonomy): Eukaryota > Metazoa > Chordata > Mammalia > Rodentia > Muridae > Rattus > Rattus norvegicus. The sequence goes on along the minus strand of NC_141539.1, from coordinate 83,183,601 downwards.
TCCAAAGGATCTGACTCCCTCTTCTGGCCTACTCTGGCACCAGGCACTCAAGCCATACACATATACACATATAGACACTCTCATACACATAAAAAATTTTTTTTAATCTTTTTAAAAAGAAAAGAAAATTAATACAATTTACAAACATAGTTTAAATGGATAATTTGATTCGATCAAATGAAAAAATTTTTTAATGTTTTAACATGTCCTATGCTGAAGAACTATATTTAAGAGAACTGTGCAATCTACTTATATACTTAAGACAAAGTCTTAAAAGTGTCAGTGTGCTCCTAAAACAAATAGTAAGGACTAAGGGACACGTGCCACTACTGCCAGATGTGAATTATTTTTTTGCCTTAATGATTCCTAATAAAATACTTTGACAATGTTGTTCATTTAGCATTGTTTAAAGGCAAGATTCTTTTAAAGTGGCTGGAGGGAAGACTTAGCTGTTAAGACCACTGACTATGCTGGCTATGGTGGTGCACACCTCTAATTCCAGCGCTCAGGAGGCAGAGTCAGGCTGATCTAGTGAGTCTGGGGCCAGCCTGGCCTACACAGTGAGTTCCAGAACAGGGTAGGCTCCATAGTGAGACCCTGTCTCAAAACAAACAGAACCAAAAAGAAAGGGAAAGGAAAGGAAGAGGAAGAGGAAAAAGGAAAGAAAAGGAAAGGAAGAGGAAGAGGAGGGGAAGGGAAGGGGGAGGGGAAGGGGAAGGGGAGGGTGGAGGGGAGGGGAGGGAGGGGAGGGGGGAGGGGAGGGGAGGGGGGAGGGGAAGGGGAGGGGAGGGAGGGGAGGGGAGGGGAAGGGGAGGGGAGGGGAGGGAAGGGAAGGGAAGGGAAGGGGAGGGAGGGGAGGGGAGGGGAAGGGGAGGGGAGGGGAGGGAAGGGAAGGGAAGGGAAGGGAAGGGAAGGGAAGGGAAGGGAAGGGAAGGGAAGGGAAGGGAAGGGAAGGGAAGGGCTAGCCACTCCTCCAGACATGAAGGTTCCAGCACCTACACGGAGGCTCCAAATCCAGAGATCAAAAGCCCTTCCTCTGGTCTCCATGGGCACTGCACGAATGTAGCACAGGGCTCAGACAGACATGCAGACAAAACACCCATATGCAAAAAAAAATAGATGTTTAAAATAAAATTAAAGAACCAAAGTCCCCAGAGACTCACCATGTTACAGGTAATTTAACAACACCCCTGGGCATCGAAGGTAAAAAGTAGAGATCAGGTCGCATTCCTGGTTTGTTTTGTGTGCTGCTGGAGCTCCCTTTGCTCATTTGTTTTTAACAGGGTCTTTCTATGTTGCCCAAGCTTGTCTTGGACTCAAGGGGGCCTTCTGCTTCAGCCTCTGGGGTTCCAGGACTACATACACACACTGCCACATAAGCTCACTGACACTGATACAAATCCAGGACTCAAATGCTGATATACAATAATGGTTAACAGTATTCAAAGGAATATATCCAATAATTGTACTAAAATTTATATGTGATTATAGGTGTTGTTTTTCAAAATACTGTTTTAAACTTAATTTGAAATGAGTATATGCTAAGAAGAAGGGTGAATCCATATGGTATTTTCACATTTATAGCTTGGGGATGTTATCTTCACATGACTTAAATCTAATCTTTAAGATTTGCATTAGATATGAACACGAATTTCTCTTCATTACTAACAGAATTTTAAGTCAAGCACAGCAATACCTTTTAATTATAGTTTACAAAATCATTTAAATAAGCTCTGTTGGAGGCCTTTTATAAAACAGAACTTCCCTAGTTTATCTGTATTACAAATTCCTATATATTAGTTTTTCTAAACTCAAGTCTTAGCTTTTCTTAGACCATGATTTGGGATCACAATTCCTTTTCTTATATACCCGTTCTAATTAGCACAGTTTTTATTTGTTCCTAAGTTAGTGAAGTCATCTGGAAAAAAAATAATTGGCTATAAAGCTATTTCTTTAACACTCAAGACATAGGGTCTAGGGTTTTATCTAAATCCTTATCCTTCTTTTAAGGTTTTGGATTTTAGCTTGCTTATTTGCTTCTTTGTTTTAATGCAGAGCAAATATTTTGAGCTAGAGCTAATGGGTCAAGGCTGTCAGCCCAACTACCTTGGAGTCAGGAGTTTGAGCACAGCATTTGGTGCCTGGGAAATTGAAGGCAACGTAAGACCCTGCCTCAAAGACAAGAACTAACAGGATAATCTCTACACTCCGGAGGCAGAGGCAACTGCAGCTCTGTGAGATCAAAGCTAGCCGGGTCTAATAGTGGGCCCAGGTCAGCCAGGAGTACAAGGTTAGACCCTGTCTCAACAAACAAACACATAAAAACATAATAAATAACACCAAATATTAAAGTAATAAATGGTGGGAGCTATAACTCAATGGTAAAGTGCAAGCCAAATGAGCCCGGGTTCAACTTTTATTTGTAGTTTTTGGGTTTTTTTTTTTTTTTCGGAGCTGGGGACCGAACCCAGGGCCTTGCGCTTGATAGGCAAGCGCTCTACCACTGAGCTAAATCCCCAACCCTGGGTTCAACTTTTAATCACACACCCTGCTTTGTTTATGAGTGGAATATCTACTTCCTGAAACTTAAAAGAATTTCTGAATATTTTCATCATCAGAGTTTGTCGAAACTGCTTATAATTTGTACTTGACTAGTTGTCTTGGGCTCATTCTTTCTCTCTCTCTCTCTCTCTCTCTCTCTCTCTCTCTCTCTCTCTCTCTCTCTTTGGATATTGTAAGATAAGGTCTCATACAGCCCAGGCTAGCCTTACATTTGTTTGACCCCACATATCTGTAGCTTAAGTTGGCCTTGAACTCCTGATACTCTTACCTCCAACTCCAATTGCCAAGGTTGCAGGGGCAACTGGGGGGGAGAGGGAGGAGACATCACTATGCCCAGTGTGTCAAGCTTTCTTCTTTAGAAAATTTACCAGAATTGCTTTTTGAAATGATAAATAAAATTTAAAACACTAATTTTTCAAGATTTTTTGAAATCAAAAAGGTAATCTGTGACAAATTTTTATATATAGATCTTTTGAACAGTAAATAATTGTATTGAAGATTAGGCATAATCTGTCAGGACTCTCATTTTACATGAATGCTTTCTTCTCTTGAAAGTATTTTTTTCATCTATATTTGACAGTTTTATGCAAATATATACATTATGAACCTATTTACCCTGTCTCAGTTTTTTGGTTTTTTTTTTTTTTCGTTTTTTTTTTTTCTTTTTGGAGGTGGGGACCGAACCCAGGGCCTTGCGCTTGCTAGGCAAGCGCTCTACCACTGAGCTAAATCCCCAACCCCCTCAGTTTTTTTTTTAAATCATGTATGTTTCTAGATTTGATGCAAATATGTTTCCTTCTGACTTCTCAGTATATTTGGCTAGTTCTGAAAAGTTTTCTGTCACTCTAGAAACAAGTTATCTCTGTATTATTGATCAATATTTTCTGAAGGTTTTAAAAAATCTTTTATTTTTATTTATGTATACGTATGTGTGTCTTCTTCTCTATAAGTACATGCAGGATCCCAAGAGTCCAAACGACTGCCGTATCACCTGAAATTGGAGTTCTAACTGAACTGCCCAGTGTGGGTGCTGTGAACTGAACTCAGGGCCCCAGAACAGCATCAAGCGCTCTTTTTCTTTCTTTCTTTTTTTTTTTTTTTTTTTTTTTTTGGAGCTGGGGACTGAACCCAGGGCCTTGCGCTTGCTAGGCAAGCACTCTACCACTGAGCCAAATCTCCAACCCGCATCAAGCACTCTTAACCACTGAGCCATCTCTCCAATCCTTTTCTGGTTTCTGATCTATCCATCACAAGCAACACAATATGGCTGAGAGCAGCACAATTCAGATCTTCACTTAACATACAACCCATGAGGTCAGGTATGGTGCAAGCCTTTAATCCAAGCACTTAGGAGCCTGGTCTACAAAGCAAGTCCAGGATAGCCAAGACTATTACACAAAAAAACCCAGAAGAAGAAGGGAGAGGAGGAGGGGAGGAGGGGGAAGAGGAGGAGGAAGAAGAAGAGGAGGAGAAAAAGAAGAAAGGAGAAACTAAAAAAAAAAATGTGAGAGGTTTTGTTGTTGTTCTGTGGTTGTTTGTTTGTTGAAACAGAGTTTTTGTGTGTAGTCCTGGCTATCCTGGAACTCACTATGTAGACCAGGCTGGCCTCCATCTCACAGAGATCCACCTGTCCCTGTCTCTGCCTCCAAGTGCAGGGATAAAGGTATGCAGCACCACAACTGGCTCAACTCATGTGGTTTTAATCACAGAAGTGGTTAATAGATGGGCATCTAAATAGAAGCGTTTATTCTTTTTTTTTTTAATTGTTTTAAGGATTTATTTTTATTTACATGAGTACACTGTAGCTGTCTTCAGACACACCAGAAGAGGACATCAGATCCCATTACAAATGGTTGTGAGCCACCATGTGGTTTCCGGGAATTGAACTCAGGACCTCTGGAAGAGCAGTCGGTGCTCTTAACCTCTGAACCACCTCTTCAGCCCTTTTTTTTTTTTTTTTAAGGGTTTTATTTTTATTTTCTCTCTCTATATTTTTTTTTATTTATGAGCACACTGTGGCTGTCTTCAGACACACCAGAAGAGGGCATCAGATCCCATTACAGGTGGTTGTGAGCCACCATGTGGTTGCTGGGAATTGAACTCAGGACCTCTGGAAGAGTAGTCAGTGCTCTTAACCCCTGAGCCATCTCTCCAGCCGCGTTTATTCTGATATTCCCCCACTGTGTGGTCCTCTGGTGCACTCTCAGAAATAAGAAAATTGAAAATCTTTTGTAATTTTGTGATTAAAAAATTTAGTATCTTGTTTTTATTTTATATATCTAAGTTTTTGTATGCTTGCATATATGTGTGCCACATACATGACTGGTGCCTACAGAGGCCAAATAAAGCATTGTATTCCCTGGAACTGGAGTTCTGGGTGACTGTGAGCCATCTTGTGGATTCTGGGAATTGACCTAGAGAATCAGCAAGTGTTCTTAACTCTTGAGCCGTCTTCCTAACCCTACATGAAGTTCTCTAGGGCCTAGTACATTTAGAGAACACCTTTGTCATAGTGCTTCTCAGGAAGACAAAACAAAATATAACTGCAGATAGAATAAAATATTGTTTAAGAATCAAAACTAGCGGGATTGGGGATTTGGCTCAGTGGTAGAGCGCTTGCCTTGCTAGGCCCTGGGTTCGTTCCCTGCTCCAAAAAAAAAAAAAAGAATCAAAACTAGCTGGGTGTGGTAAAGCTCCCTTTCACTCCCAGTGCTGAGACAAAGGCAGGCACATCTGTGAGATCAAGGTCAGCCTCATCTACATAATGAGACCTTGCCTCAAAATAAATCTAGACTATTGAATTATTGAGGTTGCCTTTAGCTTAGGTTTCAAAGAAAACAATGCATGTATGATTCTATCAGGAATGCCTAAAAACTGATCATCAGTAAGTGAAATCTTTATCTACCACAATGAAAAGTCAGCAGACATTGGATAAAATAAATTAATCAAAGTAATATGATATAAAGATTTTATTTACAAAAATAAGAGGAAAAAGCCCTAAATGGACTTCAAAAACAAAAGCAAAAAGAAAAAAAAAAAAAAAGAAAACAAACCTAAGACCAATGGGACAAAGGTGAGACTAAAGATAGAACAGAAATTGCTGTCACTTTAAAAGGCCTTGACCATATTTATACTTTTAATTCTATTTACATACTATGGTTCTCTGGTAATTAAAATATACTATAAATATCTTAAAATTTTAGCAGAACACCAAGACAGTGCTAATCATTCTTTTCCTTAGGTTTTATTTTATAAGTTCCAGAGTAAACCAAACTCTTGGTAAGAATAGCTCTTGTTGGCCATTGACTATTTTCAAAAACACGGATTTTTTTCTTTTTAGAGCGTGTATTTATTTGGGTGTGTGTGAGTGTGTGCAAATGGGAGCCTGAATTGCCATCTTAGGTTGTCCTCCTCTTTACTGAAGCAGGATTTCTCAGTGAACCTGGAGTTCCACAGTTCCAGCTTGGCTGTTAGCCAGCTTTGCCCTGTAATCCTCTCTGCCTCCTGGGTGCTGCGGTCACAAGCTACCACCATGCCTGCCCTGCTTGATATGTGTTTGGGGAGAATGCCAGTTCATCCTTATGTCTCCCCGCCAGATCCTGAATCCCCTGAGCCATCTCCCAGTGCCAGCATGAATTTTTTCATCTGACTTGTACTTAGAAAATAAATTATCTTAACAAATATGTCGATAAGTCTTTTCATACTAACCTGACAGACTGTATCTGCTCCTCGACATCATGGAATCTCTCATGCTACCGGTGGGAGAATTTTCAGTGAGAAGTTCTTCAGTTTTGTCACTTCCTACTATGTCATCTTCATCTAGCCTCTGTTTGGAAAATGGTAATTCTGTGTCCTCCGGGCGATTCTGGAAGCCCCAAGGATTATCAAAGAACTTCTTCAGATACTGCATAGAACCAGAATCATCTATCTTCTCCAAGGTGCTTTCCTTGCCTGTTTGGTCTTCTGTTTTCCTTTTTTGTTCCTTTTCAGGGTCGAAGTCATTTTTTGTAGGATGTTTGAGGTCATCTACCTCACCGTCTTCGTTTTCCCCGTTGTCTGAAATAATTTTGTCTTCATCGGCATTTGTAAAGCCTAGCATACCAAAACCAAAGTAAAACCAGCTCGGACTGAGAACGGAGCTATCATTGACAACTGTATCTTCCTTGACTGTTGATGTTTCTCTGCATGGAGCTGGAGCATCTTCATCCGGTGAGACAGGACTGGGAACATCTTGTAATGGCAGATGACTTTCTTCAGACAATGGCTCAAGTTCGGCACCCTCATTTCCAAAACCTAAATAACTTGTAAATCCACCACCAAACCAGCCAGAGGCTTTCGGATTGGGTGCACTCTCCGACCCAGATGCCAGGTCATACTGTTCCTCTGGCGCTGAACTGAATTCTGATGTCTCCGAATCAAACTGTGATTTTGGCTCTTGCTCAAGTTCCCCTTGGGGCTCGCCATCATGTAGTTTCTCCAGGTCACTCTCCTCTTCTAGTGTTAATTTTCTGCTCTGAAATGAGCTTTCTTGTGTGGGTTCTGTATCTGGTTCAAAAGTCTTCTCTTCAGCTTCTTCTGTCCCCAGGCCAAACCATCCTTGCCTTTCCGGCGTACTGAGGGATGGCAAGGCTTGGTCGGGGTCTGGAGTGTAATCCTGCTCCCCTGTGCCCTCGCTTGCAGTCCCTTCCCAGTCCTTCCACTTACTGGAAAACCTAAAATCCTCAGCAGCTTCTGATGCTGAAATTTGGTCTTCCGGCAAAGACCCTTCAGAAGCTTCATAAAAGTCGTGTTCTGGCTGAAAATCATCTTCATATATGTTATAGTGTTGGTCTTCATCTTTTTCATATGGGTACATATGTTCTTCACCATCATCATCACTGATAAACTCACTCTGTTCACTTCCAAATATGTAGCCTTCTCCAAGAAGGCACAGAAAGTCAGACTCCTAAAGACAAAAAAAAAAAAAAAAAAAAAATCATCAATGTCTCCCCCTGAATATTTTAAGAGGGAGGACTATATCCAGATGTGTTGTTTCACACCTATAATCCCAGCATGTTGGACACTGTGTAGGGAGGATTGTGAATTGAGACCAGCTCATCTGTATAGAAAGACTTTACGGGGTTGGGGATTTAGCTCAGTGGTAGAGCGCTTACCTAGGAAGCACAAGGCCCTGGGTTCGGTCCCCAGCTCCGAAAAAAAGAACTAAAAAAAAAAAAAAAAAAAAAAAAAAGACTTTACCTTGGACTGGAGAATGGCTCTGCAGTTAGGAGCACTTGCTGCTTTCCCAGAGGACCTGAGCTCACTTGCTGCCTAAAACGTCAGTCCCAGAGCATCCAACCCCCTTTTCTTTCCTCCCAAAGCAACTGTATACATGTGGCATACATGTTCACAGATACACACAATGATGTGTAAATAAAAGTAAGTGTTTTTTTTAAAAAAGACTTACGCGTTTATTTCAAAAGGTAAAGTAAAGGATGACTTTAATTTTCCCAGAAATATACAACTAACTAGCTTAACCCCAGAGCACAAAGTAAAATCGGGTCTCAGAATCTCAGATAAATGCACCACAACTCACCTCTAAGGGTTAATGATATAGACGTAAAATCCTTAGAGTATGCTTCATTTGTTATCAAATATTTGAGAGGCGTAGATTACTTAATTGCATATCCCACAGATCAGTTGGGATGAGAGAGCACACACAGCTTCACCTCCTGAGAGTACCCAGGCGAGTGGATGCATCTGTGCAGCGGTCTGAGAGCATGGGCTATGTACATTAAATGTCTTCCCCCAAAAGCATACATTGGAAGCTTAGGAGATGGACCGTTATGGTCAGTGATTAGGTCATGATGTCAGTGTGGATGGATACAAACTGTTACCATAGGAGTGGGTGTGTCATTCCAGACAGGATTCTTCATCAAGGGATAGGCTCACCTCTAGCTCTGTTAAGCCGATTCCCACTCTCTTTCTTTCTGTCACAGAGTCATATAACAAGAATGTCCTCACCAAATGTCAGCAGTTGAGGGTAAACTTCCTAGCTTTCGTGGTTTGAATAAGAATGGTCCCTGTAGACTCATATATTTGAATTGTCCATTAGGTAAAAGTGCCTATCAACTAACTGTAGAAACTCACATAGTAGAAGGACAAAATCAACCCCAGCAAGTTGACCTCTGACCTCAACACACACATATACACACACATCTGCATATACAGGTGCACATGCCTGAAATGTGTATTTGAGCTCATGTATATCATGATGTTCATGTGGAGATGAGTGGGTTCTCTCCTTCCACTTTCTCATGAGTTCCAGGGATCAAACTCAGGCTGTCACACTTTATGGCAAGCTCTGTCACTGATGGTGCCCTCTTGCTGGCTCCCAGTTTTTTAAAACTGCAAACTAATTATATCATTTCCCCAATCTATATACAGTAGTAGTTGGCACACAAAAAAGACACACTGTAACTGCATCTAATTTGGTGAGTTTAGAGAAATCCACTGCTGTTGCCATCACAACAGTCTAGGGCAGCAGTTCTCATCCTTTGGGTCACGACCCCTTTGTGGGCTGAACAAATCCTTTTATAGGGGTTAGGTATTAGATATCCTGCGTATCGGATATTTACATTATGATTCATCGCAGTAGCAAAATCACAGTTGTGAAGGAACAATGAGATAATTCTATGATTGGGAGTCATTACAACATGAGGAACTGTATTAAAAAGGTCACAGCGTTGGGAAGGTTAGAAGCAGTGATCTAGGAGGATACCTGAGAGGCACTAATGTTTTAAGCTGGGGCATAAAGGGTAAGAGGAAAGTGCTAGATGAAAGGGGTGTGGGGTGCTCTCCCAGAGAAAGAGCCCCTTCAAGTCCCTGGGCTAGTAAAGAATTGGCACATCTAAGGGCAGTCAGTCCAAAAGTCAGTCTGTCCCGGGGGTGGGGGTGTTATGAAGAAGAGTGACACAGACAGGAAGAGCAGCGAGAACAGGACCTGGGAGGCCAGGATGGATTGGGTCTAGGCTGTACGCTAGGTTCAATAAAAATTAACAGAAGAAGTGATCTGGCCTGATCTTCTGGGCTGGTTTTAATAAGATCATTGCAGTTCAAAGGATCAACATGCAATCAAGCAGCTAGAGAGCTACTCATCCCAGTCAAGAGAGGACCATGACTGGCTACTGACCCAGATCCATGAGTAAAGGCTGTGAAGGCCTGGGTCCAATCCCTACAAGGGTGGAGGGAGAGAATTGAGTCTACAAAGCTGTCCTCTGATCTGCACAGGCTCTCCATGGCAATGCACTCTTGCCCTCAAGGTGCACACTAATGCCCAGTGATGATAACATAAGATTGTGACGAAGAGAGATAGATGGTTATGCCTAGGATAAGGTCTACAAGAGTGAAACTACAGAGAAGAGGATGTGCTACAGATAAAGTGCACAAAAGTGACCAGAGCCAAGTACCCTGCAGCAAGTGGACAGCTAATCCCAGTGCCAACAACAGATAGCATGTGGGAGCAAACAGTTTCATTTCACCATGTCCTGACTCGTGGTAAACCTGGAATCCGAATTAAAGTGGCAAGCCAAATTCATATATTAAAATATCACTTTCTGACGCCTTTATTTTTTTTAAGATATATTTATTTAATGTACATGAGTACACTGTAGCTGTCTTCAGACACACCAGAAGAGGGCATCAAATCCCATTACAGATGTTTGTGAACCACCATGTGAGCTGAGATTTGAGCTCAGGACCTCTGGAAGAGCAGTCAGTGCTCTTAACCACTAAGCCATCTCTCCAGCCCTCTGATGCCTTTATATTCCCAAGCTCAACATGATTTGAAATTCGTTTAGAATTCCAAGGGCAGCAAGGCAGTGATGGTACATGCCTTTAATCCCAGTAGAGGCCAGTGGGATGCACATGTGTATGTACACATACACACACACATACACACATGCACACACAAAGTAAAAAGTAAAGTTAATTTAAAAAAAAAAAAGGAATTCCAACAACAAGTAGCTGGAGAGATGGTTCGGGGTTTAAGGGCAGCAGCTGTTCTTGCAGAGGACCTAGATTCAATTTTCAGTACTCACATGGCTACTCACAGCTGTCTATAACTCCAGCTCCAGGGGGAAGGACACACTCTGCTAGCCTCTGCAGGCTCCAGGCATGCATGTGGTGCACAGACATACGTGCAGACAGACACACTCATACACATAAAATCATAACATTAATTAATTAAAAAAACAATAGCCAACGTGTTTGTACAGATGTGAGTCCTGGGAAAGGTGGAAGGAGAAACAACCTTTGGTCCTGGCAGGACAATGGTATGAGTAGCTGTGGCTAACGGTAGCTGCTGCGTCTGCTCTGTGGCCTTCGTATGCTCTACTCTCCTTCTGCCTGTCAGAGGTTGTGCTGTGTCGTGTACACTCACGACTCCTGTTTTTCAGGTGATAAAGTGTAAACATCCCTACAGCCTCAGTCAGCAGATGAGTGGGGCTTTAAACTTATACTTTCTCCAAAATTCGCACTTTTAACCACTGTACTCTTTTTGCCTATTAATTGTTCAAAAAGGAAAGTCTTTAACGGTCGTTAATTCTGTCTTATCTAATTATATTCACATGCCCAAACAATGCCAAGGACAAGTTCTTAACAATTATCACTTGCATTCACTAAAGTGAGGTACACAACCAATGAACATTTATACCAAGGAAACCATGTTTTTTGTTTGTTTGTTTTGTTTTTTTGTTTTGTTTTTTTTGTTTTTTTGTTTGTTTGTTTGCCAAAATCCTTTTTTTTTTTCTTCTTTTTTTCCAGAGCTGGGGACCGAACCCAGGGCCTTGCGCTTGCTAGGCAAGTGCTCTACCACTGAGCTAAATCCCCAACCCCTTGCCAAGAACTTTTAAGCTCAATTAATTGCTGAGAATGAATTTACTCACTTTAGTTGGCATTTCGACTTCTTCAGATATGAACACCTCTTCAATCTCGACTGCATCTCTGGGAAAAAATCCAAAGTCTTTTCCTTTCTATCAAAACAAAGAACAAAGACTTTAAGGGGAAAGTGATTGAAGTAGGAATAGCTACTGGGTCTCATCTTGTCCTGGGACCTTGGCTTTTAGCTATATTAAATCACAAAACATTAACTGGCTATTAAATACCACCTAAAAATGATGAGTGGGGACTGGGCATATAATTAAGTGGTAGAGTGCTTGCTCAGGTCCTGGGTTCGAGCCCCAGTAACAAACAAAGCTACAACAGTGGGATGAACATGAGTGAAGCCCCCCTGTTTTGTTCCTTGACAGAATGACGTTAACTTAAGGGCGTGAAGAGCTGAACTGTAAAACGCCACGGTTGCAAACTTGAAAACTGTACTATATACTCCTGTTATTGTCGCTCCCTCTGTCTCCACTCTATTTCTTTTAAATATGTTTATGCATGTGTGTGCATGCATGCATGCGCATGCATGCAAGTGTATTTCAAGACAGGGTTTCTCTTTGTAGCCTTGGCTGTCCTGAAAAATCACTGTGTAGACCAGGCTGGCATCGAACCCACAGAGATCCACCTGCCTCTGCCTCCCAAGTGCTGGGATTAAAGGCATGCAGCACCACTGCGCAGCAAGACTTATATAATTTTATTTTATGTGTATGGGTGTTTTTTTCTGTAGTGCCTGTGGATACCTGAAGGGACTGTCAGATCACCTAGAACTGGAATTATGGACAGTTGTGAGTGCCATGTGGTTACTGGGAACCAGGTCTTCTGGAAGTGTAGCTCTTACCCACCGGATCATTGGTCTAGCCCATCCCCAACCCTCACCCCAGTTTTCTAGGACCTTCTTTGCCTAGGTTATGCAGATTTACACTTTAGGTCTAAGGTATCAGAAAGTAACAACTCAGGTGACAGTTCAGGAAGACAGAACTATAGCAAACTCAGTTATCAAGATGTCACTTTCAAGAAAGGGATTTAGACTTCCAGAGTGGCAGATGGATTTCTCAAGGTAGTTAAGGTCCATGTGTCACCAAGGAACGATGCAGTTCCTTTTGGCTTTTCTGGGCCATCGTGGTAACAGATGTCTTGACCCAGTTCAAATAATTCTAGGATGTTCCCCATGAGTGAAATCAGCATTCAACCGCTCAGAGCCCCTCTTATTCCTACAAAGTTCTTCAATGGTTATGAGCACAGACTAACCATCTCTACTTCTGCTTAGCCAAAACGCAGAGAAGCAATTAGATTAAGCATTTAAGGTACCAAAAGTTACATGACCTTTCCTAAGGTTTTATCCGTTAAACACTGTTTTATGTAGAATTATAATTTTCGTACTTAGTAAACAAAAAATCAAAATTGTTTTCTTTGCTTTTTATGACATATACTCGGTCATTTTCTTACACCTGTGTCAGATTTCTGTGATGCATTCAAGACAGAGACGGGTATTTTAAAACCATTCTAGGCAATAAGGAGAAATCAAATCTGGCGTGGCAAAGGTTCAGTTACATATCCCCTTGTGGGAAGAGGAAGGTTTCAAATACAGTCTGCACCGTCAGACGGGCAGTACCGCACACCACCAGCAACATCAACACTCAGGAGGACCGGGCATTCAGACTCATCCCCAGCTACAGACAACGGGAGTTTATGGATGACCTAAGCCACATGAAACTGTCTCAAAACTGAAGTTGTTCATTCAGACAGTGATCACAGAGGCTACATTACAGAAGAATCTGATGTACACACAGTATGGGAACTATGTGAAAGGCTATCCAGCTGGCCACATCTATTCAGATTGGAAGTAAACTCATCTATCATAGCTTGCCAACATTATAAATCATAATACACACCAGAGATATAAATCTTTTCAACTGAAAACATGAATTATTATTCCAACAGATAGTCTGGGCTTCTTTTACTTTGGGCAAATAAAAGGATCTCCCAGTTATTATTTTATTTTCCATGAAAAATTATATGCCTCTTTTCCCTACCATACCAACCTTTCTGCTGACCTGACCAGCACACCTCGGTCCTCTCTCTTTTCAGACAGACATGCTTTGGAATCTGACAGACTAACTTCCTAGTCTCTCTCGAACTTGGCCACTGACAGTACAGAGAAATGCTGTGGTTGCCATGAAATATGCCAGCACTCCTAACAACCTTCTTAATAAACATGACCTCTAAGCTGAAAATTATGTGTTATGTAAAAAATAATTGCAATGCACTCCTTTAGTCCTCCATCTCAGGCTATCTCAAGCTGTCTTCCTCAAAAACCTCTTCTCCAGGAATTTTAGAGCAATCACTAAGTGCGATTGTCTGTCTTTTGCACCCCGGATAGTCTGTAGCTTGCTATATAAATCAGGCTGGCTCTGTACTACCAGAGACCCACCACTTCTGCCTCTCAAGGGTTTGAATTAAAGGCATGCATGTGATCATTTTTTTTTTGTTTGCTCAAATATGATGAGGGTGTTAGTGTTTATACAGAGCTTTGGAGTTGTTAAATAAGAGTTCCTTTCCATACTGACAGCGGGCATTCTTGTCTGAGTTGGACATTTATTCTGCATTTAGTTCTTAAAACTAAATAAATACTTACGCTTCCTGCCCACAGATCTTCTCTGTCTCCTCCGAGTTTCACATAAACAGATATCTCTTCTCCCGTAGTGAAGTTCAGGTACCGACAGTCAGGTCCTGTGTGATCTCTCAGGGCTAAGACTCTGGTGATCAAAGCTATACAGACACATAAAGAAGAGCTCACACTTTAAAATGTCATTGCTGGGGTTGGGGATTTAGCTCAGTGGTAGAGTGCTTGCCTAGCAAGCGCAAGACCCTGGGTTCGGTCCCCAGCTCCGAAGAAAAGAAAAAGGAAAAAAAATAAATAAAATGTCATTGTTTCTCATTTACTTATGTATAGACAAAGTCTTGCTGTGTATCCCAGACTGGCCCCAAACTTAAAATCTCCCTGCTTCAGCTTCTCCTGCTGCTGCGCCGAGATTATAGATATATACACCACCATAACATTGGACTTCTCCATCTATTTTGCCTTTCTTCAATCCATCCTTTAAATTCTGAAATGAGAGGTAGGGCTGATGGCTCACATTTGCAGTCACAGCACTCATTAAGCTGAGAACGATCCCAAGAGTTTGATACATTTCTGTAACAATAACGATGATGATCATAGTTGAAATCCTAGCTTACTAATATTGGTTAAGTTCTCAAAAACTAAAACAGACTTTCCACTGTATACAAATTCAAGCCCAGATTTTTTGGCATAGTATTGAAGATTATTATTCATAACCTGATCCCAGTTACCTATTTTACCTATTTTTTAAACTTAAATTGTGTGTGTGTGTGTGTGTGTGTGTGTGTGTGTGTTGCACATGTCCGAATACAACTTTTGGGAGTCAGTTCTCTCCTTCTGTCCTGTGAATCTTGGTTATCAAACTCAGGTTTTCAGGCAGCAAAAGCCTTTACCCTCTGACTCATCGCACAGGCTCTCCCTTATTTCATTTTACATTTTAAAGATGTTTTTTATTAAATTTTTACTTTATCTTATGTGTTTGAGTGTTTTGCTTACATGTATGTATGTGCACTGTATGTAAGCCGGGTGCCGGTGAAGTCCAGAGAGGGTGGTTGTCAGCTGCCACGTGGGTACTGGGAACTGAACCTGGATCCTCTGGAGAAGCAGTGAGCATGCTTAACTTCAGATTGCCCTCTGAAGTCCCTGCCCTTCCCTATTTTAAGCAATCACTCCTTCACACAGATTCAAGGCTCGCACACATTCCAGCTTGCAAATCTGCTGTTCTTGGAATAAAGCACGACTGTTCTCAGGTGTGTAGGAAACGCTGGCTTTCTTTCTGGTACCTTTACACTTCCAAATTATATTTTCATTCTGTTGAGTCCTCAGTGCACATCTATAGGGTAAATCACGCCATTTCTTTGTAACGATTGAGCCTTTAGCTAAGGTTTAGGGGGCTGATCATATAGCTCTGGGTGCCTAGCTCTGCCCTGAGATTTGTTTTCCTGAAACATTGCGGTCCTCCTAAGCTTCTATTTCTATTCTCCCCTCAGTCCAGAAAAAACCCACCTCTCTTCAAGCTTAACTCATATGCTGTTCTGTCTGAGTCTGAACCCAGCATCACCTGTCATTATTACAGTTTCATCACACTTGTTCCTCCATGATTTGTTTTGTCATTATTAAATAAGATGAAGATTCCTACAGAGAAGGAAATCACTTACATTTCATTTTATTGCTTTTAAAATGCATTGTATTAAAACACATACCTCCAGAGACATAGTAGGCCCTCAATAACTGAGTAAATCATGTATGACTGATTCATCCCTTCAATGCCTGAAGTAACATGCAATCACATAATTATTGTGGTACTAATGTGTAAAATTTTAAAACATACTGGTTAAATCCTTCAATAACAGTCAAAATTGCATTATAAGTTAATACAAAGTGGGAAAGAATAGTCCCTGCAAAGTACCATAACTTCTCTACATATTGAATGACTTTTTCAAAAGGTTAAGAGAAAAGGATTACGCGTAAAAATATCACTTGTGAAATCTTTACATTTCAGCTACTCATATTTCGCATTTTGAAACGCTGTCTTCTGGACATGATTGTTGCACTCACAAATTCAAGCAACTGTGGTTGCCTACCAAAGACTTCCGCAAGATCAAGCCATTGACATTCCAGAACAGATTGGGGAGGGGCTCACAAGTCCCCACAGCTATCGAAGGAGCAACTGAGTCCATCGCTCCCAACAGAGAATCATTTTCTCCACACCCACACGGTTCTTCAAAACTATCTGAAACTCCAACTCCAAGAGGGCTCCAATGTCTTCTTATGGCATCTGCCACCATCAGGCACGCATGTGGCATGCAGACATACATGCAGACAAAATACTCACAGACAACAGCACTTGGGAGGCAGAAGCAGGCAGAGCTCTGAGTTCATGGCCAGCCAGGTTTACAGAGTGAGTTCAAGGACAACCAGGGCTGCACGAAGAAACTCTGAGGGCAAAAACACTCACATATAAAATAAATAAATTTTCAAAAAGAACGTTATTTTAAAAAAATATTTAAAAATATATGAATTAGGAGAGAAGATGCTGCAGCACCTGTGGGTTGGAAGTGGGATATGGATAGACATGATCAGAACACATTGTTTAAAGGTATAGGGGCTGGGGATTTAGCTCAGTGGTAGAGCGCTTACCTAGGAAGCGCAAGGCCCTGGGTTCGGTCCCCAGCTCCGAAAAAAAGAACCAAAAAAACAAAAAAAACAAAAAAAAACAAAAACTAAAGGTATGAAGTTGCCAAAGAATGAATTAAAAATACTATGAAAATATGAAAAGCAGTTAATTGAGGAAAAATTAAAGGATTTTTACTATAAAATACCATGTTGTTGGCAGAGCATGCTGGTGCAACCCTTTAATCCCAGAACTTGGGAGGCAGGGGCGGGCAGATGTCTATGAGATTAAGGCCAGCCTGGTCTACATAAGGAGATTCAGGACAGCCCAGGCTATGTAGAGAAACAGTTTACAAAGAAAGAGAGGAAGAAAGAAAAAATGAAAGAAAGAAAAGAAAAGAAAAAACAAAAGAGAGAAAAATTAGTAAACTTAAATGTTTTAAATTGCTTCTACAAAAGGTTACAAAAATTTTTACTTATAAAAATATTACTAGGGCTGGAGAGATCACTCAGCATATGGAAACAGTGGCTGCTCTTCTAGAGGACCTGTGTTCAATTCCTAGCACCCACATTGTGGCTCATGGTCATCTGTGGCTCCAGTTTGTGGATTCAGAACTCTCCCTGGCCTCTGGGGCACCACGCACACACAATGCCTTTACATGCATGGAGGCAAACACTAATACGCATAAAATAGAGATAAACAAATCATTAAATATGCATATATGTCTTAGACATTTTTGTGTTTCATATAATAATATATTGTGTTTTAATTTACATTCTACAACATTATAAATAGTTTTCATGTTGGAAAGATAGGACTTTCAAGGAAACTCTAAGGATACAATATTTCTTTTTTCCCTGTTGTTATTGTTTTGAGACAAAGAACTCATTATGTAGACCAAGCTGGCTTGGAACTAGAGCTCTGTCTACTTCTGCCTCCTGGTACCATTATACCTGGCAGAATAAAATTAGTCTACAGTCATATGGATACCAAATAATTAAGTTCTTGGGGCTGGGGAGATGACAGAGTGGGTAAGAGCACTTAATGCTCTCTCAGCAGTAGACCCAGGTTCAGTTCTCAACACCATGTGGAAGCTCAGAACTGTTTGTAATTCACGTTCCAGGGAATCCAATGCCCTGTCCTGGATTCTGTGAGCACTAGGCACATAAGTGTTTACGAATGTTCATACATACATAAATGCATGCAGGCAAAATACCCTTATATATAAAATAAATATAAATACGTCTTTAAAGTGAATTCTTAAACAACAAACTAGAAATTAACTTCTTTTCATAGAGACTTAAGAAAGTTTAATATTAAATGTTATACATCATACACACACAAACATATTGGAATGCTTATTTTAGCATTTCTTTCTTTCTTTTTTTTTTTTTTTTTTTTGGTTCTTTTTTTTGGAGCTGGGGACCGAACCCAGGGCCTTGCGCTTCCTAGGTAAGCGCTCTACCACTGAGCTAAATCCCCAGCCCCTATTTTAGCATTTCTTACACAATAAATTGACACAAATGATTAGCATTTGATAAAATTTGGAAACGGCTTTCAAATATGACAGTTTAAAATAAAAACATTTTGGGAGAAGCTCACGAGAATCGGAAAGTTCTGGTTGTGGAACAGAAACTGAACCATAGAGGGTTCATCAACAGTGAGTTAACAGACTGCCTGAGAGCCTTCTAAACAACTCGGTTACCTTTAAAAAAATCCAAGACAGTAAAAGGCTGATTATTTAATTTTTGGCACATGAATTAATACCATCTCTGACATATTTCTTTTTTTTTTTTTTCTCTTTTTCTTTTTTTTTCGGAGCTGGGGACCGAACCCAGGGCCTTGCGCTCGCTAGGCAAGCACTCTACCACTGAGCTAAATCCCCAACCTCTCTGACATATTTCTATCAGACTTCTTTTTGCCTTTAACTTTATACTTATGTTAGATTATAAGTATTAAACATATTAACCGTGTTAAATTTATAATTTGCTGCCACAAAATGCCTTGCTTCTAGAATTCGCCTTTTCCCATCAAGCTTTGCTTTATAGTTCAAATATTTCTCAATACTTTTCATCACACAAGTCCACGGTAGGATTTAATGTGATTTTAGAACTCAGCGTGAGAGGGAAGAAGAAAAGCGAACTTACTTTCACATTCCAAGTCACCACACTTTTTAAGGTGTGCCAGCAACTTTGTACCCTCCAGACACTTTGCCAGAGAAATAACCAAAAGAAGGATTCTTTGAACACTGACTTCCGCCATGCTTAAACAAGCCACCAAGGATCCTGCACCAGCGTTAGAATGCACCAGGCATGCCAGAGAGAGTTGATGCTTTAGAGTTGATGCTTCCTTCCGTAGCGAGGAAAAAGCTGAGTGTTCTTCAATCCCTTTGTAGCTACATTTTCCTCACGGTGCGCTGGCTCAGCTTCAGGAACTAACACTCTCTGGTCTCAGTCTGCAGAGTCAGTTAGCCAGATGATACCGAAGGGCTTAATAATTAACGGGGATTTTCAGCTGGACCAATGTTGTATAAAGTAGCCCGTGTGAAACCGACTCACTTAAAGGCACCTTGCGCTCAGTAGGACAGTTCTTAAGCCGCCACAAAAAAGTACTAAATCTCTGACACAGTCTTCAGACAGAAGAGTCAACGAGTACAAACCAAATATTTACTGCATGCAGATTCTAACGTCAAAAGAGAAGGTATGGAGTCAAAAAACAGTTAATAAATACCTTTACCATGAAGCCCGATGACTCGAGTTTAATATTACCTAGGACCGGGGTTGGGGATTTGGCTCAGTGGCAGAGTGCTTGCCTAGGAAGCGCAAGGCCCTGGGTTCGGTCCCCAGCTCCGAAAAAAAAAGAACAAAAAAAAAAAAAAATTACCTAGGACCCACTTGGGAAAAAGTGGTAAAATGCCAAACCAGAAGGGGTAGTCTGACCTACACTCATTAACACAAACACACACACACACACACACACACACACACACACACACACACACACGGAGAGAGAGACAGACAGACAGACAGGGTATGTGTGTAAATAAATAATTAAATAAATGTAATTTTAAAAGTTAAATGCATAATCCAAAATGAATTTACTGTTTTTCTTTTAAAAAAAACTTCAAATATATAAATTAAACTAGAAACACTTACCATACATATGACATTAAAAAGAAGATACGTAGTTATACAAAAAGCATCATTAATTTATGTTAAAAGCATGGTTTTGAAATAATATGAGGTTGGGGATTTAGTTCAGTGGTAGAGTGCTTGCCCAGCAAGCGCAAGGCCCTGGGTTCGGTCCCCAGCTCCAAAAAAAAAAAAAAAAAAAAAAAAAAAAAAACTCCTCACTATGACCCACACAGTATCTGAAGCGCCTAGATAATGAGAATAGGTACTTGGAGTGGTCTCAACTTCATCCCAGCTCTCCAGGACAGGTGACGTTATCACCCTGATATTTGCATACGAGCCACCGTACAGACAGACTAAGCTGCCCAATGTCATGGAGTGAGTGAGGAATAAATCTAAATGTAGGTTCTGTGGTAAATCAACACACAAGCTACTGTGTGTTTTCAAGTCATCCGATGTGGAAAATTATTCCACACGTTTCAAATTACACGTGTATTTCTAAAAGGGGAGCGAAAGCGAGATGAGAGAGTTCTGAAAATGTTTCCTCAAAGAGTAGAAATTCGATCTCAGGACGTATTCTCCTTTAGAGATTTCCGTAGTAAAAGCCAGGAAACATCTGCCATTTAAAAATCAGCTATGAAAATGATTTTGTCATTTGAATGTTGCTGTTGCTTTAAAAGGATCAAAGTCCTATGTTGGGAAATTTTGTTTAAGGAACCAGATCTGAAAGTCCTTGGGTCCTAATGCAGCACATTCCACTCCAGAGCCAGACAGAAATAAAACAAACAGCCATTGCACCTATACCGTATGTCTGTAACTAAAGGAGCTTTGCTTTCAAACTCCTAACAGAGCAGAAGTGCACTGCCCGCTGGATTGTCTATCGGTGGGAAGTCTGCTCTCTCCCAGGTAGGGATTGTACATTCCTAAAAGAATCCAATAGAACGTGCACTTGAAGTCAGGTGGCTTGTGACAGAGCATTCCACAGTTGTACACACACACACACACACACACACAGAGAGACAGAGACAGAGACACAGAGAGAGACAGAGACAGACAGAGACAGAGAGAGACACACACGCACATACACACACACACAGTGTAGATCAGTTTCTCGAATACCTTCATGAGTCTGCAATATTATTGAAGATGAAATTTAAATATAAACCAGCTCCTGGGGGCCAGGTAAAACACAGGACTTTAATCTTGGCACACCAAGGAGACAGGATTTCTGTGAATTCCAGGTCAACCTGGTCTGCACAGAGAGCTTCAGATCACCAGAGAGTAACCAATTGTCAGAGGGGGGGCGGGGAGGGAGATCTTCAAGAAGTTATTTGCACAATTTATTTTATAGAAGTCAATATTAGAAGTTAAAGAAATGGCTCATCTGTGAAGAGCATGTACTGCTCTTACAGAGGACGCAGGTTGAGTTCCCAGTATCCAGAGGGATCCATCACCTATGGCCTCTGAGGACACCTGCCCCTCATGTGAACACATCTACACATAGTTACAAATAACACAAATAAGCCAGCAGTGGTGGCACATGTCTTTAATTCCGGCACTCAGGAGGCATAGATAGGCAGATCTCTGTGAATCTGAGACCAGCCTGGTCTACAAATCAAGTACCAGGACAGCCAGGGCTACACAGAAAAACCATGTCTCAAAAACAAACAAACAAACAAACATAAATAAATAAATAAATATAATAAAAATAAAATCTTGGGTTGGGGATTTAGCTCAGTGGTAGAGCGCTTGCCTAGGAAGCGCAAGGCCCTGGGTTCGGTCCCCAGTTCCGAAAAATAGAAAGAAAAAAATAAATAAAATCTTAAAAATCAAACCCAATAATAAATTGGGATCACTTAAGCGATTTTAAATATCATTGTTATTTATATTCAATTCTAAAGACTTCATTAGCGAGATCCAGAATTAATGATGTTCTAAATTAGCAATGAATCGGTGAGTGAGATGCCTCACTCAGCGAATGAGGTGCTTGTGCTGCAAACCCGATGGCCTATGTTTATAAAGGTGAAAGAAAAGAACTGACTCCATAAAGTCTGACCTCCACACATGTGCCATGACACGTGTGCATATCATGAAAGCATGTGTGGGCTGGAGAAATGGCTCAGTGGTGAAGAGTACTGGCTGATCTTCCAGAGGTCCTGAGTTCAAATCCCAGCAACCACATGGTGGCTCACAACCATCTGTAATGAGAACCGATGCCCTCTTCTGGTGTCTGAAGACAGCTACAGTGTACTCACATATATAAAATAAATAAATCTTAAAAAAAAGAAAGAAAGAAAGAAAGGAAGGAAGGAAGGAAGGAAGCCTGGCAGTGGTGATGCAACCTTTAATCCCAGTAGAGGCAAGCGGATCTGAGTTTGAGGCCAGCCTGATATATAGAGAGGGAGAGGATGGCTAGGGTCATGCACACAAAGAGATCCTGTCTTGGGGAAAAAATAACATAAGTAAGAGCCCAGCAAATTTTAAATTTGTCTTTGAACGCCATAGAAATGATATAAGCAGAGAAAACATTCAGAGAGGGATGGGTCTTCTAACCACGTGTACCCACTCTTGTCTCTCACTGCACTTGGTGATCTCAGCTTCTGCTGAGATTGTGATTTAAAGAAACCAGAAATTGTAGAATAATGTTGATTAATGATCTCCAGCAGAGCCAAGTGAAGAGGCAGAACACGGAGAGGACAAGAGGATTTAATTTAAGAAACTACTATAAATAACAGCTATATCAACTTAGTCAGATATGGCCTAACTGTTGATGTAGTATGTAGTTTAAATGTATCTATATTCACTTACAAAGCCAACACTGAGGAAGATGTCATGGTAACAAAATGCAGTCTTTGGAAGGAGGAGAACCTGCTGTCCAAAGCTAAAGGCTGAATCATCAAAGACACACATCATAGCCTACAGATAAAATTACAGAACAGCCTTCCATAAGAACATACAAGCATACTCCTAAGGGTTTGGTTTTCACTGGGTGGTTATATTATTGCCAGTTCTATACAGCATTGCCTCCTTTGTTAATATCTCAACGTTCCTAAAGTAAAAATGTATTTCCTTAAGCTATCCACCAGTCACTCTGGCAACTTATAAAGTAAGTTCAGTCAGGAGCTCCTCAGAGTTAGCAGAACTCAATAAAACAGTAGGGTTTTTACCAAGGTCCAGGCATGTGAACAGAGCTTCTGTATAAAGTCCCCATCGTGGGCCGGTACATAGTAAGAGAAAAGGCCTAGGAATGACTTAGAGATAAGCTGGTGTGGGAGACGCCACGGAGGCGGAGGCAAAGGCTCTGGTCTCCTTTCCTCCAGGTCAGATGCCCAGCTTCCTCGAGTCCTGTCAGCTGACAGTCTCCAGCAGGGTGCTAAGTCAAAGTCTGCCTGGCCTACAGGGAGTCACCTTAGCCAAGATTATCACCTCCCCCCAGGTATTCTAGAGCATCGAGGGATAAACAGGGTAGTAAAGGACGGGAGTCATTTTTCATCCAGTGCTTCCTGTTGACTAAGCCATTGCAGTTTGACGTCTGTTTTCCTGCTGTCTTCCCCTTCCTTTTGAGGAAGTGAATCCCTTGAGTTCCAGACTCCATCAGATGGTGATCTGTTTCTAGAAGACACAACCTTAGAACCCATGAGTCAGAGACAGAAAAAAGACAACAGTAAACATATACATTTTAGTCTGTCCTTTGTGTTAGTCACTCCATGCCTTCCTTGAGTGTTTACAGTGCTCCAGTCCGCAGTATAATTCTACTCACCTTTTTATGTGCCATTTCCATCAATAGGAGTTCTACCAGGAAACAAATGGACAGGCAGACCTAAGGGCTGATAGGAGGCGATGATTCTGAAGGGACAGTTCACAAAGGTATAGAGTGGATTAAAGGGAAGCAACAGGCATTTAACATCCTCAAGATGGAATTGTGGCTTGATGGGGAGAGCTACGGAGAGGCCTGCCCGGCAGGAACTTGAAGCCTTCAGTGACGTTCAATCATTAGTTCCTCATTCTTCTGTCCCCACTGACCCAAACTGGCAGAGGACAGCAAAGAAAGGAAGCCTTTGAAGCAGCTGTGAAAGTCTGCATACTGGAGGTATAAACACAATGACAATTGAAGAGTGGATTAAAAGGAACATTAGAAAACATAAATACTGGGGTTGGGGATTTAGCTCAGTGGTAGAGCGCTTGCCTAGGAAGCGCAAGGCCCTGGGTTCGGTCCCCGGCTCCGGAAAAAAAAGAACCAAAAAAAAAAAGAAAACATAAATACATAGTAAAGTATTGTCTAGACCTGACACAGACTTGAATTATGGCTAGTTTTTTGTTTTTTGTTTTTTTTTTTTTTGGTGTGCGTGCCTGCGTGCATGTGTGTATGCATGTAGAGGTCAGGACAACTTCCAGAAGTCTGTTCTCTCCTTGCACCATGACTTTCTGGGATCAAATCCAGGTGTTAGTTTTGTGTGGCAAGTACCTTTACCCCACTGAATCATTTAATTGATCCATTACTCATCTTTAACAGTGCCTCTCTCCCTACTTCTAGCTTGTAGACTAGGCCATGTACTATAAAATATACCCGTCTACCTCAAAAGTCTCTAAAAGTCAAAAAACGCACTTTGTTCTTGGACCTGAAGGGAAAAGGCAGACCTGAGGAGTCTGTGTCCCTTCGGAACTTCATTATGACTGTGACCCATCTCGTCTCTTCTAAAGGAGTAATCTGCTTTTCAAAAAAAGATTTATTTATCTGTATTTTATGTGTGTGAGTGTTTTTGAATGGATGGATGGATGTGCACCATGCGCATGCCTGTTGCCCACGGATTACAGAAGAGGACTTGGATTTCCTGGAACTTTGAGTTACAGAAGGTTATGAACCACCATGTGGGTGCTGGGAACCCTGGTCTTCTGTGAGAACAGCAACTGCTCTTAACCCCCGAGCCAGCTCTCCAATCTGCAAACCTGCTTCTCATTGTAAGCTCTACCTCTTAACATGCACAGGCTTGTCATTATCCTCAAAGGAATATTACACAGCAACTATCTTCACGACATTTATATTATAATTAATTTAGACATGATAAAGTGTATGAAAGGAGGGTATATGTAGATTGTAAATATTGTACCAGTTTATGTGTGGCTTATATGTAAACTATACTCTGTTGGAAAGGGAGGGTCATAGGACTGGTTCCAAGGGACTTTTGTATAATGGATAAATTTGAAGGTTGTGCTGGGGATATGGCTCAGTGGTAGAGCACTTACACAACATATACTAAGTCCTGAGTTTAGTTCAGGATAGCGAAGTCACACACATGCATACAGAGAAAGCACAAAGGTGGTGGAAAAGGCCAGGAAGTATATAAAAGCCAAGAGTAGTGCAGTCATAAAGTGATGATAGTGCGCTGCAGAAGGGTAGAGTGTGGGTGTTTTTTGATGTGGAGAAGGGAGCCATTCGAAGGTGTGAGGAAGGAGATATGCTTTGTTCTTTTTTTTTTTTTTTTTTTTTTTTTTTGGTTCTTTTTTTCGGAGCTGGGGATCGAACCCAGGGCCTTGCGCTTCCTAGGCAAGCGCTCTACCACTGAGCTAAATCCCCAACCCCTGTTCTTTTTTTCTTAATGGTTAATTTATTTTTATTTCATATGCATTGGTATTTTGTCTGCATGTTTGTCTGTATTGGATCCCTTGGAATTTGAGTTACAGACAGTTATGAGCTGCCGTGTGGTTGCTGGGAATTGAACCTGGGTCCTCTGGAAGAATAGCCAGTGCTCTTAACCACTGAGCCATCTCCCCAGCCCTGACCCCTGACCCCCATTTTCATATAACTGCTTTCCTAGACACTAGGAAATAGGACTCAAATAAAATCACATAAATATTAGCACTTAATTTTTTACTCAAATAATGCAAAGATGGATGAATAAATGAGTATATTACTTCCTGAGAGTAAGTCATAGCTCATGACTAAATAAAATTCTACATTCAGCTGGATGGCCCCCCTGCTGTTTCACAGTTTAAAAAAAAATCAAGTCCTCTTTTTACTTTTTACTTTTTACTTTTGTAAAACAAGTGAACAAGGACTGAGAGCACAGCTTAGTGTGAGAGCAATGCCTAACATCTGTGGGGTCCTGGGTTTCATCCCCAAAACCACTCACCAAAAAAAAAAAGAATTGTGTCAGTTTTTTTAATATTTGTCTTTGCTATTGTATTGATGGTAGCAGCAGCAGGGTGTGGGGGAAGTCTAAATATCCAGGAAGCAAAACTATTTTTTAAAAAAGCCCTCTGATGGGGTTGGGGATTTAGCTCAGTGGTAGAGCGCTTGCCTAGGAAGCGCAAGGCCCTGGGTTTGGTCCCCAGCTCCGAAAAAAAAGAACCAAAAAAAAAAAAAAAAGCCCTCTGATTTTCAAACACTGCAGTAGATGTGACGAAGGAGATGCAGGTGCTGGGGCACACAAGCCCACAGTCCTATTATTTGGGAAGCAGAGACAGGAGGATTATGAGTTCAAGGACAATCTGAGCTGTACAGTCTGAGATCCCCCTGGGCTGCATAAGAAACTACTTCAAAATGCAATCAATAGAAGAACAGGCCAGCAGCAAGGAGCAGCACTGAAGAAACTCTTCTATCATTCTCTCCAAATCACCTGCTTTATTTTCTGGTTTGTCCCCTTCTCCAATTATATACCTCACCACTAACAATTTTTGTAGTGCCCATGTATGTCTCAAGAACGCTAGTGCTGTGAGTGGTTCTCAATCCTCCTAAGATTGAGACCCTTTCATACAGCTCCTCAAAGTGGTGACCTCCAACCATAAAGTGAGTTGCTACTTTATAACTGTAATTCTGCTACTGTTATGAACCATAGTGTAAATATCTAATATGTGAACCCCAAAGGGGTTGTGACCCACAGGTTGAGAACCAGAGTTCTAGGGCTTCTTTGTGTGTGCACATGCACATATATGTACAGGCAGAAATCAACCACCTGTGTCATTTCTCATGAGCCACCTGTGTATTTTAACCTGATCTTATTTTTTTTATTATTATCAGGTGTGTGTGTGTGTGTGTGTGTGTGTGTGTGTGTAGAAGTGGATGTTTTTGAGGTAGTCTCATTTTTTTTAACCACTGGCATCAGAGACAGATCTCACACTTACATGGCAAAAGCTTTACTGACTACGTTACATCTTCAGCTCTTCACAGCTTTTTTAAGAAAAAAATTAACTGAGCTGGAGAGATGGTTCAGTGGTTAAGAGCACTGACTGCTCTTTCAGAGGTCCTGAGTTCAATTCCCAACAACCACATGGTGGCTCACAACCATCTGTAATGAGATCTGGTGCCCTCTTCTGGTGTGTCTGAAGACAGCTACAGTGTGCTCATCTACATAAAATAAATAAATCTTTTTAAAAAAATGAAAGAAAGAAATTAACTAAAAATAATAAGTCATTCCCTGCCACTTATACCTCCCAATAAGTACATATTTTTAATTTGTAAAATTTATTATTTTATACATATGGGTATTTTGCAGGCATGTATGTGTCTCTGTAACATGTGCGTGCCTATGGCCTGTGGAGGTTAGATCAGAATATCAGCTCCCTTGGAACTGGAGATATGAACGATTGTGAGCTTTCGTGAGGGTGCTGGAAATTAAACCTTGATCCACTGGAAGAGCAGCACTGCTCTGAACTACCAAGCCATATATCCAGGCCTTAAATTTTATTTATTTACACATTTATATATTCACTTATGTATTTGTTTGCCTGCATGTATACCTGTGTAACGCTTGTGTGCCTGGCACGTTCGGAGAGAAGGAAGGTGGCATCA
Organism: Rattus norvegicus; assembly: GCF_021556685.1. NCBI lineage: Eukaryota > Metazoa > Chordata > Mammalia > Rodentia > Muridae > Rattus > Rattus norvegicus. The sequence goes on along the minus strand of NC_141539.1, from coordinate 83,155,963 downwards.
GAAGAGAACATCAGATTCCTTGGAACTGTAGTTATAAATGGTTATGAACCAACATGGATGCTGGGAATGGCATCTAGATCTTTTTTTTTTTTTCTTTTTTCTTTTTTTTCGGAGCTGGGAACCGAACCCAGGGCCTTGCGCTTGCTAGGCAAGCGCTCTACCACTGAGCTGAATCCCCAACCCCCATCAAGATCTTTTGTAAGAACAGCAAGTGCCCTAAACTGCTAGGCCATCTCTTCAGGTCCCGTCAACATACTTTGAGAAAGGTCTCATGCATCCCATGTTGGCCAGAACTAAACATGTAACCAAAAGTAACCCTGAGCCTCTAATCCTCCTACTCCATTTCCCAAGTGCTGGGATTAGAGGCGTACACCAGCACTCCAGGTTCAGGAGGGGCTGGGGAGGGAATCCAGGCCTGCATGCGTGCTCACCTACACTCCACCAACCAAGCTATAACCTCAGCTGGAAAACCAATCACACTTCTAAAATCTTATCACCTAGGGAGTAGAGAGACGGCTCAGCAGTGTAGCACCAGAGAAGGACCTGGGTTCCATCCCTAGCAGCCACAGCTGTCTGTAACTCCAATCTGGGGATCTGATAACCTCTTCTGGCCTCCTGGGGATCAGGCACCCACATGGTACACATATGTACACGCAGGCAGACACCCATAATCATAAAATAAAAATAGAGACTGAAGGACCAGAAGTTCAAGTCAACGGGGCTACGGGAGACCTTACCTCAGAAAACTTTTAAGTGTTCTTTTTTAATTTTTATTTTGAAATAATTTTATAACATCCAAAAAGATCCAAATGTGTGTTCTCCATACTTCATCTACCTTCCCCTAATAATGTTTTCTATAACCATCCTATAGTTATCAGAAGAAATAAGCTAACACTATATTATAATTTGTTAACTGAACCACACACTGCATTATTAATTACTGAAGTTTAAGAATAATGTCACTCCTTTGTTTAAGAATTGGACTTGCCTGTAATCCCAACACACTTGGGATGCTGAGGCAGGAGAATCAAGAGTTTCAAGACAGACAAGGTTACATAGTGAGACCTTGTCTCAAAAATAGATAGATAGATAGATAGATAGATAGATAGATAGATAGATAGATAGATAGATAGATATAGGGCTAGAGAGATGGCTAAGCGGTTAAGAGCACTGACTGTTCTTTCAGAGGTTCTGAGTTCAATTCCCAGCAACCACATGGTGGCTCACAACCATCTGTCATGAGTCCCATGCCCTCTTCTGGTGTGTCTGAAGATGGCTCCGTGTATTCATATATATAAATTTTAAAAAATGAATCTTTAAAAAAATAGAACTGAGGATGGCACATTATATTGGCTGCTCTGCCTCCTTGATAGTCTGCCAAATGCATTTGGTCCACACTGATCTTTTTTTTTTTTTTTTTTTTTTTTTTTCCGGAGCTGGGGACCGAACCCAGGGTCCACTTGCTAGGCAAGCGCTCTACCACTGAGCTAAATCCCCAACCCCTGGTCCACACTGATCTTAACACTTTGGAATGTTCCTCACTTGGGGTTGCCTGGTACTTCCTAGGGAGAAATCACAGAACAGCATCTCAACGGTGACAAACAGTACCCACATCAAGTCAGTGGTATCTCTAGCCTTGATTACCTGACTGAAGTGGTGTCTTCCCCATATCTCCAAAGTAAAGTGACTGTCTCCTTCTCCTCCCATTCTCTTCGTGTGAGGAGAGTCACTAGGTCCAGCTCACATTCAAGAAAGAGAATTTTGCTTTACTCCTGGAGGATTATCACCAGAAGGTTCTCCAATGTAGGAAACCAAATCATTAGCTCCAAGATATTCACCTAGTTATCTTCCACTCTCTGAATAGTTTCAGAACTGATAGTCTTCGCCTGTACTGAACAAATCTACCAGTGAGGTTCACTGGCTTTCCTTTCTGTCCTTGCCTTCAATGTCTAACTGCATTTTCACAGAATGATGTAGGTCAGACCCCGCTTCTCCACCCTGGCAGAATGATTGTGCGGGGCATTTGTAATATTTGAATTTCCTTATCATAAGCAACATTCCATTTTGAGTTCCCCTGCTGCCTTGGATGATTTGTAGACAGTAAAATGAATTCATTGTGGTCTAACTATGTAGTTCTATGAATTTTGATGAATGCACAGCTGTACTGTACACCCGAAACCACTATTCTACAGACAACACAGTCCTTAGGCATGTTAAAGTTCTTAAGATGAGGTTTCATTTTATCTGAGTTATATAGTGAATTCTTAACTTTATCTATTCTGTTCACAAGGTATATGAATCTTTTAGCTGAGTCGAAAGATACTTATTGCATAAGATCGTTGAAAGCAAAATGAATATATCTTTGTCTCTTAATCTTGGCAAGATTAAAGTCCAATAAAGATTACCTTTGAGCCCTCGAATTAGTTCAAAGTTGAGAATGCTCCAACAGATATCTTTTGAGGCTTTTTGTCCTCAGGCAAGAGCCCAGACAATCCCGCAAGTGTGACACATTATACCTAATTGCTTAAATATATTATTTGTCCAAAAATAATTTTCATAACTCCATTCTTGTCTCCTAACACTACCAGGCAATGTACCTGCTCTTATGTCTTAGTCCTCCAGACAGCTTGGCTCCTAAATGGCAGTGGGAAAAGAGTGCAACAGGGGAGTTAGAAAGGAAAGCACCTAGGTACGTGCCACGCACCTGTGCTTCCCACTTCCGGGAAGACTGAGGCAGCCGTTTCGCTCAAGATGCAGAATAGCAAGAGAAGAACAATGGAAGACACATAGGCTCCAGTTGAAAGAGGCTCCTGGCCTCTCACTGCATAGTCTTTGAAAACAGAAGGTACCGGGAATTAACTGGATCCAGTAGAGGGCGCCCTTATTTAAGTACTGAAGCTGCTGTCTACAAGATAACACTAGCCAACTACATTGTTATATAGAAACCTAGTTGGTGTGTGTGTGTGTGTGTGTGTGTGTGTGTGTGTGTGTGTGTGTGTGTTTTAAAGACTCGCTTTTATTATTTTTAATTATATGTAACATGAATGTAGAGTGGGGCTGCGGTGAGGGTAAGCAATTTAGTGCTTGCACCTACAGAGGCCAGAGAAACCGGACCCTACTGAAGCTGGACTTAAAGATGGCTGTGAGCAGCCTGATGCAGGTTCTTCTTCAAGAACTGCTTGCTCTTACCCCTGAGCCATCTCTCCAGCACCATATGAGCCTATATACTAAAGAGAAACAAACAAGCAAACAGTCTGAATGTGGGACATAGACCAGCAGCTATTAACCTCAGCTTGCAGTGTGAGACAGGAGAGAGCAAGTTCCACGCCAGCTGGAACTACACCGCAGCAAGACGCTGTCTTGAAAATCAGAACAAAACAAAACAGTTATAGTTAGCCCAGCATGGAGGTGCATCTTTGTAAGTCCCAGCATGTTAGGTCGGACGGAGGCAAGAGGACTAGAGTATTGAGGCTGTCCTTGGCAATGTAGTGAGTCTGAGGAGACTTTAGGTTACAGAGGTATCTCAAATTCAAAATAAGAACTAGGGGTTGGGGATTTAGCTCAGTGATAGAGCGCTTGCCTAGCAAGCTCAAGGCCCTGGGTTCAGTCCTCAGCTCCGAGAAAAAAAAAAAAAAAAAAAAAAAAAAAAAAAAAAGAACGGGTTGGGGATTTAGCTCAGTGGTAGAGCGCTTGCCTAGGAAGCGCAAGGCCCTGGGTTCGGTCCCCAGCTCCGAAAAAAAGAACCAAAAAAAAAAAAAAAAAAAAAAAAAAGAACTAAAAATACACAAATAAATAAGGCTTCATTAACAAAATTAGCTTTGATCTATGATAGGAAATTTTAAAGGGGCAGAGCGGTTTCGCTTTGTGCTGGTTACTGTCCTGTTGCTATGATAAAATCACCGTGATTAAGGCAACTTACAGAAGAGTTCATTTCGGCATACAAAAGCAGAGAGTCCATCATGCTGCTGTGTCGTGACAGCACATGACAGGCAGGGGGTCAGGGACAGGGAGCTCAGAGTCCCCATCTTCCAAGGAAAAAGAGTGAACTGCAAGTGAGGTTACTTATCTCCAGTCAGCCTCCAACATCCGCCTTCTAGCAAGGCTCTGCTACCCGAAATGCCCCCAATGGCAGTAGCAACCGGGCACCAGATGTTCAACTACATGAGCCCAAGGGAGGGACTCTCTTTCAAACCATAACATACCTTATTCTTCTCATTCCCAAAATAGCAAAAGAAAAAAAAGTTTTCTTTTTGTGCTACTGGAGACTGAACCCAGAGGCCTGGTTCACCCTTGTTTTACCACTGAACTAATTACCCAGTCCCCATACCTTTTTCTGCTTTTTACTTTGAGGCAGGGTCTCGAAGAAGTTGCCCTAATTGATCTTAATCTTCCTCTGTAGCCCAGGCAATCTTTGAACCTGCAATCCTCCTGCCTCAGCCTCCTGAGTGACAGGAATTACAGGTTTGTACTGACCTTGCCTTAGAAATATTTTGATTGAACAAAGTGACTACCTGAGAGAACTTAAGAGCAGAGTAGTTTAAGACAGTCAAAATTCAGTTGAATGCTGTGTGTGTGTGTGTGTGTGTGTGTGTGTGTGTGTGTGTGTGTGTAGCCCTAGGATCACTATCAGCACTGCAAAAGCAGCCTATTTGTTTGATCTAAGTAGTCATTTCCCAATAAAGTACTTAACTACAGCTTCACGGAGCTTTGGCAAAACTGATTACTCCCTTTCAGTAACAATTTGTAAATTATCATCCTGGAGGGCACATGAATATTTCCAAATATAATTTTTGTTTGTTTGCTTGCTTCTTGCTTGCTTGCTTGCTTTGAGACAAGGTCTCACTCTTAACCCAGACTAGCCTAGATTTAACTATGTAGCCCACTTATCGTGGGACAACTTCAGTCTCCTAAGTGCTGGCATTATAGCCACGAGCCACCATATTTCCATAGATTCGAACCATCTGCTGACTGATAGATATGTGTATATTGCAAATCATAATGAACACATAGAATTGGACATAAACTTGCCTGAGTGGCTTCCACAATTAAACAACTCCTAAAAAGTCATTATTACACCAGGCATTGCAATTGCAGCACTCAGGAGTCAGGCAGACAAATCTCTGTGAGTTTAATGCAAACTTGATCTACATAGCTAATTCCAGGCTAGGCAAGACATCATAGAAAGATTCTGTCTCAAAAAAAAAGTCATTATTACTTTGAACTAGTAAGATATGTTATAGTAGTAAATAATCCACAAAACCTCTGTAATTAAAAAAAAAAAGTTTATCCTGTATTCCCTAAGTTAATCAGGGTGTTTTTCTCTGGTAACTTTCTTCTAGGTAGTAACCCCAAGATCCCAAATACTTCCAATTTGTGAGTGTGCATCCTAGATCATGTGGCCTCTGAAATCATCACAAAACTGAAAGAGAAAATGAAGAGAGCCTTGTGTGGACTTTCGTGGTCCAGCCTGAGAACATATCACTTTTACCCACAAACACTGCAGAACTTAATAAGAGGCCACAAGCTAACTGCCAGGTAGGGTAAGGTGAGTGTCCAGGAAAGAGAAATGCTCAGCCTTACTTAAACTAGCTTCTCTCGTTACCCTCTGCTGTATAGTTTCCAGCAGACATGCATTTCTAGTTCTGAACCAGTCCTCCTGAAATACGTGGAGCACTGGATGGCCTCAGAGTTTCATTAATAGTCACGTCAGGCAATGTGCCACACACCTTTCATCCCAGCACTTGGGAGGCAGAGGCAGACAGATCTCTGGGTCAAGGCCAGCCTGGTCTACAAAGTGAATTCCAGGACAGTAAGGGCTACACAGAGGAGCCTAGTCTTGAAGAACAAAAAACAAGCAAAATTTAAAATGATAAATACATAAGCATTACAGTGTAATCTTGTTCAAATTGGTTACAACTCTGAATAAAAGGTCATAATCCTAGATAATGTCTAGGACACACTGTTCCACCTTGCGTGCTCAGAGCTGAATCATATGATTTCAGTCTTAGCAGAAGGAAAGTCTGATAGATTCTCAGGAAAGCTGGAGAGTTCCAAAGGTTAAATGACTAATTAGGAAATTATCCTCCAGCCCCACCCTAAACATAAGTTGGAAAGGACCAAGGAGCTTGACATCTAGAAAAAGTAATTTTACTCCAGGATATAGAATTATCAAGCTATAGAGTTTTAACTTAGCATTATGAGGCTGGCAAGATGGCTCAATGGGTCAAACATGCTTGCTGACAAGTCTTAGGACCTGAGTTCAATTCCCGGGGTCAGATGGTAGAAAAAAGGGGACCAGTTCCAAAAGTTGTCCTCAGATCTTTACACGTGCTCCATAACACACATACCCATACACACACTAATAAATAAAACTTTAAAAGCAAGGAATGATAGAGACACCTGAAGTCAACTTCTTGCCTTCACACATGTATACATCCCCGACACAGGTGTACATGCATGAGTGAGTACACACACATACACTTGAACCCAGACACACACAAACACAAACATACAGACACAGACACAGACACAGACACACACACACACACACACACACACACACACACACACACACACACACACACAAGTTCAAAAATTATTCTCAGCTGCATAGTGAGCTTGAGGTCAGCCTGTGATTCTCAAAACATGATATTCTAAAAAGGGGGGAGGGGTCTTTGAAGTAGAAATCTCAGCTCGAGTCTGGACAAACCACACCAAGTCAACATGGTTCCATGTGGAAAGGTTTAGTGAGAGGACCAGACAAAGAGAGAGAAGTGGGGAGGAGAAAGGCCGGCTATGAGCATGTGGAGGGAAGTGGGGAGGGGGGAGAGAAAGGGCAAAGTGGAAGAGGGTAAGAGCAAGAGAGTGAGGAGGAGGCAAGCTGCCCCTTTTATAGTGTCAGGCATATCTGGCTGTTGTCAGGTAATTGTGGGGTGGAGCTTAGACAGAATGCTAGCAGGGTCTGTGTGTGCATGTATGTATTTGCACTGATGCATGACTGTTGTCCACAGAGGCCAGAAGAAGGTATCGGATCCCTTAGAACTAGAGTTACAGGTGGTTTTGAGCCACCATGTAGGTTCTAGGAACAGGATCCAAGGTCCTCTGCAAGAGCAGCAGTCACTCCTAACCACTGAGCTTTCCCCACAGCCCAAAGATTTTTTCTTATTTATACTAGAGTGGTGGATATGAAGTTAGCATAGAACAGCTAACCTTTGTCTAAGCCATCGAGAATCTGATGTGATGCATCCAGGTTTCTGTGCCAATGACAGAATAGACAGAAACTACAATTCAAGACCGTGCCTATGGATCTCTGAGTTTGTGTCTATATTTAAATAAACTAGGCATGCAATGAAAGCAGAACACTTCTATTTATAATACCAAACACATGTGAACTTTCTGAGGAACTTAATGAGAATGAAGAAAACCATCAAAGGCTTCATACGGTCTTTAGGTGACAGGATACATGGGGAACTGAATCTCTTTCTGTTAAGATTGATCCAACACGGGGCTGGGGATTTAGCTCAGTGGTAGAGCGCTTACCTAGGAAGCGCAAGGCCCTGGGTTTGGTCCCCAGCTCCCAGCTCCGAAAAAAAAAAAAAAAAAGAAACAAAAAAACAAAACAAAACAAGGGGGTTGGGGATTTAGCTCAGCGGTAGAGCTCTTGCCTAGTGAGTGCAAGGCCCTGGGTTCGGTTCCCAGCTCTGAAAAAAAAGAAAACAAAACAAAACAAAACAAAATAAAAGATTGGTCCAACATTCTAAAGATGCTAATTATTTGTGGGAAAACTGAAAATTAAGTTAAAGTCTGCCAGATAGTCTATGGGTTCAGAGCAATATGGAAGACTCCCTTCATTAGCGGGGCTTCTCCTTCTCCGACATTGTCTGGGAAATTCTTAACACCTACACAGGCCTTTACGTAAGGAATTTCAGAAGCCTCAATTAGATTACAGGATCAATTTCCTTTCTCCTGATAAAACCTTTTCGGCCAGCACCTGAGATCCCTGAAATGCTTCCCCATGCTAATGAGGCATTCCAGGTACCCTAACCTGACCCCCCAGCCAATGGCCTTTGCCCATCCTGGATGTTCCTACCCTCAGTACCCCTAAACTAACCCTTGAAGTAACTAACCCTTAAGTAATCTGCCTCCTGATGGCTGGTACAGTGCAGTCCTTCACCATACATATTCACAGGGCTACCAATCCCCATGTCTTTTCTCTGCCCTTGTGGGTTGAGTCAACTGTCCATCCACAAGAGCAGTGAGACCCACAATTATTACCAATAAAATTTAAAAATTAATACAAGCACAACCAAAGTTAAATATGAGTGATGGTGGCACAGGCCTTTAATCCCAGCACTCCAGAGGCAGAGGCAGGCAGATCGCTGAGTTCAAGGCAGCCTGGTCTATAGAGTGAGTTCTAGGATAGCCAGGGCTACACAGAGAAATCCTGTCTATAACAACCAGAATAAATAAATAAAAATAAATCTTGGGAGGGCTGAAGAGACGGCTCAGCAGTTAAGAGGACTGACTGCTCTTCTAGAGGTCCTGAGTTCAATTCCCAGCAACCACATGGTGGCTCACAACTATCTCATAATGAGATCTGATGCCCTCTTTTGGTGTGTCTGAAGACAACTACAGTGTACTCACACACATTAAATAAATAAATAAATAAATAAATACATACATACATAAATAAATCAAATCTTTTTGGTTTTGGGGAGATTATCCTAAAGTTTGCATTAAAGCTAAATGCAAGGGCTAGAGAGATGGCGTAGCAGTTAAGAATGCACACTGCTGGGGTTGGGGATTAGCTCAGGGGTAGAGCGCTTGCCTAGCAAGCGCAAGGCCCTGGGTTCGGTCCCCAGCTCTGAAAAAAAAAGAATGCACACTGCTCTTGCAGAGGACCAGAGTTTGGCAATCCTGTCAGATGGCACACAATCAACTGTAACTTACAGCTTCATAAGGATCTGACACTTCTGACTCCTTGAGCACTTGCACTCATGTATATATAGCTATATACAAGCACACAGACACACATAATTAAAAATATTTTTTTAAAAAACAAACATATGTTGGACTAAAGTCTTAGTGTAGAGGTGGAATGCCTGCCTAGCATGGAGAGCATTGTATATACACACACACACACACACACACACACACACACACACACACACACACAGAAGAAATGCACATCTCGAGCTATTTTTTTTAAATTATGTTTGTGTATAACATATATACATACGTGTGTGTGTGTGTGTGTGTGTGTGTGTGTGTGTGTGTGTATACATGGCACTTTTGTGGAGGTCAGAGGACAAGTTTTAGAAATCAGTTCTGTCCTTTGTTGAGGGTTTGTTATTACTGCTGAAAGGTGTTTACTCCAGGCTAATTGACCCTCAATCTTCCTGATAATTCTTCTGTCCCCTCCTCCTAATTCAGTGTAGGATATAATACTGTGACTATAGCTGCACACTGTAGCATGTTTCTCCTACTTGAATATGTTAGTTCAGGAGGTTGTCAGGTTGAATGTGTAGAAAGTGCTTTCTTTCACCTATTGAGCCATTTGCCAACCCAACTAATTGTTTTTTTTTTTAAAGATTTATTTTATGTATATAAGTACACTGTTGCTGTCTTCACACACACACCAGAGGAGGGCATCAAATCTCATCACAGATGGTTGTGAGCCACCATGTGGTTGCTGGGATTGAACTCAGGACCTCTGGAAGAGCAGTCAGTGCTCTTAACCCCTGAGCCATCTCTCCAACCTAATTGGGTTTTTTTTTTGTTTTTTGTTTTTGTTTTTTCGGAGCTGGGGACGGAACCCAGGGCCATGCGCTTACTAGGCAAGCGCTCTACCACTGAGCTAAATCTCCAACCCCCCTAATTGGTTTTTAACAAAGGCACTAAGATCAAACATTGTGTGGACAAACTACTGGGAATATGTAAAATAACAAAACTAGACCCTACTTCTTACCATATACAACTGGGCATGACTGTCTGCTTTCAATCAATTTGGGAGGCAGACAGGATGTACTGTGTGAATTCAAAGCCAGCCTTGTCAACATAGTTAATTTCATGCTAGCCCAGTGTACAGTGAGAATCTATCCCCGCCACCACCCATACACATACAAATAAATAAATAAATAAATAAATAAATAAATAAATAAATAAATAAAAAACACACACCCAAAACTACAAAAAACAAAACTCGATTCAAGGTGGATGAAAACTGAATAGAATTAACATCTAGAGTTCAGTAAGCAAAGGCTAGTAGAAGAGTTTGAATGTCCCCGACACAAATGTTTGAAATAGCTGATACACCATTTACCCTGAACTGCACTTCTAACACTTCTGTCTCCCATTCTGTGTTTAGGCATTAAAAGCACATATTATCACATCCAGTTCTATCTAGTGTGGGGATCAAATGCAGTGCTAGGCAAGCCCTCTACCAAGGGAGTGGTGTCCCTAAGCCCTATATTTTTTTTTAAGATTTTATTTATTTACTTATTGTATATAAGTACACTGTAGCTGTCTTCAGACACACCGGAAGAGGGCACCAGACCCCATTACAGATGGTTGTGAGCCACCATGTGGTTGCTGGGAATTGAACTCAGGACCTCTGGAAGAGCAGTCAAGTGCTCTTAACCACTGAGCCATCTCTCCAGCCCTAAGCCCTATATTTTTAAGATGTTTATTTCTACATTACAACATGCACACGAGTATAGGGGGAGAGCCCAGAAGCACTGGTCCCCCTGGAGCCAGTCATAAACCCTGGTGCTGGGAATCGAACTTGATCTTCTGGAAAAGGATCTTTTTTCTTTTTTTCGGACCGAACCCAGGGCCTTGCGCTTGCTAGGCAAGCGTTCTACCACTGAGCTAAATCCCCAACCCGAAAAGGATCTCTTAACTGTAGAGCCCTCTCTCTAGCACTTGTAAGACCTAATGAGTGTCTTCTACACCTCAAAAACTAAAAACACCAGGTTGGAAGGATATAAAAGCTAAAAGCAAAATCTGTTTACTAGGAATCTTTAAGTTTCCAATTTGCCTCAAATGTCTCTAGATTCATCAATTTTAGGTATATTTGAAAAGGGTATTTTTATGTTTGGACCATGATATATGCAAAGATTATCAAAGAACTGCAAACAATTTAGAAGCTAGTCTTAAAGCTATATGCTGCAAATAACCTTGACTAAGAATGACACAGCTGCAATCAGTTTATGGAGGCCCAAGAGAACGTGGATGGATCAGTTCCACGAGTTGCTTTGAGCTACTCTTCTCTACGATCTATGCTTATTGCTAGCAAATACATGCCACACTATTTGGTAAAAAAGGAAAAGTGGAGGGACAGTGTAACCTGGGAATTCACCCCTGGTTTCCACATTCCCATAATGGCCACAACTAGCTCCAAGGCACATGAGAAGTGTGACTTCTATATGGAGTGCCCTTGCATACCTAGAATTTAGGACTATCTACTAATAGAGAAGGGATTTCAAAGTCTTATTTTCCATGACAAGGACCATTGTAAAATTCCAGTCACTAAAGGTAGGTGGGTATGTATGTTATGTATGTATAGAGTTCAGAGGCTAAATACCTGCGTTTTAACATACTCGAAGTCCTGAGATTGGTCCCAGGCACTATGAAAGAGGGAAAGAGAGCACTGTTGTGTTTGACAGTGAAGGTTGCAAAAGTAGTATTCTACTTAAAATTGTGTATCTTACACATACTATGCTTTAAACTAAAAAACAATACTTAAATACACAAGATATTAAAATAACCAGAAATGAGAGCTTAATTTTTCTAGGATGGGTATGGTAGCACACACCTAGTACTTGGGACATATCAACAAAAAGGTTATGAGCTCATAGGGCTCCAGTGGAGGACCTAAGTTTGTTCCTCAGCATCCACAATGAGCAGAACCTAACTCTCACCCCAAGGGATTCAATGACTTCCAGTGTCCTTGGTGCCTACATATGCCCACAGAGACAAACATTTAAGTAAAAAGATGTTATTGAGTACGCCTTTCTTGGAGCCCCCTCCCCCATTCTCATCTTTCTGAATAAATCTATGTGTTAAATTAGCATTGGGAGGGCTGCTGCCATTTTTAATCTACTCATTCCTTCACCAATCTGTTTCATTGCATAGCACAAGGCCAAAGCATTTTGCCAAGCACCAGTTGTTGACTAAGCCCGTCTTGGTGTCACAGCATGCTTATGGATTCTTTTCACACTTGCTTTAACACATGGGTGGTACAGACACAAAACTGAATGAAGATTATTTGCTCATTTTTCACTCAAACCATTTACTTACAGATGATATACTGAATATTTAACGTCAGGCCAAAGCTACAATGTTAAAATAGCCACTCTCGTTTAAATGCTCTCATATCTCATATGCATCAAAACGTTAATACAAGTACTAATCTTAAACAGTCACAAGTCTAAGCCACATTTATTTGCACATATATAGTAATGGGCAACAGATACTCCAGGTCCATACAAATTTATAAACAACAAAGTTAATAATCACTTGGTACACTTGTGTGTTATCTTGTTTACATATTCAAGTCTAGATGAACTTCCTTCATTGTGTAAACTTCCATACAATACTTCCTTAAACAAAAATTCTTGAAAACACAAATTGGCATGTTTCAGTTATAGCCAACAGAAAAGACAAGACCACAAATTCAAAAACCAAATTTAGCAGATATTTTTACCCACCCCCTAACCACCCAGGAGGTGATAACTATTAACAGATGACATACTACATTGTTACCACACAAGTAACTGTGAGGACAAGAGAATCTTGTTCTATAATCATGAAATGACAACCGAATAGTATTGTTTAAATTATCTACCAACTGAATGGTTTAAATCAAAAACAGAAAAATGCTTAGATTAAAAATTGTAAATGGGAAATAAGTAAATGTTTTAAAAGAACTATTCCCCATCAAAGCTGTAAAAACCTGGCAACTCAAAATAACTTTTCAGGCAAATCAAAGTGATGAAACCTTCAAAAACATCCTAATCATGTTCAGTATCTTGTGACAAAAACTGAAAATGATATAAAGATATTTATTATACAACTGTCAACAAGGACATCCCAAAAATAATGAAAGATGCATATTTATTTCTACAAAAGCAATGTATGATACAGAACATAAAGGAACAATTAAAGATTTACCTATTAAAATATACAGATTCTGACTGAAAAGTAATAGGGTATTTAAAAAAGATGACAAAGGATGTTAATCTTTTTTTATTATTATCATTTTTACATATTTTGGAACCTCACATAATTTTGATAAATAACTCTTACAAAATTATGCAAAAAGTACAAGAATGTCTGGTAAACAAACAGTCTGTATTTTCCAAAAAGAATTTTTACAACATGCAATTCTTAAGGCAGCATCCTCTTTACAAGGTAATCCTTTTACTCATCAAATCTTCTGCTGCAAAGAATAGGCTAAGCAAGCCTGGCTTCTTCCATTAACGCCTTTTGTCTTTCCTGTCTGATTTTCGGTCTCTTTCACTTCTTGAAGATCTTTTGCCTGATCGACTACTCTCTGATATAGACCTTTTTCTGTCAGATCGGGAATTCTTATCCTTTGATCCTTTCGTATCTCTACTACTACCACCTTTTGAAGACTTGTGACTTCTTTCTAGTCCTGAAGTGTCCCTTCGCTTCCGGTCCACGCTCCTTCTGTGCTTCCTATCTCGGTTATGTCCTCGGCCCCTACTGCGACTCCTACTCTCACTGCTACTGCTACTGCTGCTGCTGCTGTCTCTGCTGCTGCTCCCACTTGTGCTGGAGCTGCTGCTGGAGCTGCTTCGACTACTACTGCTGCCACTGCTGGAGCTGCTCCCACTGCTGCTACTAGTAGAGCTGCTACTGGAACTACTGCTGCTGCTGCTGCGACTTCTACTCTTGCTCGTTTTATTTCTTGCTCGCCCTCTGCTTCTGCTCCTAGTCTTATTTTTGCTTTTGTTTTCTGAATGCACTGTCAAGACTGGCTCTACAGGCACCTCAGGGAGTTTTATAGCCTCTACAGGAAAATCCTTCCGCTCAGGAGGTAGATTCCCTTGCTCCTGAATAACCTGGGGTGGAGGCTGCAGAACAGCCAATGGCAAAGCCTCAGGCTGACTGAGAGGCTGGGACTGGAGTGCAGGTTGGGGCTGAGAATGGGGCTGAGAATGGGGCTGGCTCTGGGGCAGGGGCTGAGGTGGGGGCTGAGGCTGAGCCACAGGCTCAGGTTGGGGCTCAGGCTCTTTATCTTCTTTTTCCTCTTTTTCCTCAGACTCCTTTTCCACTTCCAGAGAATTAATATTCTCTTTTCCAGGAGAAAGAGATTTACATTCTTTATCTGGCTCAACATCAAATTCCATCTCTGGCTCCAATTCCTTGCTAGTTTCATTTTCTGAAGGTTCTATACTTTCAACTTGATTAGTCTCCATCACCTCCTGCTCAGCAATCACATTTTTGACACTTTCAACCATCTCTAACACATCCATAACTTCTTCTGGCTGACTATCCTGCTGCTTCTCACCTTCTCTTACCCCAGTCTCCTCCTCCATCCTAGCCTCCGTCTCCTGCTTCTGTTCCTCCTCCTCCTGGTCCTTCTCTGCATCACTATGAACTACACCTGCTTCCTTCTCTTCCTCTCCTGCCTCCTCTATTTCTACGTCATTGTGCTGATTACCTGTCTCCTCCAACTCTTCCTCTCGCTGAGCCACCTTACCCTCTTCTTGTTCCGCCTTCTGTTCTTCATTACGCACCACCTGATGCTCTTTTTCCTTCATTGATTGTCTTCTAGGCCTAGCCTCCATTTTATTTATTTGTTCTGCAAATTCGATGCGTCTACCTTCAAATAAAGCTAAACGATAAAAATTTACATGTGTAAGTTCATGACAGTTAAGAAAATTCAAAATAACAATTTTATACCAGGTCAAAAATGGTCACTGTTGGGTTGGGGATTTAGCTCAGTGGTAGAGCGCTTGCCTAGCAAGCGCAAGGCCCTGGGTTCGGTCCCCAGCTCCGAAAAAAAGAAAAAAGAAAAAGAAAAAAAAAAGGTCACTGTCATCTAATCATCTTTTTGTACCTCTATGTTTTGCCTTTTGTTTTGTTTTGGGGTGGGTGGTATGTTGAGAACTGAACTTGAGGTCTTAATGCAAATAACCACAACACACCTACAGACCTAGGAATTCTACTCACATAAACCTGAGGGAAAACAGGGCTACCAGTGCTGCTGAGCTTTATGCTAGATGAAGCTTAGCAAACCTCTTTAAGGCTGAACCATTATATAGTCACTTTTCTGTTCCCAAGCACACCAAAAAGGCCTGTGCCAGTGCCTAGGCCTCCACGTGAATGTCTCACATGGGCTTTTGTTCTGCCTTATTCCCTCATCATTCTTCTGTGTCTACTAAGATGTTAAAACACAAAAATCTTACACGAAGTCTTTATCACCTATAAAATGAGTTTCCACTCAATTATGCAGAAAATACTCCTGAACTCTGACCCCACTATCAATTTCAGAATATCATGAAAAAAAAACCCAAAACTGAACTATTATTTCTTAAAAATGGGCATATGTGAAGGTACGGTCTAACCACTCAGAAAAATCAATGGACTTCACATACTTACCATTCATTTTTCTCTGTGACTCTTCTATTAGCTTTTGGGTAGCTGGACACATTCTTCCAGGAATATAGAACAAATGGGGCTTTGTCTTGGTTCTTATATACTTAATTATCTTGGCATTATGCTCATTCCATTCTTCTTGCTAAAGAAAGGTGAAAAGGTCAATGTTTTATAAATACAAACAATTATCTAATTTAGGATTTAAATAAAGCACTACTTACCAGCTGTGCAAGCTCAACCTTCTGTTCCAGAAGCCGCAGTTCTGTCTGTTTAGCACGTCTCTCCTCAAACAGTTCTCTCCTCTCATTTTCAACCTGCTTTCTCTCTTCTTCAGCCTGAACTTCAAGTTTTTGTTCAATTTCTTGGCGTCTCTTTTGCTAAAAGTTAAGTAGTATTCTTTAGTATAAGTAAAAAATAACCAAGGTTTATTTAGTTTTAATTCAGTTACAGTAACAAGCCTCACACATCTTGACTACCTGAAACTTATTTTACTATGTACACTTATACACTTTCATCATGTTGCTTTCCATGTAATCTGAACTTTGTATTTGGGTCTGCTTGCAATTTGTGTTTTGGCAAATAGTAACTAAGGCATTTCCCCATAAATGTCTCAGTATTAAAGTTACTGGTTACAGCATTCAATTGCATCGTAAGTCTCCTTAACAGAATTTAACCTAGGCTTGTAAGGTGGCTGAGTTAAGGCACTTGCTGAACTCCAGGAATCCGTCTCTTTCCACCTTACCAACACTGGGGACTTAAGTGCCTGTTACCACTTCTAGGTTCCATGGGTTCTGGGGATGGAACTCAGGTCCACGGTCGCATGGTAGGTGTTTTACCGAAAGCACTGTATGAGGATCTTCAACTATTCTTTCTAGATAACAGGATGTGGCTGAAGTTTTAATCTGTTTATCTTAAATAGACTATCATGTAGTGCAGGCTGGTCTCTGACTATGTAGCCAGGGCAGGTTTTGTCAACCTCTCGCCCCGAAATATTATATACACGAGCAACAACTAGCTTCTGAGAGTCTTGCTGGGTAGTCCAGGTTAGACTCAGCTATTACACTTCTGAGATTATATGCATATACTACCACACCTTGCAGAAGCCTAACTTAGCAAGTAATCAGTTGTATTTCCCAGTTCATTAAAAATCTTTCTTCAAACATGAGCTACACATTTGAGGCAGCTCAGCAGTTCAGAGAGCAGAGTCTGGATCTAATAACCATGGTGAAGCCTGGCTATCAAACATACATTCACTCCAAGAGACCAGACATCCTCTTCTCACTCCTTGGGCACAAATATTAAAAATAATTTTAAAAAAAATTGTGATTTTTTTTTTTGTTTGTGGTTGAGACAGGGTCTCACCAGGTCTTACTATATATCCCAGACAGACCAGGGTTCCTCCTATCTTGGCCTTCTGAGTTACAAGATCTATAGACATTTATCATCATAACTGTTTGTGTAGTCATTTCATATTCTCAAACTGAATGCTGAAATAATTTATTACCCCCCGCCCATACACACTAGCTGACCAGAATTTCCCTTTGTTAGTTTTCCTACAGAAGCTGCTCCACAGACACAAATCTGTAGCTGTACCGAAATAAAAGTTTATAGAAGCAAAATGGAATACACTGTAGAGGGTAGTCTTTTGCTTCCAGAGTGTTACGGATTGCCTTTGGGTGTGTAATAAGACTCAATTACAACTCCTGAGCAGGGCCTTAATGTCTGTAATTCCAGGATACAGGAGTAGGAGGCAGGAGGACCAACTGCTCAAGGTCATTCTCAGTAACATAGACAGTTCAAATCCAGCCTGGACTACAATGAGGCCTTATTCCAAGAAGATAGAATATTCCAGAGCCAGTATGATGGCTCAACAGGTAAGGTGAATACTGATGATAAAACCTGAGCTCAACCCCCAGCCCCCAAACTCACACCTAGGAGTAGTTTTTCAATTTCAAGCTGGTCTCTGACACCTCTCCCTCCCTCCCTGCATGCACCCACACATGCACATATATATCTATCTAAACATAGATATATCTTGCTTGCTCTTGCTCTTACCCCTTTGTCCCTTCTCTCCCCATTCCCCTTCCCCCTTTTTCTCTCCACATGCTCTTGGCCAGCCTGTACTCCTTTCCTCTTCTACTTCTCTCTCTGCCCTACTACCCACTTACCTCCCTCCCCATGCTCTGAATAAACTCCATTCTATACTAAGGAAAAAAAAAGATATATACACCTATCACCTATCACATAAATAAATATAACTTAAAAAGAAAATCCAGAGCTAGAGAGATGGCTCAGTGGTTAAGAGCACTGTCTGATCTTCCAGAGGTCCTGAACTCAATTCCCAACAACCACATGGTGGCTCACAACCATCTGTAATGGGATCTGATGCCCTCTTCATATACATAAAGTTAATTCGTAAAATAAATAAATAAATAAATAAATCTTAAGACTAGCCGTGGTCTACATTAGACCATGTCTTTAAAAAAAATTACACACATACATACCTCCCAGGGGCTAGAGAGATGGCTCAGAGGTTAAACAATCACTGGCTGCTTTTTCAGAGGACCTGTGTTTGATTCTCAGCTATCATAGGGCAGCTCACAACTCTAACTCCAGCCACAGAAGATCCAACACCCTCTTCTGTCCTACACCCACACCCACCCACCCCACCATTCACATAAAATAAAGGCAAAAACCCACTATAAAGCCAGGTTTGGTGGCTTGCACCTTTTATCCCCAGCACTCAGGAAGCAAAGGCAGGCAGATCTCTATTGAGTCAGATGCTAGATTCATCTACATAGTGAGATCCCATTTCAAAAACCCAAAGGTGACTAGGAGGTGATGGTGGTGCATGCCTTTAATCCCAGTTCTTGGAAGGGAGAGGCATCTATCTACAGAGCTAGTTCCAGGACAGCCAGGGATACCCACAGAAACCATCTCAGGAAAAAAAAAATTTTTTTTCCAAAAAATCCCAGCACTTGTAAGGTAGAGGTAGGAGCATCCATGATTCAAACTGACCCTTAACTAAAAACCGTGTATACCAGTTTATCCAGAGCTTCACAGCAAAGCTTTTGTCAGAAAACTAGAGAACATTCAAGCTCTCGCATGCTCGCTTTCTCGCTCCCTCTCTCTCTCTTGTTCTCTAACAGCAGTCTCCTATTTGGTAATGAGTAAATGAAGCAAAACAAACAAAAAAAGCACCAATACCCGTTCAGTAGCAACAGTAGATTCTTGTTTAAATTTCTGAAGAGTGCCCATCAACAAGCCAAATATTCGTCGGTTCCTAAGAAACAGAAAAAGGAAATCACTGTCTGCATAATCTACACCAAACTCAACACTTTCTAAGAAGTCGTATAAGCGTCTGACTAAGTGTAATCTCCCTTAGTATTCTATCTGACTCGGTGAGCAGATACCTTTGCTTTCCCTTTTCATCCATGTTTTGATCCTGGATAAGGTCTCTACGTGTGCGTTCTTTGGAGGTAGCTACAACAGAAGATTGCAGTGCTGGCTACAAGAGAAAAGAAAATATCAGTATTTCCTGTACTTGGGTAACATTCTTTTAGAAACACACTAAGAATTGTGCTCATACCTTTTTAACATCATCGTCTTCTGGGTCACTTTCCTGGCGTGATTCTCTTCTTGTCCGACGCTCTCCACCCAGCCTAATACAGAGAAAACCATCTAAATGGCCACCGCAGCATCAAAGGCGAATGAGTATTCTAGGACCCATCTCCAGAAGACACTCTATGCATTTACTGTTTTCTCCTCAGTAAAGAGAAAAAAAAAAAAGGCAAGATGCTCCAAACCAGGGCTGGAGAGAGGGCTCAGTGGTTAAGAGCACTGAGTGCTCTTCCAGAGGCCGAGTTCAAATCCCAGCAAACACATGGTGGCTCACAACCACCTGTAATGGGATCTGATGTCCTCTTCTGGTGTGTCTGGAGACAGTGACAGTGTACTCACATACATGAAATTTTTAAAAAAAAGAAAAGATGCTCCAAGCCAAACTTTGCTCTCTTATCATGTCCAAACATTTCCTGGTGTTTTTCTTTCTTTTTTTTTTTTTTCCAGAGCTGAGGACCCAGGGCCTTGCCCTTGCTAGGCAAGCACTCTACCACTGAGCTGAATCCCCAACCCCCCTGGTGTTTTTCAAAGTATGAAACAGAAAGTGTTACTCCTTCCAATCTCACTTGACTTTGGTAAAGTGCTGGTTAGCCCAGTTCAAATAAATCCCAACGACACAGAAATAGCTGTAGTGTCCTAGAAAACAAAGTACCTACTGAAACTTCAGGCATTTTTTTTCTTTTGAAAACATACCTACTGACTGCCCCTTCCAGGTCTCTCTGTTTGGCTGGGGGTCCTCCTCCACTATCTGAGAATCCACGCCTGCAATTAAAAACATCCAATATAAAGCCTGAGAAACATTAGCGAAACTGGTATTTACAGTTGACTAGAGGATTCAGTTGATTTCATAAAAATGAAAAACGCAAGTGAAACAAACTTAAGCAAATATTTACGAGTTGCCTTCTTCCCTTTGCAGGGAACAACACCCTACTACCAACTACATTCTCAGATGTCAAAAAGCCTTTATAGAACTTAAGAACACAACTAAGTTTATATGAAACTGTTCTAATTAATAGTCTCCAACCTCTACTTTTGCAATACGTTTATTAGAAACATAGCAGTTGACATCCATGAAAGACCTTACCTTAGCAATAAACTACCTCGTCCTCTACCTCCACCAGGACCAGAAAGGGCCAGCAATCTGGCTTGGATGGGCCTAAAAAAAAATTACAATCAGTGTAAAAGTCCTATATAGACATATGGGAGGGCATCATTTACTTCCACAGGTGTTGTACACCCCAAGGAAAAATGAACACAAATAATTCTAAAATGACGGTTTTAGATCCACTTCCTTAAAACGAAAAATTATAATCCTCTTTCTTGCTTCCCCGAGACCAGTGTTAAGAAAATATATGTACCTCGAGACTGCTACATATTAATAAGGCTGGGTCAAATCCTATCTGCCAACATTAAGGGAAGGACACCCAGGGCCAGTAGGGAGAGGTGGCCACCACTTCCACCGGGGGTCTCCAGTTCGACCGGGGTTCGGGGCGGCAGGGGTGGAAAGGGGCTTTGTACTGCAGTTCCGGGCCTGCAGCGCCAAGGGCGGGAAGCCGTGGTCTTGGCCTTCCCAGGGGTGCGGAAGCCATGCCGCGCAGCCAAGCTCGCCTTCCATTCGCAAGCACTTGCACCAAGCGACCTAGGACGCAGGTATGGCGTCTCCCCGCCTAACCGAGTAGAGGGCTCGGCCGCCGCCCGGGAAAGAGACCCCTTGACCCCCATCCGGCCCATAACCGGCCGGCTGTCCTCTCTCCCCGGTTCGTCCCGACCCGAGGCGAACCGACCTCGCCAACCTCACAGGTTCCGTCCGAAACGTACCTCACATCATTCGGGTCCCGCCCGGTGAGCTTGCGGATATTCTCGTCCACATTCTTGAGGCTCTCTTTGGCCTTTTCTAGCTGCTCCTGCAAAGCTCTCACGGCGACCGCCATCTTCTCTCTGCAGCAGGCTTCGCGACTGCTCTACAGGCCGCGCAGCGCCGCACCGCGCCCGCCGCTACAAGCGGAAGGACTGACAGCCCACCCCAGCCAATGACTGCTGGGTTTATTTTCGGGCCTCAACCACCCAGGGACCGGAAGGGGAAGAAGCTTGCAGGTCGGTGATTCTGGACCAACGAGAAGCCGGCAGGTCATCAGCCCCTCCCCCCCGCCCCCCGCGGTGGTTGGGCTCTGCTGCTTGCGCAGAGCGGAGAGGAATCACGTCGGTGTGATAGATCCAACCTCGGGGTCTGCAAAGGCACCCCCTTAAACTTGATATGTCGCTGATTTCGTGGTGTTCTTAAACACTTAAGTAGCAGCCATGGGACGGAAGCGACTATACCTTCTAATTTAATCCCAAGAGATTGAATTAGAAAAGGGCATGGCAATTTATGGCTGTTGCGCATGCGCAGAGTGCCGGGAGGCGCTGGCAGCCTTCCATTAGTGAACTGAACCACCACGAGTCCTAACAGCTAATAATCATTGTGGACACTGAGAATCGCTTGCATGCCTTAGTCGTTAAAAACTAGAAACTTGAATGAGCTGTTTCTTAATGATAAGGACACTGAGGCTGCGGACCTAGGCCAGCAGTTCGTCAGATCTAGATTAAGGCATTTTATATTCTGACCCTGAGCAATGCTGTTTCCAGCGGGTCCTAGAGCCTGCTGGTATAGTAGCAGGTCTGGGGAAGTTGACCGTGTTTTCCTGTGCTTATTTTCTAAATTCCACTTTGCCCTATCCGCAATGCTAGTATGGAAGCTAGTTTTATATTTGAATTAGAGGTACATGTTTTAGTTCAAAAAAAAAAAGTTACACAAACACAAAGGTCAAATAGAAGTTTGGTCCTGGAAAAGGAATGAGAGTTTTTGTTCTTAGTAACAGTAACTTGGTCTTACCCTGTATGCTATTTGTGTGGAGACTCATAACTGGATTGATGAGAGTTTCTTATCAATGTAACAGCACTTGTCATCTACAAAATGAATACCAGGGATACACAGAAAAACCCAATCTCGAACAAAACCAAAGCCAAAACCAAAAAAATAAAAATAAAAGCCAGGTGGTGGCATGTGTGTTTTAATCCCAGCACTTGAGAGGCAGAGGCAGGTAGATCTATGAGTTCAAGGCCAGCCTGCCTGTCTACAGAGCCAATTCCAGGACAGCTAGAGAACCCTGTCTTGAAAAACTCCGAGAAGGAGACGGACAGATGGGGAGGGGGGAGGTCTTCGAAGGAGCTTGAGGGTATATAACATATTAATTTCTATATTAAGCAATATAGAAAACAAAGATTGGGGGTTGGGGATTTAGCTCAGTGGTAGAGCACTTGCCTAGCAAGCGCAAGGCCCTGGGTTCAGTCCCCAGCTCCGAAAAAAAAAGAAAGGAAAAAAAAAAAAGAAAACAAAGATTGGGTAAAAAGCAATTAAGTCTGAAAATTATTTAATTCTAATTGTAAACAGGGTCTCACTGAGTTATTTGTCCATATAAAAGATAGGATCTTTTACATTTTATTATTATTTTGGTGTATGGGTGTTTTGTCCTCATGTATGTCTCTGCAACTACATGTATGCATGATGCCCTTAGAGATCAGAAGTGCGAGTTGGATCACTGAACTGGAGTTACAGACAAAGCTAAACTACCATAGTGGTGCTGGGAACTGAACTCATGTGTCCCCTCCATCTACCTATATATGATATTACATATCACACTATATACATATATACATATACCTCATACATATGTATACCGTAAAGCCTGCTCCCAGTATATATATGCATATATAGTATATGGTATGTAATATGTGACCTAAGAGGTAATGACAGTATAATATGAGAACCCATGTTTGCCAAAGGCCAGCTCTCAAGCAAAATTATTTTGTTTGCAAAATGTAGCCAAAGAAATGATATGGCTAGTAAAATCGTTGTTCTAGAAGTTGTCTTTTTATTTTTAATTACTTTCTGTGTACATGTGTACATGAGGTCACAGTCAGTTTTCTTCTTTACCACATGGAATCTGGGGATGGAATTCAGGTTATCATTCTTGGTGACGGGCACCTTTCCCCTCCGAGTCATCTCATTAACCAGATAAACTCTTAACATTGTAAGAAGATACAAAATGTGTCCATGTTTCTAACACAGAGTGCTGGTTTAATGATCTTATTAGAACTCTACTTAGAGTTGGGCCTGGTGGAGCATGTCTGAAATCCCAGTGCTGGAGGGTTGGAGAAACAGCTTGACATTTAAGATTGGGTGCAAATGGGGCTGGAGAGATGGCTCAGTGGTTAGGAGCACTGACTGCTTTTCCAGAGGTCTGAGTTCAATTCCCAGCAACCACATGGTGACTCACAACCATCTGTAATGGGATCTGATGCCCTCTTCTGGTGTGTCTGAAGACAGCTACAGTGTATTCATATAGATAAAAATTAATTTAAAAAAATTGGGTGCAAAGGATGTAAGTCTGGTTCTTAGCACCCAAATCAGGTGGCTCACAACCATCCTAAATCAGCTCTGAGGGATCCTACACCTTCTTCTGGCCTCTGCGAGCATCCACACTCATGCATACACATGCACACATGTGTACACACACACACACACACACACACACACACACACACACACTGTCCACTGTCTTAGGATTTCTATTTCTGCGAAGAGGCACCATGACCATGGCCACTCTGGTAAAACTTTTACTTGAGGCTAGCTTACAGTCTTACAGTTTCAGGGGTTTAGTCCATTATTCTCATGGTGGGAAACATGGGAGTATGCAGGCAAACTTGGTGCTAGAGAAGGAACTGAGAGCTCTATATCTGGGTCCACCAGCAAGCAACAGGAAGTAAATATCCACTGGGCCTACTTTGAGCATCTGAGACCTCAGAGCCTACCCCCACAGTGCCACACATGCTCTAACAAGGCCATACCCCCTAATAGTGGCACTCCCTATGCACCAAGCATTCAAACACATGAGTCTATGGGGCCCATTCACACACACACACACACACACACACACACACACACACACACACACACACACACTTAGGAATAAAATAAATGTTTGGTATTGGAGAGATGGTCCAATGGTGAGTACTAGCTGTTCTCCTAGAGGACCTGGGTGTGGTTCCTAGTACCTACAGGGTAGCTCACAACCATTATAGCTCCAGTCTAGGGAACCTGATAACCAATTCTGGCTTTCACGGGCACCAGACACATGAATGGTCCACATATACACATGCAGGCAAATTACCCATACACATAAAAGTAATTTAAAATCAATATTTAAAAAAAGGTTATGAAACTCCTCCAGCTGCTGTGAGTGAGAGTGGGTCTGTGTCTTACATCTGTTCCTTCACTGCCAAAAGTCTCTGCTTTTACTCTCCAAGTGATATAATTCCAGGCCCATGCCAGCATATGTGGCTTTTAGGTGGAATGTTTAGGTTTGAGTTATGTGATGAATGCCATAAGTGGATTTAAATAGTAGAAGGGTTTTATTATGAAACAAACAAACCTATGTAGTAGTAGTAGTTCTTGGAACAATAGTTCCAAGTTCCTTAGAGAGAAGTGCCTAGACAGGTTTTAGGAAAAATATCCTTAGGTTTCTTCCTTTCTTCCTTCTCTTTCTTTCTTTCTTTCTTTCTTTCTTTCTTTCTTTCTTTCTTTCTTTCTTGCATTGGGGAAGCTGGGATAGGAGTTCCTACAGCAACCTACAGAATAAAGACTATTTCTTACTTCTGTAGACTTTAGAGCAGTGGTTCTCAATCCTCCACAGGGGTCGCCTAAGATAATTAGAAAACACAGATATTTACATTACAATTCATAACAGTAGTAAACATACTTCTTTATACAGTAACTACTTCATACTTCATAACAGTACAGTTATGAAGTAGCAACAAAGTAATTTTATGGTTGGAGGTCACCTCAGCATTAAGAACTGTTTTTAAGAGTGGTAGCACTAGGAAGAGAACCAGTGCTTTAGAGGGGAGGGGTCCCTGAGCTTAGCAGTTCAGCGATGGTACTAAATAGAATATAAGGACATAACTCAAGTGGCCTCAGGCTGGAGTGTCAGCGAGCCAGTCCTATCCTTCTGCTCTCCTGTGGTGCTTTGGCCGGCCATGAGCTTAGGGGAGGTACTACATAGAAGAAAAGGTGAGGCTGATCCACTCTACTCCGGCGGCATCAGTGATCCAACATCAGTTACTTTTCTTATTCTGTGAAGAAAATATCGGCCAAGAGCAACTGAAGGAAAGAGTTATTTTGGCTGACAGTTTGAGAGCACAATCCACAGCAGGGAAGACATGCTGGCAAGGTAGCTGGACCCACTGCAGCCACAGTCAGGAAGCAGATAGAAACGAATGCTCAGCTCACATTTTCTTTTTTATTTAATTTAGAACCCCAGCCCATACTAGTGTAACCCACATTTAGAGTAGGTCTTCCCCACCTCAATAGCCCCAATCTAGAAACCCACAGACAAGTCCAAAGGTTTGCCCCCTAAGTGACTTTAGATCCTGTCAAAGGATAATATTCACCATGACATCTACTATTATTTCGGTTCTAGAACTGTCATCTGGAAATTCCTTTGAAATAATGTAACATTTTGTTATTGTAACCAATTTGAGAAAACTGATGTTTTTTTTTTTCTTTTCTTTTCTTTTTTTCGGAGCTGGGGACCGAAAAAGGACCCCAGGGCCTTGTGCTTGCTAGGCAAGCGCTCTACCACTGAGCTAAATCCCCAATCCCTGTTTTTTTTATTAGATATATTTCTTTATTTACATTTCAAATGTTATTCCCTTTCCCAGTTTCCTGTCCACAAGCCCCCATCCCCTCCCCCTCCTGAAAACTAGTGTTAATAGGGGAGACAACGAAATAACTGGAGGAAAATCTTATTTCATGGGCTGGGGATTTAGCTCAGTGGTAGAGCGCTTACCTAGGAAGCGCAAGGCCCTGGGTTCGGTCCCCAGCTCCGAAAAAAAAAAAATCTTATTTCATGAATTATGGAGAAAAGAACTAACTAATCACATAGCTGACAGAGTAATAACACTTGTAGGACTAAGAGTCCAATATAGAAGGAACATTAGAAACCAGAAGTATGACATCAGTTTAGGCTGGACTTCAAAAAAACCAAAGCCAACCAATCAACCAACCAACCAGCCAACCAACCAGCCAACCAACCAGCCAACCAACCAAACACCTCCAGACTAGTCAGTCTTAGCAACACTAACATATATGCTTAGTACGCAGGAGGTCCCACCTCCACATAAAAGTAAAGGTCAGGTGCAGTGGTGTGCACCTGTAATTCTAGAATTTAGGTGTTGGGGGCAGAGGGATTAGGAATTCAGGACCAGCCCTGATACAGGGCTGATAACAGTTTGATAGAGAATGAGATTCTGTATCAAACAAAACCAAATAAAATTGTGAAGAATCTTAAAAAAGTGTCGTATGACTAAGCATGCTGGTTTGTACCTATAGAAATTGTCCTAGCACAGATGGTGTCCTTATGTACACCATTTTTGTGACACCTGCAAAACCTTCAGCCTTTTTTTCTCTTCTGCTTTATTGAGGCAGGGTTTCTTTGTGTGCCCCCGGCTGTCCAGAAACTAGCTCTGTACATCAGGCTAGCCTCGAACTTGAGATATACTTGCCTCTGCCAGAACATTTTACCTAGTCTTCATAATGATTATATTTTCCTAATTGTGTCTTGTGGGTTTTTGTTCTTATACCACTCTCAATTGTTCCTTAAATCCAACTCTCCAAAATCTTTGAAGGCAAGATGGCTTTTTACGTTTCAGGCCTCTGCATCCTGAACTAAAGGCTTCTGCACTACCTGGCCAAAAAAAACCAGTATCTTTCTGTAATTTATGCTGGTCTCCAACTAAAGGCAATCCTCCCGCTTCAGCTCTCAGGGTGCTAGGATTATATGCATGAACCACCACGCCAGACTTTCAAGTCAGACCCTTAGTTCTTTATCCTCTAGCCCCATGCGCCTTGACTCCGCCACATCCCGGATAAAAGGCTTTTTTTTATCTGAGCACAGGCAGCCTTGTTAAGTACCAGCCCACCTAGCGTAGAGCAGGGTGCCGGAAGTTGCTCATCCCAGCCCGGAAGTTGCTCACGCCCCACACCCTGCCGGAACGCCGGGTCATAGGGTTGTCATAGGGTCTCAAAGGCCCAGTGGCGGCCGCCCTGGGGAGGGGCGCGGTCCACAGCGGCCTTAGGACCGGGGTAGGCCGCGGCGCACAGCGTGCGACGCGGGGTAACGGGAACCTCGAGTCCCGCACTAATTGGAGCCGACTCGGCGCTGGAGGGATCGGCGGGAAATGGCGGACGAGGCGTTGTTTTTGCTTCTCCATAACGAGATGGTGTCCGGAGTATATAAGTCCGCCGAGCAGGGGGAAGTGGTGAGTGCCGCCACGCACCCTGGGGTCATGCAGCGACACTTGCTTCCATTCCTCTCCCGCCCCGCGAACGTAGACGCCCAGTAGGTTAGACCGAAGTGGTCCACCTAGAGGCATCCCACAGAATATAATCTGTCTGTCGGCTGTCTCCTCCGAGATTGAATCTTTCATCCATTTCTGTTTTGTCTTCAGTTTGGTGTGTTCGTGTCCGTATGTTCCTTTGAGTGCATGCCGCAGAATTTTATTCTTGACCTTGTTAATATTTACCTAGAGTTTAAATTTTACCGAGAGCTGATTTTGACATTCCTGCCTATTTCCTGCTGCTCCCAACAGTTTTAGAGCCCCACTACAGACTGTCCCTGGAAGACCTTTCTCCTATCTTGATTCAGGATACCACTTTACACAACTCCAGGGCCAAAGCCTGAAGAACCTTGGGGTTAAAGCAAAGAAACGTTGCAAGGTTTTTAGCAACAATTATGAAACCACTTAAATTTATTACTTAAAATACTTAGTGTTCATTAAGTCAGAGCTGGTTTTAGGAGTTACTTTCCAAGATGACTTTCCTATTCCAGTGGTCTCTGTGACTTCCACTACAGCATTCCATGGCCAGAGCCAGGAGGTGCCTGAAGGTTATGGTGCAGCCCACCCTCTTCAGCTTCAGAAATCTCAAAGTTGACCTCAAGACTCAGGCTTGGCTGGATAAGCAAGTGGATATGCAGATAGATCAGACACCAGGCTGTTACTGCCTCTGATGAGTACATGGAACCCCTAGATGATGCAGAAAACATTCTTAAAGTCAAGAAAACAACAAGGTCTCATACTCAAAGGAGATAATATCCGTCTGCTACCAAGTGTTTTCCAGCTAGAAATGGTCAAGGAATCCAGTGAGGTAGAAGACAATGAGTGTTTTTAAAGGCATCTTCTATTGGGAGCACAGTGTATGTGGATGGGTATTGTCTGTGTACTGATTCTGTTCTTGGTCCCTGAGCAGGCCAGAAAGGTGAGAGAAGTTCTGGAGTCAGTTGTCTATTTCTGTCAGGTGGGTTCCAGGGCTCAGTGCATGTTTCAGTCTCTAACAAAGAGTCCAGCACCTTTACCCAGTGAGCCATCTCACTGGCTTTTTTTTTTCCTTCTTCTAATTGAAAGAATTTTTTTATGTGTATGGATGTTTTGCTTGTATATGTCTATACATTATTATCTATGCCTGGGGAGGCCAGAAGAAGGCATCAGATTCCCCCAGAACTGAAGTTACAGATGATTGTGAGTTGCTGTGTGGATGCTGGGAGTTGAATCCAGGTCCTCTGGAAGAGCAGCCAGAGCTCTTAAAGGCTAAGTCATGTGTCTTAGCCCCCTGCTATTGTTCTAAGCTCAGGAATAGTTCTGTTAGCTGTTAAGAGAAAAACAGCATGACGGACAAGCTATGTCAGCTGCTGCCAGGAGAAGGGAAATGAAAATAAGAGAGAACACCAATTTGGTTCATAGTAGTTAAGTAGACAGGCACGTAGCAAGTGGAGAGGGGCTTCAGAAAACTAGTGAAAAGCCCAGAGTCCTGGGAAAGCCTGCCTGCTTTGGGCCGGTATCTAAGAAAAAGTAAGAGAAGTAAAAGAAAAGCTTTCAGTAACTTAGAAAAGGGGCGGGCTCTCGGGCATTAGCCCCACAGTGCTAGGTGACTGAAGCAGCTGCAAGTGTCTGCCCCATTTTTTAAAACATACACTTTAAAATTTTTACGTATTTATCTTCTGCGCATGAATTTTTTTCTCCCCTGCGTGTTGTGCAACGAGTGCATGCCTGGTGCCTGAGAAGGCCAGACAAATGTCATCAGATCCCCTGGGACTGGAGTTATATGTTGTTGTGAGCTGTTATGTGGTGGTTGGCGATTTAACCTAGGTCCTCTGGCAGGGCAGTCAGTGAATTTAACTGCTGAGCCATTTCTCTTAGAATGTATGTGTGCATGTGCGAATGTCATCTTCAATTTATATTTTAGCATTTCAAAATTGTCACTGTATATACTAGCGGAAGACTCCCCTGATAAAGGTGCCGGATTCCTGGGACCCACGTGGTGGTGGAAGTAACAAACCAGCTCAAACGGTTTGTCCTCTGACTCCCACATGTGCATTGTGAGCACATAGAACACACACACAAGTACATGTAAGACAAATTTAGGACTGTTAAGTTGCCTACTTACAAAGGATTTCTTTACTTCCTGAGCCTCATATGATGGGAAGAGAGAACTAATGCTCAGAGGTTTCCTCTTCCTTCCACCTGGAGCATTTCCGCTCCACCCCTCCACTGAGCCAGCAGGGTTGGTGCCAGTGCCTGCCTGTGCCTGCTGAGCCATCTTCCTGTCCTCTGAGTTCTCTGCTACTGGTTTAAAATACACATGTCTTAGGAGTCTAAGAGTATTCAAAATCACTTTTTGTTTTGTTTTTTAATAGGAAAATGGACGGTGTATTACTAAGCTGGAAAACATGGGGTTTCGAGTGGGACAAGGATTGATAGAAAGGTGAGCAGTGTGGATTTGAGAATTTTCTTCCAGGTAGGTTATGAACCCAGAAGATCCATTTCAAACCATTGCACAGAGCATACTTTGATTTTAATTCCCAGTTTTTAATTTTCATTGTTATAGTTGATAGATTGAAAATTACTGTTAAGGGGCTGCTGGTATATCAGTAGTAGATCATGCGTTGTGCAAGCACAAGGCCCTGAGTTCCATTACAGAAAATAAAATCCTCGTTAGAACTGGTCTTAGTTAAATTCTGTTTATGGACATGGCCTTGTGTGTAACCTATCTGGGTGCCACATAACCACTCTTGTGGTCATCCCCAAGGACTGGGATTGTAACTGTTCTCTGGATGCCCAGCTTCACTTTCTATGTTTCGGCAATTGAGGAAGACCTGGTTTACATGTATAATTTTTATTTTTTTTATTTTTTTTATTTTTTTGGTTCTATTTTTCGGAGCTGGGGACCGAACCCAGGGCCTTGCGCTTCCTAGGCAAGCGCTCTACCACTGAGCTAAATCCCCAACCCCTACATGTATAATTTTTAATGAAAACAATAATATATTGAGATACCTATTTGTAGTCTCATTGCATTTTTTGCTTATGGCTTAGTAGATTTTTAAAATCTAAATGGAATTTTGTTTAACTGCATAGGAATAGAAAAATGTGTGTTTATGGGTTACGTTTTGTTTTTCAAGGCAGGGTTTTTCTGTGTAGCCTTGGCTGTTCTGGAACTCATTCTGTAGACCAGGCTGGCCTAGAGCTCACAAAGATTCTTCTGCTTCTGCTTCTGCTTCTGCTTCTTAAGTGCTGACTGAAAAGGCACGACACCATCACCTCACCTGGCTGGATCACTTATTTTTCCCTGAGTTTATAAATAGTTGAATTTATATTAGATAAATTTTACATAATAATAATTCAGTCATTCATCTATCTATCCATCCATCCATCTATCCATCCATCCATCTATTTATTTTTGAGATAGAGTCTCATACTGTAGCCCAGCCTGCACTGGAACTAATGTAGCACAGGTTGACTTCAAACCTGTGAAGCAAGCGCAGCCTTCAGAGAGTTTAAATTCTAGGCCCAAACCACCATGCTCATCTAGGTGTCTTTTGCTGCTCATTCGATAGTTTGAAGTGTAACAGCAAGTATGGCTGGCTGATAGCTAAAAGTCTCTTGAGCTCCATAATCATATAAAGGCTGCAGACGCAGTGAGGTGAGATTGTGACTGTAACTAAATGTAGGAATTAGTTAATAATTTGCTCCTCTTGGGAGAGTAAGAAAAAAACTTCCTCCTTTGTTTTCTTTGGGAGAAATATATTGTATTACTTCTAATTGATCTTCTTAGGTTTACAAAAGATACTGCAAGGTTCAAGGATGAATTAGACATCATGAAGTTCATATGTAAAGATTTTTGGACTACGGTATTCAAGAAACAAATTGACAATCTAAGGACAAATCATCAGGTATTTAGATAAACCTTTGCTGTTGTTTCTAAGACCTATTTCTTAAAAGTCACTAAATGTTCTTCCTATCAGTTCTTAGCTGTTATTGTGTGTGTGTGTGTGTGAGTGCAGGAGGTGTTTCTCCAGGATCCAGTTCAGATTGTGAGGCTTGCGCTGCTCTTACTCACTGAGCTCTCTTTGTTGGCCCTTACTTTGTTATTTAAATTAGATTACTTTGAGGATTTATTTTTATGTATGTGCCTGCATACATGAAAGCATTTTGTATATTCAGTGCCCAGAATAAGGTCAGATCCCTGGCAACTGCAGTTACCAAGGGTTGTGACTGCAGTGTGCATGTTGGGCACTGAACCTAATCTTCATAGCTGAGTCATCTTTCTTACCAACCCACTAGAATTTGTTCTGAAGTAAACTTTATGTTCTTCTAATGTTATTGAGAAGTCAGTCTTTATGTCTAGTAGGGTAAAGTAAATAAGGAGAGGGCAGCAGTTCTCAGTAATTATAGCTATTTCTTTCCTTTAGTTACAGAAGTTGTGTTAAAATTTAAAATGTAGCAAATGGGGGCTGGAAAGATGGCTCAGTGGTTAATTGCATTTATTGCTCTTCCAGAGGATCTGAGTGTCATTCCCATCACCCGTGACAAGTGTCTCAGAGCCTTCTGAAAGTTCAGCTCCAGGATTCAATGAGTCTGGCTTCTTTGGGAATCTGTGTGCATGCACACACATATACACATAAACACATAATTAAAAAAAAAAATATCTCAGGTGCTCACACCTGCCCGTGATTCCAGCTCCAGGCTCCAGGGGATCTTTTCTCATCTCAGTGAGCAGCTGCACTAGCACATGCCTTTACACAGACATAAAGACACACACAGATAATTCAAAAAAGATGAATCCTGGCTGGAGAGATGGCTCAGTGGTTCCAGAGGTCCTGAGTTCAATTCCCATCAACCACATGGTGGCTTATAACCATTTGTAACAGGATTCAATACCCTCTTCTCGTGTGTCTGATGCCAGCTAGAATGTACTCATATACAGAAAATAAATAATTCTTTTAAAAAAAATCTTAAAAAAGGACTTGCTTGGGTATGCCGTGGTTGGTTTATATTCTATTGATTATTTCTATTCTATTGATTGATTGATTGATTGATTGATTGGCCGACTTACCTACCTGCCTAACCAGAGACTCAATCTGTAGCTCCCTGCTGACTCTGTGGTGGAATCGTAGACATGGGAACCGAACCTGCCTAGGGTGAGGTAATCTTCACGGACGCCAGGCTGCACTGACTTTTCATACTGCTTTTGTATTTTGAAACAGGGCATATATGTGCTTCAGGACAACAAATTTCGACTACTCATTCAGCTGTCTGCAGGAAAACAGTATTTAGAACATGCATCCAAGGTATTTAATGGAATTTGGTTTTGTACTGAAAAAAGGAATTACAGGGAAAATTACAAAATCAATCACAACAGATTCAAATTAAACATAGTGATTTTAGCAATTCATTGAGAAGCTTGAGTTCTTAAGTTTATGTTCCTTTTTCTTCTTCAAGGAGAGGGAAGTTTGTAGGCCCCCTTCCTCTTTTAGAGAATTATTTATTTTATGTATATGAGTACACTGTAGCTGTCTTCAGACACACCAGAAGAGGGCATCAGATCTCATTACAGATCTATTTATATGGTTGTGAGCCATCATGTAGTTGCTGGGAATTGAACACAGGATTTTTGGAAGAGCAGTCAGTGAGCCATCTTTCCAGCCCCAAGTACATGTTCTTAAGTAATCTTTTTATTAAAGCAGATCATTTTTTTCCTATTTTATTTTATTATTTTAGTGTACCAGTGTTTTCGCCTCCTTTAATACTGTGCACATTATGTGCCTAATGCCTGAGGAGGTGGTGAGTTCCTATGTGCTGGGAATTAAAGTCAGGTCCTTTGCAAGAACAGTAAGTGTACTTAGCCCCTGAGCCAACTCTCCAGCTCCCTCTTTTTTCCTTAACCAAATTAAAAATCCAAGTTAAAAGTGTCCATTAATAAACTGCTCCAATAAGTAGTGTTTACTTGTATCATTTTGTTCCAGTAAAAATAAAAATGGACCGGTGGTTACTGGATCTAGTGTGGCACCACACCATGCTACCCCAGGCATTCTATAGCCTAGCACGGCTTCCAGAACTGAGACTGGTTGTCTCTCTGCCAGCCGGGAACTTTGCTCACACCCCCTGTAGCCCAGTTTCAAAGCTCTAGAAACTTGTAGTTTAACAATTAGATTTATATGTTAAATTCTCAATCTATAATACGTCCAAACAATAAATTCACTGTCAATTAATAAAGATAGAAACCGCCCATGTAGACAAGATAAATTGACCCAGTCCACCTGGGTCTGGATCATCCTGCTCCGTGGTCTCCATCTTGATTTCTCCCGCTTCTCCTCCTGACCATCCTTCCTAGACATCCCCGCCTACCCTTCCTTCTCATCCAGTGATAGACTTTGCCTTATCCTGTACCTGCTTTGCTGCATAATGACATCATTTTACACCATTTTGTTTAGGCCATTTTCTCTGCAACAGGAGACATGTTGACCATCAGCTCCTGTGTATCTGAGTCATGCAGTAGAGACCAATAAGAGAAACACTACTTCTGAGTGCCAGGAAATGCAGACTTGTTACTCATTCCTTAATATGATGTGGTCATGGGGTTGGGGATTTAGCTCAGTGGTAGAGTGCTTGCCTAGCAAGCGCAAGGCCCTGGGTTCGGTCCCCAGCTCCGAAAAAAAAAAATGATGTGGTCACCTCAGTAAAGATACTCGGACATGCAGACATTACCTGGGCCGAATTAGTTAACTTCAGAGTTTATCATCATCTTTGGTAGGCTAAAATGTTTAAGAACTGTAATTGTCATTTGTTTGTAAAAGTTTATTTTACATTAAGTATATCTATGTTTCTAGACCTTAGTCTTACAACAATATCAGTGAATAAACAGGTGGACTAAAGAAAAGTAACAAATTTCAGGTTTTTGCTGTTTCTTTTGCTTTGTATTTTTTCTTTTTGTTTTTTTGTTTGTTTGTTTTTTGAAGTAGAGACAGGATCTCACTATGTAGCCTGGCTAGTCTGATACTTGATGGTTAGACTAGACTGGCCTGGAACTCAAAAGAGATGGTCTGCCTCTGCCTCTGGGGTGCTAGGAATAAAGACCTGTGTCACTATGTCTGTTAGAATAACGAATGTTAATATATGAGTTCCTTCAAAAGAATGAATATATCTAGGGAAGTATAACTTGTTATTTATCTATAATTACTTGCTCATACCTTAATTTTTTTATTAATTTTTAAAACTATCATACAAAATAGGTTTCATGATTCCTCTTTTATGTACACTTTGTTCTTGCTGGTTTTCCTCGCCCCTGCCTCCCCCTCCCTGTGCTGACTCCACTAATGAAGTAGCCTGCCATCTGCCTTCATGACACATGTTTCATATTGCCCTTTTTTATTTCTCTCCCATATCAGAAATTGTTTGCAGATATAGTAATGATGTTTTTATGGTTAATATATGTGTTTTGTTATTTTTCTTTTTATTAATCACATTTTACTATTTTTAGTTCTCATTTAACTTTGAGATATCTTAATTTCTTCAGCTTTGAAGAATGAGTTAATTTTTTTCTGGGGGACTGGATTGATGGTTTGGTAGTTAAGAGCCCTTACCATATAGCCCAATCTGATCTCCTGCTTTTAATAACCCTCTTGCCTGACCCTCTCCAGTGCTAAAATTATAACCAAGCACCAGCTTCATAGTTCTGCTATAAGGCTTTTGTGTTATTTTGTTTGTGTGTTTGAGACAGGGTTTCTCTGTGTAGTCCCGGCTATCTGGGCACTCACCAGTGTGTGTGCTGCCAATGCCTGGCCTAGGCATAAGTTTTAAACAAGATGAGATGTTTTCCTGTTTTTTTTTTTTTTTTTTTTTTTTTGAGTTCTTATAATTCTATGTCCCTTCAAATGCTTATTTCACCTTAGTCCCTTCCAGCCTCCCAATACTAGGTAGGAGATAAAGGTTAGAGGAGAAAGGGGGCTAGACCTCTTTAGACTACTTGCTGATTAGGGACATTAAGCCCTTGGGGCAAGGCCAATCTTCCTCGTGAGAATGTCTTCAACTTCTCTTTGCTCACTTGACAGCGGGGAAACAACAGCAAGCAGGAGGAGCAGCACTTTTCGTGGAACACCCACCTTTCTCCCTCCAGGGATGGGCATAGTGGGTTCTGGAAAACCTCTCAAAAGTTCCCAGAATCCCAAACGTAAACTATCTGCAACTGGAAAATCCATGCCCCTGCTATCGAATGAGACAGAGAAAAAGCATAATCGCTTGCCTGACTCAGCCTCTTATCCCACAGCTGGGATTAAAACAAAGACATATTCACATAACTGGATTCTTAAAGAAATGAAAACTCTAGCTACCATGTGGTTGTTGGAAGCTGGCTGTGGTAGCACGTTCCTATAATCTCAGTACTTGGGAGATAAAAGCACAAAGACATAGTATGCTTGAGGCCTGACTGACCTATATGAGACACTGACTCAAAAGGTGAAAAAACAAAAAGAAAAGTGTAGAGTCTTTGCTTAGTCAGCTACATTTATAAGAGGGTGAAACAGGCGAGAAATGAGGACGCTAAAGTGATTAGAGAAAGAACTGACTAAGTGTTGTACTGCAAGTGTCTAGTTAGATCCCTGCACACAGCGTGGAGAACGCTTACAAGCCATGTCTGCTGTTCCGTGAACTAAATGAATTTCTCTGCTTTTGTTACTACACTAGATTCAGAGTCTTACTGTGCAGCACCAGATTGGTCAAGCTTAAATCATGTGTGTCCCTGCTTTAGTTACAGTTAGATTTACTTCTAACAGCTCTTTCACCATAGCTCTGCTGTTCCTTTCTTTTGCATTAGTGGTGTGTGTGTGTGTGTGTGTGTGCGTGTGTGTGTGTGTGTGTTGCGGGGGGGGGGTCCCTATATGTTGCTCAGATTGGCTTCCAGTTCTTGCCTCAAGAAATGCTCCTCCAGCCTTAGCCCGAGTATTGATAGTACAGGTGTGTACTACCATTGGCTTTTCATGCCTTTTTTCCTTTTGGTTTTGTGAGGTAGGGTTTCACTGTGTAGCTCTGGCTGTCTTAGAACTCACTGTGTAGTTCAGGCTAGCCTCCAACTCACAGAGACCTGCCTGCCCCTGCTTCCCGAGTGCTGGGGTTAAAGCCAGCGTCACAGCTCCTCCTCCCTTGCCCTTTGCTACTGCTCTCACCTCCTTGTCATCCTCTTCTTCTGTTCTCCCTTATAAACACAGCAGTGCTTTCTTGATGCCATAGCTTAAAAGCAGCTCCGTGTTTATCAGTAGCTTCATTGCTTCAGTAATAGTAAATCTTTACTTTTTCCCTCCTTTTTAGTATCTAGCGTTTACATGTGGCTTAATCAGAGGTGGCTTGTCAAACTTGGGAATAAAAAGTATTGTGACAGCTGAAGTATCTTCAATGCCTGCCTGTAAGTTTAATGTATTTGTCTTATATATACATATATATTTCACTTTCTCTTTTAAACCTAGAGGAAACTAAAAATGTTGACACCTTCACTTCAGTGTCCTGTATCTCACATTTATGTATTATCTTCTCCCTGAAGCTGCTAACGAAGAATAAGATTGAGTTGAATTTTACTGTATTACTTTTCTGCCCATTGACAAAGTAGTAATGAAATACTCAGACTCACCAAGCATGGTGACTCACACCTTCAATCCCAGCATTCAGGAAACAGAGGCAGGTCAATCTTGGTAAGTTTGAAGCTTGCCTGATCTGGTCAACATGCTGAGCCCCAAGCCAGGGCTACATAGTAAGACCCTGTCTCAAAACAGAGAAAGAAAGGGAGGGAGAGGGGAGAGAGAGAGAAAGGAAACAGAGATATAGAGACAGACCTAGGATGTAGGAAAGACACCTCCTCATAAAACAGATAATTATGCGGTGGGCTAGACTTTATTGAATACCTTAAGGACTGTGAAAAGACCTCTGACATAGCAAGTTCTTTTTTTTTTTAAGATATATTTATTTTATTTATAAGTACACTGTGGTTGTCTACAGACACACCAGAAGAGGGCATCAGATCCCATTACAGATGGTCATGAGCCACCATGTGGTTGCTGGGAATTGAACTCAGGACCTCTGGAAGAGCAGCCAGTGCTCTTAACCATTGAGCCATGTCTCCAGCCCCATAGCAAGTTCTTTGAGTGAAACGACTTCCTGAATAGACATGAGTATGTGTGCTTGATTTCCTTAGGCCTGAAGTCAAAGAATAATGGTTGGTTCTGCTTCCCTTTCAGGCAAATTCCAGGTGATGATACAGAAGCTGTAGAGTGAGGTGATGGCTCCTGGGCAGAGCATTGCGCGTCCTGATTTCACCTTCTCGTTGGATATCTGCGTTGGAGCAAATCGTTAGCTCTCCAGAGTCACTAGAGCAAATCAAAGTAGATACAGGTCCTTTGACATAAACTAACTGAACTGTTCAAAGCAATTTCAGTGAACTAAACGCCAAGATGCCAGGCTCTTCATTTTAAACATCTTTATTTCCGTAGTATGATAAGCATTTAACCATCAATTGGGAAGTGAAACTCAGGGTGTGTTGAATTGCTGTATAAAAAAGTACGTGTCAATCAGAATAGTTTGTGTTCAAATGACCAAAATTTGTTGAAGTATAAATCTGTTTTAGTTATTTAAAACAAACCACTATGTTAAATTAAGCTTCATTTTTATTGTATTGCTTATAATTTATTTCTGTCAAGAGAACTCCTATGCTTATATAAGGATTTCATTTATACATTGTGTATATATGTGTATATATAAATACATGCATTACTGTCTAAATTGCTTGAAAGTTTAATTTACTTTAATAGATTTCAGTCCTTAAGCTTCCACTGATTTAATCAAAGTGAAATGTAGATTAGTTTAATTGTGAATTTGGTAACTCTATTAGGTGGGGTGTGCGCGCGCGCGAGCTCGCAAGAGTGAGAGAGAGAGAGAGAGAGCGTAAGAGCACTTTGTGAGAGTATAGTAGGCCAGAAGATGGCGTTGGATGGATCTCTTGGAACTGAAATTAGAGATGATTGAGAGCTGTCCAATATGAGTGCTGGGAACTGAACTTTTGTCCTCTGCAAGAGCACTATGTACTCTTAACTACTGAGCCATCTCTCCAGCCCCTGTATCAATTTTCTGTCTGTTCTGTTGATGAAACCTCCGCTGATTCCTGGCTGGGCAAGTCTAAATTCCCAGCACCAGCATTTTGTTCACAGCCTAACTAGGATTTGTTGTTGTTTTTTTGTTTTTTGTTTTTTGTTTTTTTTTCTTTTTTTCGGAGCTGGGGACTGAACCCAGGGCCTTGCACTTGCTAGGCAAGCGCTCTACCGCTGAGCTAAATCCCCAACCCCTGGATTTGTTTTTTTTTTTTTTTTTAAATCATTGCTGTCCTGCCTGGTGAGACAGAATCTCGGTGTGATTTTATTTTGCAGTACTCTTCTGACCAGTGTTGAGATTTTTCGTATGCTCATTGGTCATTGCATGTCATCATTTTGAGAACTGTATGCTCACTTCATAGTTAATGTATGTTCAGTTAGTTGTAGCCCAAAAGAAACTATTTTTAGTAGAAACAAGGGTTAAGTTGGTCAAGAGATAATAAAGAAAACTTGAATATGCTTTTTCTTGAGGTTATAGCAAACTTAAAAGGTTTACATATAAAATTAAAAAGTACTACAGAAAATATTAGGTTACCTTTATGAACTTCTGGTAAATGCCTTTCCAAAGCAAAAGTAGAAAAATTGGTAAAGGGAAACAGCAAAAAGGCTAACCCAAGCCTCCATATTAGTTAGGTCTCCACTGCTGCAATGAAAACTCTGACCAAGACCAGCCTGGGCAGGAAAGAGCTTACCTGACTTACCTGCCTTGAGCCTTAATCTGCTGAGAGAGGTCAAGTAAGCAACTTGAAGGCAGGAACTGAAACAGAAGCCATGGAGGAATGAGGTTTACCATCTTGCTTCTTGTGGCTTGCTCAGCTGCTTATATAACCCAGGACAACTGCCCAAAGGTGGTACTGCTCACAGTGGGCTGGACCCTCCTACATCAGTCATTAATCAAGAGAGCGCCATACACACTTGCTTACAAACTAGTCTAATAGAGGCATTTTCTCAACTGAAGTTCGCTCTTCCTATATGACTGTAGCTTATGTCAAGTTGACCAAAAAAAAAAAAAAAAAAAAAAAAAAAAAAATCTAACCAGTACATCTTTTCTACAAATGCTAGGACAATAATACCCATATGCAAAAGTATACACCAGTTAGCTAAGACTTAAACAGAAAAACTAAAGATTAGATGTTGATACTGAAAAAACAAAAGAGCTCCTACAGTTCAGCAGAACGCAGTGTGACTGAAAATGGCTAGGACTGAGTAGATGTTTCTCAAAGAAAGAGTGCAAATGACCAAGTGAATATGAAAGCATGCTCAGCTCTGGAAGGCTCACCATTGCACAGGAAAATGCAAACAAATAGCATATTCCTTTCCAGAGCTTAGGAAGGCCAGTATATATGATTAATATATTTGTATATGTGTGTGTGTGTGTGTGTGTGTGTGTGTGTGTATAAAACAAATGTTCCTGACAGTGTCCAGTCATTAAACAAAAAGGGAGGAAATTACAAGTGTCATTTTCATTTTCACTAAGCAGCTGTCATAGGCCTTTTGCTCTATTCAGATACAAATTTTGAGTAGATGCTGGGTAGTGATGGTGCACACCTTTAATCCTAGTACTTAGGAGGCACAGGTCTAACAGAGTGAGTTCCAGGTCAGCCCAGATTACACAGAAAAACCCTGTCTCAAAGAAACTAACAACAAAACAAAGGGTGTGTGTGTGTGTGTGTGTGTGTGTGTGTAGATGAAATCTTAAAAAAAAATTCAAGGGGGCTGGAGAGATGGCTCAGTGGTTAAGAGCACTGACTGATCTTCCAAAGGTCTTGAGTTCAATTCCCAGCAACCACAAGGTGGCTCACAACCATCTGTAATGGGATCTGATGCCCTCTTCTGGTGTGTCTGAAGACAGCACTGGTGTACTCATATACCTAAAGTAAATAATTCTTTAAAATTTTTCAAATTAAATTATGGGTGTCTGCCTGAGTGTAGATGTGTGCACTTGAGGGGATGTGCTGGAAAGTAAGATGCACGGGACCCTTGACGCTGTAAACTACCTGATGACAGCTGCCCTATATGGGTTCTGGGAACTGCAAGCACTCTGGACCATTGAGCCATCTCCCCAGTTCAAGAAGCTTTTTTTTTTTTCCTTTTTTTCCTTTTTTTCTTTTTTTCAGAGCTGGGGACCGAACCCAGGGCCTTGTGGTTGCTAAGCAAGCGCTCTTACCACTGAGCTAAATCCCCAACCCCTCAAGAAGCTTTTAATGGTCCTTGGCAGCTTATGTTTCCTCCTTGCTTGGCAACAGCACATGGTGTCAGACAATGGGGGTCAGTCATCTGCAGAGTCTTAACACCCCCATGCAGGCCTCAGGGACTTTGACTCTGTATTAGAGATCTTCCAAGCACACACAGGTATTAGTCATATACTGGTCATCCTAGGTGCTATGAAGTATATCTTATGGTTTTGTTTGCATTTTTCCTGTGCAATGGTGAGCATCCCAGTGCTAAGCATGTTTTCATATTCAATGGTCATTTGTGAACATCTGTGCAGTTGTAACCGTTTTCAATCAGGTTATTTTCTGCTACTAAGTTGTAGAAAGTGGCTTCTTCAATCTGACTGCAGCTGACATCACAGTTTACTGGAGTGTTAAGGATTTTTTGTAGGCCTAAAAACCTATAAAAAATACTAGCACTCCTCCTGAGACCGGATTCTAAAGATTCTTAAAATGTCTCCTACCTCCAAGTGCTGGGGTTATAAACATACGCTACCATGCCTAACTACATCAAAGCCAAGACTTTGCATACTTTTTTTTTGGAAATGCTAACACCCATTGAAAAGAAGCTCTTGTCTTTATAAGCCTATTATTTAACAAACATTGCTCCCCAGGAGGGGTGCACCATTCCTGGAAATACTGCAATACCAGGTCGATGCGTGGAGTGGATGGAGCAAGCTCCTATTCCAACTCCTAGTACCAAAAATCCATTTAATATATTGTCCTCAGATAGAGGACATATCAGATATTAAACTGATAAGAACAGATACTACACTTGATCTTAGCCAAAAGGCCGAGAAGCGATACCAGGTCACTACCACTAAGCACTGCCCTGCGCCCACGAGACACACAAACATCGTGGTGACCTTTTGCAACTCTCACTTCCCACCTCCCCGGTGGCTCCTTCCTACTCCCGTCCGCATCTGCGTCCCCCACACCTCACTCCTTCTCCAGCACTCACAGCTTCAACTACAATTTCCACGAGCCGGGCTTTCCCAGCGTTCCCGCGTGCTCCTGCGGGGTTTGATTTGCATGCCTCGCCCTCTCTGGAGGGGCGTGGCAACGCACGCGCTGCCTAGCCAGAAACATTTACTGGATCACAATGTTGAAATACTAGAGCAGGCAGCATGGGGGTCTACCTCTTGATCTACTAAGTGAGTCTATCTAACTTGCTTATACAATTAGAGAAAGGTGTGTTTAGGCCAATCACAGCCGTGGAAGCTGTGTTGGCCTTATTTGCTGCCTAAGGTTTTTAGTACTGATTCATAGCCATGGGGGTTATGTTTGGACCAATCAGAGCTTTGCCTTTTTAGCGTCTTTTGTTAGACCGCGGGGAAAGTGATCCCTCTCTAAGATAGGTTGCATGGACACCTAAAGGTCACCGAGGCTTGTGATAGCAAAACATCTTATGTAAATTGTTTCAAACAGCCTGGCCGATGCTTTGCTTTTGGGAGCAGAGGCAATTACCTGTAATCGTTGTGTATGTTTTCGAAAAAGATTTTTTTTTAGGTTATAACCACATCATATCTTCCCATCCATTCTTCCCTCCAAACCCTCACACATATCCACCCCTCTTTGCTCTTTGTCCATGGCCTCTTTTTTTTTTTTCTTCAGTAGTTTGCATTTCTTAAGGCATCTGAGGAAGCTGGTGCTGCCGTATGGGTAGTCTAACCACTGTTTGACTTATAGTCCTCAAGACAGCCAGGGTGGTAAGGTAGAATCTAATAGACCTTGACCATTTCCAGGTACTCAAAGAGATGTTTAGACCGTTACCCCAAACATTAACATTAGCCTTGGCCCTGAACTTAACTTTCTAAAGGACAGAAACTACATACTCTACACCCATTGCAGATATAATAGGTGGATCGTCCTGCTCTTCCCCTCAAGAATATAATGCGGTCCTTTCTGTATGAATGTTCACTTAACGCGTGCATTTGGACTGATCACTGTGGGTGTTTAGTACTTCACTGACATCCTACTAGCCTCATGCCTGGACAGTCTGGGAAGGTCCTCAACAGTAACTCCCATGCTGCTAGGATAAATGGTATTTATCCAAAAGAATTGAAATGAAGACTCCTGAAGTGGTCATCGCCATGTTCACTACATTCCTCACAAGAGTCAACAGTAAGTATATAGG
This sequence comes from Rattus norvegicus, assembly GCF_021556685.1. Lineage (NCBI taxonomy): Eukaryota > Metazoa > Chordata > Mammalia > Rodentia > Muridae > Rattus > Rattus norvegicus. Next base: position 83,112,806 of record NC_141539.1, on the reverse strand, counting down.
AATGAGGACACAAAGCAAATGTGATATATACATATGAAACACTAATGAGTCTTTGAAAAGGAATTCTTAGGACTGTGGATCTAGAGGACTGGGTAGAGAGCTTGCCTAGTGCATGAAATTGGATTTCACCCTAGCACAATAAACCAAACATGATGGTGCCCATCCTTCCATTGCTTGGTAGGTAGAGTCAGGAGGATCAAAAGTTCAAGGTTGTCCACCTGTATGCAGCAGCTGTCATCTTTGTGGGGTTGGAAACTAGAATGTTCTACGTGACACTTAAACTTGGATGAATTTTGCAAGTGTGTGCTAAATGAAATAAGCCACTCACTCTTCCCATTAAGATCCTAAATCCAGCCACACTGACAATGAAAATTAATCATCAAAAACTCCAATCCTTAGCTTGACAACCTGATTCATTACTTTAATAAGATTTTATCATGCTAAAGTCTTATTTTCATCCGATAATACAAAATTCAATGTGGAGTTTGTGGAGGGATAACTGGGAAGTGGGATATCATTTGAGATGTAAACGAATGGAATTATTAATATGAAAATAAAAAAAATCACCAAAACCAAAATCCAATTAATCCATTTCTACAAATGCCCATAATTGTTCCAAAGTTCAATTAGGCTCCTGAAACTCAATGAAATCTCTTATGAATTCCTATAAAATACAAGTAATTTATTTGTAACATGTCACAGTGTATATGTTCCTATTACAAAAGGGAGGGACAGGGACAAAACCATGAGAGACGGGACCAAGGCAAGACTAAAATCTATCAGGGCAAATATCCTCCACCTCCATGTTCGGCACCTACGGAATCACGGATGTTCTAAAGAACTTGGGTAGGGCTGAAGAGACGGCTCAGTGGTTAAGAGCACTGACTGCTCTTCCAGAGATCCTGAATTCAAATCCCAGCAAACACATGGTGGCTCACAACCGTCTGTAATGGATCAGATGCCCTCTTCTGGTGTGTCTGAAGAGATCCACATTGTACTTATATACATAAAATAAATAAATCTTAAAAACAAAGAACTTGGGTAACTTTGTTTCTCCAGCTCTGATATCTATGGCATATTCTAACTTCTCTTGTGCCAGCTCCACTCCATGTCTGTAACTCTCCTTAGTTGATGTCCTATGGTCCTGGCATCTACAATATCCTTGGCTCTCCACTGCAACTTAGACCTAACTCTCAGTTTCATGAACTAGTTGATGATCTTGCCGCTTATTGCTTGGCCTTAGTCTGGAACCTTATACATAATTACTGGTACATGCCTATAATCTTACCATTCAGGAAGCAGAGGCAGGAAGTTCATTAATCTGCCTGGGCTACAGAAAAAGAATTTGTTCAAAATAACAAACCCTCAAACAATCTGGGTGTGGAGGCACACGCCTGAAATTCCAACACTCAGGCGGATCGGGAATTCAAACATTCTCAGCTACATAAGTTTAAGGCCAGCATGTGATACACATATGAGCTACTGTCTCAAAAGATTAAAAACAAAATATAATAAAAATAAGTTTTGAAGCTTGGAATGGTATTGCATGTCTTTAATCCCAGCATTCAGGATGCTGAGGTATACGGATGATACAAGTTTGAGGCCAGTATTTGTTACATATCTTGCTGGCTAGTTTTATGTCAACCTGACACAAATTATACCCATCAGCAAGGCGAAATCCTCAACAGGGAAAATGCCACCGTAAGACCAGGCTGTAAGCAGAGAAGCCTGGAAGGCATTTTCTTAATTAGTAACATAGGTGGGACATCTCTGGACTGGTCCTGGGTTCTGTATGATAGAATTCTGAGCAAGCCAGTAAGCACCACTTCTCTGTGACCTCTGCATCAGCCCCTGCCTCCAGGTTTCAGACCTTCTTCCGGGTTCCAACCCTGATCTCCTTTGATGATGAACTGTGTGATTTGACATAGAAGCAGAAGACAGATAAATCCTTTTCTTCCCAAGTTGCTTTTGGTAATGGTGTTTTATCAGAGCAACAGAAGGTTGCTGTTGCTAAGAAAGAAAGTGGTACCCCGAGGCCGGGGCCGCCTCCCGCCGCCTACCTGCCAGCTTCTGCTCCATCTTTCCCGAGAAGCGGCAGCGACCTCGGCCTCCAGCTTACCGGGCGGATCGAAGCAGCGCTCGGGATGGTACTGCTGGGCTTGCTGCAGTCAGGCGGCTCGGTGCTCGGGCAGGCGATGGAGCAGGTGACAGGAGGCAACCTGCTTTCCACGCTGCTCATCGCCTGCGCCTTCACGCTCAGCCTTGTCTACCTGTTCCGCCTCGCAGTGGGCCACATGGTCCAGCTGCCCGCTGGAGCGGAAAGTCCGCCATGTATTTACTCTCCAATTCCGTTCCTTGGCCATGCGATAGCGTTTGGAAAAAGTCCAATTGAGTTCCTGGAAAATGCATATGAGAAGTCCGGACCTGTGTTTAGCTTTACCATGGTGGGCAAGACCTTCACTTACCTTTTGGGGAGCGATGCAGCCGCACTGCTCTTCAACAGTAAGAACGAAGACCTGAATGCGGAAGAAGTCTACGGTCGGCTGACAACACCCGTGTTTGGGAAGGGAGTTGCATACGATGTGCCAAATGCAGTTTTCCTGGAACACAAGAAAATACTAAAAAGCGGCCTTAACATAGCCCACTTCAAGCAGTATGTTTCTATCACTGAAAAAGAAGCGAAGGAGTACTTTAAAAGTTGGGGAGAAAGCGGAGAAAGAAATGTGTTTGAAGCGCTGTCTGAGCTCATAATTTTAACAGCTAGCCATTGTTTACACGGAAAGGAAATTAGGAGTCAACTCAACGAGAAGGTGGCTCAGCTGTATGCAGACCTGGATGGAGGCTTTAGCCACGCTGCCTGGCTGTTGCCAGGTTGGCTGCCTCTGCCAAGTTTCAGGCGCAGGGACAGAGCCCATCGAGAGATCAAGAATATTTTCTACAAGGCCATCCAGAAACGTAGGCTGTCAAAAGAACCAGCCGAGGACATTCTTCAAACTTTACTGGATTCTACATACAAGGATGGGCGTCCTCTGACAGACGACGTGATAGCAGGGATGCTCATCGGACTGCTGCTGGCCGGACACCAGTGCCTGGATGGGCTTCTTTCTGGTCAGAGATAAACCACTCCAAGGCAAATGCTACTTAGAACAGAAAGCAGTGTGCGGCGAGGATCTGCCTCCCTTAACTTATGAGTAGTTGAAGGATCTGAATTTACTTGATAGATGCATAAAAGAAACACTAAGACTGAGGCCTCCTATAATGACCATGATGAGAATGGCCAAGACCCCTCAGAATGTGGCTGGGTGCACCATTCCTCCAGGACATCAGGTGTGTGTTTCTCCAACTGTCAATCAAAGACTGAAAGACTCCTGGGTAGAACGCTTGGACTTCAATCCTGACCGATACTTACAGGGTAACCCAGCGTCGGGAGAGAAGTTTGCCTATGTGCCATTTGGAGCTGGGCGCCATCATTGTATTGGAGAAAATTTTGCATATGTTCAAATTAAGACAATTTGGTCCACTATGCTTCATTTATATGAATTTGACCTCATCAATGGATATTTTCTCAGTGTGAATTATACAACAATGATTCATACCCCAGAAAACCCAGTAATCCGTTACAAAATGAAGAAAGGAACAAGGAGCCAGTGTGGAGACGGGACTGCAAGCTGCAGCTTGGCAGAGAATGAAGCTTTGACACAGCTTTCATACTGTTTTTTAAGTGTGTGGTTCTGAAAGCCAGTTTGATTTTAATGTTTTATTAACCCGGTGATTTTTGTCAGATCTAATGGCATTTGAAACAGTTATAATAGTTCTGATAGGATTTCAGGGAAGCCAAATTTATGTTAGAAATCGTTTAGGGGAGCCTCGGTATTCAGAGATGATACAGAATATAGCATTCAGGTAATTAACTTCAGAAGCACACATTGCCATAGGGAGATGCCAGCTTGGAACTAGTTTGGGAAGTTTTAAAGCCTAGTCAGATGCTACAGAGGCAATGGGTTATTTGTGTAGTTGGGCCACTTCTGTGCATAAAGATGTGAGAGGGTGAAGGATAAGTTCTCTGCGAAGCTTTAGATGGTGTGACGTGCCCTTTGCAATGTTAACTGAGAGCAGCACTCCAGCAAGATGGCAGCGATCTTGGACCTTACCTTGATAACCTTATTTCCTAAAAATAATAAATACTAAAGAATACTTAAGTATGTTGCTGGTTCCAGAAAAATTAAAAAAAGAAAGAAAGAAAGAAAGAAAGAAAGAAAGAAATTGTACCAGGAGTGGGGTATTGTTTTGTCAGACCTGGCAATGGGGATTGAAAAAAAGCCATGAATTTTCAAAACGTGGTGAACTTTTATGTGAGAGCTTGGAAAATAAGAGTGTTGAGAGAAATGCAGACGCTAGAGGCCTGGCTTGTGAAGTTCCAGAGGGAAGTTTGAACTCTATCTGGGCCATTGCATACTTTGCTTTAAGAATCTGTGGTTCGGGGGTTGGGGATTTAGCTCAGTGGTAGAGTGCTTGAGATCCTGGGTTCGGTCCTCGGCTCCAGAAAAAAAAAAAAAAAAAAAAAAAAGAATCTGTGGTTCTTGTTATCTGTGGCTGAAGAGTGGCTATGATTATAAGATATCAGAAACACTAAAGTGAAACATTTGGTTTGCTGGGATACTTGATGCTGGTTAGCTGGATCTGAGAAATCAGCAGTGATTAAGAAGAGACCATTGAGGGCTGGAGAGATGGCTCAGTGGTTAAGAGCACCTGACTGCTCTTCCAGAGGTTATGAGTTCAATTCCCAGCAACCACATGGTGGCTCACAACCATCTGTAAAGAGATCTGATGCCCTCTTCTGGTGTATCTGAAGACAGCTACAGTGTACTTATATATAATAAATAAATAAATCTTAAAAAAAAAAAAAAAGAGATCATTGAAGTGAAACCAGCATCACTGAAGTGAAATCTGGGAAGTGTTTTATCAGTCAGTACACAGAAGTGTTCCAGAGATGGCCGAGAGATTGTACTTCATGCTGGCAGCTGGAAGAGTCACCCAGGTGGTAGTGGTTTTGAATGCATGGAGGGTGTCTAAGTTAGGGTTTTACTACTGTGAACAGAAACTACGACTGACCAAGGCAACTCTCCTAAGGACAACATTTAATTGGGATTGGCTTAAGTTCAGAGGTTCAGTCCATTATTATGGCAGAAGCATGGCAGCATCCAGGCAGGCTTGGTGCAGGAGGAGCTGAAAATTCTACATTTTCATCTGAAGGCTGTTAGCAGAATACTGACTTCCAGGCAGCTAGGGTGACTCCAAACAAGTCTATAACTTCAAATGGTGCCATTTTCTAGGCCAAGCATATACAAAACTATCACAGAAGGTCATGGAGAGCAGCTGAGTGTTGACACTGTGGTAGGGCAGAATTCCTTGAAGAGAGCCCTGGAGAGGTTGTTGGTGAAAGTGCAGCTCAGTTGCAAGAGACCCCAGCACCTTTGAAGATACCAGTGCCATGGGACAACCAAAAACAACAGCAGCAGTAGTAGGGTCAGCCTGCCGTTTAGAAGATAATCAGTGTGGGCTGCAGTGGGCGGAGCCAGAGAAGTGACCTAGGCCCCTTAGAAGAGCCAAGTGGACCTCAGACATTGGAAACTGAGTTATTTACAGAGTTTAGTTTTACATTATTCATACTATGGTTCTTCCCTCTTGAGTTGTCCTTTTGATTTCATAGGAGCCCACAGTTACAGACCTTGGATTTTTTTGTTTTAAAAGACTGACTTTTAAAGAGAATTTGTAAGACTGTGGGATGTTTTGTTTTTTGAGATAGTGGTTTCTCTGTATAACAATCCTGGCTGACTGTCCTGGAATTCACTTTGAAGACCAGGCTGCTTCGAACTCAGAGATGCCTGCCTCTCTCTCGAGTTATGGGATTAAAGGCATGCACCACCACATCCATCCAACATCCAGCTTGACTGAACTGTCACATTTGTAAAATGCTTTATACTATGATGTCAAAATTAATGTGTGATGTTGGGTATGAAAAGAAAGCTTAATAGTAATGTGTTTTTATGTCATGTTGACAAGAGCCAAGTTGTACTGGCTACATAGGGAAATCTTGTCTTCAGAAGCCAAAACAGAACACACACATACACACACACACACACACACACACACACACACACACACACACACACACACACAGAGAGAGGGAGGGAGAGAGAGAGAGAGAGAGAGAGAGAGAGAGAGGAAAATGTAACAAAAAGTTGTTACAGAATATTGCAGTATATAAGTATACATATTAATAGTTAACATGTCAATGCTCCAGGCATGAAAGTTATACATTGTAGAGTAATTCTTCGAAGCTTTATGTTTCATGGGTGACTTATTCAGTGTTCTGTTGCTTGTTAAGAGACACCATGAACATGGAAATTCTTAAAAAGTATTTGACTGGCGCTTGCTTACAGTTTCTCACTAAAGGGGTTTAGTTCATTATTATTAGGGTGGGAAGCATGGTGGTACACAGGCAGACATGGTGCTGGAGTAGCTGAGAGCCCTAAATCTGGAACCACAGGCAGCAGGAAGAGAGGCAATGGGACTGGGTTGGGCTTTTGACACATTTCTTCCAAGGTCACCCCAACAACTCCTACTGCCATTCCTTAAGCATTCAAACATGTAAGCCTATGGGAGCCATTCTTTTTTTTGTTTGTTTTTCAGAGCTGGGGACTGAACCCAGGGCCTTGCACTTGCTAGGCAAGCGCTCTACCACTGAGCTAAATCCCCAACCCTACGGGAGCCATTCTTATTCAAACCTGTGCAGTGGACTATTAATTACCTCCACAGTAAATGCTTTTCTGTTGCTCTGAGAAGCTGGAAGCTGGACAAGAACAGTTATCGAGTCCTGAGGAAATCAACAAGGCTACTGTGCAAAAGCCTTGTGGTTCTAATTGTTTATTTCTATTTATCTCCAATACCCAAATATCATTATTTGGTCTATAGCATACCAAATTAAAACACATAATGGTTTCTCATTTCTGTTCAAAATCCTCTAGGTAGACCAGATATGGTGGCTCCAAATTAAATCATAGAAATGACTTCTTGTAGGGATAATCTCTTGTGTACTCTGTGAAGTATCACATGTCAATAAATATCTGATGGCTAATAAACTGAGGCAGGATTAGAAGGTAGGTCATATGGCAGAGAGGGGCAGGGTGAGGTGGGGTGGGGCAGGGGTGGGAAAGCTCTGGGAAAAAGGTGAGAATTTTTGCCACCAGGTTTTGGAGAAAGATGAAACTGAGGCGAGATAACTAGCCATGCCGCAGACCCTGACTAGTATAAACAGGTTAAATAAGTTATTATCTAGTGGGAACAAGCTTAGCTTATTTAAGGCCTAGTCACTTTTGAGTTGTTGAGAACACCTAGGGCTTGGGTGGAAAAGCCTGTGTTTCTCACTTCTGTTCACAATCCTCTAGCTAACTCAGGTAACACAGACTGTTGGTGTAGCATTTGGGAAACTGAAGCATGGATTCATTCAAGTTTGAGGCCGTCTTGGGATACAGAGTTCCAGGCAATGCTGGGCTACAGAATACCATACTATCCCAGCAGCAATAAAAATCCTTTAGTTTGCTAGTAGAGATGGAACTGCACTAAGATAATATTTTTGTACCTTAGACTTGCATAAGCAAAACTGCTTTTTAAAATATTATCCGCTCAGGAATTTTACTGAGTAGCATATCTAACTTTGTGCTCGTCTTCTAGCTGTGGAAATAACCAAAGACACCCAGTCACTGATAGTTTACCAGTCTCCATTACATCCTCCTCTCCAAACAAATCAGCAAAACCATGAAGCTTTGAAGCCAGTTGTGGTCTATGCTCTTGTTTTTAGATGTTAACTTGAAGATTTGTTTATTTTTATGTATACATGCCTGACATCAGAAGACAGAAGATGTCAGCTTCTCTGGAACTGGTGTCTCAGATGGTTACCAGTTGCTTTATAGGTGTGCGGATTGAACCCAAGTCCTCTCAAGAGCAGCAAGTGCTCTTGACTGCAGTTCCACCTTGATTTTTGAGGAAGAGTCTTATTATGTATCCCAAGCTAGCTTAGGACCTTAAAATGCTGGGATCCCAAGTGTGTACTGCCATGTATAGCTTATTAGGACATTACTGAAAATGATTTGTTAGAAAAGGTTTTGGTGGGCTGGAGAGATGGCTCAGTGGTTGAGAGCGCCGACTGCTCTTCCAGAGGTCCTGAGTTCAATTCCCAGCAACCACATGGTGGCTCACAACCATCCGTAATGGGATCTGATGTCCCCTTCTGGTGTGTCTGAAGACAGCTACAGTGTACTCATATACAAAATAAATAAATAAATCTTTAGAAAAGGTTTTGGTGGTGTAATTAAACTAAGACTATTGAGTTTAAACATGAACACTGGATTACTTTTGTTAACTATGAATAGATTTGCCATTTCATCTGTATGAATTGCAACTCTAAGGACATCCATTGTCTTTTATTTTGTTTGAGTCAAGTAAAATTTGAGTAGTCAAAATACATTTCAACATAAATATATATGTATATTGTAAAAAACCAATGAAGCAGCACCAGGGGACTGTATAAAATGTCAGCAGTTTTTATGCAAGCCGCTTAAGTACTAAGTCCCACGTGGCCTATTTTCAATGCATGCAACTGAGGAAAACTGTTCCAACTGCTCATCAGATGCCAGGTGGGCTTTCCGTAGACATTTCAGACACTTAAACCAATCAAGTCTATATTTTGAATATCAACTTGAATTGCAGATTAAGATGAAACCCTTCACACAACTTGAAGAAGTGATGCACTCTGTCCTCAGGTTGGAATTATGCTTCCTCAGACTTAGGCTCCCTTCACAGAACTCTCTTCCATCCCCAGGAGGTAAGCTCTATCAAGATGGCTCATCAGCTAAATCACGTTGATCAAAATACCTAGTAAGAAAAAGAAGTCAGAGTATGCATACATATCAAGGACACCACTGACTGTGGCAGCAAAAGAGGGCTCCGACTCAAGAGAGACTAAACTACAGCACATTTACCCAGCGGGGAAACACTCAGACACATTAACAAAGGGGGTGGGGGCATGCAGACACCAAACCCAGACACTATTGCTGAAGCCAAGAAGTGCTTGCTGACAGGAGCCTGATACAGCTGTCTCCTGAGAGGCTCTGCCAGATCCTGACCAATACAGACACGGATGCTCGAAGCCAACGATCAGACTGATCCATGGACCCCAATTGAGGAGTTAGGGAAAGGACAAGGAGCTGAAGAGGCCTTATCTGGCATCAATGGGAGGGGAGGCCCTTGGTCCTGTGAAGGCTTGATGCCCCAGTGTAGAGGGATGCTAGGGCCAGGCAGGAGTGGGTGGGTGGGAGGGGGAGCACCCTCATAGAAGCAGGGTAACGTGGGATGGGATAGGGAGTTTGCAGAGGGGTAACTGGGAAAGGGGATAACATTCGAAATGTAAATAAAATACCTTATTTAAAAAAATAAAGAAAGAAATCCAACTAAAAAAAAGAAAGTAGCCACTTCCCCAAGGAGAAGGCAGTGGCAGGAACTCCCCTCGCCCCTCCAAAAAGGAGGTGGGGGAACGCTGAGTTCTTCAGTAAAGTTGCCTGGGTTTGGGTCCTATCTCTGCCATCCACTAGCAGGCAGGAAGTAGCAAAGTTACATCTTTCTGCCACAGTTTCCTCATCTCTAAACTGGAGGTATAGGATTAAATGAGTTCCTATTATTATGCACTAAGAAAACTGCTTGGTATAAAGTACCAGGAAAATTAAACATAGTTATTGTAGATCAAGAAACTAGATGTTTTGTATGTGTGTATTTTCTTCTTCTTTTTAAAGATTTATTTATTTATTATATATAGCACTCTGTCTGCAGGTATGCTTGCATGTCAGAAGAGAGCATCAGATCCCATTACAGATGGTTGTGAGCCACCATGTGGTTGCTGGGAATTGAACTCAGGACCTCTGGAAGAACGGTCAGTGCTCTTAACCCCTGAGCCATCTCTGCAGCCCTTGTGTGTGTTTTCACAAAGCATGCTGTATTTAGTTATACATATTAGGAAGCTTTAGAGCAAGACAAAACCAAACCGAAATAACCCCCAAACAAAGCTCATTAGAGCAAAGCCTGTCCAGGAAGAGATAAAATAAATGTGTGCCTCTGCTTAGAGAATCTATTTTCAAATAAATTAAAATTCAGCAGGAACTCTGATATAATGGAATGGAGATACAGTTTAGTTGGAGACTCCCTGCCTGACATGTTCCTTTCATCCAGTACAGATTAAAAGAAAAAAAGGAAGTGAAATCAAACATATTAGGTAAAAATGTACAGCAAATGAAAATGAATACAGCATTAAATATGATCTGCCTTTAACTGAGAACAAGGAACATGAAGTGGAATTTCTTAATTCACCTGCTAACTAAGCAGATCAGCAGATTCAAAGCTGGAACTCTTTCATCGTCTTTACTGCCCTGAAAAAGAGAAAAAGGCTAGTTTTACTTTCTTCTTAACCATTTTCACAAGTTTCCTCTTAAAGAAAATTCGAAACTTGTATTAGGTAACAGTCATCATCACATGGAGATAACCCACCAAGGTGATTCATGTCTTAGATTAGAGATTGGGAAGCAGAGGCAAGTGGATCTCTGTGAGTTTAAAGTCAGCCTTCTCCCCGAAATGGACAGACAGAACATGAGAACATTAGGTTATTTATTTATTTACTTACTTTTGAGACAAAGTCTCACTGTTGACTACTGGCTGGCCAGGAACTTCCTATGTAGACTGGACTGTCCTAATATTCACACATCTGCCTGCTTTACCTCCTGACTGCTGGGATTAAAGGCATGTGCCACTACCCCTGGCCCATCTTTTATTTATAAAATTAAAAATATAAATACATCACTTTCCCAGGTCCCGAATTTCCTCCCTCCAATCTAGCTCTCTCAAAATCATGGCCCCCTTTCCGTTTTACAGACACACACTCTCACACACTCTTAAATATATAATCTGTTCAGTCCATATTTGATTACTTGTACGCATATGATTTTAGGGCTGACCACTTAGTGTTAGATAACCAATTTGGAGGGCTCCAGATAGCAGGGTTTATTAGTTACTTATAGGAGACCCCTTGTTTTGTTCTGGGGCAAGGTTTCATGTAGCCCAGCTGGGCCTTAAAATTCCAAAGTAGTCCACAGGCTGTCCTTGATCCTCCTGCCTCCGCCTTCTGACAGGTTTGGGGTCCCAAGCTTGAAATAAGCAGCACTGTGTTTAGAACCTTGGGCTTCATGCATGCCAGGTGAGCACTGTAATTAACATGCTACAGCCCCAGCTGCAATCTCTTTTTTAATTATGTGTGTGTGTGTGTGTGTGTGTGTGTGTGTGTGTGTGTGTGTGTATCAAACTCAGATCACCAGCATCAGGTCATTATTTAAAGAACGATGCTGTTCGGAAGGGGTAATAATTAATGCTTTTATGGGCCCTACAACAGAGAGAGGGCTGATATAAAGTGAGTTTGTCACTTCCCTCCCGACACCAGCCAGGAATTGCTGTTGACTTACTCCTGGCAGGTCATTTTCCCTCATATATTATATAATGGGAAGGTAGAGCAGATGGGGCCTTTGAGCTTGGATTTTGAGCTCTGAACACTGAACTAAAATCAATTTTTTTATAGGCTGGACAGAGTGCTTTCCTAGCATATTTGAGGTCCTGATTTAATTCCTCTGTGCTTATAAACAGCAGCTTCAGGTATTTTGCTACAACAACACAAAATAAACCTAGAGAAGGATGGAAATCATAAGTATCAGAACCAATGAGAGGGATCTAGTCGTGTTAGATCTTGTCTGCACCTTCAGACTTCCTTTGCCTGAGGGAACGAAATTCATTATACTCCCCCCCACCCCATATTATTTTCTTGAGATAAGGTTCTTATTATGTAGTCTTGGTTGGCCTTACAGAGACGTCTCTGCCTTCTAAGTGCCAGGATTAAAGGTGCACACCACCATGCTTGGCCTCCCACAACCCTTTTTTTTTTTTTTTTTTTTTTTACAGAGGGTCTTTTATATATAGCCCAGGTTGGGCTTGAACTGCAATACTCCTTTTTCTACCTCCTAGATGCTGGGATTACAGTCGTGTGTCACTATATCTGGTTTCACTATTTAATGTACTCTCAGTTTTTTTGTTTCTGTAGACTCTTTAATCCCAATTAATAACATATTCCACATTTTTCTATCTCATATGTTTTCTTTTCTACCATAGTAGGCAGACTCTGAAATAGTACAAGAACTCACCACCAGGAGCCTCACTTCAGAACACCTTCTGGCAAGCTGTCGAATCAGTGAGTGAGCCTCAGGTAGCAAAGGTTTCTCAAGACAAGCCAACAAAGCATAGAACCATCTTCCCTGAGTAAAAATGTAGGACGTAATGAACAGACAAATAATGAAGCACCCATTTATTTTGTTTTTCTAAATGCCGATGCTGTTGCCTGCTCACATGCTATGAATGAATCAAGACAGTGTGCAGAGAGGCAAATGCTCTTCTGTTTCTAACCACAGACCCAGGCCACTACAGTCTTCACAATATTTCCTGATTCCCAATGAACTCATTTCTGATATTTGTACTACAGTTGAGCTCCTCCCACCCCCTTTTTGAGATGGGGTCTTACTGTGTGGCCCTGGCTGGCCTGAAACTCACAGAAATGTATTTGTTCTGTCTCATGAATGTTGGGAGTAAAGGGGTGCACATCATGCCTTGTCCTGAGGTTCTCACTTATAAACAAAAATCTTTTTTGTTTTTTGAGACAGAGTTTCATTATGTATCTCTGGCTGGCCTCCAGCTCAGAGAGATGCTTGTCCCTGTCTCTAGCGTGCTATGATTAAAGATGTATAAAGCCAAAGGTATATAAGCAAATGCTCAACTGCTAGATTTGGTAGATTTGTAGTGCTAGTCATTTGGGAGGTTGAGACAGGAGGTCTACAAGTTCAAGGCCAGCCTGACCAACTTAATGAGACTGTGTCTCAAAATAAAATAGTAAACAGAGGGCTGAGGGTACAACTCATTGTAAAGCACTTGCTACTCCCTTCATGATGCTCTGTCTAATCAAAGTCCAAGAACAGTGGAGCCAGGCAGCATAGGAATAAGGACCCCAAAACTGGGCCAAAGTGAATGCCCCTTTCCCTAATAACAGTTTACACAGAAAAATGTTAAGAATATTAAGACAACAGAAAGAAACATATCTTCAGTCTTTGTCATTTAGATAAAATTTCTGATTTTTGAAATGTTTGGAATTCAGGATGTTACAATATATATAAAACAATTAAACTATGTGAAAGACAGGTCTGACCCTAGAGGGCAAAATCAATAACATTGATTTTAATGTGTATTATCTCATGAAAAAACATATGCTTAAAACTTGTTTTTACTGAGTCTGGGCCTACTTTGTAGCCTTAGCTGGCCTTACGCTTGCTATGTAGCCCAGGCTGGCCTTGAACTCACAAGTGATGTGCCTGCCTTTGCCGACCCAGTCCTAGGATTGGAGGTAAGTGCTACTATGCCTGACTGATGTAAGAGTCTCTCAAAAAAGACCACACCCAGGTTCCTGGTATGCCTTAATTTTCTTTAGAAAGTTTTTTCCCTTAATCCCTGTGCTTAAATTTTCTATTAAATTGTCCTTAACAAACTCCAACGACACTTTATTTTTAAAAAATGGCTCAAAGGAATGAAAAATCCCCAAATGAAGATATAGTGTTAAAGTGTGAGCTCTGTCTCTGACAGACTGACTGTGACTATAAACAATGTAAACTCAGCTGTATTTTAACTCTCTTACTGTAAAATGGAGCCGACAGCTCATACACTCTTAGAGTTAGTGAGGAAGTGTCTAACATGGTGGCAGAATGATGCACGCAGGGCAGGGCTTGCTACCGTTGTTTGTACCTGATTATCCTTTGAGACAGCATCTTTGTCTGCAGCCTCGGATGAGCTGCAGTTCACTGTGTAGCTGAGGCTGCACTTACACTCTTGTGTCTGACTCTTGAGAACTCCAGTTTACAGAGAGATACCATTGCACTCCCAGGCTCAAGAGGAAAGTATATTGATTTATCTTCTGGTGTAAGGTCCTTATTTATAGATAATATTTGGATTTTTTTATGCAGAACACACGAATATTTATATGTGTGTGCACATGCACATATGTAAGCATAAAAACTGCAGCCACACCTCACATAAATAAACATAATTTTGCCTGCATAAATGAAAAGAAGATGTAATCTTACCAATTCTGGAGTAAAATCTCTTTCTCCAAACCAATTACTTAGATATTCCAAGACACTAGTAATGGTTGCCTTAAAAAAGAGAAGGGGGGAGAGGGTAGAGTGGGTAGAGCAGGGCAGGAAACAGTGACATTAGAGGTAAACACTGAGGCGTTCAACATGAGTTCCATCGTCTGTGGTTGAAAAGCAGCTCTTAGGGTTAGCACAGCTTTGTTCTCGACACCAAGCAATGAGTAATCTCATTACATGGCTCGCAGCTTGCACATGGCCTTTTGTTTTGTTTCTTGAAACAGTGTCTCACTATGTAGCCCTGGCCTGCTTGAACTCATCATGTGGAGCAGGCTGGCCTTCCTGTGGCTATCCTTCTGCCTCTGCTTCCTGAGGGCCACCATTTATAGGCATGAATCTGCATACATGGCTAGAAAGTCTTTTTCCTTTTCTTTTTTTAAGTTTTTTTTTTTTTTAATTTACTTTATGTATGAGTATACTGTTGCTGTCTTCAGACACACCAGAAGAGGGCATCAGATCCCATTACAGATAGTTGTGAGCCACCATGTGGTTGCTGGGAATTGAACTCAGGACCTCTGGAAAAGCAGCCAGTGCTCTTAACCTCTGAGCCATCTCTCCAGCCCTAGAAAGTCTTTTACGAGAACTATTTTTATACTCTTAAGTATCAACTTAAACTTTAAATCTTAGGCTTAAAAATTAGTTTGAAACTAATGAAAAATTTCAAATATTCCTACAAAAAGAGCCTTGTTTACTTGCCAATTCATATTAAGTTGAAAACCAAATCTAAAGAGAAGCAAACTTGGCTAGAGAAGGATGTTTTAAACTACAGAAATGAAACTATCAATGTAACAGGGCGCTTTAGACTTTGGCTGTAACTACCAGCTTCTTTCCTTTCGTTCTCTCTACAGAGCCCTTGCTATGTTGGAGACTGATATGTAGATCAGGTTGGCCTCAAAGTCAAGAGATCCACATGCCTTTGACTCTTGTGTGGTGGGATTAAAGACATGCACTGACTGGCGGTTTCTTTGCTCCACAATAAAAAGTCTCTTTTCCTAAAAGACTAAAGAATGAAATCCCACTTGTTTTCCCCCTTTGGTCCAATAAGTTCTGTATTTCAGTCTCCACAAACTACAAGCTGAGGCAGGCCCTTTACAACTAGAACGGTGTCCTGGCCTTAACTATTACATTTTAGATGCAGACTTAGCACTTAGAACTGAAATGCACACAAATGAATACTTAGCACCATGCCAGCACCACAAACTCCACTGTCAGGGGATCCTGCTACTCGATAAAATTCTGTTTCCTCAGCTATAAAACACAGCTATTAACACTAATTTCCTACACTGGATTGTAATCATAATCACTGCAGGCCTAGGACAAGGCTGTAAACACTGGGTAAATAGATTCGACCTTTCATATACACTGTAAGCAAAAGACTGTATTATTTGATGACATTTACCTGATTCATTCTGCTTACAATACTCAGCAAGGGAGGAAAACCAACCTGAAAGAAGAAAAAAAAAAAAAAGATAGATTTACTAAATGACAACACGAGCAGGGCTTCATTTGCTTCTGTGCAAACTGGTACATTTCTTGCCAGATAGGGAAGTCCAAGGGCTAGGGATCTAGCTCTTCGATAGAGCACTCGGTGAGTGTGTGTTAGGAACCCAGCTTAAGTCTCGGTACTGTGGGGAAAGGGAAAACAAACAAACAAACAAACAAACAAACAAGAGGAAGAGTGGCTGGAGAGTGGCTCAGCAGTGAATGGTATTTGCTGACCCAAGTTCAGTTCCCTGCACCCATACAGGTAGCTCTCCATCACCTGAAACACCAGTTCCTCGATCTGATGCCCATCTAGCTTCTATGGACACCAGGCGTGTGCGCTTGTGTCCTCACTCACTGACCTCACTCCTTGTAGAACTGGTACTGACTTGGCTTGCTACTGTAGAATATATAAAACTCCCTCAAGTGAAAAAAGTTAATGTTTTCAAGTAGCATTTTTTAAAATTTTACTTTATTAAAATCATATCCTTAGCAGGCATAGTGGTACACATTTGTAATCTTAGCACTCAGTACTTGTGAGACTGAGGCAGGAGGATCACTGAGTGATTTTTTAAGTTTTCTGTACATCTGTGAGTGTGTGTGTGTGTGTGTGTGTGTGTGTGTGTGTGTGTCCTTCCACCAAGTGGGTTCTGGTGATTGAACTCAAGTTGTCAGGCTTGAAGGCACTGAGCCATCTGCTGGCAGTTACAATGGGTTTGATGGGAACACCGTCAAACTTACAGGCAGGCAACTGTGAAGAACAAGAAGTCAGCCACGAAGTGTATGACTATAGGAGCTATGCACATGGTTTGGGTGTAGTATCATGAGGATTTGAACTTGGGTCATCCTGGGCTACACAGTGACTTCCAGGCCAGCCTGGGTAAGACTGTCTCAATGTCCTTCACAAAGTCACTAAAAACTTAAATGTACTCTCAAGATTTCATGTGAAAAACAAGTATTAGCTACTCTAAAAACCTCCTAGTTGGGCCAGGTATGGCGGTGCACTCCTTTACTTCCAGCACTCAGGAAACAGAGGCAGGAGGATCTCTGTGAGTTGGAGGCCAGCCTGGGTTACACAAGGAGTTCTAGGCCAGCTAGGGTTACACAGTGAGTCCCTATCTGACAATAAGCCAGCAAAACACAAAACAAAACAAAAACAAGAGTTTTCTAATTATCATGCGTACTTTTGCTTCTGACTACTTATAACTTAATAGTTAATCCATGCTCAATAATTTTAACAACAAAGCAAAACAAAACCCTAAAGTGACTCTTGAGAAGTTCACACCCATGTTCTAGCGTGTGTATTCTGAGTGCCTCTTTCTCCACTAGCCTTTGCTCTTCGAATTCATATTAAAATGTTACTAATTCCCAACCCTGCTAATTCCCAAATCAAAATAAACAAAGCGGCAAGCCCTGATCCTAGGTAGACAGGACAATAGACACTCGTGACCCCAGCTACGCAAATGACTCCGGTGGGAAGAAGGGGGTGGCAAGGCCATCCCAGGCAAGGAGACCCTGTCCCAAAATAATGCAAACAAACAAACAAACAAACAAACAAACAAAAAAACCCTTCACTAATGGAATATCTTTTAATTCATAAGATTATTATGACCTAAGTGAGAGCTTGGCAGGCATTCCCTATACAGAACTGGACAGTATTTAATCTTGCCAGTCACACATCATCGCAGTCATACTTGGCTTGCTTTCTCTTCCTAGACAGGGTTTCTCTGTGGATCAGGCTATGTCGCAACTCACAGAGATCTACCTGCCTCTGACTCCCAAGTGCTGGGGTTCGGCTTTGTTTCTCACGACCTGTGAAAGAGCAAGGGACTCTCAGGTCGTGAGGTGCGCACAGCAGGTTGTGGTCTGAATTAGGAAGAGGCTGTGAACTGATCGTTCCAATATCCTAATACATGTCTGCATGTCTGTGTCACTTCATGTGTTTACCTATGTCATCACCTACTTGTACATAATCAACCCCAGGGCTTTCGTCTGTAGATGGTCCAGTAGCCCCTTCAGCACATAATCTTTCACCCAGACAAAATTTTTTCCAGCCTTCTTCATCTTCAGATTTTGGCTGAAAGAAAAAAAAAACCTTATTTCTATTTAGTTATTTTTATATTTAACAGTAAAAAACACAAAACAAAACAAAAAACAAACACACAAACAAAATCACAAGGCCAAAGATGTCACTGAAGGGTACTTCAAATGCAAGAAATAAACAAATAAAAATTTTGGCTCATTTAAAAAGAAAAAAGTGAAGGTTTCATATATCCTGACTATCCCAATACAAAGACATGGTGCTAGGGAAGGATATAAGTGTGTATGCTGCACTCCCAATTCCTATGCTGAAGCTCTCATCGCCAGAACTGTAGGCTGTGACTGTCTCTGGAGACATGACCTTTTAAAAGTGAAGTCTAATCCAATTTGATGGCCTCTTTCCAAAGACCAAAAGTCATTTCTATTATTCTATTTATTTCTATTATTCATTTGTGCATGTATATGGAGAATAACTATTACGAGGCAATAATACCCAGGAATACTTTCTAACTTCTTAGCCTTATTTAATCATTTTGCTATTACTGATAAAACAGTTAATACTCTATTTTGATCCTGACAACTTTCATATACTACAAATCTCTCAGGATAAGTTGGATTAAAACAGTCATGGGCCAGGCTTGGTGGTGCATGCCTTTAATCCCAGCACTCCAGAGGCAAAGCAGGTGGATCCCCGTGTCTGATTAGCCTGGCTACAAAATCAGTTTCTATATCACCAGCTAGGGTGATATAGAGAAAAGCCAAAACCATGAAACTGGCTCAGAGTACTACTGTATCAAACTGATAAATTCACATAACGGAATATGAAGGAAAATTAAAAACAACAGGAACTAAGCAATTAACCCTTTAATGATTGGACTATGGATGATTTCACACAAGTACACACTGGCCAATGTAAGCCAAGAAAATCACATACCATTGTCACATTACTATCCAACTGTTGAGATTTCCAGTGATTTCTATGCTTGTGCACACTCTAAAGGAAAAAAAATGAATGATCTTCAAAGAATGAAAAACTAAAAAGTTTTTGTATAAAATTTTAAACATCCATAGAAAATATATAGCAATATATAAGGATGAGAACAATTTGGTAACTCATTCATAAATCTTTGTGTATTTATAATTTTCCTAATCAGTCTAAGAACAGACATTAAGGAGATTAATTTCACCGAGAGGGGCACTTGCCTGTCGAACACTCGAAAACTGTATCACTTGTTGCTGCTGCCACTGCAGTGTTGGGGAATAACCTTCAGGGGCAGGGTGGCATCCCGAAAGCTGGAAGTCAGCCCACAAACATAGAGTCAATGTTAGTGTTGTAACTAGAATCTATGCCTCTGCAGAAGTAGAGTAAAAATGCTTCAGTGAATGAGAAGATTATTTTAGAAAATAAAGGTACATTGTATCAGAGCTGAAAAGTTCACTTTACAGTCTATGGAACAGTTAATAAAAGAGACCCTTTGTCATTTTATAAAAAAAAGACTAGATGATTATGGGTAATGTTCCTATGAAATCTAAGTGCTATGAACCTGAAGAATTTAACTGTTTTGTTTTTTTTTCTGAGACAGTGTTTCTCTGTGGAGCCTTGGATAGCTGGATCTCACTCAGATCACTTGATGAGGATGGCCTCAAACTAACAGAGATCAACCTACCTTGGTCTCCCAAATGCTGGGATTAAAGGTATGTGCCACGAAGGATAGAACCTAATTCTGTTATTCTATAATAGTGAAGAGAAATAAAAACAGAGATATGCCCTAAATACAGAATTTGGGGATGGGCAAAACATACCCAGTAACTTAAAGACGAGTGAAAAGGTGAACTTGATTTCTTTTACTTTGTTGAGGGGTGACTGGCATGGTAACCACTGCAAACAAGGTGCTAAATACTCTACATGCCTAGTCTTATTTTTATTTTCTAAAACAGCACACAGTTAACAAACGATCAGGTGTTGAGCTGGAGAGATGGCTCAGCAGTTAAGAGCACTGGTTATTCTTCCAGAGGTCCTTAGTTCAAATCCCAGCAACCACATGGTGGTTCATGACCATCTATAAAGGTATCCGATGCCCTCTTCTGGCATGCAGGTTTACATGCAGTAGAGCACTTATACACAAAATAAAGAAGAAAATAGAAATAAGTCTAAAAAAAGTTTTTTTTTTTTTTTTTTTTTTTTACTTAAGCAGTCTTTAATGAAAACTGGGCATGACATTTCTACTCCTGCATCTTCTCGATAGTTTCTTCCTTGTATTTGCCCTTCTCCTTTCCTACTTGCCGGGACTTGGCTTTCCTCTCCAGGATCTTCTTGCGGTCCTTGTCCAGCTTTAGCCTGGTGATAACCACCTTGCTGGGGTGGATGCCCACATGGACAGTTGTGCCGTTAGCCTTCTCTCGCTGGACTCGCTCAATGTAGATGACGTATTTCTTCCTGTACACTTGGACCACTTTGCCAATCTGCTGGCCTTTGTAGTGTCCTCGAACAACCTGAACTTCGTCGTCCTTTCGAATGGGCATAGACCGAACATTATACTTCTGTCTCAGTTCTTTGGAAAGCGGAGAAGACATGATCTTCCTCCGAATGTGAGATGGTGCATTGAAATGCCGTTTGCGGTTCTTGCTTCGGTCAGAAGTCACGAAGGGATTGAACTTCATTTTGGCGGCTGCAATCCAGCGATGGCCGCAAAAGGAAAGAGATCTACCAAAAGTTTTTTTTTTTTTTTTTAAATAACACAAATAATCAGGTATTACCTTCTAACAAAACTCAGTGGGGTAAATTTGAAAAGAACCAAGTATGCATGAAATCATGAGCCATCTAGTAAAAGGTGTAATGTTATATAAAACCTTATAGTGCATGAGTTAAAAATATCCTAATTATAAACATTAATTATTAAAACCCTTCGGGAACAAGAAAAACGTGACTGCAGGTTAAATTAATCTTCTCTGAGGAAATACACTCACATTCATGAAATTTTTTTTTCCTAAGATAGGGTCTCCTGGAAATCACTATTTAGACTGAGCTATCCTTGAACTTACAGAGACCTGCCAGTCTCGGATTCACCAGTGCTGGTGTTAAAAACATGAACTACCATCAATGGATGAGATTTTTTTTTTTACTAATAAGTTTTATTTACTCTATCTGTATGAATGTTTTGTCTGTATGCATGTCTGTGCATTATGTGCATGCCTGGTACCTAATAAGGTGTAAAGAGAGCATCAGATCCCTTGGAACTAGAGCTAGAGATGGTTGTGAGCCACCATCTGGTGCTCGGAATTGAACCTGCATCGTCTGGAAGAACACCCAGTGCTCTTAACCACTGGGCCATCTCTCTAGTCCTGTAGTTTTGACTACTGAGTGCCACTTATTTTTCTCATGCGATGAGCAAATGATGTAATTATTTGGTTATTTTTGTGCACTTCAGGAAACTGATACTGTATAAACAAAGGGAACTTTCCCTTTTTCTTTGAGATGAGGATCTTATATATTCTGGGGGAGCCTGGAACCTTCTATATAGTTAAGAATGATCTGGACCTCCTGACCCTTTTTTCTCTACCTCCAAGTGCTAGGATTACAGGCGTGCTTACCAACATGTCTGGTCTGTAGGGACCTTTTCTTTATTGTTCTGTTGTGTTCCTAGTGCCCAGCACAACCTAACTACTTAATAAAAGTGTGCTGCATATGCAAATGACTAAAGAGCATGGACAGAAAGGATAGAAAAATGCTAAGACATTTGTGCTTCCATTCTGAGACAACAATACCAGGTCAAATTGAGAAAGTGCACAATGCACCAGCTTGAAAATAACTATAAAGGTCAATCCAGAAAAAAAATTATTTATTGATTTATAAAGGTCAATATTAGTACGCAATTGAAGTACTTTTTTTGCGGTGGGGGAGGTAATCTTTTAAATGATACACACATTTTTCAATGCAGGCTGGCCTCCAAACCAAAATGCTCCTGCATTAACTTCCAAGTAGTGTCTAACTTTGTAAGGAGCAATTTAATCTTACACACACACTGATATTCTTGATATGATAGGAAAAGTCTTGTGTATGTGTGTTTGTGTGGTTAAAAGATTCCCAGGTGGTTAGTAAAACTCACAGAAACATTCACACTTTGCTTCCTTTTCAACTTCTTTGGGTCAATCTGGGCTACCACAACATCTGGACACTGGGCTGCTTCGATCCTACAAGTAAGTAATACATATATGATACTTATTATTTCGCTTTATAGAATAGATGCATTTTACCTCATTATTAAATGGGAAATAAAGTTCAAGCTTCCAATGAAAGAACAAAACGCCTGACACCTGGATTAAAAGCAAAGAAATTTAAGAGCACACGTCTTAACGTGCAATCAAGTTCAAAAAATATTTGCCAACCGTAGGGTGTAATACAGGGATCTTAAATTTCCCGGACCTCCCGCAAGATAGGAACCCAAACAGAGGAGGGACTGTCACACACCGAGAGTCAAGCGAGGCACCAGGGTTATACCCAGGGGCACCACAACAACCAGCTCACTCGCACAGGGCAAAATCACTCACTGCACCCTCCTCAGGTATTCCTGAGGCGTCCTGGGGGGTACCGAGGGATCGAAACCTTCCGTCAAGTCACAGGGCTCCACAGGTAACAACCGTGGCATCAACTCTTCCACCGCAGACTCGGCTGGAACCCACGCCATGGTATTTACTCCCGCCAGTCTCTATTGGCGCCTGTACCCAAGGTAGGTACCGCGCAGGCGCTCAAGCGCCCTCCGTCGCGGCCACCCGCCACAGGCGTAAGGAGTCGGAGCAACATGCTAGTTGCGTCAAGCTTATGGCTCCGGTGGTAGAATGTAGCGCGCGAGAATAATTCCTGGCAGAAGTGGTTCCTAGTTTCTGGTCGTTTTACCTAACTCCATTTTCTCTTCTAAAGCTTGGATAGGGGGCAGGGACTTGGGATGAACTTTGTAACCTTTAATATTTTCTACATTAATGAGCAATATTGCTATAATCACCATTTTTAGAGTTCTAAAGTCTTTAACCATTTGTAAACACATTATTACATTCATCTAAATCTTACAATACCTTTAAGGGGGTGTCTTTCGGATTTCACGGGGGAACAAAGTGGATGAGTGCTGAGCTTTTGTTTTGTTTTGTTTTTTTACTTTTTCGGATAACATCTTAATGTTTAGCTGAGGCTATGCTGGAACACATAAGGTAGCTCCAGGAGCCTCAAACTTGTAGTGATCCTCTGGCTTCAGTTTTCGAGTGTCACACCTGGATAAAATTTAGGTTTTGAGACTATGTCTCTTCTGTGGCTTAGAAGCATCTAGTTTCTATGTTTGCAATGTAACTTAAGCTGGGCTACCTTTTTTTGTTTTGTTTTGAACCTTGATTATTGCGATTACAGGCATGAGCTATCACTAGCCTAGAGAGATACTTACAAACTTTGAAATTACTATTTAGTGATTGCATGTAGGTAGGTGAGTGCATGCCGCAGCAGGTGCGGAGGTCAGAATACAACTGTCGGGAATAAATTCTTTTTCTGCCTTGTGAATTCTAGGCAAGTTAGGTTACTTAGCTGAGCCTTCTCATTGGCTCTTGACGCAGACGAAAATTCAAAATTAGGATAATCTGAGCATCTTTTTTTCTAGCGAATACTTCAAGTATTTTTAACTAGTGGTTCGTTCTTTTTCCGCTTGAACACACGGATAAAATATCAGGAAAAACATAAAAAGAGATTTTTATATATCCTAGAAAACAGAAAAACAATCATTCAAACAAACGGTGGACGCGAAAGCTACATCAGGTGGTTAACAAATCTTTTTTTCGTTGCTACCAATGTCCCAGTCAGGTATCTTAACCTTAATATTAAGCATAGACCCCAGACCCGTGAAGCTTCTCAGCAGAAGCTTCTGCCACATTCCACCTTTTATTACTCCGGTTACATCCCTCCGGCCACCCGCCCCGCCTATTGCTTCCTGCTCGCCCCGCCCCTTCCTGAATTGTCCCCGCCCTCTGCTTTGCTTTGCTTGGACTTCCTTCACGCTCGCCCCACCCCCTTTATTACTCCGGTTCATCTTTTCCGCCACTCATCCCTCCCATTACCTCCTGCGCGCCCCACCCCTTCCGGGACTGTTCCCACCTCTCACCTCCCTCTTGCCCCGCCCCTCCGTTAGTCGCATCCCCGCCTCCTCCCATTTGACGTGGCAGAGGCGGCACCAGCCATGTTGTCCTGGAAGAGGCTCTCCTAGAGGCCGGGGGCGGGGCGGCGCCGCCCCTGATTGCGGTGCCACGGCTGCTCCAGGGCTTTGGAGCGGACTGACTGCAAGGCGGAGGCTGTGGCCGTCACGGAGCTCCTAGGAAGGTACTGTGGTAAGGACTGGTGTCGAAACCACCTCTGCTCTACCGGGGTCTGAATCGGAGCTGGGAGGCGGGCAGTGGGCCGGAGTCTTAGGACTGTGTTGGCTCTGTCCTGGTTGTGCCTAAGCAGCGAGGTGTGCGGGAGACTGTGGCCCAGCGCCGAACCAAGAGTGCCGAGCCCTGTGCTTGTCATGGCGACAGAGCGCTCTCATCTCTAGTTCTCCTAGTTTAGGTAGAAAGACAGGAGCGGGATGGAGAACGACGGTCTGAGCATCTAGCCCTGCACCCACCCCCACCTCCTGGGTGACACCTTTCCCATCCCTGCCCAGGGCTCCTGTGCCCTAGGGCCTCTAGGTTTGTTTCTTGACTGCTCAGGAGTGCCCTAGACTTTGAACCCAGGTGACAACATCATCCTTAATTCGGCCTTGGGCCTTATAAAGGTTAAAGAGAAAAATACCAGGTATTAGCTAGTGCCTTAGGCCTTGATTACTAATGATCAGCTTTCAGAACTATACCTTGCACTGGGGCATTTATTCTGACTGTAGAGCTTTACTTTTTGTGGGAAAGGAAGAGTAAGAGTCACAATAAATCCATAGGTAGACAAGAGTGGAGACGTTTAATTCATCTTGTCAGCTAAACTTCTGTCGTGTCTTAACACAACCCCACCCTAAGCCATGGATAACTCGGCATACTTGCTGAAAGAAATTTAAATTTAAATGCATATTAAATCTTCTTTCTTTCCAGTATCTTCAGAAATCCTTCGTTTTTAATTGTTTCAACGACCTATAGTATTATTGCCCCAAATTTCTCATAGAACTAATGTAAAATTTGAAAGTCAGAGAAGTTATTGTCCAAGAGCAAAACATTTGTTATTCAGTTCATTTCATTGGAAATTTTACAACTGGGGCTGGGAAGATGGCTCAGGAGAGCACTGGTTGCCATCGGTACACACACACACACACACACACACACACACACACACACACACACACACAGAGCTCACTACTTACTGGCTTATAATCATTTGTAATACATATACACACACAGTGGCTCATTACTGACTTACAATCATTTGTAACCCCCCCCCCACACCTTTCCTGTCCCTCCCCCTCCCCCCAGGCTCACTACTGGTTTACAAGCATCTGTAACTCCATTCCTAGAGTATCCACCGCCCTCTTCTGGCTTCCACAGGTACCACACACACATAGTATACAGACAAATACAGGCAAAACACAGATACACAAAAGCGAAATAAATATATATAAAAGAAAATTTGCAACCGAAACATAGAGAGGTAAAATGGTAACGGATATCTAAGCTACTCAAAATTTGTATGTTTTCCAGTTAGGAATGCATAAGGAGGCTAAAGTGGAATAGAGAAAAACAATACTATGGAAAGCCTTTCAGGATATGGGAAAGTATTTGCTCTGTTATGTTAAAGTGATATAATTAATGCATTGGTTCTATCAGGAGAAATTATTTAATTAAAATAGTTCTCACTGCTATAAATTATTGAAAAACTGACTTTTAAAAGAATGACCTTTTGTATCTTATATCACTTTTTTTTTTTTTAAGATTATTTTTTTTAAAGATTTATTTATTTATTTTGTATATGAGTACACTGTAGCTGTCTTCAGACACACCAGAAGAGGGCATCGGATTCCATTACGGGTGGTTGTGAGCCACCATGTGGTTGCTGGGATTTGAACTCAGGACCTTTGGAAGAGCAGTCGGTGCTCTTAACCACTGAGCCACCTCTCCAGCCCTTATATCACTTTTTAAAAAGACAGTTGGTTAAATCTGCATTCTAACGATATTTCAGGGTGTGTGTGTGTGTGTGTGTGTGTGTGTGTGTGTGTGTGTGTGTTTTAAACAGGGTCTCATTATGGCTGGTCTGGAACTGACAAGAGAAGAGATCCACCTGCCTCTGCCTCCTGAGTGCTAGGATTAAAGTCCTGTTCCAACAAGCCTGGCTCTATTTTTAGGCTAATGTTCATATTAGGTGATAAAGTGCTTGCCAGATACATCATCGCATTAAAGAAGTTTGTGAAAGGACTGTAGAGATGGGCTCTGATTTGAAGCATGAACAGTTACTGCTTTGGAAAGAGAAGTAAGGAAATGTTGTGCATGGCCATGTAACTGGACAGAGTAAGAACAGTAAAGTGAGAGTGTGAAGAAGTTCAGAGAACAGCAGTGAGCAGAGAGAGAAGCTGAGAGAAAAGACTGAGCAAGAGGGAAACTGTGCTCACATATCACTCAGGTGCACCTTGTATGTGCCAATGAAATAGAAGGATGTGGAGTAGAGTTCAGTCAGGGGCTGGAGCTGGCTCAGCCTTCAAGAGCATTGGCTGCTCTTCCAAGCCCCCACATGGCCTCCCACAACTGTCTGTAACTCCAGTTCTAGGGAATCTGATACCCTCACACATACATATATGTACCCTCATACATATATGCAGGCCAAACACCAATGCACACACAATACAAATAAATCAATCATTTAAAGAAGCATTCTAGATATGAATCCAGTCCACTGCCTGTTGTGAATGAAGGCAGTGGTTCACAGAACCTCTTTTAAATACTTTTAAACAGTATTGAGGATCCAAAGAAAGACATGTTTATTTTTATATCCTAAAAACAAAACAAAACAAAACAAAAACAAAACCAGTATGTGAAGTCTGCATTCTGCATGGGAAGGGGAAGCAAAGAAAGATCATTTTTGTTCATGCAGTCATTTTCTTCTGTGTGATCTCTGCCCCCCTTTTCTTTGCCCATTACTTTTAGTTTTGTTTCTTTGAGACAGGGTCTCATTCTGTCAACTGGTAGCCCAGGTTACAGCAATCCTTCTGGCTTAGTTTCCCCTAGTGCTGGGCTTGCAAGCATGTACCACCATGCCTTTTCTGCTGGTTATACCCCATGGGCTTGCTGCTGCTTTTTCCAAGTACAGCCTAGTAAACAGGCCAGCAACAGCTGGAAAGTCGTTCAGGCCTGCTGCTTTCTATCAGCCTCATCCATCAGTGTGGGTGGCTCACAGAATTAATCCTAGATACGACAACATTTAAGTTCCTTCCCAACTTGGTCTTAGCAGCATTTTTATTGACTAGAAACATGTTTCTCAGTTTTGGAAGAAATCCAAATCGATGCTATATTGGGTATCTGGTGAGGGCCTGTTCTGGTGCATACGTGGCACTTTGTAGTTTATTTTTACATGGCAGAAAAGACAGCAGAGTTTTCTGGAGTCTTAAAAATGAGGCCACATGAATCCTATTCATTTAAGATCAGTTTCTTTCCCTGCCATTTCTCTTAGCAAACTTAATATCCATATTTATTCTTCTGACAATGTAGGTTTACGATTTTAAACTTAATTAAAACTTAATTGAAAAACATTTGTTTTATTTTTATGGATGTTTTGCCTGCATAAATGTCTGTGTACCATGTGGGTGCATGTTGCCTCAGATTCTAGAGGGTGCTAGATCTCCTGGAGCAGAGTCATAGAATCTGCTTGTAAGCTGTCACATGGGCATTAGGAATTGAACCTAACAGCCATGCTCCTAATCACAGAGCCATCTCTCTGTCCCTGCCTACTCCCCTTTTAAGGTTTTTTTTTTTTTAAATAATGCATACAGGTACTTTGCTTGCCTGTATGTCTGTATACCACTTGTATGCCTAGTACCTTTGGGGAAGAAGAAAGAATCGGAGCACACAGAACCTGAGTTACACATTGTTGTTAGCTGGCAGGTGGGTGCTGGAAACCGAAGCCAGTTCTCTGCAAAGAACTATGAGTATTCATAACTATTGCCATGTCTCCAGCTTCATTATTTTAGCCTGATTGCCTTAATTTTGTGCATTAGTATTTGGAATTCTACACTTTTGTGCATTTCGGTTCTTCAGTTTTCGTTCATGACTAACCATTTATTCCAGCTTAAGAGCCAGAGAGGGGCGGGATTGTGCTCTAGATGGGGAAGCCAGCAGCCTAGCCAGCCAGTTAGAAGGTAATAAGATACCCGGTTGTGGTAATACATGTTTATAATCCCAGCACTCGGTGGGCTGCAGCTGGAGGATGGAGGTTTTCAGGATCACCTGGTTTATATAGTAAGACTCTTTTAAAACAGTGACAATGACAAACCATAACCAGGACACCTAAACCCACCTATGAACTTAAAATACAATTATATATATGTTACAATTATATATATATATATATATATATATATATATATATATATATATATATATATATATATATCTCAAATGCTTTGGTAAGTTAGGATTCAGTTCCTGTGGGGGGCTCTGTGGAATGTAAACCCTGGAGATGCCACTCAATAGGGATTTTGTTTATCATGCTGCTAATGCTCTCTGCCTAGCTCCAGGAATAGCAGAAACACTATTGACTAACGGTCTCCTAGAAAGTCTGGTGAGAGCCTGTCATTTTATAATTAAAAACCATGTATATTTTATAATTTCATGATTTTTATATCTGTTTATTTGGAGGTCAGAGGGCACCTTGGTTCTCTCCTTCTACCGTGTGGGTTCCAGGGATCAAACTCTGTTCATCAGACCCTCCAGCAAGTGCTTTTAACCCTGTCTCACTGGTCCTTGTGAACAGTTTTAAAAGAGTGAAAATCCCTTTCTTGTGAGCATTAGGCTCTGTAGAGGCATTACAGATTATGAGTGGAGTTGCTATACGTTCATTTAGTCATAATTTTTAATGTTAATATAAGAGATGGGAAAACATAATCACTTTTAATTTCTCTTGAGGCTTTTGGACTTTTATAAATATCTTCTGACTTATGTTTCAGACAGAAATAAGAATCAAGTGCTACAATGACAACCTATTTGGAATTTATCCAACAAAATGAAGAACGAGACGGGGTCAGGTTCAGTTGGAATGTTTGGCCATCTAGTCGTCTGGAAGCTACAAGAATGGTTGTTCCAGTGGCAGCCCTGTTTACACCTTTGAAGGAGAGACCTGACTTACCACCCATTCAGTACGAGCCTGTCCTGTGCAGTAGGACGACTTGCCGTGCAGTTTTGAATCCTTTATGGTAATTAAAATACATGGAAAAATTAATGTGATAATACCATTCAGAACTACAATTTGTGCTGGGGGTTTTCGCTGAGCCATTCAATAAAGTGCACATCCAGCATACACAGGGCCCTGGGTTCAATCCCTAGCTTCACAGAAACCAGCACAGATTGATCTCAGTACTCAGAAAGTGGAGGCAGGGAAAATCTGTTAAGGTTATCTTTGACTACATAGCAAATTCAAAGCCAATCTGGACTACATGAGATCATCTCAACAAAGAGAAAAAAATAGATTGTTTTTTGTTCATTTATGTAAGAAATCCATTTTTTTTTCTGTTTAGAGTTATAGTCAAGTACAAAGAATCTTAATTTTGGTATTCTAGTTATAGTGAATTGGGAATGTGAAGAGACCAGATACTGGTGTGATATTCAAAAGGTGCTAATATATATTGAGACAGAGTTTCTTTCTGTAGACCTTGGCAGGCGTGGATCTCAGATTTGCCTGCCTCTGTCTCCTGAGTGCTCAGATGAAAGGTGTGTGCTGCCACCACCAACCAAAAGGTGCTGTCATTCCTAAGGCAAAATTTCAGAAAACATTTTTAAAATTTCTCTTTCTTCTACCTCTTCTCCTATCTAGTCTGCTAGTGAGTGGTGAGTTCTACCTCCAAAACATGGATTCTTTGTTTTTTTACTTGGTGTTTGCTAGTGCTGGACTATAGGTGTGTGCTACTCTGCCTGGCTCAATCTGTCTTTCTGATCGATGTGCTATCATACATCTTTTTTCTTTCTGAGCCTTGGGCACACCAACTTTACCTACAGCCTGAAACCTTGCAACCTTTTCCTGGGGTTGGCTGCTTTCCCTTCAGGCTGTTCTTCAAGTTCTGAAGTCCTTCCCTTGTTTTTTATTTGCCATTATCTTTGTTGTTCATTTATTTGTTTTTGAGGCAGTCTTACTCTGTGGCTGGCCTGGAACGGGCTTTGTAGCCAAACAAGCCTTGAACTTGCAGTGGTCTTGAGGTTGGATTGCAAGTGTGTACCAAAGGCACTCCCTTCAAGTAGCTGTTCAACATAGTCTCTAGAGATATCTGTGCTTTCTTTATCTGTTTAATTAAAATGTGTGTGTGTGTGTGTGTGTGTGTGTGTGTGTGTGTGTGTGTGTGTGTGTACATTGCTCATGAGTGGTACTGTGTGTGTGTAGGTCACTGGACAAGGGTTTTGGAGTTGAACCTCTTCTGCCATGGTTCTGGGTGTTGAATTTAGGTTGTTCGGTTTTCTTGGAAAGCACTTTGACCCAGTGAGACGTCTTACTGGCCCTTTAATCTTTATTATCGCTACTTAAGTAGTATTTTCAGCTGGGTGTGATAGTACAGGTCACTCCAGAAACTCAGCCTATTCTCAGGGTACAGTTTAGTTTAGTGATAAATGATTGCCTAATATATGAGGCTTTGAGTTCAATCCCTCATGCCCCAATAAAAACCAGTCACTTTGATGATCAATTTTAATCCATTTGTGAATTTGAATGAAATTAATTTTATTTCAATTAAAGTCCTTGTAAAATTAAACTGAAATGTTACCTAACTAATCTGTCTTTTCTTACAACAGTCAAGTTGATTATCGAGCAAAACTCTGGGCTTGCAACTTTTGTTACCAAAGGAATCAGGTAAGGACATAACTTACAGATGCTAATGCTGTAGTGATGTGTTGATGCTCATATAGGGAAATGCTTGTTTAAAAAAGGATAAAAGGTTGTGTGTGGGTGGGTGAGCATAGGCAATGCTGCACATGTAGAGGGCAGAGGACAGAGGAGGGATTTGGTTCTTTTATACCTCATGGGCCAGGGATCAAGGTAGTGAGTGTTAGAAGCAAGACCTTTATCTACTGTCGTCTCACCAGCCTAGAAATACCTTCTTAGTAATTAAATGAAACTAGACTGGTCTACACAGTGAGTTTCAAGGACAGCCAGGGGTGCATAGAAATACCCCATCTCAGAAATAAAGACAAAAACAAAAGCAAAAAGCAAAGAATAACAACAACAAAAGGGCAAAAATTAAGAGATAAGGAAATTTTGAATTTAAAACTGCATTTCTGGTTCTGATAAATAATTTGGTAATTTTTTTATTTTCCTGTTTGTAGTTTCCACCTACATATGCTGGGATATCTGAATTGAACCAGCCTGCCGAGCTTTTACCCCAGTTTTCAAGCATTGAATATGTAGTTCTGGTAAGAACAGAAAAGTAGGTATTTAAGAAAGCTGTAAGTAGACAAGGGCTTATGTCAGAGTAATTGTCAAAGTGGAGATGACTTTAAGGGCATGCCAGCAAATCAGACTGAGGAGTTTAAAGGTAAGGACTGTCAAGGTCAAACGATGAAGGTCATTTGTGACTGAAGTTATCTGATGATTGGTCAGATACTAGGCAGGATGGTGTAACTTGATCAGTAAGCATTGAATATGAGTTTTGTTTTATAATTGGAAGTTCTCTTGTCGCACACTTAGTCAATAAAGAGCTAAGTCTGCTGATGTGACCCTGAGTTTATGAATGAACATGTCCTTGAATTGGGAAAATATTTTTCCTAGTGTGAACAGTTTTACAAAGTTGCTTATAGATTTAATCGTGGAGAGCTGGGCATATTAGGTTATGCCTGTAGTCATAGAACTGGCTGTGGAAACAGGAGGACAGGAGTTCAAGGTTATCTTGATCTGTAAGTTTGAGGCCTACCTGGACTTTATGAAACTCTGTCTCTAAGCAATAAAAAAAAAAGTATAGAAATTTAAAACTGTAAATATATTTTTGAGACACTGTCTGTCTCTGAAGCCCTGGATAGCTTCCAACTTCCTGTGGAGAGCAGGTTGCTACTGTCTGCCTCCCGAGTGCTGGGATTAAAGGTATGCACCATTATGCCTGGCCAATAAAAAAAAATACTGAATGTGGTATAGGAACAGAGTTATGGTTTACTTGAACTAGTCACTATGTTTATCAAACCTGGCTAGTTTTGATTTTTTGAAAAGCCATCTCAGTCTTAGATAATTATTTTATAAATATCATCTCATTATTTTTAGTTTAAAATGATTTAAATAAAACTGCTGATCTGGCTCAGTGTTAAGAATACTTGATGCTCTTGCAGAGGACCTGAGTTCAGTTCCCAGCACCCATGTCTTTTGTTCAAAACTGCCTGGAATCATAACTCCAGTGGATCTGATGCTCTGCTCTGGACTCGAGGGCATCTGCATTAACATATCCACCAACACGTGGAAACCCACACATATTTACTTAGACAGTGAAATAAACCCCGACACAAATAATTTTTAAAAATGACAATACTTACAGAAATATAATCATGTTAATTGGTAGAATGCTATTTAACTTACTCTATACAGTTTGACCACAAACTCAGTACATGGTTTATATTGTTTGCTTTATTTTTTTGTATAGCTTTGTTATTAAACCAGGGTAATCTTGAATATATTGTTCTAAGTGATCCCTCCCTGAGTAGTTAAGACTAAAGGTGTGCCCATACCTGGTCTGAATTTTATAGTTGTTAAAATATTATTTGAAAAATACTTTAAAAGTTATATTAATTATTATTATCATTATTAACAGCCTAGTCTCATGTATGTCAGGCTGGCCTCAAGCTTTCTTTTTTTTTTTATTAACTTGAGTATTTCTTATTTACATTTCGAGTGTTATTCCCTTTCCCGGTTTCTGGGCAAACATCCCCCTAATCCCTCCCCCTCCCTTTCTTTTTGGGTGTTCCCCTCCCCATCCTCCCCCCATTGCCGCCTTCCCCACAACAATCTAGTTCACTAGGGGTTCAGTCTTAGCAGGACCCAGGGCTTCCCCTTCCACTGGTGCTCTTACTAGGATATTCATTGCTACCTATGAGGTCAGAGTCCAGGGTCAGTCCATGTATAGTCTTTAGGTAGTGGCTTAGTCTCTGGAAGCTCTGGTTGCTTGGCATTGTTGTTCATATGGGGTCTCGAGCCCCTTCAAGCTCTTCCAGTTCTTTCTCTGATTCTTTCAACGGGGGTCCTATTCTCAGTTCAGTGGTTTGCTGCTGGCATTCGCCTCTGTATTTGCTGTATTCTGGCTGTGTCTCTCAGGAGCGATCTACATCCGGCTCCTGTCGGCCTGCACTTCTTTGCTTCATCCATCTTGTCTAATTGGATGGCTGTATATGTAGGCCTCAAGCTTTCTATATAGATGAAGACGGCCTTCAATTCTTATTCCTCCTGCTTCTGTCTCCCCAGTGCTTGGTCACAGGTGTGCACATCTAGTTTGAAAAGTTATAAATGCTTATGAGAATTAAACTGCATGTAACTAAATAGAAATCCAAAGATCTCCCTCTGTCTCTCTCTGTCACTATCTCTCTCTGTCTCTGTCTCTCTGTCTCTGTCTCTCTCCCTCTGTCTCTGTCTCTCTGTCTCTCTGTCTCTGTCTCTCTGTCTTTTTGTCTCTGTCTCTCTCTGTCTCTGTCTCTCTCCCTCTGTCTCTCTGTCTTTTTGTCTCTTTCTCTGTCTCTGTCTCTCTCCCTCTGTCTCTGTCTCTCTCTCTGTCTCTCTCTGTGTTTCTTGAGAGAGGATCTCACTGTATATAGCCTTGACTGCCTGGAACTCACAGATTTCTGCCTGCCTCTTGCCTCACAAGTGCTAGGATTTAAGTGTGTGTTAGCATACCCAGATAAATGTGTGTGTGTGTGTGTGTGTGTGTGTGTGTGTGTGTGTGTGTGTGTGTGTGTGTGTATGTATGTATGTATGTATGTTTGGTAGGGGTCAACACAATTTTCAGAAGTAGGCACTGTCCTTCTATTGTGGGCCCTGGGGATGAACTCAGGTCGTCAGGCTTGTGCCATCGTGCTTTTACCGCTGAGTCATCTTGTCAGCCCTTTAAACTTGTTTTTTTCTCAGTGCTGTGTCTTGTGTCTGTCTCCAGGACCACACATGACATGTTTCCCTTCTGTATGGCTTTGTTAGGACTCCATTGTATACACATATTAATATATTTCACTGTTGGCATTTTTAACTAGTTCCTGATTGCCTTGAATATTGTGCTAAAATGTTAATACCCTTATAAATGCTTTTCTTCCTGTATTTTCTTTTTAAAGCGTGGTCCCCAGATGCCTTTGATATTTCTCTATGTGGTTGATACTTGCATAGAGGATGAAGATTTACAGGCTCTGAAGGAATCCATGCAGATGTCGTTGAGCCTTTTGCCACCTACAGCTTTGGTTGGCCTTATTACTTTTGGGAGAATGGTGCAGGTTCATGAGCTTGGATGTGAAGGCATTTCAAAAAGCTATGTCTTCAGAGGAACAAAGGATCTGTCTGCCAAACAACTGCAGGTGAGTAAGATTGGGAGTGTTGACCCTGTTTATTTGTGAACTACATATGTTAGTGAATTTTTCTAGATGCATGTATTTTTAAAAATAGGATGGCTCACTCTGTTATAATTGCATTATGACAAGGCTTTAACTTTAGTGTTGGCATCAGTTTTATTTCTTGTGAAATTTAACTGTCATCCGAATGAAAGACTTTTCCATTTTACATAGTGTGTCTTGGATCTCTCTCGATGACCACATATATAGCCTGATTCATTTCTGTGATGGCTTAATTAGAATTTCATTCTATACGTGTACTCAGATCTCACTGTGGGCATTGTTTAGATACTAACTGTTTGTGTATAGATGCATGTGTGCGAGTGGAGGCCTTAGGACAACCTAAGGCATTGTTAGTCATCAGGCATCCTCTACTTCTTTTTTGTCTTTTGTTTATTTTTTGAGACAGGGTCTTTTGTTGACCCAGAACTTAATGGTTAGGCTAGGCTGGCTGGCTCCGAAGCCTCAGGGATCTGCTCACCAGTCTCTACCACTCTAGTGGATTACAGATTTGCACCATTACACTCAGATTTTTTTTAATGCATTGTGGGAGTGAACCCAGGTCTTCATGCTTTTGGGGCAAACACTTTACTGACTATACTATAGCTAGCCCAAGACTATTTCCTTTTAACTGTATCTTTAAAATTTGAAGCGATTTGAAGGTATGTCACTGGTCTGTACCTTAGCCTCTTGAGTGCAGGACACAGGTTTGTATCACTGTGCCTGTCTCTAAAGCCTGTTCTTTTTGTAGGTTTGTTGAAGATAAGGAAAGAGACAGTTTGAGAATTTGTTAAAGATACCTTGAGAGATGGTTGAGTGTGTTTATGTAGAAGAGAAGGAGACTAAAGACGACGAGTGAAAGTAAGAGATGAGCCTAGGGAAGCTTCAGAGGAGGTGTGGGATTCTGTTCAGAGGACAGGAGGCAGAGGACCCGAAAAAGGAGGACTGTTTTGGGGAGGCTGGAGAAGTGGGTACAGGTTGAAGATCTAAAGTTCTTTGAAACAAAAGTGTTTGGGAGTTTTGGAACTCTGTACACAAGGTTGGTCTTCAATTCACAGAGATAGGCCTGCTTCATGTTACGGTACTAGGTTTTTTGGAATATTTTTATACATAGGTATAGGAAAGGTGAGATGAAATCTCAGAAATGTGTCACTCGGCAGTTTCATCATGGTGTGACCATAGAGTACTTCTGTCAACTAAGAAGTTATGACATGATAGCTGACGTACTCTCAGGGGCCCACCATTGTGTGTGGTCCATTATTGTCATGACATTGTGCAGAGAGATGATAACCAAGTATAAGCTAAAATAATTGATATTTAATATGTATGCTTATAGACACAACCTGAATGTAGCTTTATGGAGTTCAGTACTCTGTACTTTGACTATGGGGTATCATGTAAAGTTATGTGTGGAATTTTCCATTGTGGTATTCTGGTGACACTTCGAAACACTTAGGTTTTGGAGCATTTCAGGGTTTGAGTTTTTGGATTAGGCATACAAGCTATGTTATAAGGATGACTGCTTTTCAGGATGGTCATGAGAGTAAAACATGCCTTTGAATGTTTGCTTTTATTAATAGTAAATTATACATTTTTAAAGAGTAGTTTAATTCTCACTGTGGTCACTTAAATTATATAATACAAATGTGGCATTAAGAACAGACAAGTAATTGTCAATACAAGAAAAGTATTTTACTATAACATTTTTATCTTTCTGTGTTCAGCTAAAAAGAATCTGGCCTTTCTGCACAAATTGTCTAAGATTCCAATGTTAAAGTCTCTAGGGTTGGGGATTTGGCTCAGTGGTAGAGCGCTTGCCTAGCAAGCGCAAGGCCCTGGGTTCGGTCCCCAGCTCCGAAAAAAAAAAAAGAACCAAAAAAATTAAAGCAAAAGTCTTCTAGTTGTTTAACTGTAAATTTCTCTTCATGATGATATTCAGTGTAGTGTAAACTCTGAGATTTGTAGCAAGATTTGGATTAAAATCCCGTGCTATTTATGTTAAGTAACTTCAGACAAATTTTATTACTGTGTGTTTTTTGTCTTTTATTTACATTTCTTTATTCTCCCTCCCTCCCCCCGTGTGTCTGCATGTACATGCCACTGTGCACATGCTGAAATCAAAGGACAGCGTACGGTATTGCTTCTCTCTTACATGTGGCATCCAAGTCCTGGGAATTGAGTTAGGTTGCCATGTTTGACAGCAAGCATCTTCGCCTGTCAGTCATCTCTTTCCTCCCTTTTGAAATAGTGCCTTTTTATGTATCCCAGAGTGGCTTTGAATCATTAATTCTCTTGTTTCCTGAGTAGCCCATGCATCACTGGACCTAGCTTGTCATTATTATTTTTTATGAGAATAGTATTTTCGAAGGGTTTAGCTCAGAATTTTGTACATAGTGAAAAGTTGCTGCTTCTGATGGCAGTCCAGAGCGCTGCGGAACTAGGTTATTTTCCTTTGTAGATATGTAGATTTTCGGCTGGGGATTTAGCTCAGTGGTAGAGCGCTTACCTAGGAAGCGCAAGGCCCTGGGTTCGGTCCCCAGCTCTGAAAAAAAGAACCAAAAAAAAAAAAAAAGATATGTAGATTTTCAGATTGATAAATACTTTTGCCACAATACTAAATAATGCTAAGCATTTCTAGATTAAGAAAATCGCAGTAACGTAACATTTTTATGTATAG
Source organism: Rattus norvegicus (assembly GCF_021556685.1). Taxonomy (NCBI): domain Eukaryota; kingdom Metazoa; phylum Chordata; class Mammalia; order Rodentia; family Muridae; genus Rattus; species Rattus norvegicus. Next base: position 83,075,531 of record NC_141539.1, on the reverse strand, counting down.
AAAAGGATTATGGGGGATGAGGGGAGAAGAAAAGGATTATGTATATCGGTGAAATCCAAAACAAAAGAGGTATTTTTATAAGACATTTAGCTTGAAAATCATGAATTAATTTATATCCCCAATGTGAGTCTATGTTCTTTTTTTTTTTTTTTCTAATATTGTTATTTAAAAAAGTGCACATGCATGCATGTGAGCACAGTTGCCTGCAGAGGTAGAAGAAAGGGTTGGCTTCCCGAGAGCTGGGGTTATATGTGGTTGTGGGCCACTTGATTCAGGTGCTGGATAAAACCCTGGTCTTCCGTAAGAGCTGCAGGGCTCTCAACTGCTAAGCCATCTCTCCTGTTCTTTATGTGCTTTCTCATAATGATGCAGGTACACTTTTATACTGCTTATAGATAACTTCATTCCTTCTAGATTTTTAACTACCCTGAGAGTAGAGAGTATTTTTTTTTTTTAAGACCACTGTATTCCTGCTACAGAGTAGGTATTTAAGTTAATAGTTGCTGAAAGGGCTGAATGCATTTAAGCTAAGAAGAAAGACATTTATGTTAATCATTAATGTATTGTGACTTCATTAGATAAGAAGTACTTCTAAATTAACATCCTTTTCACTCCATCATACCTTGTATGCTGCTCTTTTCTGGTGAATTGCTATGGAGGGAGTTCAGTCTCCACAGCTAGACTGTTTGCCTTCTGTGAAAAGCAACCTTACGTTTATTTTGTGTTTCTAATTTGTAGCACCTTTACCATCTTAAGAAGCTGATAAATAATGTGGAACTAAATAAAGTGATCTGACCAAAATTGTGTCTTTACAGGAAATGCTGGGGCTCTCTAAAGTACCTGTTACTCAGGCCACCCGTGGTCCTCAGGTACAGCAACCACCTCCTTCCAATAGGTAATTAATATAGCAAACAGAACCCTGTAGTTCACGCAGGTACTTGAAACATATCATGCCCTCAACTTGGACAAAGATATGTAATATTAAGTGTTGTTAAGAATATAAATAGATTGCAGTAGTATATAGTTTTAAAAAACAAACTATAACTTTTGGTGGAAGTTTCTTTTTTACTGAAGTGGTTCATTTTTTATCATTATGATGTTAGGAGTTTAGTTTTGATAGGTTTGTTTTTATTTTTAACTTCATACAATCTTTATGTGGTTGTGAGGAACTATGCAAAAATAGGGCCTCAAAAGCTTTTAATTTGTCTTTACTGGTAGCTTTTTCTTCTAATCAGAAGTGCTATTACTAAAATTGAGTTAATTGATCTATCTTCTAATTATTTTGGTCATCTTAGAACTTTAAAATAAATTGGTAGCAATTGTATAAGTTCTTGGCCAGTAGCAGCACAGCAACACCACTGGGAATGGTACACAGACTGTAGAATGGGGCCCAGTAACAGCAACCGCCCATTTTCTGGGGAAATAGTCTCATCTCATGTAACCAGGTTGGACTTAGACTCTGTGTATGGTCCATGATAACCTTGATCTCCTCATCCTCCTGTCTCTCCCTTCCTGGTGTTGAGACCACCATGGTGCATGACCACCATGTCTGACTCATTTCTTTCTCCTTCCTCCTCCTGCTCCTTCTTTCCCTCTGCCTCCTCTGTTTTCCCCACCCACTGGAGCATGTATGTGTGTGTCGCTGGGGAGCCAGCCTCGGGTCTTACATCTGCTAACTAGGGTCCTGCTGACTGAGCTACATCTCCAGTCATAACCAGTTTTCAAAGAAACACTCCAGCACACTCTGCTGCACACAGAAAGTTGTGGATTTTTGGTCTGCTGTGTATCACATATTTTTTTTCTAACTTAAGAGAAGTTTGTAAAATATCGCAATTTAAATGGCTTTTCTTTACTGTTGTTTTGCAGATTCTTACAGCCAGTACAGAAAATAGACATGAATCTCACAGATCTTCTGGGGGAACTTCAGCGAGACCCTTGGCCTGTACCACAAGGAAAGAGACCTTTGCGTTCCTCAGGAGTGGCGCTTTCTATAGCTGTAGGACTGCTTGAGGTAGTTATGGAGAAAACTTAATTTTGAAACATAAGATATTGTGTGTGTGTACACATGTGCGCACGCAGAAAGATGTGAGCAAACCCCGTGGTCGTGCTTGGTGGGCAGCCTTTCCTCTTCCTGTCCTCCTTTTCCTTCCTCCTGACCCCCCCTTCATCTTTGCTTTCCTTCTGTTTTACTGTACAGTCAGTTAGTGCGGAGCTTAACTGACAGCAGTCAGTGCAGGAGAGCTTAGCCTTCTGAACTGCACCGCCGTGCATGGATCTTTCCTTCTCTCTCTCTGTAATCGGTGTCCAGGACTGTTTTTAAAAGCTCCACACAAACAGTAGGTTGTGCCCAGTACTTCTCTCTGTGAGTGGGGTATTTCTTCAGACTCCATTAAGTCCCTGGAGTGGCTGGCTCCAGCATCTTCGGGAGCCCTGTACTTATGCAGCCCTTCTCGGAGAGGTAGCAGTGGCCACCTGATAGAAGAGATGTGTATAGTCGAGACGTGAGACAGGGCATGTCCTCTCTCCTCACCACACGCTAGAAAGCAGCATGGTCAGCTATTCAAAAACTCCCCAGATCCTGTTTGATGATTTTATAAAAGGATTTATCCTTATTACTTTAAATTCTGTCTCAGTGTGTTCATGTGAGGAGAGTGCTCTCAGAGCTCTGAGGCAAGGCTAGAGTTACGTCTGGTACACTCGCTGGAAACTGAACTTGGTTCTACTGGTTGGAGAGACCTGTAGCTCCTGTTTGTTTTTTTTTTTTAAGATTTGTTTTTATTTTGTATTTATGAGTATTTTGTATGCATGCATGTCTGTATACCACATGCATGCCTGGCTGCCCCTGGAAGCCAGAAAAGGCATTGGTTCCCCTGGCACTGGGGTTAGAGATGATTGTGAACTGCTGTGTGGATGCTGAGGACCAAGTTTGGGTCTTCTGTTGCTCAGACTAGTAGACTTATCCTGTACTTGCCTCAGCTTCCCCAGTAGCTGTGATTATAGGTGGATGACACTTTTTCTTTTATCTTTCTAAAGTTTTATTTCAATTTTTTGATATATAATCACATAATTTCTCCTTTATCTTTCTTCCCTCTAAATTATACCATATACTTGTCTTTTTTTCTCTTTTAAATTCATGGCCTCCATTTCTTGTTATATACATATATGTACATATATATTTTTTTTTCTTTTTTTTTTGTTCTTTTTTTTTTGTAGCTGGGGACTGAACCCAGGGCCTTGTGCTTCCTAGGCAAGCGCTCTACCACTGAGCTAAATCCCCAACCCCATGTATTTCTAAGTAGGTAAATACATCCTGCTCAGTCCATGTAGTGTTATTTGTGTGTATGTTTTCTGAGCTGCAGTTACACACAAGCTGAAACGTCATTGCTTGTTCTCTCTCTTACTGCCTTCCACTGAGTGTGGTAGTTTCATTTGAGTGTGGTAGTTCTGAGCCTGCCTGCCAGCTTCTCTTTTCCTTCCATTTATTTTACCTCCCAGTTATCCCATTCTGTGTGAAGGCTTTCAGTGAATATAAGAGACAGATAGCTTCAATTTAATGCTTTAAAATTTTCTTTTTCAGTAAGAAATTTGATGTGTAGGTTGTTTTCTACTCTTATGCAAAATACTTGTTCTTCTTTGTTGATTTGTTTTTACCCAACCTCAGATAACCAGAAGAAAAAATATATATATTTTCATTTTTCTCTGGCTATCCATAAACTCATGGAAATCCACCTACCTCTACTTCCCAAGTGCTGGGATAAAAGTAAAGTGCTTTACTACCATACCTGGCTGAATTTTTTTGTTTATTAAACTAATTTTAAGAAAGTTACAGAATAGGTATACTTTGTAAAGACTTTGAAACAGAATGCAAAGTTTTATTTAAAAAAAAAAAACAAAACCCTAAAGGCAGAGTTTTGGTTTCTTCCCAGTCTTTTTTTCTCTTAAATCTCTCAAGTGTTGGGATTTCAGGCATGTTCTCTTTACTCTTGGTATAGAATTAAAAAAAATATTGACAAAGTTTATCTTATTTATAATTTGAAAATATAATTTGTTGATATATATATATATTTTAATAAAATTGTATTTACTTAGAAGCATTCAGAATGTCAAAAAACAACTGCCATCTTTTTGCAATTACAGAGTGGTATTCAGTTAACAGAACAACAATTACCTTTGTATAAGCTGCATCAGAGACAACTGAAGATGGAAAAAAAAAACAAAACAAAAGAAAACCAAAAGAAAAAAAAAACAAAAACAAAAACAAAGAAACTAAAAACCAAACTACTGTCCCCATATATAACTAATGTGTGCTGTGCACCAACAAGAACCTGCTTTAATTTCCATGCCAATTTACAACCCCAGACTATACCAGGCAAGGCTAGTGGATATTGAAAATACCACCAGGACAGGGCTAGCTAAAGACACATTCGGTAGTGTGTTAACTATACAAAAAAGACACTGTGCAGTTTAAAAACAAATCTTACACAACCTTACATTTCAATTTTTTTCTTTTAAAGGAGTGAGTTGTATACAGGGGAGTTAAATGCTTTATAGACAAGAAAAAAAAACTGCTAGAACCAACTTATTCATCATCATCTTCTTCATCTTCATCTTCCTCTTCCTCTTCATCCTTTTCTTCATCCTCTTTTTTGTCTTCCTCTTCCTTTCTTTTTCTTGCTCTTCTCAGCCTTGACCACCCCCTTTTTCGCTGCATCAGGTTTTCCTTTAGCTCTGTAGGCAGCGATATCCTTCTCATACTTCTCCTTCAGCTTGGCGGCCTTCTTCTCAGAGGACTGCTTATCATCATGGCAGTGTTGTTCCACATCTCTCCTAGTTTCTTTGCGACATCACCAATGGATAGGCCAGGATGCTCACCTTTGATTTTTGGGCGGTACTCAGAACAGAACAAGAAGAGGCTGAAGGAGGCCTCTGGGGGCATTGGGGTCCTTGAACTTCTTTTTGGTCTCCCCTTTTGGGGGATGTAGGTTTTCGTTTCTCTTTCATAACAAGCCTTGTCAGCCTTTGCCATATCTTCAAATTTCCCCTTTTCTTTAGCAGACATGGTCTCTAGCTCTCTGAGCACTTCTTGGAGAACTCTGAGAAGTTGACAGAAGCATCCGGGTGCTTCTTCTTGTGCTCCTCCCGGCAGGTTTGCACAAAGAATGCATATGAGGACATTTTGCCTCTGGGCTTCTTAGGATCTCCTTTGCCCATGTTTAGTTGATTTACCCCAGTGCCCGTCCGGCTCTTGCTTGCCCCAGCACTGTCTCTATGGAGCTCAATGTACTGCAATGGCTGTGAGAGCAGGAGCCAGACGCAGCCTCCAAAATTTTTTTTTTTTGAGGTAGGATTTCTGTAGCCCAGGTTGGCCTAAACTCATATAGGTCTAGCTGACTCCTCCTGCCTCAGCCTTTAAAGTACTTCAATTACAGGTATGAGCTACTACTCACAGCATTAAGACAGTGCCATTTTTTTATTTTAAAGGTTTATTTATTTATTAAGAATACAGCGTTCTGTCTACATGTCTGCCTGCAGGTCAGAAGATAGCCTAGATCTTATTACAGATGGTTATGAGCCACCATGTGGTTGCTGGGAATTGAACTCAGGACCTCTGGAAGAGCAGCCAGGGCCCTTAACCTCCGAGTCATCCCGCTAGCCCTACAGTGCCATTTTTCAATGTCCTCACATAAATACTAACTATAGAGTTGCGTACCTTGCAAATAGCATGTAGAGAAAAAGACACTGCCCTTTGTCATTGTAGCCTGCTGCTTGATGAGCATCTTTGATGTCTCAGAGTTCAAGGACCCCTTTTCAGTGTTTCTCTAGATGGCCCATTTTTCCGCTTATCTTCAGTTCCTTTGTTTCTAAGAAGTGTTGAGAGTTATTTCCTGTTAAATGTTTACTTTTGCCTTTCAGGGTGGCTGTAACTGTATGTACAGAATGAGCTTCACCCAGGGTTTGAGTTGGTCCCCTCCAGGAGAGTGATTATAGTCTTGTTCTTCTAAGGAGCCTTAGTTTCCTAGTAGGTACACTTAGACCTTTAGAGTTCTGAATATTGTAAGATGTTTAGGCTTGACTCTTTCTAACAATTCCGTTTGTTTTATTTCTTGATTACTCCTTCGCTCTGAAGACTTCCGTTGTTCTTCACCTTTGCTGTTTTGTTTTATTTTCCACAGTAGACTGACAGACTTCTGGAGATTGCATACCTTCATGTTCCTCAAATTCCCTTTTCTGTTCCTGTTTCTGGGCCGGTCTTTTCTCAGTTGTGTGTTCCTTGTCTCTAACTCAGTTGTCAGGCATGTTTCTTCAGCCCCTTCATTCTTTTAAGCTTTCTCAATTCTCTTAATCCCAGCATTTAGACAGTTACTGTGTTCTCTGTGATGCTAACATGACGTGCTCGTCGGTATTCTCAGCTCTCCGTGTGCATGCCACCCTCCCGCAGGAGCTGATGTGCTTTCGGCAGAGAAAGTTGACGTGCCTTAGCCGCAACCGTTGTTTCTGCGCACTGTATCTTCTTTCCCCTTTGCTGCTGTGTTTAATACGGAGGCACATTCACAAACATTATCATGTATTAATACACGCGTGTATATGTATTTGTGATTTTAACTTTTTCCTTTTAAGGAAAATTTCCATCTAGACTAGTCTGAAGTCCTCAGAGTTTCTTGTGTGTCAATAGCGTTCTTTTTATGCTTCCATTTTATTTACGTATTTGAAGTTGTGTGTGGTGCTGGGTTCACCCGGGGCCGTGAGAGTCCTGGGAAAGAGCTTCCCTCTGAGCTTTGCTTGCAGCCCTGTTTCTCTATTTTTTAAAGGGGCAGGTACCCTTTCTCTATTCCATGGGCATCAGGTGGTAAACAGAAAGTAGATTGGAATAGTTAATCCATTCGTTTCAATTAGAAATATAAATAATGCTTATGTTTTATTTATATTTTTTAATACAGATTCTCATAGCCAAGGCTAGACTCAAACTTGCCATGTAGCCAAAGCTGATTTTGAACTTCTGATCTTCCTTTCACTTCCTAAGTGCTGGATTACAGGCATGGAGACTGTCTGGTTTCACGTGATGCTAGGGATCCAAGCCAGGGCTTTGTGAATACTAGGCGAACATTCTAGCAACTGCGCTGTTACCTAAGCCCCAGCAACACTTCCAGTTTACATACAGAAAACAAGAATGAAACCCAGAAGACTGTCTTCCCTTTTACCTGCTTCTACAGCTACAAAGCAGGAAACATAACCTTGGCTGTAGGGTGTAAGTTTAGAGATTGCTTTAAAATTAAGAATGTAGCCCTGTTTAGGATTTAAAAAGAAATCTATCCAAACAAATGTCTTCTTTTTAGCATTTAATTTTTTCTTATCAAGTACATGTTGCTTTCTAGGAGCAATGCATTAAAGTGTGTTGTCAGAAATGCATATACCTGCATTTTGCTCTCTTTTCCACTTTTGAGTGAGTGCCTTCTTTCCAACAGTGTACGTTCCCAAACACTGGCGCGCGGATCATGATGTTCATTGGTGGCCCTGCTACCCAGGGGCCTGGGATGGTGGTTGGAGATGAGCTAAAGACACCTATAAGATCCTGGCACGACATTGAAAAGGACAATGCCAAATATGTTAAAAAGGGAACCAAGGTAATTCTTCATTCATGTTTTCTCATGAGTGTTTTCTGTTTGTATAACTTCACATTTTTGGGGGTGTTTTGCAAAAGTATTTATTGGTGATTCTTGAATCCTTGGTGTTGTTACTGCTTGTTGATGCTCTTGCTGTTAGTAGATTTTTTTATTTTTAATGTTTTTAGTTCAGGCTTTTAGTTTAATTCTCTATACTGTTTGATATTTTTGATGGTCATTGTTTACATTTTAATAGTAATTGCCATAATTTTCAACACTGAGTGCTTTTTGTCTGCTGATTAGTTTTCTTTTTGAACTTCTGAGTTTTGTTAAAGCTGTAAAAACTGCTTTAGATTTGCTTATCTTCTGGTTTTATTTTGTTTTTTTCTTTTCAGATGTTTTTGTTTCTTGACTGTAGATTTAGCTAGAAAAAGAGCTCTATTTTGTTCTCTTGTGTTTATATTGAAGTAGAGAATGTTTTCTATACCACTGTTTAGTTTTGCTTCACTTAGGGACATGTCTAAAAATAATGGCTTTTACATCAAAGAATATTAAAATATGAGACTTTATTTATTATGAGACAGTACAACTCATGATCCTCCTGTTGTAACCTCCCCATGCCTTTCGCATGCTTGTCTGGAAGTCAGATTTCTAGAAGTTATGTTATCAATTTTATCAAACTATAGAAAATTAAATGTGACTAGATGATATATAAATTATGATGAATTATTCTTTTACTCTTAAATTACTTTGACATGTTAAAAGGAAAAAGATTTATAGGATGGCTAGGTTATATATTTGATTAAGTTTTATATATATATTTCGATATTAATTAAAATCTTTTGTAGCATTTTGAAGCACTGGCTAATCGAGCTGCTACGACAGGGCATGTCATTGATATCTACGCCTGTGCACTAGATCAGACAGGTCTCTTGGAGATGAAGTGCTGCCCTAACCTTACTGGGTATGTATGTGTGTATCTAATAATGACTGCTTACCAGTATGAGGCAGCACTGACAGCAGCTTAGGAAATGGAAAGGTCTTTGTCTTACAGCTTTTTGTCAATGTTGGCTAACAGCACTGCTGTGTCTTCTTTGGAGCTCATCTTTCTTCCTCTCTCTCTCTCTTTCTTTCTTTCTTTCTTTCTTTCTTTCTTTCTTTCTTTCTTTCTTTCTTGTGAAAAGACAGGATTATAAAGGTACAAGTTCTTTTGAAAACGTTTATTATAAAGTTACTAGGTTGTTTTAGTAGTGTTTTGAGATGGCAAACCATGAAATTTATCCATTTAAAATGTTTGATGAGTTTGTAGTATGTTCGCAAGGCCATTATTATGATTGAATTAGAACATTTGTGTGACTGAGAGTAAATTAGATAGGCCACAGGAAGAGAGACTTGGAAGCAGCTGATATGGACAAGAGCTTCTCAGGTATTAACTTGCACAGTAACTTGGGTTTCTTGTTTGACTCATATTTAAGAAGCAGAAATATAGACAGCTTTTATAAACACTAACTATGAAAAGGAGCAGTCTTGAATGAATGATGCATCATCAATTATAAAATTAATATTCTCAGATGATGCATATGAAAGGAGAAAATCTGGACTGGTTAGGCAGCTCAGTGGGTAAAGGCTCTGAAGGCATGGCTGGAGTTTGGGACACACAAGGTGGACGGAGAGAGCTGATACTTGAAAGTTGTTTTCACACCTTCAGATAAACACTGTGTCATGTGTACACCCATATGCACAGTGGGTAAGAGTAATTAAAAATTGTTAATAGAAATAATATTAATAACATTTATTTTGGGGAATGTCTTTACTATTTGTTCATAGTCTAAGTAATTTATTTTTTCTGGTAACACAGAGCCCAGTTAATTTGTTTTGTATGTCATGTTTGCCTTTTCTGTGCAGAGGATACATGGTAATGGGTGACTCTTTCAATACCTCCTTATTCAAGCAAACTTTTCAAAGAGTCTTCACCAAAGATATACATGGCCAGTTTAAAATGGGCTTTGGTGGCACATTAGAGATAAAGGTAAGAACCCAGACTGGACATGTGTGATATGATTATCAACCGAGAACCTCATAGGTTGAGTTTTACTCAAACTCAGAGGAACTTTAGAAAGTAATGGTTACTTTAGAACTTTGAGTTAGAGACTTTGTTTCCCAGAAAGAGGTGTTGTCATAAAATGTACAAGAGTTCTGAATGACGGTAAAGTAATTTAAGTAAAGTTTCTTCTATTGGATGTTTTGCTCTTAGGGATAAGTCTCATTCGGTCTGCCTTCTAACTCTTGACCCTCCTACTTCAGCTCTCCAGTTGCTTTGATGCACCATGGTCTCCCTGGCTGGCACTAGACATTATACATTTTTATATTAAATGTATATGTTAGCTTTCTTTGTTTATCTGTTTGTATTGTTTTTGAGGCAGGGTTTCTCTGTGTAGCTCTGGCTGTCTTGGAACTTACTCTGTAGATCAGACTTGCCTTAAACATAGATATTCATCTGCCTTTGTCTCCCAAGTGTCTGAGATTAAAGGCGTGCTTTACCATGTCCAGCATAAGTTAGATTGTTTTTTAGACAGGGTTTCTCAATGTAGCTTTGACTGTCCTGGAACTCACTCTGTAGGTCTTGTAACTTACAGAGATCCTCCTGCTTGGGATCAAAGATGTTGCACCACCACTGCCTGGCTATGTTAATTTTTTATAATGGTGGAAATTATCTAACTTGAGAGGAAATTATTTCTTTGTTTTGTGATTAGTGTTTGGTGTACAGTTCCATTATAAATTTCAAATTTTGACTTAAAATACTTGGAAGGCCTATTGTTAATTACATGTATATTACAAAACCATTGATTTTGAATTTCCATTAGACATTTTTTATTGATATTTTATTGACGGCTTACCATGTAGTCAGCATGAAGGTAGGAAATTGTAGAGATGTGCTTGGATTTCTAAGGTCCTGTTATAGGGAAACTTTGTTTTGAGAGATTAAGTCATATATATTATTTAATAAAGTAACAGTCGAAAACAAAGTGATGGAGAAGTTTAAGAAGAAAATTGACACCCCCATTGATTCTTGGGTGCCTCCCTTATCCTAGGTCTCTGTCTCTTCCTGGAGATGCTCTTACCTTCCCACCCCTATCCTGTCCCTCCCCACACCTGATTCTGAACTCCCCAACCACACCTCTCCCCATTCCCTCTCCTGCCTGCTTCTCACAGCTGGAGGTGGGAACTATCCTAAAAGCTGTTGCCTGCATGTGGGATACATTCTAGATGGCCTACCTTGTCTGGCCTCAGTGGGAGAGGATGCACCTAGCCTCAGAGACTTGATGTGCCAAGGGTGGGGGATACCGAGGTGGGGATACCGAGGGGGGATACTCACCCACTCAGAGGAGGAGGGGAGGAGGAGTGGGGAAAGTATTGTGGGAGAGGGTGACAGGGGGAGCAGTGACCGTGATGTAAAGTGAATAAGAAAAAAATACAAAAAAAATTAAAAAAAAGAAGGGAATTGAGAGACATGCACAGTGGTTCATGTCTCTAATCCCGGCATTCAGGAGGCAGAAACAGGTAGTTCTCTTGAATTCGAAGCCAGCCTAGTCTACAGAGTAAGTTCTAGGACAGCCAGGGCTACACAGAGGAACCTTGTCTCCAAAAATAAGACAAACAAACAAACCCCTCACAAACAAAAAAGAGAAATGAGTATATCCAGGATATAGTTTGTTCCAGGGGAGTGTGGCTTATTGTATTTTCTGAAAGATGAGAGGAAATGAATTTTATTCAGGAGGCCGACAAAATGTTGACAGTTGAGAAGAATGCCTGTGAGAGTGAATAGTTGAAATATAAGAGCCATAGTATTAATTATGTGAGCTGTTGTAGGTTGGAGATACATAGATCTGTCATTTTAGGTTAAGGAAGAATCAGATTTCTCTGTATAACCTGGCTGGCCTGGAACTTGCTATGTAGATGAAGCTGACCTCAGCCTCACACAGATCCACCTGCCTGCCTTTGGCTTTAGGTGCTGGAATTAAAGGTTTCTACCACTACACCTGACTTTTCATGGACTTAATAATTTTAAATATTAAGAATGTCTTATGTTTTAAAATTCTTATAAACATTTGAACTTATTAACATTTTTATTACATTTATGTGTATATGTGTGCACACATGCGTACCCTCGCCCACGTACCATGTTACAATGCTTGTGTGGAGATGTGAGGACACTTAGAGGAGTCCGCTCTTTCCTCCTACTGTATAGCTCCTGGGACTCAAACTCAGGCTTGGTGGCAAGTATTTTATTCACTCAGCCATCTTGCCAACCCTGACTTCATCTTTGAGGGAACCAAATATGTCATGTTCTTATTTTCAGACCTCAAGGGAAATAAAGATTTCAGGAGCTATCGGTCCCTGTGTGTCTCTTAATTCTAAAGGACCTTGCGTGTCTGAAAATGTAAGTAATGTTTGTTCTAAAAAATGTAGTTAATTTCTAGGCTAGCCCAAAGACAGAGCTGTCATGGAAGCCTCTGCCATTCTTTGAATTGTGTGGTTGATCTTCCGTTGGTGCGCTTCCGTCTGCACCTCTTCCCACACTCACCCCCAGTGCTCCATTCCACATGGCTGAGGGAGTCTTTGTCCTAGTGTGCTTTGACATACATTCAGACATTTTTAGGTTTCTTTTTTTTTCAAAGATTTATTTATTTATTTATGAGTACACTGTCGCTGTCTTCAGACACACCAGAAGAGGGCATCAGATCTCTTTACAGATGGTTGTGAGCCACCATGTGGTTGCTGGGATTTGAACTCAGGACCTCTGGAAGAGCAGTCAGTGCTCTTAACCTCTGAGCCATCTCTCCAGCCTAATTTTTCGGTTTCCGAAAGGCAAAATTAATTCCAAGTGCTTTTTGTCACCAGAATTAGCAACAGAACAACCAAGTCAGAGGGATTTAAGTTTCAACTCCTTTCTTTTCTCTGCCTGTGAGAGATATAATACATTCCAGAGTCACTGTCATGGGGCTGGAGACCAGAGGAAAGGATAGTACAAAGCAGATAGCCAGCTCCCAGAAGTGACAGAGACACAGAACCAACCAATTCCATCTGTATCGTAAAGACCCGTGTCTACCTTTCCTTGGTGCTTAGAATACCTAGAATGCAGAGTGCCTGTTCATATGCACACATGTAGAGTCCTTTATCCAGACAGCACAGTGGGTTGGAAAGCTAAGGATGTTGGTTGGTTGATCCTTCATTAAATAGTGCTTCCTTCAAAGGACCTTGTATTCTTTTAATTTACTTAGTGAACCTTTTAATAATCTTAATATTTTACCATGTAAAATCACTTAAATTTACTTAATCATGTGTTTGTGATATGGTATTAAAATTTCAAGCTTTTAACATTTACTGAATAAATATGAAAGCTGTGTGTTTTTTCTTACCCCTGCTTTTCTTCTTATATATTAATCAATAAGGTTCTTTAGGTTTCAAGCAGCCTGTCTTTTATTTTTATAGGAGATTGGAACAGGTGGCACTTGTCAGTGGAAGATATGTGGACTTAGTCCCACTACAACCTTAGCCATATATTTTGAAGTTGTTAATCAGGTATGACTGCCTATCTTTGAAAAAATTTATTTATTTATTTATTTTAAAACAATGTATATAGTTCTGGCTGTCTATGTAGCTAGGAAGTAAGTCTATGTAGTTCAGGCTGGCCTCGAACTCACAGAGATGTCTCTGCCTCCAAAATCCTGGGATTAAAGGTACTACCTTGTCTGGCTGACTGCATTTTAATACTGGAAGGTAAACAAATGCTTAATTTAGACGCTAAGTCTTTCATTTATTTACTACTTTGCAGGATTTATTTTCTAGTTCTGTGAGCCATGTCATTGGTATTTTAATAGGTTGGCAATGAATTGTGAGATTGTATTGGGTAGTATGGACATTTTTTTTTTGGAGCTGGGGACTAAACCCAGAGCCCTGCGCTTGCTAGGCAAGCACTCTACCACTGAGCTAAATCCCCAACCCCTAGTATGGACATTTTAACAATACTGATTTTTTTCCTGTCCATGAACAAAGATATCTTTTCATTTGTTTATATCTTTGTTTAATTTCTTTCACCTTTGTTTGGATTTATTTATATTTGTTTTGTTTTATTGATATTATAAATGGGATCCATTATGAATTTTACCAAAAGCCTTTTCTGCATCCATTGAGATGATATAAGGTTTTTGTTTTTCATTTTAATGATATTGTGCTATCATATCATTTATTCATTCGCATATTCATTCATTCCAATCCATAGGAAGAATCCACACTGAAAGGATTAATATTAGTTCTTTGTTGCCACTCTACTTGGTGATGTAAGCATGGGAGGAAGGGGTCCTAAAAATGAGGTAGAATAAAGTCTCATGGAGTAACCAACATTATTCAGAGCATCGGTTTATACTCTGAGGGTTTAGAAGAGTCACCTGAGTAAAGTGTCAATGATAGGGACAAGCTTCGTGTGGTGAAACATGTTTCCCATAGAGGCATGTAAACAGTAGCCAGCTGTAATCCGCTTGTCTAGGGCACGCATGAAAACCCATTCTAAGAACAACTGGTGATGGAGGAACAGAGATTATAAGACTCAGGTCTTGTTTGCTCAGTTTTCTCATAAGGGCTCAGAAATTTCCTCACATGGCTTTGCGAGACTGTGAGACTGTGGACTATGTTCTGATAGTTCTTCAAATATTTACTGGGCTCGGTCGGTAGAGAAGGCATCTGACACTGGGCCTTTAGTTTGTTTTTATATTTATTTTATATGTGTGAATGTTTTGCTTGCATGTATGCTTGTGCACCGTATGTGTGTCTGGTGCCTACAGAGGTCAGATGAGTGTTAGACGGCTGAGGGTTGTGAGCCACTGTGTGGGTGCTGGAGACTGAACCTGCATCCTCTGGAAGAGCAGCCAGTGCTCTTAACTGCAGAGTTATCTCCAGCCCTGGGCTTTTCCCTGCCCTGCAGTGATTTTCTTAGTGGTAGAGTATGTTACTTTTGATACAGTGACATCACCATAGTAGAGTTTGCTTAGTTCTTACTTCTTTCTTTCTATACATGCAGCATAATGCTCCAATTCCCCAAGGAGGGCGAGGTGCAGTCCAGTTCGTGACCCAGTATCAGCACTCAAGTGGGCAGAGACGCATCCGAGTGACCACGATTGCTAGGAAGTAAGCCTTTTCTTTTATTATTATCAGAGATGTAATTTATATATTAAAACTATTTTGGTTATACTCACAAGCTGGGTTTACATTTATGACTAGAAAATAAACATTTGTGATCAAGGGCGTTTTATGTCTTTTAAACCTAGCTTGTTTTGTAAAATAGTCAGTGAGAAATCCTGTCTTCAAAAAACAATATTTTACCAGACTAAGATATCTTTTTTTTAAAAAAAGATTTATTTATTTATTATTTATATATTTATTATATATGAGTACACTGTAGCTGTCGTAAGACACACGAAAAGAGGGCATTGGATCCCATTACAGATGGTTGTGAGCCACCATGTGGTTGCTGGGAATTGAACTCAGGACCTCTGGAAGAGCAATCAGTGCTCTTAACCACTGAGCCATCTCTCTAGCCCCCAGACGAAGATATTTTACTCTTACTATCTGGAAGCATTTTAAAATTGTTGAGTGAAAGAAAATTAAAAATAGAGTAAGGGGCTTAGTCATTGTTTTATTGCTGTGAAGAGACACCATGACCATTTAATTGGGGCTTACTACAGTTCAGAGGTGTAGTCCACTGTCAGCATGGCAGGGAACATGGCAGCACACAGGCAGACATGGTGCTGGGGAAGTGACTGAGAGTTCTAGATCCAGATCCACAGGCAACAGGAAGTGAAAGCCACTGGTTTGACTTACAGCAGCCACCCCTATTGATACACTTCTTCCAACCAAGCCACACAGGAGAGTGTGGGTGGGAGAGCACTCTCAAACAGGCAAAGGGGAGGGAGAGGGCAGACGTGGGATGGGGGTTTGGTGGAGGGTTAACTGGGAAGTGGGTTATCATTTGAGTTGTAAATGAATGGAATGATTAATAAAAAATGACTTATCTTAAATAATATGTACTTTTAGAGTTATTTTAGAAAATGTTTTAAGGTTTGGTTTTGTTTTTAGGAAAATCATTGTAATAAACAACTATTTGTGGTATTTTGGTAATGCTAATTAATGCGTGTGGTATTAGAATCTTGAAGTACTGAGGTGACGTTCTATAGTCTCTAAGTGTAGCTGTGTGTGGAAGCTAACTGTGGTATTATGATATAATTCAATTTTGTTTCTGTGCTTCCTTATTTAGCTGGGCAGATGCTCAAACTCAGATCCAGAACATTGCTGCATCTTTTGACCAGGAAGCAGCTGCCATTCTCATGGCTAGGTTGGCAATATACAGAGCGGAGACAGAGGAAGGGCCAGACGTGCTTAGGTGGTTGGACAGACAGCTCATTCGACTGGTAAGAGCTGACATTGTGCTTTCCTCAGCTTGTCTGTTACAGAACTCACAGTGGGTGGGGAGAGCTGTAGAAGACCTCATTCCGAGTACTGGACTAGCAATGAATAGCAGCCTCCACTCACTTCCGATGTATTAGAAAGCCCTTCCTTAAAATGAATGGTAAATATGCAATTTACTATGTTGGCTTGGATGAAGTTAGTGTGGAAATTAAGTCTATATTGTTGATTCCATGAGTTTTTTTGTTTTGAGACAGGGTCTTTGTATGTAGCCTTGGCTCATCTGGAACTTGCTATTACTGCTTGGCATGTGTTTAGTCTTTACTCAGGCTTTTATTTTCTGTTTTAATTTCAGTGGAATATAACAGCATAGCCTAGGCTGGTCTTAAATTTACTCCCATGTCTTGGGACTCAAGGCTTAAGCAGCTCTTAACACTTCATTTTTTCTTTGTAAACTCCGTCCTGTATGTTTTCATTTACTCTTCAACTTAAATACCTTGTTGAGAATTCTCTGTTAAGCTACTAAACTCTAGAGAGGTGCCTTTACCCTGCCTGTCAGGTGACACGAGTGAACCTGTTTAAAGTTAGCTACTTTTGTAGTACTGTCTAGATTCTTCCCTTGTAAGAGCACTCCCTTTCCCCAACACGTCTTTGTAAAGGAATCAGAGTTGTGGTATTAAGTGAGCTTTAACTTGTATAGCCCATCAGTAATGGGACACTGTCAATACAAATGCTGGCACAGCTCCTCCATGGGTTGTTTGATTCTAGATGGGGATAAATATTTATCTCACCAGAGCTACTTCAAAATAACAGGAGAATCTCTTGTAGCCAAAAAGTTTTCTTAACTATTACCACTATCAATAGAAGACTGACACAATCTCAACTTCCCACCCAGCAAAGAAGCTATTTCCAGTTTATTGCACAGACCTCTTAACGTCAGGTGGCATGTACCCAGTGCTTTGATTCAGTGCTCTGCTTGTTTAGTTTTTAAGTTTATTTACGGTTTTTTTTTTTTTTTTAACGTGTGTGCTTTATCTGCATGTACACATACATGCCAGAAGAGGGCATCAGATCCCTTTATATATGGTTGTGAGCCACCATGTGATGTTGCTGGGAATTGAATTCTAGAAGAACAGCTAGTGTTCCTAACCACTGAGGCATCTCTCTAGCCCCAGTACTTTGTTTTAAATTTAACTTTAAAAAACCTTTTCCTTAGTAAGGGTACCAGTGGAAGGGGAAGCCCTTGGTCCTGCCAAGGCTGGACCCCCAGTGAACGGGATTCTTGGGGGGAGGGTGGTAATGGGGGGAGGATGGGGAGGGGAACACCCATATAGAAGGGGAGGGGAGGGGTTAGGGGGATGTTGGCATGGAAACTGGGAAAGGGAATAACATTTGAAATGTAAATAAGAAATACCCAATTTAATAAAGATGAAAAAAAACCCTTTCTTGTGTTGGGAATTGTACTCAAGGCTCTATCCAGCCAGCACGCTGACTCCTTCGCTCTCCTACTGTGCTCTAAAATAGAAGTGCTTCTATTTCCTGGGTTGCATTTTGCCATAGCATTTTACTGACTGCAGTTTTACATGTTAGTGTTTTCTAGGATGTCAGCAACCATGTGAGCTTTCCATGTGATTAACAAGTTGTGCTCTGAAATAGCTTGCTTCTTGAGCATTTTCATAGAAAATACTTTGTCTTTATAACTGTTCTATTGTTTTGAGGGTCTAAAAGCTGAAGTGTCCAGTGTGTGCACTTGGGCAGTAGCTTTACCTGTAGTACAGTGCTCTTCACATCTTGCTGGAGCGCTTGCATACATAGGTTGTCATGTATGATGCTACAATTTTATAGTGCATGCTGGACCATCAACTGGCATAGAGCCCACTGAACACCTTCTATGGAAAAAAGATTTTTTGTTCTTTGCCCCATGTATTGTGAGAATGAAGACCATTCCCAGCAATCAGACTGTTGACATTCCAGAAAATGTCGACGTCACTCTGAAGGGGCGAACAGTCATTGAAGGGCCCCAGGGGAGCTCTGGGGAGGGACTTCAGTCACATCAGTGTAGAGCTGAGTCTTCTTGGGAAGAAAAAGAAAAGGCTCCATGTTGACAAGTGGTGGGGTAACGGAAAGGAACTGGCCACTGTCAGAACCGTCTGCAGTCATGTTCAGAACATGTCAAGGGTGTTAGGCTGGGTTCCGTTACAAGATGAGGTCTGTGTGTACACACTTCTCTATCAACATTGTTATTCAGGAGAACGGGGCTGTGGTTGAAACCTGAAATTTCTTGGGTGAAAAATGCATCTGCAGGATCGGATGAGGAGAGGTGCTGCTTGTTCTGTCTCTCAGGCCCAGGAGGATGAATTAGTCCTTGAAGGAAATGATACTGATCTTGCTTCAAATTTAGCTGCTCTGATTCAGCCACAACAGTTAAAAACAGGATATCCAGAAGTTTCTGGATGGCATCTATGTGTCTGAGAAGGGAACAGTGCAGCAGGCTGAAGAGTGAGACTCAGTTTCCTGGCTCCAGAAACAAGGACAATGTGGGCTCTTTGGGGACAATAAAAGACTTATATATTGAAAAACAGAAAGAAAAGGAAAAAAGATTTTTTTCTTTTTTCTTTGCAAAAGACTAAGGATTGCAATGTTTAAAGAGTTTTTAGCAAGTTTAGGCTTCTCTTCTATCTCACACCTCAACTTCACAAACTGCTGTAATTGTCTGATATAATTTTAAAAGAGAAACACTGATTAAAAATCATTAGGACTGGGGCTGGAGAAATGGCTCAGTGGTTAAGAACACTGACTGCTGAGGTCCTGAGTTCAATTCCCAGCAACCACATGGTGGCTTACAACCATCTGTAATGAGATCTGATGCCTTCTTCTGGTGTGTCTGAAGACAGCTACAGTGTACTTATATATAAATAAGTTAATCTTTAAAAAAAGTCATTAGGACCTAGTGAGTAACCAAATGAGACAATTGCATCAAACAAAAAATTAAGTTTCCTCACCATGTATAGCCTCACAATGAACGTTTTACAACATGTACACAGCAGCTGAGCCAGAGGACAGGTTATTGATAAAGTAATGAAAAGTTTCCTTTGATCTTGTGTCACATCAAGAGGAGACCAGTGGAGGTAATTTGGGAGAAAGACAGATATAGTCTTTTTTGACTGTATCTACTTTTTGTGAACCATCTATTGATTGTTTTATGTGCCTTGGTTGAATGAGGCCCAAAGCGGAGAATGGCATTATCCAAATATTAGTCACATTTCATTCACCACAACACAGAAAGGTCTGTTTTGGCTGATCAATTTAGAGGTTTTGGTTTATGATCTTTGGCCTGTTGTTTTAGGCCTGTGGTGATGCAGCAGTGAGAAAAACTGATTCCATAGTTCTCATCAAGGAATGCCCCATGGACCAAAATACCTCCCATTAGGCACTCTTCCTCCTGCTGGTGCTGTGAGCTGGTGACCAAGCCTCCAATACATTGGTCTCTGGGGCAGAGACTTTTTGCTTAACAAAGCGAGGCTGGTGGCTAAGGTCATGACGGTTGAAGTAGAACAGTAGGAGCTCATTTTTGTGCGAGACAACTGAATGCCTCTTGCCATGGTCTCATACATGACCTGCTTTTCTGTTGTCTGTGACATGACCTTATCTCATTCTAATTTCTGCTTCTGTAAATGTTTTTCTTCACTAGGCTTGGTTTTCCTTTGACTTTTTTTCTTTTGGGCACTTTCAGTATAGCATACTTTGTACCAGAAATTTATTTTTGTAGATGTTGTAGTGTATTGATTTTCTGCCTTTCTATCTTTGGGCAGTATTGAAAAAGATACTGTGGTAGTCTTAGGAAGTTTCTGTCGGCTTCCTCTCTCCTCCCATTGGCATTTATGTATTCTTTATTTGCTACCAAAGACACTTGCTTATAACAACAAATTAAACATTTTAGGGTGGGTTGCTGCATTTCTGAAATTCACATAGTTTTTTTGGTTGTAATCAGTCCCTTGCTAAATCAATACATATTATTCCAACTTTACCCTATGTTGAATATCTGTCTCCTTAAAAGTAGCACAACTTTTTATAAATAGACTTTTAATGGGCAGAATTTTTAGTTACTATGCCAGAAACAAATTGCTAATATTTTATTTTATTTAGTGTCAGAAATTTGGAGAGTATCACAAAGATGATCCAAATTCCTTCCGGTTTTCAGAAACATTTTCCCTTTATCCACAGGTAAGTAGGTCAAAGACCAAGACCATGTTCTTTTCTCTTATTACCAGTACCATTGAGTTTCATCTTTTTTGTTGTTTGTCTTTTAGTAATCACATATGAACGTATTTTACTGGATTATTCTTTTAGTTAGCTAAATGTTGGGATAACTTAGAAGTTAATTTTATGCATGTGGTCAATGAAAAAAAAAACCCTATTGTGGTGCTTAAAGACTTACTGTGGGTATAAGCAAGGTTAAACCCTGTTAGCTTGCCCTCTAAGAGAAAAGGTTCTCATTACAGTGATACCAAATAAATTTACGTGAAGTTATTTTACCAATGAGATAATGTGAACAATTTTATAATGCCAAACTGGGTAAGAAACATGAGTGTGAACAACTTTATAATGCCATACCAGGTAAGGAATGTGAGCTTAAACTTGCCTTACAGTACCTTTACCTCTCTGTGTTTGACTGTCTCTTTTTTTTTTTTCCTGTTTTTGAGAGAGAGTCTTGTTCTGTAGCCAGGGTTAGCTTTGAACTTGTCATGTTCTTGTCTTAGTCTTACTGGGATTGTGCATTTGCACCTTCAGTATTTCAGTGAAATTCATTTTTGACTATAAAAGCTTTGTCCGAAACTTCAACCTTTTTTTCCCTCTTGTTTTTCTTGTTTGTTTGTTTGTTTGTTTTTTGAGATAGGGGTTCTCTGTGTAACAGAGCCCTGAGTGTCCTATAACTCACTATGTAGACTAGGCTGGTCTCAAACTTACAGAGGGATTAAAGGCATGTGCCACCATTGCCTGGCCCTTTTTTGTTTTCCTCCAGCTGAACTAGACCTTAACTTGCCTGTATAGCTTGTTATTTGGGTGGTGGAGCAGAACTCACGCTTGCCTAGCAAGCTCTCTTAACTTTGGGGCCATCTCACTACCACAGTGTAACTCATAAACATCAGGACAAGCCTTTTTCTTAGAATATTTATTTACATTTAAAATCTTATTCCCCTTCTTTGTTCCCCCTCCACAATCCCCCTCCCCTTTGACTTTAAGAGGTTGCTCCTCCTTCTCTGGGGCATCAAGCCTCCACAGGACCAAGCCCATCCTCTCCCACTGAGGCCATACAAGGCAGCAGGACAAGCTTTCTTTTTTTTTTTTTTTTAAGATTTATTTATTTATTATATATAAGTACACTGTAGCTGTCTTCAGATACACCAGAAGAGGGCATCAGATCTCTTTACAGATGGTTGTGAGCCACCATGTGGTTGCTGGGAATTGAACTCATGACCTCTGGAAGAGCAGTCGGGTGCTCTTAACCGCTGAGCCATCTCTCCAGCCCAGGACAAGCTTTCTTGTGATATACTTTAGGCTATTCTTTTTTTTTAAAGGCACTTATTTATTTATTTAATATGTCTGTGTATGCCCCTGTATAAACTTATGTGTACCATATATGTGCAAATGCCTGCAGAGACCAGGGCTTCTGATACTCTGAAATTAAGTTACAGGGAGAAGTGAACCCCAAAAGTAACTGCTTAGCCATCCCTCCAGTACTACTTTAGTATATTCTTAACAGAATGTGTGTTTTCATGTTGCTGATGTGAAACAATGATGCAAGCAAATATTTTGTTGTTACAGAATTGCTATTGCCATAGTAACACCAGTAAAAGCTCTTTTTTAAAAATCTCACCTGCTTTATCTTGTAGTTTATGTTTCATTTAAGAAGATCTCCCTTCTTGCAAGTTTTTAACAACAGTCCTGATGAGAGTTCATACTATCGCCACCATTTCATGCGCCAGGATCTGACACAGTCTCTAATCATGATCCAGCCCATTCTGTATGCCTATTCCTTCAGTGGCCCACCAGAGGTAAGGAAAGGGAGAGAGCGATCGTTACTGTGAGGTGTGGCATTAAGACAGTGACCGACAACTGCTGTTTTGAAATGAAGTTGGAGTTTGTTAAATTATCTCAGGATACTCACTTAAAGGTATTTCTGAGTGTTTAACTACATATCAAGTAGGTTATATCATTAAGTAAAACAAAAGTATTAAAATGATACAAATACTATAAAAGATACTCTTGGGTGATTGTGTTTGGTTGATAAAGCTACTTAGGGTTAATGATTGCTCTTTGCCTTCCTTTAACAAGGCTTAGAAATGATTACGATTCTGGAAGAGATGGCTAATTTCATAGCTTAATGTCTGACAGGACATTCTGTCAAAATTAAGTCTCTTCACGTGTCTCATTTCCCTTTATTCCTTTGAGAATATAAGATACAATTGATAAAGCCATTCTCTAGGCTGTTTTGGAAAAGTGTTTTGGAAAAGTGTTCAACACACTTTTATCTGTTATCAAATAAATAGCTTTCCTTCTGATAGTTTGAATTGTTCATTTTACAATTTAAAACTATATAACTATATAGCGGTTGTGTTAGGAAATAGTACTTTAGGAAAGGTCACTATAACTGGGTGTTTATGATATCTATTGATTGTTTTTTTTTTACCTCAAGTATTATAAAGTTGCAGGTAAAATGATGCCTTTTGTTACTTTTTTTTTTTTTTGTCTTTTTGACACAAGGTTTTTCTGTGTAGTCTTGGCTACTCTGGAACTCACTAGGTAGATCAGGCTGAACTCAAACTCAGAGACTTTTCCTGCTTTCGCATCTGGCATTGGTACTGGGATTGTAAGCATGTGCCACCATGCCTGGCCTGCTACTCCTTTTCTTTCTTTCTTTTTTTTTTTTTTTTTTTTTTTTTTGGTTCTTTTTTTTTTTTCGGAGCTGGGGACCGAACCCAGGGCCTTGCGCTTCCTAGGTAAGCGCTCTACCACTGAGCTAAATCCCCAGCCCCTCTTTCTTTTTTTTAACCAAAAAATAACTTGTTGGACTTATAGTTCCTTGGATCACAAAAGTAAATTTTGTAATAACTTTATTATTTCAGAGTAACATGTATAAGTTGTAGACACCTGAGAATTGTAAAAGAGCTCAGAAGAGAACGGGGTCCTTCATTTTGAGCTCCTGACCTTGGT
This sequence comes from Rattus norvegicus, assembly GCF_021556685.1. NCBI lineage: Eukaryota > Metazoa > Chordata > Mammalia > Rodentia > Muridae > Rattus > Rattus norvegicus. Next base: position 83,052,255 of record NC_141539.1, on the reverse strand, counting down.
CAATCCTAGCCATTCTGTAACTGCATTTGCCTAATGCCTTGCCTTTATTTAGACTTATCTCTTTCTCTCCTGGTTCCTGGCCCTCTTCCCCCAATCTGGGCCATTCTCATTAACATAGTAACTTTTAATAGCACTCATTTTTAAAAGCAAATCAAGACCTACTGTTTGCTTTATTTTCTCTGATTATCACTTAATCTCTTGGCCTCCTGGCACAGTTAAACTCAAAGTTATTTGTTGTCCATAGTTAATTTTTTTTATTTGAATGTTTTGTGTGCCTGCAACTTGTTTGGTGTCTGAGAAGGCTAGAAGAGGTGGAGGGTCCCCTGGAACGAGCATTACAGCATGTAGTCGCTGTGCCATCTCTTCAGCCTCCATACTTTAAAAAAATATTTAATTTTACCTATATGTGTGTATGTGTTAGTATGTGCATGTGCATGTGTGTGGTCATGGAGGACGGAAGAGACTGCTCTGTCCCCTATAGCCAGAATTACCTGAGGTTGTGAGCTGCTTGATGTGAATTCTGGACACTGAACTCAGAACATTCGGAAGAGCATCAAGTCTGGTTAACCATTGTGTTCTCTCTCCAACCATGTTGTCTATACTTTTGACCTCCTTCCAAACTTATATAATATTGTAATTATAATATCATAATATAAGTCACCCATGCTGGACAGCATCCTTTAACAAACTCTCAATAGCATTTTTCTGGAGAGTGCTCTTTCCTTCCAATCCTTTCATTCTGTTCTGGCATTCTGGTAACGACTAGTCCTTCCCAGTTTTTTTCTGCCCACAGAAAGTTCTTTAGTCTCATTTTCCTGGTTTCCCCCATTTAGACTTCTAAGTCTAAGTCCGTAAAAAAGATAAGGTGTTAATAGTTTTTGTTTGAGAGAGGGTCTTACTCTGTAGCCCAGGCTGGCCTGTAATTCAATGATCCTCCTGCCTCAGCCTCTCAAGTGCTGCGATTACAGGCATGAGCCTCTTCACTTGGCAAGGGCTCCGTCTTTTCATCTTCCTTACCTTCAGCTTCTCTGAGTGACGCAGTCTAACCCTTAGCTTCTCTGAATGACTCTGAGTGACGCAGTCGAACCCTTAGCTTCTCTGAACGACGCGGTCTAACCCTTAGCTTCTCTGAACGACGCGGTCTAACCTTAGCTTCTCTGAACGACGCGGTCTAACCCTTAGCTTCTCTGAACGACGTGGTCTAACCCTTAGCTTCTCTGAATGACTCTGAGTGACGCAGTCTAACCCTTAGCTTCTCTGAACGACGCGGTCTAACCTTAGCTTCTCTGAACGACGCGGTCTAACCTTAGCTTCTCTGAATGACGCGGTCTAACCCTTAGCTTCTCTGAGTGACGCGGTCTAGCCTTTAGCTTCTCTGAGTGACGCGGTCCAACCCTTAGCTTCTCTGAGTGACGCGGTCTAACCTTAGCTTCTCTGAACGACGCGGTCTAGCCCTTAGCTTCTCTGAACGACGCGGTCTAACCTTAGCTTCTCTGAACGACGCGGTCTAACCCTTAGCTTCTCTGAACGACGCGGTCAAACCCTTAGCTTCTCTGAATGACTCTGAGTGACGCAGTCTAACCCTTAGCTTCTCTGAACGACGCGGTCTAACCTTAGCTTCTCTGAATGACGCGGTCTAACCTTAGCTTCTCTGAGTGATGCGGTCTAGCCCTTAGCTTCTCTGAACGACGCGGTCTAACCCTTAGCTTCTCTGAGTGACGCGGTCTAACCCTTAGCTTCTCTGAACGACGTGGTCTAACCCTTAGCTTCTCTGAATGACTCTGAGTGACGCAGTCTAACCCTTAGCTTCTCTGAACGACGCGGTCTAACCTTAGCTTCTCTGAACGACGCGGTCTAACCTTAGCTTCTCTGAATGACGCGGTCTAACCCTTAGCTTCTCTGAGTGACGCGGTCTAGCCTTTAGCTTCTCTGAGTGACGCGGTCCAACCCTTAGCTTCTCTGAGTGACGCGGTCTAACCTTAGCTTCTCTGAACGACGCGGTCTAGCCCTTAGCTTCTCTGAACGACGCGGTCTAACCTTAGCTTCTCTGAACGACGCGGTCTAACCCTTAGCTTCTCTGAACGACGCGGTCAAACCCTTAGCTTCTCTGAATGACTCTGAGTGACGCAGTCTAACCCTTAGCTTCTCTGAACGACGCGGTCTAACCTTAGCTTCTCTGAATGACGCGGTCTAACCTTAGCTTCTCTGAGTGATGCGGTCTAGCCCTTAGCTTCTCTGAATGACGCGGTCTAACCCTTAGCTTCTCTGAATGACGCGGTCTAGCCCTTAGCTTCTCTGAACGACGCGGTCTAACCTTAGCTTCTCTGAACGACGCGGTCTAACCCTTAGCTTCTCTGAACGACGCGGTCTAACCCTTAGCTTCTCTGAGTGACGCGGTCTAACCCTTAGCTTCTCTGAATGACGCGGTCTAACCTTAGCTTCTCTGAGTGACGCGGTCTAACCCTTAGCTTCTCTGAACGACGCGGTCTAACCCTTAGCTTCTCTGAGTGACGCGGTCTAACCTTAGCTTCTCTGAGTGACGCGGTCTAACCCTTAGCTTCTCTGAGTGACGCGGTCTAACCCTTAGCTTCTCTGAACGACGCAGTCTAACCCTTAGCTTCTCTGAGTGACGCGGTCTAACCCTTAGCTTCTCTGAACGACGCAGTCTAGCCCTTAGCTTCTCTGAACGACGCGGTCTAGCCCTTAGCTTCTCTGAACGACGCGGTCTAGCCCTTAGCTTCTCTGAACGACGCGGTCTAACCTTAGCTTCTCTGAACGACGCGGTCTAACCCTTAGCTTCTCTGAACGACGCGGTCTAACCCTTAGCTTCTCTGAGTGACGCGGTCTAACCTTAGCTTCTCTGAGTGACTCGGTCTAACCCTTAGCTTCTCTGAACGACGCGGTCTAACCCTTAGCTTCTCTGAGTGACGCGGTCTAACCTTAGCTTCTCTGAGTGACGCGGTCTAACCCTTAGCTTCTCTGAACGACGCAGTCTAACCCTTAGCTTCTCTGAGCGACGCAGTCTAACCCTTAGCTTCTCTGAGTGACGCGGTCTAACCCTTAGCTTCTCTGAACGACGCAGTCTAACCCTTAGCTTCTCTGAGTGACGCGGTCTAACCCTTAGCTTCTCTGAGTGACGCGGTCTAACCCTTAGCTTCTCTGAACGACGCGGTCTAACCCTTAGCTTCTCTGAACGACGCAGTCTAACCCTTAGCTTCAGTAGCCATCTTTCCACCTGGCTTTCTCCAGCTTATAATTAATTCGCGCTGCTCCATTTCATATTGAGAGCTGTTTCCTCATGCACCCTGCATTTCTTATATCCCAGGCCTTTTATTTATCTCTCTCTCAGTTTAGTGTCAGCAGGCTTAGAGGTCATCTTTGATTTCTTAAATCTTTAAAAAAGTTTTTCATTTTGTTTTGTTTTTGTTTTTTGAGACAATCTGTATATAGCTTTGGCTGGCCTGGAACTTGCTCTATTGGCTTGGAACTCACAGAGATTCACCTGCCTCTGCTTCACAAGTACAGGGATTAAAGTTGTATACCATAATGCCTGGCATATTGACTTTTTAAAATTATTTCAGTATTAGATTCCTTAGAAAATTAAAATACATTGAGAATTTACAATGTCTGGAAATGTTTGGTAACTTTAAAATTTCAGAGATAGATGAAGGGGAAGCAGGAGGTACAAAAGCACGTGTTATTAACAATGCTATAATAGCCACTACTTGTATGCAGATGTAAGATAAGTGAAAAAGACTGAGATGATACCCTTACCTTGTCACTGCTTCGTTTCAGCCGGTGCTTCTCGATAGCAGCAGCATTCTCGCAGATCGAATTCTCCTCATGGACACGTTTTTCCAGATCCTGATTTATCACGGTGAGGTAAGATGATAGATTTATCTATGTGAAATATTTGTACTCTGATCTGGTCTATACAGTGAGTTTCAGGACTATTTAGAGAGACTATCAAAAAAACAAAAAGAAAAGAATAACTGTACTGGTGAAGACTTCTTGAAAGTCACTAATTTTCTCTAGGAAATATGCAATTAAAAAACCCCTCACAGAAAGGAAAAGACGTTTTGTTTGATACTAATTTGATATCATACATAGTGTTGTAATTTTTTTCTGGTGTTCCTATTTCTTTTAAGTTTTAAAAATAGTATAGTTTTACTTTCTATTTCTTTATGTTCCTTTTGTTTTCAGTTTTTGAAGCAGGGTCAAGCTTTGTAGCCCTGGTTGGTCAGGGACTTGGTAAGCTGACTAGGCTGACCTCAAGCTTGAGCTGATAGTCTTGTATTTGCCTATTCTAGGATCATAGGCGTGCACCGTTGTACCTGGTCTATCTTACTGTCTTTCAACTGTTTTTATATTGGACTCCTCCCTCCATTGATCTGGCTTACTCACAGTGTCCATTGGTTTAAGAAACCTCCACCCCAGCTTTCTGTGCTTATTGCACCTAGTTTTCCGTTGACTTTTAAATTGAAGAAGTGTCTTTGGATGTCACTGCTATGAAGAGACATCATGACCAAGGCAACTTCTATAAAGGAAAGCATTTATTTGGGACTGGCTTACAGGTTCAGAGGTTCAGTCGATTATCATGGTGGGAAGCATGGCAGTGTGTAGGCAGACATGGTACTGGAGAGAACCAAGAATTCTACATCTTAATCTGAAGACAGCCAGGAGACCACTGTGTTTTATACTGAGCAGAGCTTAAGCACCTTCTCTCAAAGCCCTGCCTCCATGTGACACACATCCTCTAATAGGGCCACACCTCTTAATAGTACCACTCCCCATGGGCTAAACATTCAAACACATGAGTCTATGGGAGCCGTCCTTATTCAAACCATCACAGAAGATGCTTATTTTATATTTAATAATATATTCTTTTATATTTTCTCCACTGAAATAAGTACTTATAATTTTTAAAGTTGAGGTTAGTGGGAGTATTTTCTCACAGTCTCTTGTTTTCTCAAGATAACTTCCTTTGAAGAAAAATCTACTCAAGAATTTTAGATCACCAGGAAATTTAAAATAATTCCTTTGTTTTAAAATTAGACTATAGCACAGTGGCGGAAGTCAGGATACCAGGACATGCCAGAATATGAAAATTTCCGACACCTCCTGCAAGCCCCAGTAGATGACGCACAAGAGATTCTTCACTCCAGATTCCCCATGCCGAGATACATTGACACCGAGCATGGTGGCAGCCAGGTGAGGAACAACCTGTGTCCCATATCAGGGCCACAGAGAGGTGATCCTGCCTGGGTTCTGATTGTACCATAAGCCATCTGGGATTAAAGTTGTGTACCATAATGCCATAGGCCGAGGGCAAGGAAGGAGGCAGGAAGGGGAGGCTGCAAAGCAGTGCCTAGTTGCCCTAAACAGTCAGTTTTCTCTAGTTCTGCTTCCATAATGGCTCTTGTAACTGCCTTAATGCCATCCAGATAATGTGCCAGCTGTGGGTTACAAAAACACAAGGGCAGCTTGGAAAGTAATTTACTGCACTTTTCTTAAAGCTGTTATGCTAAGGCCTATGAAGTTTTCTAATTTGTGTCATGTTTGTAGAAAGTATCATGTCAGGTTCAGTAAAACATCGTGGTATTAAAACGGACTTGATGGAGTGAATAGATCTGTGCGTGCACACATGGTCAGCTCAGGCTGATGTTGAGTATTCCTTCTGCCTCCGCCTCCTGGACACTGAGATTACATTTGTAAGCCTGCCGACTCTAACTACGAGTCAATAGTTGAATGCCAGGCTTCTTCTAGAACTAGAGCTACTTAGGGAATAGAAAAAGATTTTTGTATGATTCTAAATTTCAAAAGATTAGATTGCTTTTGTTCTAGAATGAATTAAGATTTTTAGGGGTTGGGGATTTGGCTCAGTGGTAGAGCGCTTGCCTAGGAAGCGCAAGGTCCTGGGTTCGGTACCCAGCCCCGAAAAAAAGAAAAAAGAAAAAAAAAGATTTTTGTTGAATTAATTCATCAGTATATTATTTTCCTTATTTAATTATTCATTTATTTATTGATTGATTAATGATTAGCTGTTACAGAGGATAGATAAACTATTGCCTAAGTTATCACCTGTGGATTAAAATTATTTTTACGAGGTTTTAGACTTCTTTTGTTTCCGACTAGTTGGTAAGATTGTATTTTCACACTCATTTTAAAATTAAGTTTTATGTTTACAAATAAAAGTTTGTAAACTTGTTTTTATTTCATATGTTTTGGCGCTTTGCCTGCATTTATGTCTACACAACACACTCATACAGCACTGAAAGAAGCCAGGAGTGGGAATCAGATGCCCTAGGTTAAAGGTTTAGTTACAAATAGTTGTGAGTCACCCACCATGTGGGTGCTGGGAATCCAATCCATGTGGGTCCTCTGGAAGAACAACCAGTGCTCTTAACTGCTGAGCCATCTCTCTAGTCCTGTACATACCACTTTTATGTGCCGAGTTTGGGATTTAGTAGTTTATATTTTATGACTATTACAAATATGTAATATTGAAAGAGTATATTATTTATATTGTGGTCGATGGATTTTGAAGTTTAACTTTGTGTTACACTTTAACAAAATGTACCAATATATTCAGTTCAGCTGGTTTAGATGGGAGATTGTACTCAGTTAATGGTTTTAGATGCTGGATTGTACTCAGTTCAGCTGGTTTAGATGGTGCATTATTGTCTATAGCTTATCTTACTAAGTCTGTTTCTGACCAGGACTGTTTATTTATTTTTACTTTTAAGGCACGTTTCCTTCTTTCAAAAGTCAACCCTTCACAGACTCATAATAACATGTATGCCTGGGGGCAGGTAAGTGTGAATAGCAGTCTGGGGAACAGCTTCTTTTTCTGCTCTTAGCTATTTTAGTAAAAGGTACATTTCCCCTATATATTCAGTGATGATTTCTGTGAGAAAATATAAGGGAAGAGTAGAAAATATCACCAATATTTGGTGCTACCTTGGAAAATAAGATGATTCTGTCACATAAGACCTCTTCAGATTCCGAGTTTAGCACCAATCCACTGGGGACAAAAGCAATAAAGTCTGTACCATAGTCATCTGGTGATTCCTGGTGTTTTTTCGACAGAGCACCTTTCTAGTCTCTATTTCTAAGACTCAAAGCTACAATCCCCTTTCTCATCTCTGGCTACTCATATCCATTCTGTCTGTTTCCACTCACCCATTCTCTCTTATCCATGCCATTGTCCAAAGCCAGGCACTCTCACTGCTGTCACAGACAGCACGACAGTTCCTTGCTTAGAAATTATGATCCTTCTGCTTCATTCTTCTGAGTGCTGGAATTACAGTTATATGCTACCACATTTGGCCCTATGATCTTGATGTGTGATTAAAAAATCACTATTTAATGTGGTGTATACCACTATGCTGAGTGAGTGCAGAAGTCAGAGAGCAACTTACCAGAGCTGATTCTTTCCTTCTAGATGTGGTTTCCAGGAGTGGAATTCATCATTGGGCAAATACTTTTATCCACTGAGCCATTTTGCCTGTTCTTCTTACAGCAATACTATTTTTTTATGCACTTTCATTTAATTGTTAAAGTTTATATGAGGCATATATTAATCCCCCCATTAGAAGAGAAAATTGGCATTAAAACACATTTTATTTATTTATTTTGCATGCAGGCATGAGTGTATGTAGAGGTCAGAGGACAACTTGGGAGTTTGTTCTCTCCTACTGTATGGATCCTAGGGATTGAACTCAGGCCACCAAGTTTACTGGTGAATACTTTTTCCCAATGAGCCTTCTTGGTGGCCCAGGGCCCTGTTTTTAACCCAGGCCACTCTAACTTCAGATTCAGAATTTATAGTTTAAGTTAATTTAATGATTCTAATTTGGGAATTAACTAGCTGAATATTTTGCTAGAAATTAATGGAATCTGATCTCTGAGTACTAGAAATCAAGAACCCAGTGATAGCTGTGTATGGTAGCATATCTCTGTGACTCCAGCTCTTAAAAGGTTGAGTCATGAAGTTTAGGAGTTCAAGGTCAGCTTTACAGTTTGGGGATATTATGGGATGTCCCTGTCTCAAAAAGAAATATTTTCTGCCTCATGTACTAAGAGAATGAAGTCCATTCTTAGGATTCAGGTGTCAGCTTTCAAGAAAATACCAACATCACTGTGGAAGAATGCACAGTTATTGTGAAGGGCTTCCAAGGAAGTTTCTAGAGGAAGTTCAGTCACATCTGTGTCAGACTCACAGATGTGAGTAGGATGTGCTCTGGGCTGATGAAGGTGGGTGATGGAAAGGGCCTGCTGTTGTCTGGACTGTTTGGAGGGAATTCTAAGGGAGTGTGATATGATATGATATAGTATGGTATGATATGGTATGATATGATATACAATAAAAGCTAACACATCGAATTAGATGAAACAGAGGGAAAAGAACCCAAGAGAAGGCACAAGGAACAGAAACTCACTCATTCACCACTCAGGACTCCCATAAAAACATGAAACTGGAAGCCCTAATGTATGGTACAGATCTGTACAGGCTGCGCATGCTACCCCAGTCTCTGTGAGTTCATATGAGCTCTGATCATGTTGATTTAGAGAAGCAGTTCTCAACAAGTAGGTTGTCACCCTTTTGGCAAGCTTCTATTTCCAAAAACATTTACATTACAATTTATAACAGTAGCAAAATTACAGTTATGAAGTAGCAATGAAAATAACTTTATGTTGGGGTCACCACAGCATGAGGGGCTGTGAGCAAGGATTGAAGCATTAGGAAGGCTGTGAGCCACTACTTAACAGGGCCTTGTTTTCTTGGTGGGTTTTCTTCCCTATCCCCTCTGGCTGTCTCACTCTTTCTGCCTCTCTTTCTCAGGGACCCCTGAGCTCTGAAGGGAGGGAATTGATGGAGACATATGTTTAGGTCTGGCTGTGGCTCTCTATTGGTTCCCACCTGCTGCAGGAGGAAGCTTCTCTGATGATGGCTGACCAAGGCGCTAATCCATGAGTGTAGCAGAGTGTCATTAGGGATCATTTCGTTGCTATGTTGTCCTCAGAACAGTAGTATTTGCTTTTATCCTAGGTGTCTCTTGGTTACTCAGTGTTGGGGATGGGTTCCGTCTCATGGAGTGGGCTTTAAGTCAATTGAGACAACGGTTGTTTACTCCCACAAGTCTTGTGCCACCATCACCTGCATATCTTTGAGGCAGGACACCGTTGTGGACCAAAGGGTGTGGGTTAGGTTGTTTACATTTATCTTTTGGAATATTTTAAACAGAAAAGGCTCACTTGAAAAATAGAGGCCAACTCCCTGCTGCTTTTTGATAGAATTGAACTGAACATTAGTGTTTTATACATTTGAAATAATATTTCTGTAATATGTGGAAATTAACAACATAGGAGATACAGAGATCTGGGAGTCCATGTGTTGAAGTGTAAACTAAGTAAAATGAAAAATAAAAATAAAAAAGGTCAGCTACAGGGAGAATACAATCAGTAGCCACTAGGTTGTTGTTGGTGACATCTGAGCTCTCCTGAGAAAATCATCAGTGCAGAATGAGGACAAGTGTTTGCGTGTCACACAGTGATGATTCCCAAACATGTAGTACTGACATGTGCTTACTAAGTGTGTCTGATGTCCCATTGCTTTACGCTTCAGGTCCTCCTTATAGCACTGGTGGCTTAGGGAGGTCTTGTTACTGTGTAGGTGCAGAAACACAGATTCGGGGACTCTGAGAGCCACATGGATAGGAAGTAATAGAGACACAGGAACCCAGGCATTCTGAGTGTATTAGATCTTCTGAGCAGTCCCCATACTACAAAGTCAGTTCTGTTACTCAGGAAATCCTAGGGATTTAGGTAAGTTTTGCTCTCAGGAACCAGGGTCCTTATGGTGGCCATTACTCTGTTTAAAATGATTTCTTTTTGTCTGTTTTAGAGACTTGCATGGACATCTTCAGTACCACCTGTGTTCTTATTACAAATCCTTTTCTTTTCCTCCAGGAGTCCGGAGCACCAATCCTCACAGATGATGTTAGCTTACAAGTGTTCATGGATCATTTGAAGAAACTTGCTGTGTCAAGTGCTGCTTGATATGCCAGATGTGTCAGACACTCAAGAATTACTACTTCAGTTTCTTTTGCTTTTTTCATTTATCTGTGGAAACAACAGAGCTCTCTCTCTCTAAACCTGTTTTGCTTCAGTGTGGTATGAGGTGACATGGAAAAATGTTGATGATTGTAGATTAAGCTGAAATATAATGAGAGCAATGAGAACAAGTTTTGCCTGCTACAGTATTATAACTGGTTTTATAACTTTGAAGTTTTACGATTTAATTATGTTGAAAGAGTTAGAATGGTTTGCTTTGTATTACAGATACCACTTATTTGTATACTGAAGACAGATCCAGAGTGGCACTGGGTGTCCTCCCTGATCTTGTAGGGTCTATTTACTAAGAGCCAGAAAGGAACAAATCAATAGTGATGATGTATGGACAGTTTGCTTTTTTGTGAAGTCATTTTCTGGGTTTTTTTAAAACATACATTGTATATGCTATTCTGTACTTTGTTAAATTGGATTTATTTTATGGTTTATTTAGGAGTTATTTGACTTTATAGTAGCAATTTTTGTGAAGGTAATTTAATGTTTTTGGTTATTTTCAAAAATTATTTTGAGCTAAAATATTTGAGTGAGGTAACAACCCCACAGCAGACATCAAATGTGAAACCCCCACAGAGAACCTGACTCACTTACTAACTCGAGTAACTTTTTAAAGGAAGGAACCTAGAAAAACAAAGCATATTGTTATGGTGATTAAAGAAATTCTTTGCAGTATAAGACTGGCATAGCTACTAACCATATTTTGTTTTTGTTAAATCATTTTATTGTTCCCCTTCTTAGATACATTTTCATTGTGTTCTTCAGTATTTTAACACTATTTTAGGAGTTTTTACTTCACTCTTTGTTTCTGTTTCTTTATGAATTTATTAATTTGTGGTTCTTACTGAGACAGTATTAATGTTTAATTATGTCATGTGGAGATAGTTCTGTTTGATTTATTGATTAGTATCGTCCACTTTTACCTTTTAAAGTTTACCTGTAGCAAATGTTTACATTGCTGAAACAGATAAGTGTGACAATGAAATTTGTGTATCAAGTGCTGCACACGTGAGGGGTGCTCCCTGGGCAGCGGCGGTGACTGTGATGCACTCACGTGACACAATCAGACCGTGGCAAAGCAGGAACTTGCAATTGTTATACTCAACTGGTTAAATGAGTTGCTTTGTTCTGTTTTCTTTCAGTTCAACTGTGCTGGGCTAAAATGCCAATAAAATATACCTTTCTCTGTTTTCTTAGTTATTTAACCTGGGAAACTTAATGTAAAATTAGAGGATTTTTTGGACAGGACTTCATTATGCTACTCAGGCTGTCCTGGAACCTGTTCTTAGATCAGGCCCGCCTCCCACTCAGAGATCTGGTGCCTCTGCCTCCCAAGTGCTGGGACTAACGGCTGTGCCATGCACTGGGCCTAAATCTTTTGATTGGCACACAGCTGTGCAAATGTGTGAGTACAGTGTCATGATTCAGCACCTATGAACACTAAGGATCAGACCACCTTAATTAGCATTTTCATTTCTTCTAAACAGCAATTCTTTGTGTTGGAAGTCTTCAGACTTTTCTCTCCTAATTCTTATGAAAAATGTGCAATAAACTGTTGTAGACTGCCATCAGACAACTGTGCTAAAGAACACTGGGACTTTGTTTAGTTGTACTTTGGTACCTATTACAAAATAGTTTCCAATGATTACTATACTACTTTAGTATGAAAGTGTGTGCTCGTGTGTGTGTGTGTGTGTGTGACATATATGTGGATTCTGCTGTATGAGTGCCACCATACACCCACCAGTACAGGTCTGAGGATGACTTTTTTTTTTTTTTTAATTTATTTTACTTATATGAGTACACTGTAGCTGTCTTCAGACACACCAGAAGAGGGTGCCAGATTCCATTACAGATGGTTGTGAGACACCATGTGGTTGCTGGGATTTGAACTCAGGACCTCTGGAAGAGCAGTCAGTGCTCTTAACCCCTGAGCCTTCTCATCGATGAGGACAACTTTTGAAAGTCAGTTTTCAACTTGTACCTCAAGGCACAGTCTTTTTTGCTTCTGCCATGATGCAACTCCAGGGTGGTTGGCCTTTCGAGCCTCCAGATGATTCTCCTGTCTCCCCACCTTGCATCTCTCTGGAGGAGTGCTGGGACTGTAGAAGTGTGCTTACTGCATCCAGCTTTTTACATGGGTTGTGGGATTGAGTGCAGATTGTTGGCTTTTTTTTTTTTTTTTTTTTTTTTTATTTATCATTATATATAAGTACACTGTAGCTGTCTTCAGATACACCAGAAGAGGGCATCGGATCTCTTTACAGATGGTTGTGAGCCACCATGTGGTTGCTGGGAATTGAACTCATGACCTCTGGAAGAGCCATCTCTCGATTGTTGGCTTTTGTATTGAGTGCTTTTATTCAATACAATACACCTTGATGGACAAAAGTGCTGTTTCTGAAACACAAATTGGGCTCTGCCATTTCTCTTTGCCCTTACAACAAGGTCCAGACATTTTAGCCTAATCACTTTATGTAATGTTTGCCAGACCTTAGCCCTTACCCTAGGAAATGGTGCTAAACACATGGTTGACAAAATAGGGTAGAGCTGAGTGTCTAATTTGATCTAAGTGTTAACTTTAGGTTTGGTATTTAAAATCTGTGTAGTAACAAAACCAAATTTATATTTTATTTTTCCTTTTACTAGAGATAGTTATACACACTTGGGTGTACATTGTGATCCAATACATGCTTGTAACATGCAGTGGTCAGGATTATCAGCACATCTCCTTTTTTTTTTTTTGTATTAACTTTTGAGCTCCTGCTAGTTCTTAAAAACGTGTTGATGGTTCTTTTAAAGCATTGCTGCTCTAGAATCTAGCACTCGACCTGTATGTTAGCATCTGCAAGCACCACCCTCTGCAGCATTGTTCTATTGTGAAAGTAACTTTACAGGTTTTTGAGACAGGGTTTCTCTGTGTAGCCCTGGCTGTCCTGAGACTTGTTCTGTAGACTAGGCAGGTCTTGAACTCAGGGATCCATGATTCTCCACCCTAAGTGCTGGGATTAAACAAATGTTACATCATGCCTGGCTTTAAAAGTTTTCATATATGGAAGAGCATATTTTTTCTATGTTTGGTTTACTTAACATAATGACCTCCAGTTCTGTGTGTGTGCGTGTGTGCGAAGTTTGTATTAAGTCAGTATACAAAGTAATGTGCTTCATTATGGCATCAGCACACATGTCCTTTGCACCTTATTCCTGTTTTTTCTCTTGCCCCAGTTTTGGGATCTTTGGTTTCTATGCTCTGTGTCTGCAGTGCACATGCGTGTGTTTTTGTATTTGGTTGTGTCTGTATCATTCATTCACATTTCCTTCGTACATTATGCTTTGCCATGCTTTCTTTGATTTTACTATTTCTCCTAACATCATAAATTAACAGTTGGATAGTGATTGCTCTGTCCTGTATAGTGCTTTATGCCACTACTATCAATACAACCACAACAGCTTGCTTGCTGGTGACCAGATGTTACCTTTTATTTGTTCACTTCCAAACGTTTCATATCACTCTGCCTTGGTCATGACACTATGAATGGCAACAAAAACATTAAAAACAGACCGTCATCTTGACTAGAACAGTACACTTAATTCATTATTTCTTATATCTGTTTTAACCATCTAATTTTAAAAATTCAACTCATTCTTCTTTCTGTGTCTTTAAATTTTTATTTCTATATCATCTCCCCTCCAACAACTAACAATAATTTTAGTATTGTGATAGTTAATCTTCACTGCCAGTTTGGCTAAATTTAGAATCACACAAGAGACATCCTTGGGTATGTTCACAAGGCTGTTTCCAGTGAGGACTGACTAGGAGGTGAGGTCCACTGGAATGTGGGGAAAGGGAAAGCTTGGCACCCTTTTCTCTGCTTTCTGATCTGCAGGTGTGAACAAGCAGTCATATCCATTCCCACAGCTGAATCTGAGGGCCTTTCCCAGGGTGCCCGCCATGAGGCGCAGGGCTGGAGGGCAGCTTCCACAGGGTCTTCCTACCATAAGGCACTGCTTCTCCAAACCATGAGCCAGAATCAGTCCACCCAACCTTAAGTTGTTTTTTGTCAGTTGTCTTGTCACAGCAATAACAAAAGAAGTTAATGCAAACATATGGAGAAAGGAAAGAAAGACGAAGCAGATCCAAAACTAGACACAACTTACAAACCAGAAGAGGAAAATTGAGGATAAACGTGATTTTTATCAAGATGAAAGGATAGCAAAGGGAAAGTGTGGTAAATTAAAAAGAACAAAACAGGCTTTTAGAGTGTTTTATGAGAATGCAGAAGGTGACTTTTAGCCTGTCACAGTGACGGCGATAGTATTATAGATGACCTTTGCTCAGCTTCTTGCAAACGTCACCAGACTTTATAAAAACTGATACAACATAGCCATCTTTTACAGAGCTTACCAGCCTTGCTCACTGTTAAAGAGCACCTTTGTCAACTGCAAAGGTGGTGGTTGTTTCCTCCAGTCTGATACATAATAAATAAGACACCAAGTTGCCGGGGCTGGGGATTTAGCTCAGTGGTAGAGCCCTTACCTAGGAAGCGCAAGGCCCTGGGTTCGGTCCTCAGCTCTGGAAAAAAAGATCCAAAAAAAAAAAAAAAAAGACACCAAGTTGCCAACTTTTAGACCAGAAAACAATGTATTGAATAGGATTCCAATATTGCATCCTCAAGTGACCTTTGACCAGGACTTTACAAGTCTTGTCTTCCTTCTGTCTCTACCTCTTCTTCTTTCCCCTCCTCCTCTTCCTCCTCCTTCTTTGCTTTTTTTGAGAGCAGGTCTTTCTATATAGCCTGGCTTTTCTGGAACTTTCTATGTAACCAGAGTTCCTCCTACTTCTGACTTCCAAGTGCTGTGATTAACTTCTGCATGGCCTTAAAATTAAAGATTTGTGTATATGAATGCACATCTATGAGTGCATGGGACTTATGAATGGTTGGAAGCCATCCTGTGTGTGTGGGTGCTTGGAACTGAACCCACGTCCTCTGCAAGAGCAGCAAGTAGTCTTAACCACTGAGCCATCTCCCTTGTCCCACAATTTTTCTGATCTGTGTTCATCTGCCTTTTGGGGGACACGTCCACGCACTGCTTCTATGTGCACATGTAACCTGTTTTGGGGACTACATTTTGCTTCAGCTAAATCAAGAAACCCATTAAAATAAACTGTCATAGGGATTAGAACCATTTCTTAAGAAGTCCGGGGCTAGAGAGATAGATGGCTGCTCTTCCAGAGGTCCTGAGTTCAATTCCCAGCAACCACATGGTGGCTCACAACCGTCTGTAATAGATCTGATTCTCTTTTATGGTGTGCATGAAAATAGAGCACTCATATACATAAATCTTAAAAAAGAATAACGAATGTAGATTAATTATGAGTAGATATTACTTATGAGTAAAGATGTCACTTCAGAGTGACATTTCTTCTAAGACCCTCCAAGCTTCTTCAAGGCAATTTAAAAATAGCTTAATCTAGAGATTTAAAAGTTAATCTTTGTGAAATCCTCATGTGATACTGATAGGTTAAATGTTTGGGAACATTTGTGAAGAGGTAAAATTCAACAGAAGCACCCAGCTTAGTGCTGCTTCAGCTTGAACATGCACAGAAACACCGAGTGTGTGTGCGCGTGTGCGTGTGTGTGCGTGTGTGTGTGTGTGTGTGTGTGTGTGTGTGTGTGTGTGTAAAATACTGCTATCTGTGCTGTCAGAGAGTTTGCAGCTTTAACAGCACCAAGGAGTATCAGTGCTGCCACCGTGGGTGTCTAATGTGTCATGGCTGGTTCAGGACTTTCACAGGAAGACAGACAGTGGGTAATGTGGATTTTGGAATCTTGAGACTCGGAGTTGGGGATCACAGGCATGGAACTGGTAGCTTGAGTTATGCAAGTAGATGAGTTGCAGATGGCCCTTTAATTATTTATTAGGAACTAACAAGGTATGTAGGGAGCAAAATGTCAGACACAGTCTTCCTCTTTTGGGCTTGGATTATGTTGTCACACATGGGTTCTTACGACGCTTAATTCTAAAACTCTATTTTTAATGAGAACATTAAGCCCACTGATTTATCAAATATATATTTTCAGCAAGAAAGTATTTCTATTAAAAAAGCTATCAAGTTGCTGAAATATTAATGGTAGTACAATATCATTTAACTGAAGAGAATGTTTTCGTTGAATCCTGGGTTATAATACCCAGAATTATGTTCTTTATTTTAAGAGGGATGTTGAGAAAATAAGATCCTGTGTAATAAATTTTGAAATGCCTTAATTCATAGTTGTTTTTAATTAAGAAAGAAAAATGTTTTAATTAAGATAAGTCTCACTTATTAGGGCTGTGTAGAAGAATGACAACGCACATTATGAAATACTCCTGCTTGGGCATGCTTAGAAATTGGTTTGTTAACTATTACAGGGTGCATAGACATGTCGCTAGCTGGCCATGTTTCACTTATATTTTAGTGTGAGCTGTGAGCTGACCAGAGATTTCTGCTTTATGTTCGCTGTGCAGTGCTTCTCTCATTTGAAAGGGCCGTTTCCATTCCATTTGTTTACTGAGTGCCGTGCACACCCGACACACGCTCACAGTGAAGGGCTCTGATGGGTAGCTCCCACTGGGAGCCTACAGTTTAGCACACTCTCCGGGAGCTCTTGCTTTATTACTATGGGTTCTTTGCCAAGAAAGGCGAGCACAGCTGTCATGCTTACTCAGCTTGTACGGCGACAGCTACATCTGCTTCTCCATCAGCACCTTTTAGGTAGAAATCTATGTTATTAGATGTCTGTAACACTGGAGAATCTTCCTGAGTCTGCTGAAGGAAACCGACTACCGGATTGAAAAATCTCCATTCTTCTGCAAAATCTTTCTAAATGTGTTCACTGTTGAAATAACTACTCATCATATGAGATAAGTTAAACTTACCTGTGCAACAAAGGTCCTGGTGACTAATGATCTACCCTCTGGCCTGACTGCATTGAAATGAATAGGGAGTCAGTATTCCCCAACCAAGCCACAAGTGAACTATTGTGGCAGTATTGGGACAGTTCCAGAAGATGCCTTCTTATCTTACCTGTTTGCTTAGAAAAGGTAAATTTCACACAGTGGAGGTATCTTACTTAACAATATCCAGCAGAATAAATATTTACAGTGTTCCAAATAAACCAGGACTTAAATTTTTAAAGTTTATTTACTTATTTATTTATTTGCATGCACGGCTATGCGTGGAGATCAGAGGACACCTTGTGGGATCTAATTTTCCCTCAACCGTGTGGGTTGCAGGGATTGAGCTTAGGTCATCAGGCTTGGTAGCAAACACCTTTACCTTTGAAGTCATCGCGCCTTCAACAACAGACAGTACGGTCTCCATGGGCAGTCATGGGAAATGCAAAAGATTCTACACAGACCTTTAGGACCAGCGCACCAAATAAACAAGGGACAAATAATTATTGGAAGGTAGACTTATTTCTGAGGCGGGATCTCACTCCGTAGCCATGGCTGGCCTGTAACTCACTGTATACTAAGCTTGACTTGAATTTGAAGAGACCCGAGTGCCTCTGCCTCTTGATGCTGGGATTAAAGGTGTGCGCCACCACACCTGACTCTGAACGGTATGTGTGTGTGAGTGTGCAATGATGAATTATGTGTTAGTGTGAGTGTGTAATGAACGGTGTGTGTGAGTGTGTAACGATGAATGGTGTGAATGTGAGTGTGTAATGAATGGTGTGTGTGAGTGTGTAATGTCAGAGCTTATGCTCGACTTCTCTTTTTTGTTATTGGATATTTTCTTTATTTACATTTTAAATGTTATCCCCTTTCCCAGTTTCCCCACCAGAAACCCCCCATCCCATCCCCCTCTCCCCTGCTTCTATGAGGATGCCCACCCACCCACCCACCCACCTACCCACCCACCCACCTACCCAGCCACCCACCCACCCACCCAGCCACCCAGCCACCCACCCAGCCACCCACCCCTTCCTGTCTCCCTGCCTCCCCGCCCTGGCATTCCCCTACTCTGGGGCATTGATGCTCCAGCATTCTTATGCATGCTAAGCATACACCACCAGGCCCTATCCAAAAAAGCTACTTTATTTTTGTCTTCATCTGTCCCTTTACACTTGTTTGGCACGTGGGACATCTGAGCTATATTTGGAGGCTTCCAGGCTGCTGATTTTTGCATCACTTGAAAGCCCCTTGATTACAGACAGCCCCACATAACAATGGCCTCACCTCATCCTGTGTTGGGTTAAGAGATCATTTGTCTATATTCATGTGATGGTTTAGCTTAGAGTTCACAGGGTCTACTATATTATCTTGACATTAGTCCAACCCATTTGCTATACATTTATGCACCAGAAGACTATAAATGACATTCTGGTTCCTGGGATGTTTCCTAATTAGCTCCTTTGGAATGGCTCTACTCTATGTACTCTTCGTTTGGCGCATGGAGATTTCTACTGAGACTCATCTGTTCAGCCCTTGGCCCCGGAATGATTTCTCTTGAACATACAACTTTTAAACAATATTCTTATTCTTACTGATTTTGCTTATAAATTTCTCCCCTCCAATCTTAAGAGCTGTTTTTTTTCTAAACATAGACATATAATGAGTACATATAATTGTGGAATATAGTATGATTTTTTTCATTCATGGGTACAATGGCAAGAATTGGATGTCAAGAAATTTTGATGAAAATCTGTGCTTCGCCCTGGGTCCTGCTAAGACTGAACCCCCAGTGAACTAGATTGTTGGGGGGAGGGCGGCAATGGGGGGAGGATGGGGAGGGGAACACCGATAAGAAAGTGGAGGGGGGGAGGGGGATGTTTGCCCGGAAACCGGGAAAGGGAATAACACTCGAAATGTATATAAGAAATACTCAAGTTAATAAAAAAAAAAAAAAAAAGAAAATCTGTGCTTCGGGTGTGGTGAGAACACTTGTCACACAAGTGGGAGAACTATGTAAATGCTGGCTCCCAGTCCTCAGGAGGCAGAGACAGGGAGTCCGTGGGGCAAGCTAAATAGACTAGAGGGATTGGCAAAGCAGAGGTTCAGCAAGAGACCCTGCCTTATTGTATAAGGTGGAGAATGGTCAACCAAGACACCTATTGTCAACCTTGAGCCTCCACACATATGCAGACCTGTACATACATGCATATGCAGACATATGTAAAAATGCACATAGACATGTATGGTACCACACAATATAAGTGTAATAAATAATTAGAAAACCTATTTGTGTCTTCAAGCTGCTTTGGAAGAGCCCCTGCCTGCTCTTAGTGAAAATGGTGACTTGAGGTTACAATGTCTTGTGGCTGTCATGTTTTGAGGGTTTCTGCCTCTTGGCTTTGTTCTGTGGAGAGGTATCCTTTGTAGACTGGAACCATGGGTAAGAACAGTATTTAGTGAGGAGAGTCTTTCCTTACTTGGAGTTTATATTCTCATATAACACTATTCTGCCTTGCATAACCCTGGTAAATGTCAGTTCAGAGATGCTAGCATTCAGTCATCTTCTGTGCAATGTATGTAGGTGATACAAGTGCAGATAAACTGGAGGTGAAATGGTTTATAGAGCAGAGCCCTGTGCTAAAAATACCAGTTGCTGATGATTCAAGAAAGTTAGAAATAGAAATAACCTACCAGCCATATATCTGCAGGCAGGGAGGCATACAGCATTTAATCATTTGTCCTCCTCAAAACTCTCTGGGAGGAAAATCATGATCTCATTTCAAATAATCAGTGGAAGATTTTTTTTCCCCATGCGCTAGGTGACTCAGGCATTGGACTTTGTCCTTTATTTCTGAATCCTGTGATTTCACAGAATTAGTGATGCAGTTTTATTTCTAGCCAAGCATCCTTTATTGTTAAACTTTAGAGGGGTCGGGGACCAAACCTCATCAAGAGATGAAAATTATTCTGCGTGTTTTGTTCTGTTGGGAGATGTGTCATGTTTCTCTGTGTTGTGTCGTCCACTGATTTGGAGAATTGCTCCCATAGCTCTTGGGTTGAGTGAACATTTAAATTCACCCTGACTCCTTAATGTTTCACTGCTGAAACATTCAGCAATGAAGAGATGCAATTACTAAAGAAATGAAATAAGAAAAGATACGTTGAAAGTAAACTGGATAACCCTTCAGAATGGCGTGTCCATAAAGCATCAAATGCAGTTTGCCGCACTAGCACCTTTACTCCACCAGGCGGCAGTAGCTACCACACAACAGAAAACTCCGGACTCCTTTTGTACTTTAAATTTCGATTTTTTTTTCTAATACCTTTTGTGATTTTTCTCCTCACCAACATTCATGCTTTGCTAATCTTTGATTTTTGAAAGCTAATATCTGTTTCTGTCTGGAATAATTGGACTCAAAGTAAAATACAATTTCCTGAAAGGGTACATAATGGGAAAACACTTTAGCTCTCTATCGTAAGTGAAAAGCTTTCAAAGTCTATGTTCCCAAAGGAAAATGGTAAATTCATAACGCCTTTAATATTCTCTGCGACTCAACTCATTTAAAAGTGGCAATTGTGAGCCCGCAGTCTGTGGAGGCCTGTGTGGTTTTGCATCTCTAGATGTGACCACAGGTTTGACCTACCTCTTCACGTAGAATGTCTTACATATTTGCTACATTTCCATTTTCTTTACAGCCTGAATATACATTCAAGGTATGAAGCTACTCTTAATCCAGCAAAAGCCAGCCACAAAAGCAGGGAGACTGTCATGTCGTGACTTTCATGTCTGAAAGTTATATTTAGTGGTTGGTTTTATAGTTCAAAACTGCTTCCTGCTCAGTTCTCGTTCTTGCACCAATCGCTTGCCATGTGAGTGGAGGTCCTCTACACAGAAACGCAACTCAGGTAAATGTTGGGAAGACTGAGAATCTTAGCTGTTTCTAATCAGCAGTTTCTAAGTATTGACTAGACCCAGTTTGGATAACAGTTTATATAGAAGACATTTCGAAAGGATTTATTATTAATTATTGTATCCAGGTATACAAGTGCAAGTGCCCACACAGGCTAGCAGCATCAGATCCAGCAGAGCTGGGTTCACAGGTGATTGTGAGCCATCCTATGTAGGGTTCTGGAAACTGAATCCTGGTCTTCTGTAAGAGCAGCAAATACTTTAAACTGCTGAGCCCTCCAGACCTCAGAACTGTTTTTTAAAGACAAGGTCTCAAGTAGTCTGGAGTGACCTCAATTCCCTATGTTGCTAAGGATAACTTTGAACTTTTGATCTACCCACCTTAACCTCTGAAGTGGTGTGTGTGTGTGTGTGTGTGTGTGTGTGTGTCTGCAGTGGGTTTATATAGTGCTAGAAACTGAACCCAGTACTTGACACATGCTAGGTAAACAATTTACCAACTTACCTACATCTTCAGTCCTTAGTATTCTTAAAAAGTATTGCCAGAGGCTTGGAAAGATGCCTTAATACTTAAGAATATTTGCTTCTCTTGCAAAGACCTGGGTTCAATTCCCAGCATCCACACAGCGGCTAAAAACTGTGATTCCAGTTCAAGGGGATCCAGTGCTACCTTACAGCACCTGCAGGCACCAGGCACACTTGTGGTGCACATACATACATACGTGCAGGCAGAGTACTCATATACATAAAATAAAAGAATAAATCTTAGAAATATGATACCAGGGTTGGGGATAATAGTAGCCTTTAGTCTTTCTTATAATTGCAAAATGAAATATTAAAACCAGAATCAGCCAGAAAATTGTCTGGATTTTTTTTTTTTCAACTCACTACAAGACTGCTGACAGCTCTGAATTTCTCTTACATTGTGGAACCAGCTTTTCTGTAGGACTATACAGATCTTTTTTTTTTTTTTTCGATTTTTTTTTTATTAACTTGAGTATTTCTTATATACATTTCAAGTGTTATTCCCTTTCCTGGTATCCGGGCAAACATCCCCCTCCCCCCTCCCCTTCCTTATGGGTGTTCCCCTCCCAACCCTCCCCCCATTGCCGCCCTCCCCCCCACCAGGCTAGTTCACTGGGGGTTCAGTCTTAGCAGGACCCAGGGCTTCCCCTTCCACTGGTGCTCTTACTAGGATATGCATTGCTACCTATGAGGTCAGAGTCCAGGGTCAGTCCATGTATAGTCTTTGGGTAGGGGCTTAGTCCCTGGAAGCTCTGGTTGCTTGGCATTGTTGTACATATGGCGTCTCGAGCCCCTTCAAGCTCTTCCAGTTCTTTCTCTGATTCCTTCAACGGGGGTCCTATTCTCAGTTCAGTGGTTTGCTGCTGGCATTCGCCTCTGTATTTGCTATATTCTGGCTGTGTCTCTTAGGAGCGATCTACATCCGGCTCCTGTCGGTCTGCACTTCTTTGCTTCATCCATCTTGTCTAATTGGGTGGCTATATATGTATGGGCCACATGTGGGGCAGACTCTGAATGGGTGTTCCTTCAGTCTCTGTTTTAATCTTTGCCTCTCTCTTCCCTGCCAAGGGTGTTCTTGTTCCCCTTTTAAAGAAGGAGTGAAGCATTCACATTTTGATCATCCGTCTTGAGTTTCATTTGCTCTAGGCATCTAGGGTAATTCAAGCATTTGGGCTAATAGCCACTTATCAATGAGTGCATACCATGTATGTCTTTCTGTGATTGGGTTAGCTCACTCAGGATGATGTTTTCCAGTTCCAACCATTTGCCTACGAATTTCATAAAGTCGTTGTTTTTGATAGCTGAGTAATATTCCATTGTGTAGATGTACCACATTTTCTGTATCCATTCCTCTGTTGAAGGGCATCTGGGTTCTTTCCAGCTTCTGGCTATTATAAATAAGGCTGCAATGAACATAGTGGAGCACGTGTCTTTTTTATATGTTGGGGCATCTTTTGGGTATATGCCCAAGAGAGGTATAGCTAGATCCTCAGGCAGTTCAATGTCCAATTTTCTGAGGATTCTCCAGACTGATTTCCAGAATGGTTGTACCAGTTTGCAATCCCACCAACAATGGAGGAGTGTTCCTCTTCCTCCACATCCTCGCCAGCATCTGTTGTCCCCTGAGTTTTTGATCTTAGCCATTCTCACTGGTGTGAGGTGAAATCTCAGGGTTGTTTTGATTTGCATTTCCCTTATGACTAAAGATGTTTCTCAGCCATTCGGCATTCCTCAGCTGTGAATTCTTTGTTTAGCTCTGAACCCCATTTTTAATAGGTTTATTTGTCTCCCTGCGGTCTAACATCTTGAGTTCTTTGTATATTTTGGATATAAGGCCTCTATCTGTTGTAGGATTGGTAAAGATCTTTTCCCAATCTGTTGGTTGCCATTTTGTCCTAACCACCGTGTCCTTTGCCTTACAGAAGCTTTGTAGTTTTATGAGATCCCATTTGTCGATTCTTGATCTTAGAGCGTAAGCCATTGGTGTTTTGTTTAGGAAATTTTTTCCAGTGCCCATGTGTTCCAGATGCTTCCCTAGTTTTTCTTCTATTAGTTTGAGTGTGTCTGGTTTGATGTGGAGGTCCTTGATCCACTTGGACTTAAGCTTTGTACAGGGTGATAAGCATGGATCGATCTGCATTCTTCTACATGTTGACCTCCAGTTGAACCAGCACCATTTGCTGAAAATGCTATCTTTTTTCCATTGGATGGTTTTGGCTCCTTTGTCAAAAATCAAGTGACCATAGGTGTGTGGGTTCATTTCTGGGTCTTCAATTCTATTCCATTGGTCTATCTGTCTGTCTCTGTACCAATACCATGCAGTTTTTATCACTATTGCTCTGTAATACTGCTTGAGTTCAGGGATAGTGATTCCCCCTGAAGTCCTTTTATTGTTGAGGATAGCTTTAGCTATCCTGGGTTTTTTATTATTCCAGATGAATTTGCAAATTGTTCTGTCTAACTCTTTGAAGAATTGGATTGGTATTTTGATGGGGATTGCACTGAATCTGTAGATTGCTTTTGGTAAAATGGCCATTTTTACTATATTAATCCTGCCAATCCATGAGCATGGGAGATCTTTCCATCTTCTGAGGTCTTCTTCAATTTCCTTCTTCAGTGTCTTGTAGTTCTTATTGTACAGATCTTTTACTTGCTTGGTTAAAGTCACACCGAGGTACTTTATATTATTTGGGTCTATTATGAAGGGTGTCGTTTCCCTAATTTCTTTCTCGGCTTGTTTCTCTTTTGTATAGAGGAAGGCAACTGATTTATTTGAGTTAATTTTATACCCAGCCACTTTGCTGAAGTTGTTTATCAGCTTTAGTAGTTCTCTGGTGGAACTTTTGGGATCACTTAAATATACTATCATGTCATCTGCAAATAGTGATATTTTGACTTCTTCTTTTCCGATCTGTATCCCCTTGACCTCCTTTTGTTCTCTGATTGCTCTGGCTAGAACTTCAAGAACTATATTGAATAAGTAGGGAGAGAGTGGGCAGCCTTGTCTAGTCCCTGATTTTAGTGGGATTGCTTCGAGTTTCTCTCCATTTAGTTTAATGTTAGCAACTGGTTTGCTGTATATGGCTTTTACTATGTTCAGGTATGGGCCTTGAATTCCTATTCTTTCCAGGACTTTTATCATGAAGGGGTGTTGAATTTTGTCAAATGCTTTCTCAGCGTCTAATGAAATGATCATGTGGTTTTGTTCTTTCAGTTTGTTTATATAATGGATCACGTTGATGGTTTTCCGTATATTAAACCATCCCTGCATGCCTGGGATGAAGCCTACTTGGTCATGGTGGATGATTGTTTTGATGTGCTCTTGGATTCGGTTTGCCAGAATTTTGTTGAGTATTTTTGCATCGATATTCATAAGGGAAATTGGTCTGAAGTTCTCTTTCTTTGTTGTGTCTTTGTGTGGTTTAGGTATAAGAGTAATTGTGAATTTTCGTAGAAGGTATTCGGTAGTGATCCATCTGTTTCAATTTTGTGGAATAGTTTGGATAATATTGGTATGAGGTCTTCTATGAAGGTTTGGTAGAATTCTGCACTAAACCCGTCTGGACCTGGGCTCTTTTTGGTTGGGAGACCTTTAATGACTGCTTCTATTTCCTTAGGAGTTATGGGGTTGTTTAACTGGTTTATCTGTTCCTGATTTAACTTTGGTACCTGGTATCTGTCTAGGAAATTATCCATTTCCTGAAGATTTTCAAGTTTTGTTGAATATAGGTTTTTATAGTAAGATCTGATGATTTTTTGAATTTCCTCTGAATCTGTTTTTATGTCTCCCTTTTCATTTCTGATTTTGTTAATTTGGACGCACTCTCTGTGTCCTCTCGTTAGTCTGGCCAAGGGTTTATCTATCTTGTTGATTTTCTCAAAGAACCAACTTTTGGTTCTGTTGATTCTTTCTATGGTCCTTTTTGTTTCTACTTGGTTGATTTCAGCTCTGAGTTTGATTATTTCCTGCCTTCTACTCCTCCTGGGTGTATTTGCTTCTTTTTGTTCTAGAGCTTTTAGGTGTGCTGTCAAGCTGCTGACATATGCTCTTTCCTGTTTCTTTCTGCAGGCACTCAGCGCTATGAGTTTTCCTCTTAGCACAGCTTTCATTGTGTTCCATAAGTTTGGGTATGTTGTACCTTCATTTTCATTAAATTCTAAAAAGTTTTTAATTTCTTTCTTTATTTCTTCCTTGACCAGGTTATCATTGAGTAGAGCATTGTTCAATTTCCAAGTGTATGTGGGCATTCTTCCTTGATTGTTATTGAAGACCAGTTTTAGGCCGTGGTGGTCCGATAGCACGCATGGGATTATTTCTATCTTTCTGTACCTGTTGAGGCCCGTTTTTTGACCAATTATATGGTCAATTTTGGAGAAAGTACCATGAGGAGCTGAGAAGAAGGTATATCCTTTTGCTTTAGGATAGAATGTTCTATAAATATCCGTTAAGTCCATTTGGCTCATGACTTCTCTTAGTCTGTCTACCTCTCTGTTCAATTTCTGTTTCCATGATCTGTCCATTGATGAGAGTGGGGTGTTGAAATCTCCCACTATTATTGTGTGAGGTGCAATGTGTGTTTTGAGCTTTAGTAAGGTTTCTTTTATGTATGTAGGTGCCCTTGTATTTGGGGCATAGATATTTAGGATTGAGAGTTCATCTTGGTGGATTTTTCCTTTGATGAATATGAAGTGTCCTTCCTTATCTTTTTTGATGACTTTTAATTGAAAATTGATTTTATTTGATATTAGAATGGCTACTCCAGCTTGCTTCTTCTGACCATTTGCTTGGAAAATTGTTTTCCAGCCTTTCACTCTGAGGTAATGTCTGTCTTTGTCTCTGAGGTGTGTTTCCTGAGGTAATGTCTGTCTTTGTCTCTGAGGTGTGTTTCCTGTAGGCAGCAGAATGCAGGGTCCTCGTTGCGTATCCAGTTTGTTAATCTATGTCTTTTTATTGGGGAGTTGAGGCCATTGATGTTGAGAGATATTAAGGAATAGTGATTATTGCTTCCCGTTATATTCATATTTGGATGTGAGGTTATGTTTGTGTGCTTTCATTCTCTTTGTTTTGTTGCCAAGACGATTAGTTTCTTGCTTCTTCTAGGGTATAGCTTGCCTCCTTATGTTGGGCTTTACCATTTATTATCCTTTGTAGTGCTGGATTTGTAGAAAGATATTGTGTAAATTTGGTTTTGTCATGGAATATCTTGGTTTCTCCATCTATGTTAATTGAGAGTTTTGCAGGATACAGTAACCTGGGCTGGCATTTGTGTTCTCTTAGGGTCTGTATGACATCAGTCCAGGATCTTCTGGCCTTCATAGTTTCTGGCGAGAAGTCTGGTGTGATTCTGATAGGTCTGCCTTTATATGTTACTTGACCTTTTTCCCTTACTGCTTTTAATATTCTTTCTTTATTTTGTGCGTTTGGTGTTTTGACTATTATGTGACAGGAGGTGTTTCTTTTCTGGTCCAATCTATTTGGAGTTCTGTAGGCTTCTTGTATGCCTATGGGTATCTCTTTTTTTAGGTTAGGGAAGTTTTCTTCTATGATTTTGTTGAAGATATTTACTGGTCCTTTGAGCTGGGAGTCTTCACTCTCTTCTATACCTATTATCCTTAGGTTTGATCTTCTCATTGAGTCCTGGATTTCCTGTATGTTTTGGACCAGTAGCTTTTTCTGCTTTACATTATCTTTGACAGTTGAGTCAATGATTTCTATGGAATCTTCTGCTCCCGAGATTCTCTCTTCCATCTCTTGTATTCTGTTGGTGAAGCTTGTATCTACAGCTCCTTGTCTCTTCTTTTGGTTTTCTATATCCAGGGTTGTTTCCATGTGTTCTTTCTTGATTGCTTCTATTTCCATTTTTAATTCCTTCAACTGTTTGATTGTGTTTTCCTGGAATTCTTTCAGGGATTTTTGTGTCTCCTCTCTATGGGCTTCTACTTGTCTATTTATGTTTTCCTGGAATTCTTTCAGGGATTTTTGCGATTCCTTTCTGTAGGCTTCTACTTGTTTATTAATGTTTTCCTGTGTTTCCCTAAGGGAGTTCTTCACATCTTTCTTGAAGTCCCCCAGCATCAGGATCAAATATGATTTTGAAACTAGATCTTGCTTTTCTGGTGTGTTTGGATATTCCATGTTTGTTTTGGTGGGAGAATTGGGCTCCGATGATTCCATGTAGTCTTGGTTCCTGTTGCTTGTGTTCCTGCGCTTGCCTCTCGCCATCAGATTATCTCTAGTGTTACTTTGTTCTGCTATTTCTGACAGTGGCTAGACTGTCCTATAAGCCTGTGTGTCAGGAGTGCTGTAGACCTGTTTTCCTGTTTTCTTTCAGCCAGTTATGGGAACAGAGTGTTCTGCTTTCGGGCGTGTAGCTTTTCCTCTCTACAGGTCTTCAGCTGTTCCTGTGGGCCTGTGTCTTGAGTTCACCAGGCAGCTTTCTTGCAGCAGAAAAGTTGGTCTTACCTGTGGTCCCGAGGCTCAAGTTCGCTCGTGGGGTGCTGCCCACGGGCTCTCTGCAGCGGCAGCAACCAAGAAGACCTGTGCCGCCCCTTCCGGGAGCTTCAGGGCACCAGGGTTCCAGATGGTCTTTGGCTTTTTCCTCTGGCGTCCGAGATGTGTGTGCAGAGAGCAGTCTCTTCTGGTTTCCCAGGCTTGTCTGCCTCTCTGAAGGTTTAGCTCTCCCTCCCACGGGATTTGGGTGCAGAGAACTGTTTATCCGGTCTATTTCCTTCAGGGTCCGGCGGTGTCTCTGGTAGGGGTCCTGCCGCTCCTGGGCCCTCCCCCACGGGAGCCCAGAGGCCTTATACAGTTTCCTCTTGGGCCAGGGATGTGGGCAGGGGTGAGCAGTGTTGGTGGTCTCTTCTGCTCTGCAGCCTCAGGAGTGCCCACCTGACCAGGCGGTTGGGTCTCTGTCTCACAGGGTCTGGGAGCAGAGAGAATTGTCTGGATTTTGAAAGTCAACGTTTTTGCTTGTTTTTCTTTTTCTTTTTTTTTTTTTTTGGAGCTGGGGACCGAACCCAGGGCCTTGCACTTGCTAGGCAAGCGCTCTACCACTGAGCTAAATCCCCAACCCCTTTTGGTTTGTTTTTCTCTCTCAGTAATGAAGAATTAATTCTTCTCTTTGACACTTGCCTTGTCAGCAAGCAAATAACAAATGCCTCACGTGTGGGAGGTCATTTTAATTGTCCAACCATAAAAACACCATTTAAGAAATGACCTTTACCAAGACAAATATGCTAAGTAGAAAACCTGTTCCTGAAAGGAAAAAAAAAAAAAAAAACACAAACCAAACCCACAGTGCCCCCTGCCTCATTTGGGGTTAATTTTTTGAAAAAAAAAATAACCTCGTTCTTTGCCATGAAACTTCCTCTCTCCCCTCCCCCACCTTTCTCTCCCTTCCTCTCTCCACGTTATGCGAACCGGTCATGCTATTTAGTGATTATTCTCAAAGGCAATAATAAGTGTAACAGATCTTCTAGAGTGTCCGTGGTCATGCATTTCAATGTATATGCAGGATATTTAAAAGATAAAGAGCTAATCCCAACGGGAATAGACCCCATCTATATTAGGATCAGGTCTGTCTTAGTGGTTCTGGGATCAGAAATTCCTCTTCTGCTCTAGTAGTTATTATCCTCTTTTACCATATTCAATAAAGTTCATAAGCTCATGATTCTTGTATGTCGCATCCACTGAATATTTTACAATAAGATGTATTACGGCCTTTAAACATGAAAAAAAAAAGCATTGTCAAATGTATCTTTACTCAGCAAAGAGGGGAGACAGTTTATGGAGAAATCCCACTCATGTTAATTTACACAGTGTATAGCAGAGACTCTGAAACACCAAGTGGGTCTAAGGCTCAGCTTTGCCGTTTGCCTCTACGGAAGTCTGGGCAGGTTCCTTAACGTCTCTGGGTCTGCTTCTGTGCAGGTAATAGTGGGGAAAACAACAGGTTTATAAGAAAGGTGGGTGAGACTTGAATGGCTGAGTGCTGTTATAGCAGAACACTGTCTGGTACGTAGTAAATGCTCTATAAATACTATCTGTCCTCATTGTCACAGGAGCCTTGTTCCAAGTCTTTATTGTGTGTGAGCTACACTGCATTGCCTCCTGCCTTTTACAGAGAAGGAAATAAAGATTTAAGGGTCTTAAGAACAGTTTCATGACTGGCAAACAGTAATATCCACAGACTCCACTGTGGACAAGAGGTTCACAGAGACGCACTATGAAGGGCAAACTGATAATGTCTTTAGCAGTGACTGACAGTGTGGAAGGAACATCACTGCATGTAGTGCAGTCTGTGTGCCCGGAAGTGCCTTGAGATAGGTACCGTATTGTTCCTCTGTGAATGGCCTGAGCCGTCAGCAGGATGTTTGTCCTGGAACACGTGCTCTTCCCCTCCTCCTTCCCCTGACAATAACCAAGATTCTTATTGCCGGTGTTTATCTTCACTGACATTGGGTCTTTTGCAGCTTCTACCTAGGAGGCCATTGCATTTGGTCTCTGGGTGGCTGCCATTACTGTCACCTACTGTCACCCCATACTTCAGGGATTTTCTTTCAAAGACATCCCAGGAGACATCAGCTCAGATGTCCTGGTGACCATGTCCCGTGTCTTTTACCTAGCTGTTGGCCTTCATAACTTTCCTGATCTACAGCTTTTTCCACCACGACTGCTCACTGCCCCTCCAGTCCAGTGCGTTGCTTTTGAGCTTTCTCATAGTTTCTGAATTTTTTTTTCTGCCATGTCTAGAGTGTGCAGTTTATCCACAGGCATCCTGAGCCTCAGGTTCTTAACAATCTTTTCTCTCTCTGTTCTGTGTCTTCCCCTGAGCTTCAGGTGCAGGTTTAATTGCAGATGTATCAGTTGGAGCTGGACACATGGCAATCACTTATTCTTTGTATTTTGACCAGTTGCAAATCTCTGTAATGGCCTTCATAGACTGAAAAAAAAGCCTTCTATGATGGGGGTGGGGTGAGAGCTATAATTATGTGGGTATAAGGATGAGAATTTAGGAAACAGAAGTTATATTAGATGAGGGAACTGGCAGAAGTATGTCCTCCTCTTGAGCCTATGACTTCTCCAGCTATGGGTAACAGGCTACATCTACATTAACAGGTATCAATTCCTTGTTGAGTGGGCCTTAACTAGACAGAAGTTGGTTACACCTGAGATAAAAGCCACTGTTTTACCTTTAACACACTAATTCTTAAGGACATTTGTTGTTTTTACATTTTATTTATTAATTTTGTGTCTCTGTATACAGGTGTGCTGGGAGTCTCCCAGCCTTGAGTGGGTTAAAATGAGACATAGAATCGGACACCAATGTGACTTTAAAGACTGATGGTCTCCGGACTTTCTAGTTCTCTAACTATTCTAAATGCTTGCTGATAGCTTTTAAAAAGTCCTAAAATCTTTCTAGCTCTTTCTGAGGATTAAAAGCTGCTGAGGATTAAATAACGTGGCCTTGGTTCTATTCAAGAACTGTTCAGCTCTAACTTTCAGTCTGCTAACCGAAGTCATGGGAAAAAAAAAAGAAACACTTCGAAAAGTGATTTCAGTATTTATGTCTAAGTTCTAAGATGTTTCCTATGAAAGCTCTGTAAGAAAAAAAGGGGAAAAGGGCTTGTAAGGAAAGGAGGATAAGGGGTTAAAGAAAAAAGGGGAATAGTCAGTTAAGGGGATCAAGCTAAGGAAAAAAGGATAAGGAGTATGCTCTCTTCTCTTTGTTCTCAGCATGTATACATCTTTAGAATAGATGATCATATGGTCAAAAGTTCATCACGAGTTTACATATAAATTCAGATCATAAATTAAATAAGTTTACAACAGAATATTTGCATGCATATTCATTAGGAGTAATTATCTGGCTAAACCTATGTCACCTGTCACTGGTTCATGGAGAGTTAAAAACCATAATTTTGTGACCAAGGTATTAGTGAATTTTGTATAGGTAAACTTAGTAAATATTTTATCTTCTATCCTAGCACCTATAGTAAATTGTTAGTTCCCTTTTTATGACCTTTGGTTAATGGTTTTACAACCTCTTAGAATGTGCTCTGAGTAGCAGATGTCTACTTGCTATTTCAGAAGCAATTAACTCATGACATTAAAGACTGGCTCTCATTGCAGTTTTGACTATCAGAAAGGATTTAATAGCAGTGTATTATAAAAGAGCTTAATAATTACTATAATTTTAGGAATTCTTTTAGGATAATCTTTAATGATTAAAAATCATCTTTTTGTTTATATAACATCACTACAAGACAGTACATCTTCGTTGTTCTGCAGAGCTCTACTCAAAAGTGTGGGCTAATACCTAGTGATTTTATACATATTTAATAATAGCAGGAATCTTCCCTAAAATGAATTTCTACTGGGCCTTGCCTACCTGAGAAAATCTATTGTAGATTTTAATCCAAGGTGGACCCATCTCAGGAAGATCACCTGCTAATTTTAGCTTCTACTTGTTGGCTCCTGACACAGGTGTGTATACATGTAGAGATCAGATGACAACTTTTGGAAGCTGAATCTTTCTTTACATCACGTAGTTTTCAGGGTTCAATCTCAGGTTGAACTCAGGTTATCAGAGTTGGTGGAAAATGCCTTTTCCTATTGAGCTGACTTGCTGGCCCCATCATTCATTCTTAGATACCATCTCAGTGAAGTTTGCGATCTCCATATCCTGCTTTCATAGCTTCCCACATATAGTCAGTATTATGACCTATTTATTTTCCCATTGTGTCTATTTTTTTCCCATGAAAATTCACTGCTCCCATTAAGAGCAAGAATTCTTACTCCTAATTCTTGAATTTTTAGAGTTTATTACAATGTTTATCATCTAAAAGCCTGATGATTCTTTTTTTGAATGAATGGAATGAATAAATTAAAAATGAGTGTTGTGGTTATTGTTCTGTGAAAGATGATGGCCATGCCTTTTCGTGAAGTCCCCTGAGTAGGACAAATAGAACTCCTAGATCTTGCAGTGCACATAAAGGCACAGCCCTAGAGCCAGCACAGTGATCCACATCGACTGGTAGAGTTTGAGCTGTTTTTCCAGCTTTTAGTGTGTTTGGGGATAAAAGCAAGGGGGCCTTTCATTCTATGCTTCTCTAACTGTGGTGGACAGAGACTGAAGTGTGCCACAGTAAAATACAAGCACAGTCATAGAGGACCACCTGCTCCCACCTGGTGCCTCCTAGGCAGACATCTTTTGCACTTTCTATTTGCTGCTCTTGGAGAACAACCTTGAATTCCTTAATCTTTTTTCTTACCAGTCCTAAAATCCAAAGCAGTTTTTTTAGGAATAAATTCAGTATATCCAGGCAGTGGTAGTTAGAATTTTGCAAAGTAATTTGGTTTATGTGTATGAGGTATTGTATCTCTCTCTTTTTTTTTTTTTTTATTAACTTGAGTATTTCTTATATACATTTCGAGTGTTATTCCCTTTCCCGGTATCCGGGCAAACATCCCCCCCCTCCCCTTCCTTATGGGTGTTCCCCTCCCAACCCTCCCCCCATTGCCGCCCTCCCCCCACCAGTCTAGTTCACTGGGGGTTCAGTCTTAGCAGGACCCAGGGCTTCTCCTTCCACTGGTGCTCTTACTAGTATATACATTGCTACCTATGAGGTCAGAGTCCAGGGTCAGTCCATGTATAGTCTTTAGGTAGTGGCTTAGTCCCTGGAAGCTCTGGTTGCTTAGCATTGTTGTACATATGGGGTCTCGAGCCCCTTCAAGATCTTCCAGTTCTTTCTTTGATTCCTTCAATGGGGGTCCTATTCTCAGTTCAGTGGTTTGCTGCTGGCATTCGCCTCTGTATTTGCTGTATTCTGGCTGTGTCTCTCAGGAGCGATCTACATCCGGCTCCTGTCAGTCTGCACTTCTTTGCTTCATCCATCTTGTCTAATTGGGTGGCTGTATATGTATGGGCCACATGTGGGGCAGGCTCTGAATGGGTGTTCCTACAGTCTCTGTTTTAATCTTTGCCTCTCTCTTCCCTGCCAAGGGTATTCTTGTTCCCCTTTTAGAGAAGGAGTGAAGCATTCACATTTTGATCATCCGTCTTGACTTTCCTTTGTTCTAGGTATCTAGGGTAATTCAAGCATTTGGGCTAATAGCCACTTATCAATGAGTGCATACCATGTATGTCTTTCTGTGATTGGGTTAGCTCACTCAGGATGATATTTTCCAGTCCCAACCATTTGCCTACGAATTTCATAAAGTCGTTATTTTTGATAGCTGAGTAATATTCCATTGTGTAGATGTACCACATTTTCTGTATCCATTCCTCTGTTGAAGGGCATCTGGGTTCTTTCCAGCTTCTGGCTATTATAAATAAGGCTGCAATGAACATAGTGGAGCACGTGTCTTTTTTATATGTTGGGGCATCTTTTGGGTATATGCCCAAGAGAGGTATAGCTGGATCCTCAGGCAGTTCAATGTCCAATTTTCTGAGGATCCTCCAGACTGATTTCCAGAATGGTTGTACCAGTTTGCAATCCCACCAACAATGGAGGAGTGTTCCTCTTTCTCCACATCCTCGCCAGCATCTGTTGTCCCCTGAGTTTTTGATCATAGCCATTCTCACTGGTGTGAGGTGAAATCTCAGGGTTGTTTTGATTTGCATTTCCCTTATGACTAAAGATGTTGAACATTTCTTTAGGTGTTTCTCAGCCATTTGGCATTCCTCAGCTGTGAATTCTTTGTTTAGCTCTGAACCCCATTTTTTAATAGGGTTATTTGTTTCCCCGCGGTCTAACTTCTTGAGTTCTTTGTATATTTTGGATATAAGGCCTCTATCTGTTGTAGGATTGATAAAGATCTTTTCCCAATCTGTTGGTTGCCGTTTTGTCCTAACCACAGTGTCCTTTGCCTTACAGAAGCTTTGCAGTTTTATGAGATCCCATTTGTCGATTCTTGATCTTAGAGCGTAAGCCATTGGTGTTTTGTTCAGGAAATTTTTTCCAGTGCCCATGTGTTCCAGATGCTTCCCTAGTTTTTCTTCTATTAGTTTGAGTGTGTCTGGTTTGATGTGGAGGTCCTTGATCCACTTGGACTTAAGCTTTGTACAGGGTGATAAGCATGGATCAATCTGCATTCTTCTACATGTTGACCTCCAGTTGAACCAGCACCATTTGCTGAAAATGCTATCTTTTTTCCATTGGATGGTTTTGGCTCCTTTGTCAAAAATCAAGTGACCATAGGTGTGTGGGTTCATTTCTGGGTCTTCAATTCTATTCCATTGGTCTATCTGTCTGTCTCTGTACCAATACCATGCAGTTTTTATCACTATTGCTCTGTAATACTGCTTGAGTTCAGGGATAGTGATTCCCCCTGAAGTCCTTTTATTGTTGAGGATAGCTTTAGCTATCCTGGGTTTTTTGTTATTCCAGATGAATTTGCAAATTGTTCTGTCTAACTCTTTGAAGAATTGGATTGGTATTTTGATGGGGATTGCATTGAATCTGTAGATTGCTTTTGGTAAAATGGCCATTTTTACTATATTAATCCTGCCAATCCATGAGCATGGGAGATCTTTCCATCTTCTGAGGTCTTCTTCAATTTCCTTCTTCAGTGTCTTGAAGTTCTTATTGTACAGATCTTTTACTTGCTTTGTTAAAGTCACACCAAGGTACTTTATATTATTTGGGTCTATTATGAAGGGTGTCGTTTCCCTAATTTCTTTCTCGGCTTGTTTCTCTTTTGTATAGAGGAAGGCAACTGATTTATTTGCGTTAATTTTATACCCAGCCACTTTGCTGAAGTTGTCTATCAGCTTTAGTAGTTCTCTGGTGGAACTTTTGGGATCACTTAAATATACTATCATATCATCTGCAAATAGTGATATTTTGACTTCTTTTCCTATCTGTATCCCCTTGACCTCCTTTTGTTGTCTGATTGCTCTGGCTAGAACTTCAAGAACTATATTGAATAAGTAGGGAGAGAGTGGGCAGCCTTGTCTAGTCCCTGATTTTAGTGGGATTGCTTCAAGTTTCTCTCCATTTAGTTTAATGTTAGCAACTGGTTTGCTGTATATGGCTTTTACTATGTTCAGGTATGGGCCTTGAATTCCTATTCTTTCCAGGACTTTTATCATGAAGGGGTGTTGAATTTTGTCAAATGCTTTCTCAGCGTCTAATGAAATGATCATGTGGTTTTGTTCTTTCAGTTTGTTTATATAATGGATCACGTTGATGGTTTTCCGTATATTAAACCATCCCTGCATGCCTGGGATGAAGCCTACTTGGTCATGGTGGATGATTGTTTTGATGTGCTCTTGAATTCGGTTTGCCAGAATTTTATTGAGTATTTTTGCGTCGATATTCATAAGGGAAATTGGTCTGAAGTTCTTTTTCTTTGTTGGGTCTTTGTGTGGTTTAGGTATAAGAGTAATTGTGGCTTCATAGAAGGTATTCGGTAGTGTTCCATCTGTTTCAATTTTGTGGAATAGTTTGGATAATATTGGTATGAGGTCTTCTATGAAGGTTTGATAGAATTCTGCACTAAACCCGTCTGGACCTGGGCTCTTTTTGGTTGGGAGACCTTTAATGACTGCTTCTATTTCCTTAGGAGTTATGGGGTTGTTTAACTGGTTTAT
Source organism: Rattus norvegicus (assembly GCF_021556685.1). Lineage (NCBI taxonomy): Eukaryota > Metazoa > Chordata > Mammalia > Rodentia > Muridae > Rattus > Rattus norvegicus. Next base: position 83,016,156 of record NC_141539.1, on the reverse strand, counting down.
CTGTTCCTGATTTAACTTCGGTACCTGGTATTTGTCTAGGAAATTGTCCATTTCCTGAAGATTTTCAAATTTTGTTGAATATAGGTTTTTATAGTAAGATCTGATGATTTTTTGAATTTCCTCTGAATCTGTAGTTATGTCTCCCTTTTCATTTCTGATTTTGTTAATTTGGACGCACTCTCTGTGTTCTCTCGTTAGTCTGGCTAAGGGTTTATCTATCTTGTTGATTTTCTCAAAGAACCAACTTTTGGTTCTGTTGATTCTTTCTATGGTCCTTTTTGTTTCTACTTGGTTGATTTCAGCTCTGAGTTTGATTATTTCCTGCCTTCTACTCCTCCTGGGTGTATTTGCTTCTTTTTGTTCTAGAGCTTTTAGGTGTGCTGTCAAGCTGCTGACATATGCTCTTTCCTGTTTCTTTCTGCAGGCACTCAGCGCTATGAGTTTTCCTCTTAGCACAGCTTTCATTGTGTCCCATAAGTTTGGGTATGTTGTACCTTCATTTTCATTAAATTCTAAAAAGTTTTTAATTTCTTTCTTTATTTCTTCCTTGACCAGGTTATCATTGAGTAGAGCATTGTTCAATTTCCAAGTGTATGTGGGCATTCTTCCTTGATTGTTATTGAAGACCAGTTTTAGGCCGTGGTGGTCCGATAGCACGCATGGGATTATTTCTATCTTTCTGTACCTGTTGAGGCCCGTTTTTTGACCAATTATATGGTCAATTTTGGAGAAAGTACCATGAGGAGCTGAGAAGAAGGTATATCCTTTTGCTTTAGGATAGAATGTTCTATAAATATCCGTTAAGTCCATTTGGCTCATGACTTCTCTTAGTCTGTCTACATCTCTGTTCAATTTCTGTTTCCATGATCTGTCCATTGATGAGAGTGGGGTGTTGAAATCTCCCACTATTATTGTGTGAGGTGCAATGTGTATTTTGAGCTTTAGTAAGGTTTCTTTTATGTATGTAGGTGCCCTTGTATTTGGGGCATAGATATTTAGGATTGAGAGTTCATCTTGGTGGATTTTTCCTTTGATGAATATGAAGTGTCCTTCCTTATCTTTTTTGATGACTTTTAATTGAAAATTGATTTTATTTGATATTAGAATGGCTACTCCAGCTTGCTTCTTCTGACCATTTGCTTGGAAAATTGTTTTCCAGCCTTTCACTCTGAGGTAATGTCTGTCTTTGTCTCTGAGGTGTGTTTCCTGTAGGCAGCAGAATGCAGGGTCCTCGTTGCGTATCCAGTTTGTTAATCTATGTCTTTTTATTGGGGAGTTGAGGCCATTGATGTTGAGAGATATTAAGGAATAGTGATTATTGCTTCCCGTTATATTCATATTTGGAAGTGAGGTTATGTTTGTGTGCTTTCATTCTCTTTGTTTTGTTGCCAAGGCGATTAGTTTCTTGCTTCTTCTAGGGTATAGCTTGCCTCCTTATGTTGGGCTTTACCATTTATTATCCTTTGTAGTGCTGGATTTGTAGAAAGATATTGTGTAAATTTGGTTTTGTCATGGAATATCTTGGTTTCTCCATCTATGTTAATTGAGAGTTTTGCAGGATACAGTAACCTGGGCTGGCATTTGTGTTCTCTTAGGGTCTGTATGACATCAGTCCAGGATCTTCTGGCCTTCATAGTTTCTGGCGAGAAGTCTGGTGTGATTCTGATAGGTCTGCCTTTATATGTTACTTGACCTTTTTCCCTTACTGCTTTTAATATTCTTTCTTTATTTTGTGCATTTGGTGTTTTGACAATTATGTGACGGGAGGTGTTTCTTTTCTGGTCCAATCTATTTGGAGTTCTGTAGGCTTCTTGTATGCCTATGGGTATCTCTTTTTTTAGGTTAGGGAAGTTTTCTTCTATGATTTTGTTGAAGATATTTACTGGTCCTTTGAGCTGGGAGTCTTCACTCTCTTCTATACCTATTATCCTTAGGTTTGATCTTCTCATTGAGTCCTGGATTTCCTGTATGTTTTGGACCAGTAGCTTTTTCTGCTTTACATTATCTTTGACAGTTGAGTCAATGATTTCTATGGAATTTTCTGCTCCTGAGATCTCTCTTCCATCTCTTGTATTCTGTTGGTGAAGCTTGTATCTACAGCTCCTTGTCTCTTCTTTTGGTTTTCTATATCCAGGGTTGTTTCCATGTGTTCTTTCTTGATTGCTTCTATTTCCATTTTTAATTCCTTCAACTGTTTGATTGTGTTTTCCTGGAATTCTTTCAGGGATTTTTGTGTCTCCTCTCTATGGGCTTCTACTTGTCTATTTATGTTTTCCTGGAATTCTTTCAGGGATTTTTGCGATTCCTTTCTGTAGGCTTCTACTTGTTTATTAATGTTTTCCTTTGTTTCTCTAGCGGAGTTCTTCACGTCTTTCTTGAAGTCCTCCAGCATCATGGTCAAATATGATTTTGAAACTAGATCTTGCTTTTCTGGTGTGTTTGGATATTCCATGTTTGTTTTGGTGGGAGAATTGGGCTCCGATGATTCCATGTAGTCTTGGTTTCTGTTGCTTGTGTTCCTGCGCTTGGCTCTCGCCATCAGATTATCTCTAGTGTTACTTTGTTCTGCTATTTCTGACAGTGGCTAGACTGTCCTATAAGCCTGTGTGTCAGGAGTGCTGTAGACTGTTTTCCTCTCTTTCGGTCAGTTATGGGGACAGAGTGTTCTGCTTTCGGGCGTGTAGTTTTTCCTCTCTACAGGTCTTCAGCTGTTCCTGTGGGCCTGTGTCTTGAGTTCACCAGGCAGGTCACTTGCAGCAGAAAAGTTGGTCTTACCTGTGGTCCTGAGGCTCAAATTCGCTCGCGGGGTGCTACCCTCATGCTCCCTGTGGCGGCAGCAACCAGGAAGATCTGCGCCGCCCCCTCCAGGAGCCTCAGTGCGTCAGGGTTCCAGATGGCATTTGGTGTTTTCCTCTGGAATCAGTAATGTGGGCACAGTGTAGTCTCTTCTGGTTTCCCAGGCTTGTCTGCCTCTCTGAAGGTTTAGCTCTCCCTCCCACGGGATTTGGGTGCGGAGAACTGTTTATCCGGTCTGTTTCCTTCAGGTTCCGGCGGTGTCTCAGGCAGGGGTCCTGCCGCTCCTGGGCCCTCCCCAACGGGAGCCCAGAGGCCTTATACAGTTTCCTCTTGGGCCAGGGATGTGGGCAGGGGTGGGCATTTTTGGTGGTCTCTTCCGCTCTGCAGCCTCAGGAGTGCCCACCTGACCAGGCGGTGAGGTCTCTTCCCACGGGGTCTGGGGGCAGAGAGCTGCTGCGGGCCGGGATCCGCTGTATCTCTTTTTTAAAAGACCTTTCAAAAGATTCTTTTGTAAATTTGTAGAGATCCTTCCTTCCTTCCTTCTTTCCTTCCTTCCTTCCTTCTTTCCTTCCTTCCTTCCTTCCTTCCTTCCTTCCTTCCCTTCCTTCCTTCCTTCCTTCCTTCCTTCCTTCCTTCCTTTCTTTCTTTCTTTCTTTCTTTCTTTCTTTCTTTCTTTCTTTCTTTCTTTCTTTCTTGAGAGATGGTCTCTTATTGTGCCATGTAGGCTAGGATAGCTTGGTAGTTAAACCCCAAGGATACACTCTTCCTCCAGAACTTGAATTGTAAACATAACTCACCCTGCTCAATGCTTTTTTCCTTCCCTTGTATCTTTGGTGCATCCTTGGGATTGAACTCAAGTTCTTGTGCTTTCAAGGTAAAACCGATTTACCTATTGAGCTATTTCTCCACCCTGTGTTTCAATCTTTTATTTTAAAATACTTTCCTACCTGAGTGCCTAGTTCTTTGCATTTATCTTTCTGCTCTTGTTTCCTGATTAGATTCTGCACAAATTTGATCTTATTTTTAAGTTAAAGTGTTTTTTTACTTCATTTAATTTAATAGAACAATATTGTAAGTGAAATGAAGTCAATTTCTTAAGACAAGTGATTTTTTTTTAAGCCAGGAAAAGTAGTTTTACTAAAAGTGTATCCCAAGGAAGACAATTATATGAAGTCGTTAGAAGGAGAGATGGCTGGTTAGGACTGGGGGGATGGCAAAGATTGATGGAGTAGGATCACAGCCACAAATCCCTCTCCCCACCCACCCTCTCACAGTAGAGTTCAAGGGTGGGTTTACACCAGGCAGGGATGTGGTGTAGAGGTGTAGGGAGTGGGAAAGGGAAGCAAGGAGTGATGGAATACTGCAATCTCAAAAAAGAAAAGAAATAATTTTTCTTTTTCTTTTTTTTTAATTGGGTATATTTCTTTATTTACATTGCAAATGTTATTCCCTTTCCAGGTATCCTGTGCATAAGCCCACATCCCCTCCCTCTCACCCATAAGACTGTTCACTCCTCATTCAACCCCCCCTTACAACTCCCCTGACATTCCTCTGTACTGGGGGTCTAACCTTGGCAGGATCAAGGGTTAATCCTTCTATTGGATGCAATGTTAAATCCATTTGGTTCATAACTTCTGTTAGTTTCTCTATGTCTTGGTTTCATTTCTGTTTCCATGATCTATCCATTCATGAGAGTGGGGTGTTGAAATCTCCTACTATTATTGTGTGAGGTGCAATGTATGCTTTGAGCTTAAGTAAGGTTTCTTTTATGAATGTAGGTGCTCTTGCATTTGGAGCATAGATATTTAGAGAGTTCATCTTGGTAGATTTTTTCTTTGATGAATATGAAGTGTCCTTCCATATCTTTTTAAATGAGTTTTGGTTGAAAGTCAATTTTATTTGATATTAGAATGGCAACTCCAGCTTGTTTCTTCGGACCATTTGCTTGGAAAGTTGTTTTCCAGCTGTTTACTCTGAAGTAGTGTCTTTGTCTCAGAGGTGTGTTTCCTGTAGGCAGTAAAATGCTGGGTCCTCTTTATGTATCTGTTAGTCTATGTCTTTTTATTGGGGAATTGAGTTTGTTGATGTTGAGAGATATTAAGGAATAGTGATTGTTGCTTCCTACTATTTTCATTGTTAGAGGTGGTATTATGTTTGTGTGTCTCTTCTTTTGGTTTCACTGCAAGGTGATTACATTCTTGCTTTTTGTGTGGCGTAGCTTCTCTCCTTGTGTTGGAGTTTTCCATCTATTATCCTTTGTAGGGCTGGATTTGTAGAAAGATATTGTGTAAATTTGGTTTTGTCATGGAATATCTTGGTTTCTCCATCTATGTCAATTGAGAGTTTTGCTGTATACAGTAACCTGGGCTGGCATTTGTGTTCTCTTAGGGTCTGTATGACATCTGTCCAGGATCTTCTGGCTTTCATAATCTCTGGTGAGAAGTCTGGTGTAATTCTTATAGGTCTGCCTTTATATGTCACTTGACTTTTTTCCATTCCTGCTTTTAGTATTCTTTCTTTGTTTTGTGCATTTGGTGTTTTGACTATTATGTGACAGGAGGAATTTCTCTTCTGGTTCAATCTATTTGGAGTTCTGTAGGCTTCTTGTATGTTTATGGGCATCTCTTTCTTTAGGTTAGGGAAGTTTTCTTCTATGATTTTGTTGAATATATTTACTAACCCTTTAAGTTGGGAGTCTTCACTTTCTTCTATACCTATTATCCTTAGGTTTGATCTTCTCATTGCGTCCTGGATTTCTTATATGTTTTGGGCTAGGAGCTTTTTCCATTTTACATAATCTTTGATAGTCGTGTTGATGTTTTCTATGGTATCTTCTGCTCCTGAATTCTCTCTTATATCTCTTGTATTCTGTTGGTGATGCTCCTGATCTCTTCCCTAGGTTTTCTATCTCCAGGGCTGTCTCCCTTTGTGCTTTCATTATTGTTTCTATTTCCATTTTTAACTCTTGGATAGTTTTGTTTACTTCCTTCTCCTGTCTGCTTGTGTTTTCCTGGAGTTCTTTCAGGGATTTTTGTGTTTCCTCTTTAAAGAAACTTGTACTTCTACTTGTTTACTTGTGTTGTCCTGCATTTCTTTAAGGGAGTTATTTATGTCCTTTTTTTTTTTTTTCACAGTACATCATTTTTTTTTATTTTATTTTTTTTTTATTATCTTGAGTATTTCTTATATACATTTCAAGTGTTATTCCCTTTCCCGGTTTCCGGACAGACATCACCCTCCCCCCTCCCCTTCCTTGTAGGTGTTCCCCTCCCAAACCTCCCCCCATTGCCACCCTCCCCGCATAGTCTAGTTCACTGGGGGTTCAGTCTTAGCAGGACCCAGGGCTTCCCCTTCCACTGGTGCTCTTACTAGGATATTCATTGCTACCTATGGGGACAGAGTCCAGGGTCAGTCCATGTATAGTCTTTAGGTAGTGGCTTAGTCCCTGGAAGCTCTGGTTGCTTGACATTGTTGTACTTTTGGGGTCTCGAGCACCTTCAAGCTCTTCCAGTTCTTTCTCTGATTCCTTCAATGGGGGACCTATTCTCAGTTCAGTGGTTTGCTGCTGGCATTCGCCTCTGTATTTGCTGTATTCTGGCTGTGTCTCTCAGGAGCGATCTACATCCGGCTCCTGTCGGTCTGCACTTCTTTGCTTCATCCATCTTGTCTAATTGGATGGCTGTATATGTATGGGCCACCTGTGGGGCAGGCTCTGAATGGGTGTTCCTTCCGTCTCTGTATTAATCTTTGCCTCTCCCTTCCCTGCCAAGGGTATTCTTTTTCCTCATTTAAAGAAGGAGTGAAGCATTCACATTTTGATCATCCGTCTTGAGTTTCCTTTGTTCTAGGGATCTAGGGTAATTCAAGCATTTGGGCTAATAGCCACTTATCAATGAGTGCATACCATGTATGTCTTTCTGTGAGTGGGTTAGCTCACTCAGGATGATATTTTCCAGTTCCAACCATTTGCCTACGAATTTCATAAACTCGTTTTTTGATAGCTGAGTAATATTCCATTGTGTAGATGTACCACATTTTCTGTATCCATTTCTCTGTTGAAGGGCATCTGGGTTCTTTCCAGTTTCTGGCTATTATAAATAAGGCTGCGATGAACATAGTGGAGCACGTGTCTCTTTTATATGTTGAGGCATCTTTTGGGTATATGCCCAAGAGAGGTATGGCTGGATCCTCAGGCAGTTCAATGTCCAATTTTCTGAGGAACCTCCAGACTGATTTCCAGAATGGTTTTACCAGTCTGCAATCCCACCAACAATGGAGGAGTGTTCCTCTTTCTCCACATCCTCGCCAGCATCTGCTGTCACCTGAGTTTTTGATCTTAGCCATTCTCACTGGTGTGAGGTGAAATCTCAGGGTTGTTTTGATTTGCATTTCCCTTATGACTAAAGATGTTGAACATTTCTTTAGGTGTTTCTCAGCCATTCGGCATTCCTCAGCTGTGAATTCTTTGTTCAGCTCTGAACCCCATTTTTTAATAGGGTTATTTGTTTCCCTGCGGTCTAACTTCTTGAGTTCTTTGTATATTTTGGATATAAGGCCTCTATCTGTTATAGGATTGGTAAAGATCTTTTCCCAATCTGTTGGTTGTCGTTTTGTCCTAACCACAGTGTCCTTTGCCTTACAGAAGCTTTGCAGTTTTATGAGATCCCATTTGTCGATTCTTGATCTTAGAGCATAAGCCATTGGTGTTTTGTTCAGGAAATTTTTTCCAGTGCCCATGTGTTCCAGATGCTTCCCTAGTTTTTCTTCTATTAGTTTGAGTGTGTCTGGTTTGATGTGGAGGTCCTTGATCCACTTGGACTTAAGCTTTGTACAGGGTGATAAGCATGGATCGATCTGCATTCTTCTGCATGTTGTCCTCCAGTTGAACCAGCACCATTTGCTGAAAATGCTATCTTTTTTCCATTGGATGGTTTTGGCTCCTTTGTCAAAAATCAAGTGACCATAGGTGTGTGGGTTCATTTCTGGGTCTTCAATTCTATTCCATTGGTCTATCTGTCTGTCTCTGTACCAATACCATGCAGTTTTTATCACTATTGCTCTGTAATACTGCTTGAGTTCAGGGATAGTGATTCCCCCTGAAGTCCTCTTATTGTTGAGGATAGCTTTAGCTATCCTGGGTTTTTTGTTATTCCAGATGAATTTGCAAATTGTTCTGTCTAACTCTTTGAAGAATTGGATTGGTATTTTGATGGGGATTGCATTGAATCTGTAGATCGCTTTTGGTAAAATGGCCATTTTTACTATATTAATCCTGCCAATCCATGAGCATGGGAGATCTTTCCATCTTCTGAGGTCTTCTTCAATTTCTTTCCTCAGTGTCTTGAAGTTCTTATTGTACAGATCTTTTACTTGCTTGGTTAAAGTCACACCGAGGTACTTTATATTATTTGGGTCTATTATGAAGGGTGTCGTTTCCCTAATTTCTTTCTCGGCTTGTTTCTCTTTTGTATAGAGGAAGGCAACTGATTTATTTGAGTTAATTTTATACCCAGCCACTTTGCTGAAGTTGTTTATCAGCTTTAGTAGTTCTCTGGTGGAACTTTTGGGATCACTTAAATATACTATCATGTCGTCTGCAAATAGTGATATTTTGACCTCTTCTTTTCCGATCTGTATCCCCTTGATCTCCTTTTGTTGTCTGATTGCTCTGGCTAGAACTTCAAGAACTATATTGAATAAGTAGGGAGAGAGTGGGCAGCCTTGTCTAGTCCCTGATTTTAGTGGGATTGCTTCAAGTTTCTCTCCATTTAGTTTAATGTTAGCAACTGGTTTGCTGTATATGGCTTTTACTATGTTCAGGTATGGGCCTTGAATACCTATTCTTTCCAGGACTTTTATCATGAAGGGGTGTTGAATTTTGTCAAATGCTTTCTCAGCATCTAATGAAATGATCATGTGGTTCTGTTCTTTCAGTTTGTTTATATGATGGATCACGTTGATGGTTTTCCGTATATTAAACCATCCCTGCATGCCTGGGATGAAGCCTACTTGATCATGGTGGATGCTTGTTTTGATGTGCTCTTGAATTCGGTTTGCCAGAATTTTATTGAGTATTTTTGCGTCGATATTCATAAGGGAAATTGGTCTGAAGTTCTCTTTCTTTGTTGGGTCTTTGTGTGGTTTAGGTATAAGAGTAATTGTGGCTTCATAGAAGGAATTCGGTAGGGCTCCATCTGTTTCGATTTTGTGGAATAGTTTGGATAATATTGGTATAAGGTCTTCTATGAAGGTTTGATAGAATTCTGCACTAAACCTGTCTGGACCTGGGCTCTTTTTGGTTGGGAGACCTTTAATGACTGCTTCTATTTCCTTAGGAGTTATGGGGTTGTTTAACTGGTTTATCTGTTCCTGATTTAACTTCGATACCTGGTATCTGTCTAGGAAATTGTCCATTTCCTGAAGATTTTCAAGTTTTGTTGAATATAGGTTTTTATAGTAAGATCTGATGATTTTTTGAATTTCCTCTGAATCTGTAGTTATGTCTCCCTTTTCATTTCTGATTTTGTTAATTTGGACGCACTCTCTGTGTCCTCTCGTTAGTCTGGCTAAGGGTTTATCTATCTTGTTGATTTTCTCAAAGAACCAACTTTTGGTTCTGTTGATTCTTTCTATGGTCCTTTTTGTTTCTACTTGGTTGATTTCAGCTCTGAGTTTGATTATTTCCTGCCTTCTACTCCTCCTGGGTGTATTTGCTTCTTTTTGTTCTAGAGCTTTTAGGTGTGCTGTCAAGCTGCTGACATATGCTCTTTCCTGTTTCTTTCTGCAGGCACTCAGCGCTATCAGTTTTCCTCTTAGCACAGCTTTCATTGTGTCCCATAAGTTTGGGTATGTTGTACCTTCATTTTCATTAAATTCTAAAAAGTTTTTAATTTCTTTCTTTATTTCTTCCTTGACCAGGTTATCATTGAGTAGAGCATTGTTCAATTTCCACGTATATGTGGGCATTCTTCCCTTATTGTTATTGAAGACCAGTTTTAGGCCGTGGTGGTCCGATAGCACGCATGGGATTATTTCTATCTTTCTGTACCTGTTGAGGCCCGTTTTTTGACCAATTATATGGTCAATTTTGGAGAAAGTACCATGAGGAGCTGAGAAGAAGGTATATCCTTTTGCTTTAGGATAGAATGTTCTATAAATATCCGTTAAGTCCATTTGGCTCATGACTTCTCTTAGTCTGTCTACATCTCTGTTTAATTTCTGTTTCCATGATTTGTCCATTGATGAGAGTGGGGTGTTGAAATCTCCCACTATTATTGTGTGAGGTGCAATGTGTTTTGAGCTTTAGTAAGGTTTCTTTTACATATGTAGGTGCCCTTGTATTTGGGGCATAGATATTTAGTATTGAGAGTTCATCTTGGTGGATTTTTCCTTTGATGAATATGAAGTGTCCTTCCTTATCTTTTCTGATGACTTTTAGTTGAAAATTGATTTTATTTGATATTAGAATGGCTACTCCAGCTTGCTTCTTCTGACCATTTGCTTGGAAAATTGTTTTCCAGCCTTTCACTCTGAGGTAATGTCTGTCTTTGTCTCTGAGGTGTGTTTCCTGTAGGCAGCAGAATGCAGGGTCCTCGTTGCGTATCCAGTTTGTTAATCTATGTCTTTTTATTGGGGAGTTGAGGCCATTGATATTGAGAGATATTAAGGAATAGTGATTATTGCTTCCCGTTATATTCATATTTGGAAGTGAGGTTATGTTTGTGTGCTTTCATTCTCTTTGTTTTGTTGCCAAGATGATTAGTTTCTTGCTTCTAGGGTATAGCTTGCCTCCTTATGTTGGGCTTTACCCTTTATTATCCTTTGTATGCTGGACTTGTAGAAAGATATTGTGTAAATTTGGTTTTGTCATGGAATATCTTGGTTTCTCCATCTATGTTAATTGAGAGTTTTGCAGGATACAGTAACCTGGGCTGGCATTTGTGTTCTCTTAGGGTCTGTATGACATCTGTCCAGGATCTTCTGGCCTTCATAGTTTCTGGCGAAAAGTCTGGTTGATTCTGATAGGTCTGCCTTTATATGTTACTTGACCTTTTTCCCTTACTGCTTTTAATATTCTTTCTTTATTTGTGCGTTTGGTGTTTTGACTATTATGTGACGGGAGGTGTTTCTTTTCTGGTACAATCTATTTGGAGTTCTGTAGGCTTCTTGTATGCCTATGGGTATCTCTTTTTTTAGGTTAGGGAAGTTTTCTTCTATGATTTTGTTGAAGATATTTACTGGTCCTTTGAGCTGGGAGTCTTCACTCTCTTCTATACCTATTATCCTTAGGTTTGATCTTCTCATTGAGTCCTGGATTTCCTGTATGTTTTGGACCAGTAGCTTTTTCTGCTTTACATTATCTTTGACAGTTGAGTCAATGATTTCTATGGAATCTTCTGCTCCCGAGATTCTCTCTTCCATCTCTTGAATTCTGTTGGTGAAGCTTTTATCTACAGCTCCTTGTCTTTTCTTTTGATTTTCTATGTCCAGGGTTGTTTCCATGTGTTCTTTCTTGATTGCTTCTATTTCCATTTTTAATTCCTTCAACTGTTTGATTGTGTTTTCCTGGAATTCTTTCAGGGATTTTTGCGATTCCTCTCTGTAGGCTTCTACTTGTTCTCTAAGGGAGTTCTTTATGTCTTTCTTGAAGTCCTCCAGCATCATGATCAAATATGATTTTGAAACTAGGTCTTGCTTTTCTGGTGTGTTTGGATATTCCGTGTTTGCTTTGGTGGGAGAATTGGGCTCCGATGATGCCATGTAGTCTTGGTTTCTGTTGCTTGGGTTCCTGCGCTTGCCTCTCGCCATCAGATTATCTCTAGTTTACTTTGTTCTGCTATTTCTGACAGTGGCTAGACTGTCCTATAACCTGTGTGTCAGGAGTGCTGTAGACCTGTTTTCCTGTTTTCTTTCAGCCAGTTATGGGGACAGAGTGTTCTGCTTTCGGGCGTGTAGTTTTTCCTCTCTACAGGTCTTCAGCTGTTCCTGTGGGCCTGTGTCTTGAGTTCACCAGGCAGGTTTCTTGCAGGGGAAAAGTTGGTCCTACCTGTGGTTCCAAGGCTCAAGTTTGCTCGTGGGGTACTGCCTAAGTCCTCTCCGCTGTGGCAGCAACCGGGAAAATCTGTGTCGCTCCTTCCGGGAGCCTCCGTGCACCAGGGTTTCAGATGACGTTTGGTGTTTTCCTCTGGTGCCTGGATGTGCACAGAGTGCAGTCTCTTCTGGTTTCCCAGGCGTGTCCGCCTGTCTGAAGGTTCAGCTCTCCCTCCCACGGGATTTGGTTGCAGAGAACTGTTTATCCGGTCTGTTTCCTTCAGGTTTCGGCAGTGTCTCAGGCGCAGGGGTCCTGCCGCTCCCGGGCCCTCCCCTATGGGAACCCAGAGGCCTTATACAGTTTCCTCTTGGGCCAGGGATGTGGGCAGGGGTGGGCAGTGTTGGTGGTCTCCTCCGCTCTGCAGCCTCAGGAGTGCCCACCTGATCAGGCGGTGAGGTCTCTCTTTCACGGGGTTTGGGAGCAGAGAGCTGCTGCCGTCCGGGATCCGCCGGTGTGGGACTTCCGGTAAACACAGGAAGGGCCCGGCCTTAGAGGAATTTTGCCTCTGTGTGTCCTGAGTTCACCAGGCAGGTTTCTTGCAGGGGAGAAGTTGGTCCTACCTGCAGTTCCAAGGCTCAAGTTTGCTCGTGGGGTACTGCCTAAGTCCTCTCCGCTGTGGCAGCAACCGGGAAGATCTGCGCCGCTCTTTCCAGGAGCCTCCGTGCACCAGGGTTCCAGATGGTGTTTGGTGTTTTCCTCTGGCGCCTGGATGTGCACAGAGTGCAGTCTCTTCTGGTTTCCCAGGCGTGTCCGCCTCTCTGAAGGTTCAGCTCTCCCTCCCACGGGATTTGGGTGCAGAGAACTGTTTATCCGGTCTGTTTCCTTCAGGTTCCGGCAGTGTCTCAGGCGCAGGGGTCCTGCCGCTCCCGGACCCTCCCCTACGGGAACCCAGAGGCCTTATACAGTTGCCTCTTGGGCCAGGGATGTGGGCAGGGGTGGGCAGTGTTGGTGGTCTCCTCCACTCTGCAGCCTCAGGAGTGCCCACTTGATCAGGCGGTGAGGTCTCTCTCCCACGGGGTTTTATTTATGTCCTTTTAAAAGCCCTCCACCATTATCATAAAATGTGATTTTTAAATCTAAATCTTGCTTTTCTGATGTGTTTGGACATTCAGTGTTTTCTTTGGTGGGAGAACTGTGCTCTGATGATGCCAAGTGGTCTTGGTTTCTGTCGCTTAGGTTCTGTCTGCGCCATCGGGTTGTTTCTGGTGTTAGTTTGTCTTGCTGTTTCTGACAGTGGCTTGACCCTCCTGTAGGCCTCTGTGTCAGGACTCCTGTAGAGCTGTTTTCCTGTTTTCTTTCCGCTGTTTCTGGGAACAGGTGCTCTGCTCTCAGGTGTGTAGGCCCTTCTGGTGACAGTCTTTCAGCTCTTGGTGCAGGCAGGAATCAGACAGTTCTTGCCCCTGACTGCTTTTACGGCCTTAGTGCAGGGGGCACAGCTGGCACTAGGCCTCTTAGGTCAGGGATGTGGGCAGAGGGTAGTCTCTTCTGATTTCTCAGGAGTGTCTGCACTTCTAGGGTTCAGCTCTCTCCCCCACGGGATTTGGGTACAGGGAGCTGTTTGACCAGTTCAGTTCAGTTCTGGGCACAGACCAGAACTGCTGGTACCTGCAGCTGACTATTCCTATATTCCTGTGCCTAGAGGTACTATGCAGTTTCCTCTTGAACCAGGTATGCAGGCAAAGATGGACAGAAGTGGCAGTTTGTACTGGGATCTCAGGATGGTTGGCACTTCTGGGTGTTCAGCTCTCTTCCCCGTGGGATTAGGGTGCAGGGAGCTGTGGGATGGTATCAGTTCCTAGAGTTCACTTGTAAGGCTTTGTAGCATTTGCTTCTACTCAACAGTTGTAATTCTGTCAGTTGTTTAGGTTTTTACTATTGAATTCCTTTCTTTGCTTAACTTTCATTGTCTGGACAGGTCCTATACAAGTTGCTGGGGGAGAAAAGTTAGTCTTACTCAGCTGTGGCTCCTGTGAGCTATACTAACAAGTCTAGCAAGATATACCTGTGCATGAGTATATAGTGGAACGCACTATGTTATGGGAGTAACCAACAACTTTCTAATTGAATCAAGACCCATTCCATAAGAGGGAATTCATGCCTGGCATTGCAAACCTGACCAAGAATCTGTGGTTGGAGCGGTCATAAGGGGAGAAGTTGCTACTATCATTTTGCTAAGTGGACACAGCATCAGATTACTTTCTAACTATTTTTCCTGATATCCACACTCCTTATCAAAGAAGCCTCTTTTAATAGTTGAATGTAATTATTAAGGGACTCCTAATTTGTCAAAGTGTAGAAATATAGTAACTGAGGAATGTTTAAGTCCTAAAGAGAATGCCAGAATCCCTCCTCCCCCTGCAACCCCCCTCCCTGCTCCCCATGGAAGCCTGTGTGGTGATGAGAGCCTGAAAAGATTATAAGAGCCCTTGGTCAGACAGGACTACTGCTGCTGCTCACAATAGTGTCTTTTGGACATGATGCAGCACTGTGCTCATGATCTCACAGTGTCTGCACAAGCTGTACACAAGGTCAAGCCAGTATGTCCCAGCATGGACTGAGAAGGAGCTCATAAAGTCCCATTCCTTTGAGGAACTGCTTGGGGGGGGTGGTTGGGGAGGGAGGGAGGGAGGGAGTGGGGGAGAATCAGTATTCTTTAGAGCAAATTTTCTTTGGCCTACAGTAGGTTGCTGAAACTCTAGTAGATGGCCCTGAACCCATGATATACAGGTAACATTAATTGTATTCAGTGTATTATTTTTTTTTAAAAAAGGACATAACATTGAAGTACGTGTAAGGATCCAGAGGAGGTGGAGAGAGTAGTAGGGATGGCCATGTTCTAAAAGCATTGTATGCATGTATGAAAATTTTAAAGAACAAAAAAGCTATTTTATTGGTTCATTCAGAAAGCCATGCTTTGGGTGTTACTTATTAACGTTAATCTTTTCAGCTTTCTTATAGCTCTTCTTTCTTTAGCTTTTCCTCCTGCTTACCCTTAACTTGCTTTATTGTTTATTTTTATAGGTGCTCAGTTAATTAATTTTGATACTTTATTGTTGCTATTTAAAGTGGTTATGGATATTTTCTTTCAGTGCTTCATTGATATATCTTTTTGTAAGTCATGTTTTCATTTTGATATTTCTCAATTATTTCTAGTGATAGTTTTATTTCTTCCTAAAGTGAGTGGCTAGAACATTTCTAGAGGTAATGTTTTGTTTGTGGGGTGCATTTTGGAAGTGACATCAGTCAATTACCATTAGATTGGTTTTATTAAGAATTTTTTAAAGCATTGTCCTGACATATTTTTGCCTCTTGATTTGTCAAAATGGAGGCTGTGCTAGTCTCTAACTATTCCTGAAAATGTACCATGGTCTTTAAAAATACCTCTCCCATGTATTTCAGAGCTGTTCTGGCCAGCATTTACATTTGTGACTACTAACGTGGTCCTAAGGAACATGTTTACTAGAACTGTATAGCAATCCCGTTGGCCTTATGTGATGCCTTGGTAGTAAATGTCCTTCATTTGATGCTTGTATTTCCACTACTGCTTCTCTGCCCTGCCCCTCCTACATTCCCCTTCTAGTTTCCTTTTATCTTATGATGCCACTTTATATTCTACAGATCTCTTTAAAGCAGCAGCTTTGCATTCAGTCTGATGCCCTTTGACTTTCGCACATTTAGTCTCTCTTGTCTTGTTTCATGTTTCATAGTTCACATTTCCATTGTTTTGAAATACAGATGCTATTTTCTTTTGCTTTCATCTTTATTTAAACTCACTCCCCCCCCCACGTCCTTATACCTTGTTCTAATATGGCTCCATCTTTCTAAGCTTTTGTTTTCCAGAGCATATCCCTTCACTTGTATTTCTCCAATTGCTGAGAAGTAAAAGCCACATCTTTGATTAGCTTACTTATGACCAATAGCAGTCCCCACTGATTGGTTTGCTCTTCAATTTCTAATTTCTCACTGTTTTTTACCCACCCAGTCTTTGTTAACATATTCTGGGTTTTAAGATGCAAATCAACATAAAAATGAAGAAATAAATCAATAATATTTTGATATTGCTTTGTCAAACCATTTTCCTCATATTTAAGCTTGTCATTTATGGAGCTCTGCAGGAGGTTGTTCATCACTCAGGCGGTATGGTCACTTTGGTCACACGCACAATTTTCCTACCTGCCTCTCTCTCTCTCTCTCTCTCTCTCTCTCTCTCTCTCTCTCTCTCCCTCCCTCTCTCCTTCCTTCCCTACCTACCTATGCACACATACAAGCCACATTGCACATATAGAGGTCAATTTGCAGAAATCAACGCTATCCTTCTACTATGTAGATTTTGGGAATCAAGGGAAGAAGTTTAGTTCATCAGGCTTGGTGTCAAGTACCTTTAACCAGTAAACCATCTCAATGGTCCCTTGTAGCATGTTTTCCATAGATACTTTTATGCAAATATAGGAGAGAATGTTTGGAGGATTTAAACTAGAATAAGTTTTATTTAAATGTTATAATGTTCAGTTAGTAAAGAGAGAAACATGAAAACAAGCATATATTTTAAAATATATTTAAAGTATATTTACTGAGCAAGAGGGGTATGTTGTTTAGCAATGGAGCCGTGTTCTGTAAGTGCATTGTTATAAGACTGTACTTGCGGAAACATCAAAGTATGCATGTACAAACCTAGTTAATGTTCCTTGCTATGCACCTAGGCTAAATAGTATATAGCCATATTTATGGGGTATGATGTTGACTGAAATATCCTTATGTTATATACATGAATAATAATAGCTAAAACATTATAGTAAAGATACATTAGCAACTGTTCAAAGAAGAAAACCTAAATTTTTTTTTGTTATTTTATAGACTAAGGGTTCCAGTTTTGGAATGATAACTGTAGTTTTAAGAACCCATTCTTTCAGATATTACATTAGGAAACAAATCATCATTAGAAAGTATGGTTGAAGAAAGATAGCATTTTCAACAAATGGTGCTGTTTCAACTGGAGGTCAGCATGTAGAAGAATGCAGATCAATCCATTCTTATCACCATGTACAAAGCTTAAGTCCAAGTGGATCAAGGACATCCACATAAACCAGATACACTCAAACTAATAGAAGAAAAAGTGGGGAAGAGTCTCGAATTCATGGGCACAGGGGAAAATTTCCTGAACAAAACACCAATGGCTTATGATCTAAGAGCAAGAATTGACAAATGAGACCTCATAAAACTGCAAAGCTTCTGTAAGGCAAAAGACACTGTCATTAGGACAAAATGGCAACCAAAAGATTGGGAAAAGATCTTTACCAGTCCTACATCTGATAGAGGGCTAATATCCAAAATATACAAAGAACTCAAGAAGTTAGACTCCAGAGAGCCAAATAACCCTATTAAAAATGGGATACAGAGCTAAACAAAACATTCTCAGCTGAGGACTATTGAATGGCCAAAAAGCACCTAAAGAAATGTTCAACCTCCTTAGTCTTCAGGGAAATGCAAATCAAAACAACCCCAAGATTCCACCTCACACCAGTCAGAATGGCTAAGATAAAAAACTTGGGTGACAGCAGATGCTGGCGAGGATGTGGAGAAAGAGGAACACTCCTCCATTGTTGGTGGGATTGCAAACTGGTAGAACCACTCTGGAAATCAGTCTGGAGGTTCCTCAGAAAATTGAACATTGAACTACCTGAGGACCCAGCTATACCTCTCCTGGGCATATAACAAAGACACATACTCCACTATGTTCATAGTAGCCTTATTTATAATAGCCAGAAGCTGGAAAGAACCCAGATGCCCTTCAACAGAGGAATGGATTAAAAAAATGTGGTACATCTACACAATGGAGTACTACTCAGCTATCAAAAACAATGACTTCATGAAATTCATAGGCAAATGGAATGAACTAGAAAGTATCATTCTGAGTGAGGTAATTCAATCACAGAAAAACACACATGGTATGCATTCATTGATAAGTGGATATTAGTCAAAAAGCTTGAATTACCCAAGATGCAATCCACAGACCACAGGAAGCTCGAGAAGAAGGATGACCAAAATGCAGATGCTCCCACTCTTTCTTAAAAGGGGAAACATATCCATAACAGGGGATATGGAAGCAAAGTTTTGAGCAGCGACTCAAGGAACAGCCTTTCAGAGCCTGCCTCACATGTGGTCCATATATATATATATATATATATATATATACAGCCACCAAAACTAGATAAGATTGATGAAGCTAGAAAATGCATGCGGAAAGTGACTGGATATAGATCTCTCCTGAGAGACACATCCAGAGCATGTCCAATACAGAGGTCAATGCTAGCAGCAAACCACCGAACTGAGAACAGGACCCCCTTGGGGGGAATTAGAGGAAGTATTGAAAGAGTTGAAGGAGTTTGCAAGCCCATAAAAACAACAATGGCAACCAACCAGAGCTTCCAGGGACTAAACCACTACTGAAAGACTACACATGGATTGACCCAGGGCTCCAACTTCATATGTAGCAGAGAATAGCTTTGTTGGGGCACCAGGGAAGGGGAAGTTCTTGGTCCTGCCAAGGTTGGACCCCATATGCAGGGGAATATGGGAGGGCAGTAAGGGGGATGTATGGGGGGAATACCCGTATGGGGGAGGGGGAGGTGAGGGGATGGGGGCTTATATACAGGAAACCAGGAAGGGGAAAACATTTGAAATGTAAGTGAAGAAATATATCTAATAAAAAATAAAAAAAGAAACAGCAGTCATTCTACAGGGTGAGACTAATTTTTGAAATTAGGAACAAAACAGGGAATTATTCTGCGAGTTTTATTATCAGCTCACTTGCAACAATGACCTTGACTTTTCATATTTTATTCACACTTAAAATGCAAAACATCATTTGTGTTTATTTATTCATTTATTTATTAAAGTTTCTGGTTGATATCATATTCTCCAAATGTGAATGTTATGAGGTCAGAGAATTTCCTATGTTTTGTTCTTTGCTCTATTCTGTAGGCTTTGACTAGCCCCTGGAGAAACAATTACCTAGGCCAAATACATAGATAAGAAAAAATAAAGAAAATATGGTGATAACATATAGAGAATTAAAGATGCCAAGAAAGACAAGCCATATAATTAAAAGCCACATTATTGTTTACATACCATCAGTATTATATATGCCCTGAGAAGTAAATACTAATAGTTTACTTGAATTAAGTGTATTTTTAAATGGACTAGCATAATGATTTTCAAACTTGGCTGTGCATCATAATTAACTGAGGCTCTAATAAAAGTGAATATTTATTTGTAGTCACACCCAGAATTATTTAGCCAGGATATGATTATACATTTAGCCAATTAGTCTGCCTTTTTTTTTCTTTTTTTTGGAGCTGGGGACCGAACCCAGGGCCTTGCGCTTGCTAGGCAAGCGCTCTACCACTGAGCTAAATTCCCAACCTCCTTGCCTTTCTTCTTAAAAGACAGTATCTCATGTAGTGAGATCTACCTCATAGCTGAGGAATCTGGAGCTTATTCTCCAGTTCTCCTTCCTTCATCTTCCAAGTCTGGAATTCCAGGTATGTATAACCATCGTTCAGCTCAGACATGCATATAGAAGCGGGGCCATTGAATTGGGGGCATACTCTGTGTGGTGAATCTAGAGATGGTGGTTACACATAAGTGCCTATGAGGCATTGGCATTGCCAGCACAAAGATTTGTTTTGAAAACACATTTTAATATTCTACCTTTATACTGTTTGACTTTCATGTATTTGTTGGGGCTTGTTTTTCATTGTACACTAAACCCAAAATTTAGAGGCATATATATTTATATATAAACATATATAAATATATATTAAATATATATAAAATAAATATATATGTATCTATTTAGAGTTTTTCAGTATGGATATAGCTAGATAGCTGTGCAGATTCACGAGTGGCCACTACTGTCACTCATTTGGCTTTTAGGTCATCGAGAGATTGGGTTATATATATTTGGACACTGAAATGGTTGGGGCTGCTTTGAAGTGTTTCAGAATCCTCACGGGCTCAAATGCAGAAGTCCCAGACCTTCCCAAGACTTGGAACTCACATAGTATCTTTCTACTGCATTTTGTGACTGAGGATGGCCCCATGGTGAAATGACAAGTAGATGAGATAGAAGCATAGTGTGCAGATCCTGGGGGACATGGGTCACTGGGGCGACTGATAGACTTCCACAGATATTGGTACTGGGGAGAGAATGCAAAGAGTGAAACTGTTGTCTATTGTTACATCCTAGTTGGGATATTGAGGATATTCAGGTGCAGTTAGGAAAGAGTTCAGGCTATGGACTTTCCTTAGTTGCCAAAGGCCAGCTAAGGAAGATTGCTGTAGGCACCGTATTGCTCAGGAAAGGTCAGGGATGGTGATAAGTGCTGCGTGCCACTGTTTCTCATAAGACACGAAGAGGCGTCTACTCCAATAGGGAACAGTAACAGATCAAGGTAAGGATACTTTGGAAGTCCAACTTGTGAACCATTGAATTCTATAGGGTTTACTTACAGGAGCAGAAATGAGTCAAAGGCAACTGTGTTGCCAAAAGCTCAGCCTAGCATGAGTAGCAGATCATGCAAGCTGGAAAGTTGGAACCTGGAGCTCACTACACAATTTGCAGCCAGTGTGGCAGGTTGAAGAGCCCTGACCCCAGGCAGTTTGCCTGGTCTTAGTCTCTTCTAGGTAACTCATCTGGTCTGAATCCCTATTGGCAACTCAGCTTGTCTGAGGGTGTCTCTTACAAGTCCTGACTGCTCATATATGGCTTGGGAGAGAGGCCTTGTGAATTTGCTCAGTTTCAGGAACTTTCTAAAGCAATTGAGTTGTTTAGTTCCCGAGTTTCAGCAAATTTCCCTGCAATATGGAATGTCTCACTGCTGTTTAGAACATCAGGCGTCTTAAGAAGCCGTCCTCTAAGATGGAATGCTTGTCTCTGAGGAGAATTAGCACACAGCACCGAATGAGCCTGTCTTGTAGATGTTGCTAAGAGGGAGACAGTTAACTGTGTGCTTCTAAGGTTACCCAAACTGCAATAGTTCATGCCCCACACCCCTGATGACTAATGTTCCCTCCGAATAGCTGTGTTTTAGAGGTTTGCTAGGCCCTCACCATTCCCCAGATGGCTTCTAATTTATTAGAAGTTAGGGCATTAGGAAAAGAAATATACATGACAAGAGAAAGCTTGGCAAAGTCAAGACAAGAATGAGTCTATCTGATGTTTCAGGCTTGCCTACTGTAGGGGACACATTGTCACATCTGCAGGATGGTGCCCCTTTCTTCTTGGGGTCTCTATGTGGTAGTTATAAGCTGCTTTGTGGGGGATCTCAAATGAGAAAGAAACTGCAGAGAGGAAAACAGAGTCAAGAAATGGAGAAAGAGTCTGATGTCAGGAATCTAAGTTCTGGGTATATCCGCCCCTTCACACTTTTCCTGTTCTGTTGTATGACCAAATGCAGCTCACTTGCTATCTTTCTTGTCAACGG
This sequence comes from Rattus norvegicus, assembly GCF_021556685.1. Lineage (NCBI taxonomy): Eukaryota > Metazoa > Chordata > Mammalia > Rodentia > Muridae > Rattus > Rattus norvegicus. The sequence continues at coordinate 82,994,784 of NC_141539.1, read as the reverse complement.
AAGATGAAGCAATGTGAGCTAAAGTGCCAGAAAGGACAGTGTGCACAGGAATGTGTAGATAAGGAAGACGGGAGCTGATGCGGAGAGCTGATGCAACTGGGGAGGTTGCAGCTAAAGAAGTTATCTTCACTGGCTTCCAAGGACGGAGGGAGAAGATTAGGTGGGGACAGAGGGAGAGCAGTAAAGGGCTGCTAACCAGGTGCGAGAAGAACATTCTTTTCCTTTACTGAAAGGAAAATTTAATGAGATGTGAGCAAGGAAAGAGTGGCTTTAAAATTGCATTGTTAAATTGCATCTATTTACCTATTTCTTTGTGTGCACATGTCATAACCCATGCTCAGAGATCAGACGGCAATCTGTGGGAGTTTGTTCTCTTTATGAGTACATTGTAGCTGTTTTCAGATACACCAGAAGAGGGCATCGGATCCCATTACAGATGGTCCTGGTTGCTGGGAATTGAATTCAGGACTTCTGAAAGAGCAGTCAGAGTTCTTAACTGCTGAGCCATCTCTCCAGCCTGAGTTTGTTCTCTTTATCCATTATGTATATCTTGAGGATTGAACTCAGGTCATCGGATTGGGAGTCAAGTGCCTTTGCCCACTGAGCCATCTTGCTAGCCCGAGAAGAGTAGCTTAAAGCAATCAGTGAAGTACAGCGTAGACTTGCAAAAGTAGCAGTTCTACTTCTGCTTATTTTACATCCTCATGTCTTTAAGCAATTCTCTTATTTAGAGAAGGCAGAATATATCTCTTAGAACAGTATTTTGATTTATTTGTGTAATTAATTGTTTTTTTCTGTATTGGGTATGGAACCCTGAACTTCACACACGCTAAGCAAATGCTCTTTCCGCTGATCTATGTTCTCTGCTAGAATGGTATTTGGAAAGAGAAATGAGATGTAAAAAGAGAAAGACACCAGTTATTAATTATTCTAAATAGCACTAGGATGATAACAAAAAAAGGAAATAACCACAACAAAACAAGCTTTGCTGCCTCTGGCTAAATGGGGCACTTCTGGTTTTAGTCAACTCAGTCATCACAGACGATAAATATCGAATCTGGCTCTTGGCATTTGCAAGGGGAATTTGACCTTTACATTTTAAAGGAAATGAGAAACAAAGAGATTACATAATTAAAAATCTGTTTCTGTCTCTTAAAAGCAATTCAATTTAGGTCAGGAGCCAACCATCCCCCTTTGCCTCTAATTGTTTTACCTTGGCTCCTGGAACCCTGCTCTTGTTTCTCCTGTGAATAGCTCATTAGTGTTGGGCTGGTGTTCCCATTGGGTGAACCATGTTGTGGTGGAAACAGTAAAGGAAGCATTCTGATCCAAGACATGCTAATATTGAATCCAAGCAGAATAATGAATAAGGTTGTGTGCCTCCCGTTAGCAACAAACTCAACCGTGACTCATTTCCTACTTGACCTTCTTGGTTAACTACCATACAGAAGGATAGGGTGAAAATGGTCACCATTCCAGTTAGGGCTCGGAACCTGTCCCCTTCTACCTGAGCCACATTACCTTTAGCATTTTCAGAAAGCCCAAGTAGAAAAGTTACATAAAAAATGTGCATGTAGACACTTAAATATCACCAGTAAGAAGCAAGACAAAAAATCAAAGAATTAATCACAATTACATGTACAGGGAGTTTTGGGGGAGGGGAATAAATTAGTCAGAAGTAAGCACAAAAAGACAAATCAACAATTGGTTTTAGGTTGAGAGATATATTTAAAAATTTTGATTATCAAAAATTATAAGGAGGTTTAATACAAGGGTATTTTTGAGGGTGTTCTGGGTTTGCTTTTCTGATTTAGGACTGACAAGTAGAATTGGGTCACACCGAAAGCTTCCATACAGTGAAATAAATAATTGCCAACATGAAGAGACAGTCTACAGAATGGGCAAATATCCTTGTCAGGTATTCTTCAGACATGGAATTAATAGCCACATATATAAAGAACTAAAAAAATCAAATGCCAAAAGATCAGATAATCCAATGGATATATGGATAATTGAACTTTTCAAATGTCTCTAAAATACAAGAAAAAAAAAGCTCAATATCCTGTTTTTTTTTTTAAATTTATTTAATACTTAATAATAATTCTTTGGTTTCCGGGCAAACATCCCCCTCCCCCCTCCCCTTCCTTATGGGTGTTCCCCTCCCAACCCTCCCCCCATTGCCGCCCTCCCCCCAACAGTCTAGTTCACTGGGGGTTCAGTCTTAGCAGGACCCAGGGCTTCCCCTTCCACTGGTGCTCTTACTAGGATATTCATTGCTACCTATGAGGTCAGAGTCCAGGGTCAGTCCATGTATAGTCTTTAGGTAGTGGCTTAGTCCCTGGAAGCTCTGGTTGCTTGGCATTGTTGTACATATGGGGTCTCGAGCCCCTTCAAGCTCTTCCAGTTCTTTCTCTGATTCCTTCAACCGGGGTCCTATTCTCAGTTCAGTGGTTTGCTGCTGGCATTCGCCTCTGTATTTGCTGTATTCTGGCTGTGTCTCTCAGGAGTGATCTATATCCGGCTCCTGTCGGTCTGCACTTCTTTGCTTCATCCATCTTGTCTAATTGGGTGGCTGTATATGTATGGGCCACATATGGGGCAGGCTCTGAATGGGTGTTCCTTCAGTCTCTGTTTTAATCTTTGCCTCTCTCTTCCCTGCCAAGGGTATTCTTGTTCCCCTTTTAAAGAAGGAGTGAAGCATTCACATTTTGATCATCCGTCTTGAGTTTCATGTGTTCTAGGCATCTAGGGTAATTCAAGCATTTGGGCTAATAGCCACTTATCAGTGAGTGCATACCATGTATGTCTTTCTGTGATTGGGTTAGCTCACTCAGGATATTTTCCAGTTCCAACCATTTGCCTATGAATTTCATAAAGCCGTTGTTTTTGATAGCTGAGTAATATTCCATTGTGTAGATGTACCACATTTTCTGTATCCATTCCTCTGTTGAAGGGCATCTGGGTTCTTTCCAGCTTCTGGCTATTATAAATAAGGCTGCGATGAACATAGTGGAGCACGTGTCTTTTTTATATGTTGGGGCATCTTTTGGGTATATGCCCAAGAGAGGTATAGCTGGATCCTCAGGCAGTTCAATGTCCAATTTTCTGAGGATCCTCCAGACTGATTTCCAGAATGGTTGTACCAGTCTGCAATCCCACCAACAATGGAGGAGTGTTCCTCTTTCTCCGCATCCTCGCCAGCATCTGCTGTCACCTGAGTTTTTGATCTTAGCCATTCTCACTGGTGTGAGGTGAAATCTCAGGGTTGTTTTGATTTGCATTTCCCTTATGACTAAAGATGTTGAACATTTCTTTAGGTGTTTCTCAGCCATTCGGCATTCCTCAGCTGTGAATTCTTTGTTTAGCTCTGAACCCCATTTTTTTTTATTTTATTTTATTTTATTTTTTTTTTATTATCTTGAGTATTTCTTATATACATTTCAAGTGTTATTCCCTTTCCCGGTTTCCGGACAGACATCACCCTCCCCCCTCCCCTTCCTTGTGGGTGTTCCCCTCCCAAACCTCCCCCCATTGCCACCCTCCCCGCATAGTCTAGTTCACTGGGGCTGAACCCCATGTTTTATAGGGTTATTTGTCTCCCTGCGGTCTAACTTCTTGAGTTCTTTGTATATTTTGGATATAAGGCCTCTATCTGTTGTAGGATTGGTAAAGATCTTTTCCCAATCTGTTGGTTGCCGATTTGTCCTAACCACAGTGTCCTATGCCTTACAGAAGCTTTGCAGTTTTATGAGATCCCATTTGTCGATTCTTGATCTTAGAGCATAAGCCATTGGTGTTTTGTTCAGGAATTTTTTTCCAGTGCCCATGTGTTCCAGATGCTTCCCTAGTTTTTCTTCTATTAGTTTGAGTGTGTCTGGTTTGATGTGGAGGTCCTTGATCCACTTGGACTTAAGCTTTGTACAGGGTGATAAGCATGGATCGATCTGCATTCTTCTACATGTTGACCTCCAGTTGAACCAGCACCATTTGCTGAAAATGCTATCTTTTTTCCATTGGATGGTTTTGGCTCCTTTGTCAAAAATCAAGTGACCATAGGTGTGTGGGTTCATTTCTGGGTCTTCAATTCTATTCCATTGGTCTATCTGTCTGTCTCTGTACCAATACCATGCAGTTTTTATCACTATTGCTCTGTAATACTGCTTGAGTTCAGGGATAGTGATTCCCCCTGAAGTCCTTTTATTGTTGAGGATAGCTTTAGCTATCCTGGGTTTTTTGTTATTCCAGATGAATTTGCAAATTGTTCTGTCTAACTCTTTGAAGAATTGGATTGGTATTTTGATGGGGATTGCATTGAATCTGTAGATCGCTTTTGGTAAAATGGCCATTTTTACTATATTAATCCTGCCAATCCATGAGCATGGGAGATCTTTCCATCTTCTGAGGTCTTCTTCAATTTCTTTCTTCAGTGTCTTGAAGTTCTTATTGTACAGATCTTTTACTTGCTTGGTTAAAGTCACACCGAGGTACTTTATATTATTTGGGTCTATTATGAAGGGTGTCGTTTCCCTAATTTCTTTCTCGGCTTGTTTCTCTTTTGTGTAGAGGAAGGGTACTGATTTATTTGAGTTAATTTTATACCCAGCCACTTTGCTGAAGTTGTTTATCAGCTTTAGTAGTTCTCTGGTGGAACTTTTGGGATCACTTAAATAAACTATCATGTCATCTGCAAATAGTGATATTTTGACTTCTTCTTTTCCGATCTGTATCCCCTTGACCTCCTTTTGTTGTCTGATTGCTCTGGCTAGAACTTCAAGAACTATATTGAATAAGTAGGGAGAGAGTGGGCAGCCTTGTCTAGTCCCTGATTTTAGTGGGATTGCTTCAAGTTTCTCTCCATTTAGTTTAATGTTAGCAACTGGTTTGCTGTATATGGCTTTTACTATGTTCAGGTATGGGCCTTGAATTCCTATTCTTTCCAGGACTTTTATCATGAAGGGGTGTTGAATTTTGTCAAACGCTTTCTCAGCATCTAATGAAATGATCATGTGGTTTTGTTCTTTCAGTTTGTTTATATAATGGATCACGTTGATGGTTTTCCGTATATTAAACCATCCTTGCATGCCTGGGATGAAGCCTACTTGATCATGGTGGATGATTGTTTTGATGTGTTCTTGGATTCGGTTTGCCAGAGTTTTATTGAGTATTTTTGCATCGATATTCATAAGGGAAATTGGTCTGAAGTTCTCTTTCTTTGTTGGGTCTTTGCGTGGTTTAGGTATAAGAGTAATTGTGGCTTCATAGAAGGACTTCGGGAGTGATCCATCTGTTTCAATTTTGTGGAATAGTTTGGATAATATTGGTATGAGGTCTTCTATGAAGGTTTGATAGAATTCTGCACTAAACCCGTCTGGACCTGAGCTCTTTTTGGTTGGGAGACCTTTAATGACTGCTTCTATTTCCTTAGGAGTTATGGGGTTGTTTAACTGGTTTATCTGTTCCTGATTTAACTTCGGTACCTGGTATTTGTCTAGGAAATTGTCCGTTTCCTGTAGATTTTCAAGTTTTGTTGAATATAGGCTTTTATATTAAGATCTGATGATTTTTTGAATTTCCTCTGAATCTGTAGTTATGTCTCCCTTTTCATTTCTGATTTTGTTAATTTGGACGCACTCTCTGTGTCCTCTCGTTAGTCTGGCTAAGGGTTTATCTATCTTGTTGATTTTCTCAAAGAACCAACTTTTGGTTCTGTTGATTCTTTCTATGGTCCTTTTTGTTTCTACTTGGTTGATTTCAGCTCTGAGTTTGATTATTTCCTGCCTTCTACTCCTCCTGGGTGTATTTGCTTCTTTTTGCTCTAGAGCTTTTAGGTGTGCTGTCAAGCTGCTGACATATGCTCTTTCCTGTTTCTTTCTGCAGGCACACAACGCTATGAGTTTTCCTCTTAGCACAGCTTTCATTGTGTCCCATAAGTTTGGGTATGTTGTACCTTCATTTTCATCAAATTCTAAAAAGTTTTTAATTTCTTTCTTTATTTCTTCCTTAACCAGGTTATCATTGAGTAGAGCATTGTTCAATTTCCACGTATATGTGGGCATTCTTCCCTTATTGTTATTGAAGACCAGTTTTAGGCCGTGGTGGTCCGATAGCATGCATGGGATTATTTCTATCTTTCTGTACCTGTTGAAGCCCGTTTTTTGACCAACTATATGGTCAATTTTGGAGAAAGTACCATGAGGAGCTGAGAAGAAGGTATATCCTTTTGCTTTAGGATAGAATGTTCTATAAATATCCGTTAAGTCCATTTGGCTCATGACTTCTCTTAGTCTGTCTACATCTCTGTTTAATTTCTGTTTCCATGATCTGTCCATTGATGAGAGTGGGGTGTTGAAATCTCCCACTATTATTGTGGGAGGTGCAATGTGTGTTTTGAGCTTTAGTAAGGTTTCTTTTATGTATGTAGGTGCCCTTGTATTTGGGGCATAGATATTTAGGATTGAGAGTTCATCTTGGTGGATTTTTCCTTTGATGAATATGAAGTGTCCTTCCTTATCTTTTTTGATGACTTTTAGTTGAAAATTGATTTTATTTGATATTAGAATGGCTACTCCAGCTTGCTTCTTCTGACCATTTGCTTGGAAAGTTGTTTTCCAGCCTTTCACTCTGAGGTAGTGTCTGTCTTTGTCTCTGAGGTGTGTTTCCTGTAGGCAGCAGAATGCAGGGTCCTCGTTGCATATCCAGTTTGTTAATCTATGTCTTTTTATTGGGGGGTTGAGGCCATTGGTCTTGAGAGACATTAAGGAATAGTGATTATTGCTTCCTGGTATATTCATATTTGGATGTGAGGTTATGTTTGTGTGCTTTTCTTCTCTTTGTTTTGTTGCCAAGACGATTAGTTTCTTGCTTCTTGTAGGGTATAGCTTGCCTCCTTATGTTGGGCTTTACCCTTTATTATCCTTTGTAGTGCTGGATTTAAAGAAAGATATTGTGTAAATTTGGTTTTGTCATGGAATATCTTGGTTTCTCCATCTATGTTAATTGAGAGTTTTGCAGGATACAGTAACCTGGGCTGGCATTTGTGTTCTCTTAGGGTCTGTATGACATCTGTCCAGGATCTTCTGGCCTTCATAGTTTCTGGCGAAAATTCTGGTGTGATTCTGATAGGTCTGCCTTTATATGTTACTTGACCTTTTTCCCTTACTGCTTTTAATATTCTTTCTTTATTTTGTGCGTTTGGTGTTTTGACAATTATGTGACGGGAGGTGTTTCTTTTCTGGTCCAATCTATTTGGAGTTCTGTAGGCTTCTTGTATGCCTATGGGTATCTCTTTTTTTAGGTTAGGGAAGTTTTCTTCTATGATTTTGTTGAAGATATTTACTGGTCCTTTGAGCTGGGAGTCTTCACTCTCTTCTATTCCTATTATCCTTAGGTTTGATCTTCTCATTGAGTCCTGGATTTCCTGTATGTTTTGGACCAGTAGCTTTTTCTGCTTTACATTATCTTTGACAGTTGAGTCAATGATTTCTATGGAATCTTCTGCTCCCGAGATTCTCTCTTCCATCTCTTGTGTTCCGTTGTTGAAGCTTGTATCTACAGCTCCTTGTCTCTTCTTTTGATTTTCTATATCCAGGGTTGTTTCCATGTGTTCTTTCTTGATTGCTTCTATTTCCATTTTTAATTCCTTCAACTGTTTGATTGTGTTTTCCTGGAATTCTTTCAGGGATTTTTGTGTCTCCTCTCTATGGGTTTCTACTTGTTTATTTATGTTTTCCTTGAATTCTTTCAGGCATTTTTGCGATTCCTCTCTGTAGGCTTCTACTTGTTCTCTAAGGGAGTTCTTCACATCTTTCTTGAAGTCCTCCAGCATCATGATCAAATCTGATTTTGAAACTAGAGCTTGCTTTTCTGGTGTGTTTGGATATTCCATGTTTATTTTGGTGGGAGAATTGGGTTCCGATGATGCCATGTAGTCTTGGTTTCTGTTGCTTGTGTCCCTGCGCTTGCCTCTCGCCATCAGATTATCTCTAGTGTTACTTTGTTCTGCTATTTCTGACAGTGGCTAGACTGTCCTATAAGCCTGTGTGTCAGGAGTGCTGTAGACCTGTTTTCCTGTTTTCTTTCAGCCAGTTATGGGGACAGAGTGTTCTGCTTTCGGGCGTGTAGTTTTTCCTCTCTACAGGTCTTCAGCTGTTCCTGTGGGCCTGTGTCTTGAGTTCACCAGGCAGGTCACTTGCAGCAGAAAAGTTGGTCTTAACGTGTGGTCCCGAGGCTCAAGTTTGCTCGCGGGGTGCTGCCCACGAGCTCTCTGCGGCAGCAGCAACCAGGAAGATATGCGCCGCCTTTTCCGGGAGCTTCCGTGCACTTGGGTTCCAGATGGCGGTTGGTGTTTTCCTCTGGCGTCCGAGATGTGTGTGCAGGGAGCAGTCTCTTCTGGTTTCCCAGGCTTGTCTGCCTCTCTGAAGGTTTAGCTCTCCCTCCCACGGGATTTGGGTGCAGAGAACTGTTTATCCGGTCTGTTTCCTTCAGGTTCCGGCGGTGTCTCAGGCGCAGGGGTCCTGCCGCTCCTGGGCCCTCCCCTATGGGAACCCAGAGGCCTAATACAGTTTCCTCTTGGTCCAGGGATGTGGGCAGGGGTGGGCAGTGTTGGTGGTCTCCTCCGCTCTGCAGCCTCGGGAGTGCCCACCTGATCAGGCGGTGAGGTCTCTCTCCCATGGGGTTTGGGAGCAGAGAGCTGCTACATCCTGTTTTTTTAATCATTTTTTTTCTTTTCTTTTTTTCGGAGCTGGGGACCGAACCCAGGGCCTTGCGCTTGCTAGACAAGCGCTCTACCACTGAGCTAAATCCCCAACCCCCTTTTAATCATTTTTTTATTGGACTTTTTAAATTTACATTTCAAATGTTATCCCCTTTCCAGGTTTCCTGTCCATAAACTCCCTATCCCATTCCCCTCCCCCTTCACGTATGAGGATGTCCCCCCTTCCCAACTACCCACCCCTTTCTGCCACCCCACCCTGACATTCCCCTACACAGTGGGGGGGGGTCCAGTCTTAGCAGGACCAAGGGTTTCTCCTCCCATTGGTGCCCAACAAGGCCATCCTCTGCTACCTATGCAGCTGGAGCCATGGATCTGTCCATGTGTACTCTTTGGGTAGTGGTTTAGTCCCTGGGAGCTCCGGTTGGTTGGCATTGTTGTTCTTATGGGATTGTAAGCCCCTTCAGCTCCTTTAATCCTTTCTGTAACTCCTCTAATGGGGACCCCATTCTTAGTTCAATGGTTGGCTGCTAGCATTCGTTCGCCTCTGTATTTGTCATGCTCTGGCTGTGCCTCTCAGGAGACAGCTATATCAGGCTCCTGTCAGCTTGCACTTCTTGACATCAACAATACTGTCTAGGTTTGGTGGCTGTGTGTATATGGGCTGGATTCCCCAGGTGGGGCATGCTCTGAATGGCCTTTCCTTCAATCTCTGCTCCAAACTTTTTCTCCATATCTCCTCTTATGAATATTTTTGTTCCCCCTTTTAAGAAGGACTGAAGCATCCACACTTTGGCCTTCCTTCTTCTTGAGCTTTAAGTGGTCTGTGGATTGCATCTTGGGTAATTCGAAAGCTCAACATCCTTAGCCAATCAAAATAACTTTGAGATTACATTATACTTTGGTTAGAATGGCTATCATCAAGAAAACAAAAACCAGCTTATGTTGGCAAGGGTGCTGGAAAAAGAAGTCCTTTTACATTGTGGGTGGAACAGTGAGTTGGTGAACACACGTGGAAATCAGAGTGAAGTTTTCTTAAATGAAATGTAGACCTACTGTGTGATCCAGCTTTACCAGTTCTGAGTATTTTCCTGAAGGAATCTTAGGAAGCATATTGCAGAGGCAGCCATGCCAACTGCAGCACTTCTCACAGCAGCCAGTTACAGAGTGGCCTTTCATGTCTGTCACCAGACAGATAGTTAAAAAGTGCACAAACGCAATAGAGTGTTTTTCAGCTATAAAGAACAGAATCATGTTATTTGAAGGAAAGTAGATGGGGTTGAAGATCATGGTGATAAGACAGACAAACCAGATCCAGAAAGACATCTCATGCTTTTTTTCATATGCAGAGTCTAGAGTTTAAAAAAAGATGTGAGTGGAAAGACATCTCAGGGCTTAAGAACACTTGTTGCTCTTGCGAATGACTCAGGTTCAGATCCCAGCACCCACATGGCACCTCACAACCAATGTAACTCCAGTTCCAGGGCATCAGAAGCCATCTTCTGACCTCCAGCAGCAGTCATTCGTGTAGTGCACATATGCACACACACAGGGAGCAGAAAAGGACCCCAGGAGCCCTGCTCTATTAAACTCCACCCTTTCCCCTTGAGACAGGGATATTTACTGAACCTGGAGCCAGGCTGGCAGCCAGACAGCTGCAGGGAGCGATCCTGCTGTCTTTGGCTTCACAACTCTGGGGTTACAGGCACCCGTGGACTTCCATGTGTGTTCCACAGGATTTGAACTCAGGCCTTCCTGCTTTCACAGCAGGTGCTCTTACCCAGTGAACATCACCCCCAAGCCTGAGTCTAATGATTTTCAGAACTCTAGACATGGAGTCCAGAGACTTCTGTATTATCTTTGTCACAGTATCCGTATTGCTTACTGCTAAAAGAACTCAGAAAACATTGAGCAATTACCTGGTAACCAACTTTAGCCACAACCATTCAGTTTTCCTTCTGACCACTTTTAAAAAAAGTAAAACAAACAAACAAAAAACAAACAAACAAAACCCCCTACCTTTGCACTAGTAAAGTATTCCTTGTAGGAAAAATTAGGATATATCAAAAGCAAACGAGAAAATGGAGCCATAATTTTTTAGCTCACAGAAATACTCAGCTCTTGATGTTTAATGATTATTTTTCCTTTCCTGTCTCTGCTTCTTTGTTGCTTTCTCTCCTTCTCTGTCTATACATAACACACATAATCTGTGTCTGTCATCCTTTGCTGGCTTCTGAGGGAACCGCGGGCACAAGGTCCAGAGTCATATATGAAGGCAAAACACTCATATGGTTTAAAAACGAGATAATATTATACTTATAGTTCTGAATCTTGATTTTCTTACTTAACAAGTTTTTACATTCATAATTATAGGTCTATACCATAAGTGCCTCCCTTCTCTCTCCCTCCTTCTTCCCTTCTTCCTCCTTCCCTTCCTCCTCCTTCCTCCATTCCTCCTCCTTCCTCCATTCCTCCTCCTTCCCTCTTCCCTCCCTCCTCCATTTCTCCTCCCTCTTTCCTCCTCCTCCCCTCCTCCCTGCCTTCCTCCTCTCTCCTTTCTCCCTCCTCCCTTCCTCCTCTTCCCCTCCCTCCTCTCTCCTCCATCCCTCCTCCCCTTGTCCCCCTTTCTGTCCTTCTTTCACTGCTGTCCAAATCTCAACCACCCTCCTTCTTTTACCAGACACATCATTTTTTCTCATTAGAGAATAGAGTGAGCCAGTTTTAAGCTGTCAGTAAAAGAACAAAGGCTTCAGGCCATTCGCTCCCTCTGAGAGGCTGTGAGGGTAGAGTGAAGCTCTGGTGTTTCACGTACCTCAATCTGATAAATGCCATTCTTCCATGATGACTCATTTTTAAATAGGATTTGACTTCTAGTGCTTTAAAGAAAATGCACTGATAGAAGAATGCAGTCATAGATTAGGTATTTGGCCTCTTAAGAGGATCTTTTTTCCCCCTCAGAATCTCATGTCTTACTAGGTAAGTACATTACCACCCTTTTAATATTTTTTGTTTTGAGACAAGGGTTACCAAGGCTGACTAGAACTCATTCTGTAGCCCAGGCAGGTCTTGAACTTGCCTCAGACCCTTGGGTAGCTGGGATTAGAGAACTGTGCCGTCAAGCCCAATTATAAGGTGATTATTTAGAAAGATGATTGGCCTGCTAATTAACATGTTTCTACTGACACAATAGTGGCATGACTACTCATGAGGGTAACCAACAACTTTCTGAGTGGAGTTGGGGACCTTGCCACAAAGGGAATTCATGCCTGTCTGGTACTGTAAGCCTGGTCATAGATTCTGAGGAAAAACCTACCACTGTTATTTTTGTTTTGTGAAGTGGACATGGCAATCTGCATTCTAAATATTTATTTTCACACCTATATAATAATGCTGCTCTCGGCCTTCTTCGGAAGCTTCTTTTAGTAGTGAGCAGAGAATCACTACTGGTCAAATGTGAATGATGACTCTGGAGGCTCAGGCTTCACTGGGACATCCGCGTCATCTCCCTTCCACAAGGGTCAGATACAGAAAGAACATGAGAACCGGAGGACAGGGAGAAGAGCTGTAAGACAGTGTCTTCCAGAGAGGGCACGGCCGCTGCACAGCTGAAGCGGTGGCACTCTAATTAGGTTTTATATTTTCACTATGATTGCATTTTTATGCGCTTATCTACCATAGGAAAAGACAAACGTGACAGAGTTGAAAGTGGAAAAGCAATTAGCTCTATATCATCATTCATGACTTGTGACACCCTCATTGGTCATCTGGGTCTCCTGTCTAGGTGTTAGTCTACACCACACTTACAGCTGTTTATACATACACATGTTTGTATTATAAGCCACAATCTTCACATGAGGGAGAAATTTTTTTATCTTTCGGAGTTTGGGTGAACTCCCTCAATATATATTCTAACCCCATCAATTTTCCTGCAAACGTTATGATTTCGGCTTTCCTTACAGCTCAATCTATTCCCTTTCACATACGTAGCGGATTTCCATTACTCATTCACCTACCAACGGCCATCTAGTTGATTCCATTTCCTTGCTCTAGTGAATAGAGCAGCCATCAACCTGCATGTGCGAATGTCTCTGTGCTGGGTTTGTGCTCAGGACTAAAATCGCTCGGTCATTTGAAGAAAAATTATTTTTAGTTTTTTTTTGGCGAACCACTAAGCTGATTTCCACAACGGCTGCACTGATTCATTTGCACCGAGTGTGCACTGAGTCATGAGCTGCGTCCCCCACATCCTCCCTAACATTGGTTGTCAGATTTCTTTATGAACGTCATTCTGATAGAGTAAAGAAGTGTCTCAGAGTTGTTTTAATTTGTGATTACCGGAGGATTAGGGATGTTGAGCACATTTAAAAGATAGTTGTTGGCCATTTGTGTTTCTTCTTTTGAAAGTTATCTGTCCAACTAATTACTGAATTTGTTGATTGACGGTTTTATCCCCTTTGCATTGAATTATTTTTAAATTTATAAATTCCAAATTGTCTGAAATGTAGTTGGCAAAGCTTTTCTCCCATTCTATGGGCTGTCTGTGTGCTTCTCCTGATATTTTTCTTTGCTGTGCGGAAACTTTAATTTCATGTTGTCCCATCTGTTGATCCTTGGGGCTGGTTCCTGTGCTATTGAAATTCTTTCTATTCAGAAAGCTTTTGCTGACCCCAATGTCTTGAAGTCTATTTCATATGCTTTTGTCTAGGAGCTTCAGCATTTCATGTTTTAAATTAAGGGCTTTGATGTATTTTTGAATTCATTTTTTTGCACAAAGGAGAAGATATGAATCTAATTTTATTCTGCAGGTGGATGTCCGTGGATGGCCAGTTTCACCAGCATCATTTGTTGAATAGGCTATCTCTTTCCTCCTGCACTTTTGTTAAAAATTAGATGGGTGCCTTAGTTAGGTTCCTATTGTTGTGGCAAAGCACCATAATCAAAAGCGACTTAGGTAGGATAAGGTTTATTTCAGCTCATAGTTTCTCATTAAGTCCATGACTGCAGAAAGTCAGGGCAGGAACTCATACGGGGCAGGAACTTGGAGGTAGGGGCTGATGCAGAGGCTATGGAGGAGTGCTGCTTACTGACTTGCTCCCCATGACTTACTCAGCCTGCTATCTCATAGAATCATCAGCCCAGGGGGCGGTACTGCTCACTGTGAGCTGGCCCTATCATCAAACATCAGTAAATCAAAAAAAAAAAAAAACAACAAAAAAAACAAAAAACACCACAGGATTGCTCAGAGGCCAATCTGGTGTGGATGTTTTCCCAATTGAAGTCAAGTTGACATAAAACTAGGCAGCACTGTGGCCATAGCTCTATTGGTTTATTTCTGGGTCCTGTCTTCTGCTGTCTAGTTGCCTGTTATATGCCAGTACCAGGCTGGTTTTTCCAACCCTCATAGTTTTTTTTTTTTTTTTTTTTGCCTCAAAAAGTGACATTTATTCAAAGAGAGAGAGAGAGAGAGAGAGAGAGAGAGAGAGAGAGAGAGAGAGAACAAAACAAAAAAACAAAAACAAGATGTCCATCCCTTGGCTCCCTTCCCTCCCCCCTCCAGCTGTTCCTCAGCCCCGCCCCCAGGACTGAACCCTGGGCTAGGGCCAGGTAGCAGGACAGCCCCTCAAATGAGGTCAGCAACGTTGAGGGGCATCTCTTCAATGGAGGTGTTGTAGAAAGTCTCAATGTCTCGAAGAGTCCTCTTGTCTTCTTCTGTCACCATGTTACTAGCCACACCTTTCCGGCCAAACCGACCACCTCGACCAATTCTGTGGACGTAGTTTTCCCTGTTGGTGGGAAGGTCATAATTGATGACTAAGGAGACCTGCTGCACATCAATGCCTCTGGCCAACAGGTCAGTGGTAATTAATACTCTGCTAGAGCCAGACCGGAACTCCCTCATGATCAGTCTCGTTCCTTTTGGTCCATATCTCCATGCATGGCAGAAACCGTGAAATCCCGGGCATGCATCTTCTCAGCAAGCCAGTCCACCTTCCTTCTGGTATTGATAAGGATTACTGCCTGGGTGATGGTCAGTGTTTCATACAAGTCACACAATGTGTCGAGCTTCCACTCCTCTCGTTCCACATTGATGTAGAATTGGCGGATACCCTCCAGGGTCAACTCTTCCTTCTTGACAAGAATCCGAATAGGGTCTCTCATGAACTTCTTAGTCACCTCAAGGACATCAGAAGGCATTGTGGCAGACAGCAAAACTACCTGTGTGTTGCTGTTGAGCTTTTGGAATATATCATAGATCTGATCCTTGAACCCACGGCTTAGCATTTCATCTGCTTCATCCAGGACGAACATCTTGATGTATTTGGGTGACAGGTATCTCCAGTTAAGCATATCGAACACCCGGCCAGGGGTGCCCATGATGATATGGGGAGCTTCCATTTGCAGCTTCTGCACCTCAGCACACACGTTGGTGCCCTCAATACAGGCATGACAAGAGGCGCCCATATAGTCTCCCAATGCCATAACCACCTTTTGAATCTGCTGAGCCAATTCACTAGTGGGTGCCAGAACCAAAGCCTGAGTGGCCTTTAGATCTAATTCAATCTGCTGCAGAATCGATATGGCAAATGTAGCTGTTTTCCCACTCCCAGACTGGGCTTGAGCAATCACATCATAACCCTTGATACAAGGAAGAATAGCTCGCTGCTGGATGGCAGAGGGCTTCTCAAAACCATAGGCATACATCCCACGGAGGAGGGATTCTGAGAGGTTCTTGTCATCGAAGCTATCCACAGTCTCATTCCAGTTACTCTCGATGACGCCTTCCGGTTCCATCCCATCGGGGCCATTGTCTCTGGGTCGAGAATCCTGACTCGCAGACATGATCCTTAGAATCTCATACCCTCATAGTTTAACTTGCATTTGGGAACTGTGATACCTCCGGTTATGTTCTTACTCTCTGGGATTGCTTTGGCTGTTTGTGGTCTTTCTTGGTTCCAGGACTAGAGTGGATGTTGTAAATTAAACAAAATAAGGGTCACTTACCCGAGTCTGATGGAAAGGAAACATACTTTCGAATAGGGCGAGAGCAGCTACAATCATATTATTGTGTTAATTTGCAGCTCATCTGCCCGGCAGGTCATACAGGATAGGAAAAAAACAATCAGAGTTTCATAATGTGGTAATCACATACTTCATGAGAATAACTCATTTGTGGCAGTCAAATAAAATTCACAGGATGATGGCCCTAAACCCACAGATGCTGTCTCTGCTTCAGTTCCTGCCAAGTTTTGCATGTTCTTATGCAAGGTAGACACATTATTTTTGACATAGAGTCCTCCCAGAATGAAGGACCAACCCAGCCTGTTTCTTAAAATAAGATTACTAAGCTGAATGTGCCGTCCCTAGTGGGACTTGATTTGCCTTTATGAGAGACTGATTCTGAAGTTTTGGAGTAAGGCAGGGATCTGTGGGCTACCAAGCACCCCAGGGACTGAAACACTAAAGGAGTTAGGAGGAGATGCTGTGGTGGAGAGGCTAGGAATATAAACTTGAGTCAAACTGATCTGAATGTAGGGAATGCTTGGCAGTTTTCCAGCTGGCTGAGCCTGGGTATGTCCCTTTTCCTCTCCCTTCTTCCCTCCCTCCCTCCTTCCTTCCCTCCCTCTTTTCTTTCTTCCTTTTTCCTTTCTCTCTCCCTTTCAGTCCACTGAACATAGTGCTGTGAAAGAATCTGTTCTCATGGATACTAGACAAGCACTGTACCACCGAGCTACGCCCAGGGACATCTTCACTAACCTCTCTGCACTTCAGTCAGGCTCCTCATTTGGAAGATGCCTGACACCTCGACCTAATTTTATGCCCTGCTTCCTTTGCTTGTTCCTAACTGGCTATTCTTGTTGCTTGATTCTCAGGGAATTCTTTTAGTGACAAGAGCTCACACTGAGGAGTGACCTCAGCTCCCTCTCCTTCCCACCAATTATGACTGTGCTATCCCTGTGTCTCCTGCCACTCTTCCTTAGTCACTTCCCGATAGTTCCTCACAGTCCCCAACAGCTTCCTTCTGCCCCAAGAGAGAAGTTTAAGCAGAAATCCCTGCTAGGACTTCATTGTATTCGTCTCGTGCACCCACACTTGGCGTTTCAGTACCTTAACAGATTAGTCCTGATCCATAACCTCACATTCGTCTTACCTGGGCCTTTCCCTCACATTATCATTGTTTCAGGATGGTGTATTTACTTTGTGAAAGTAACTAACGAATCCTTTAACACCCTCAAGGTCACCTAGAAAGGTTCCCTCTGAAGCACAACTCTGTCGCCTAATGGAGATTTACAGAACAAAGCTGTCCTTGAGGACCGACGGGACAGTGAAAAGAGCTCAGCTTCAGCTTTCTTCATGACCAACAGCAGTCCCCACTGAGTGGGCCTCATGGAGCTGAACCTGAGATTAAAGACCAACCTGACTCAACCTGAGATTGAGTCCTGTGAGCACGCTGCTGATGCCCCTTCATTTTCCATGCTGGCTGAACAGAGGATTCCTCTCCCTCTCCCCCTCCTCCTCTCCCTCCTCCTCTCCCTCCCCCTCTTCCTTACCCTCTCCCTCCCCTGTATGTGTGCCCTTGTGTGTGACTTCATTATGGCTTGAGGGAAAAGAAAAATCCAGAACTACAGCCCTGACTTACATAGGTCTGTTAAACGTTTGTAGTGTCGTTTATTTTTGTCACACTCTGTAATAAAACTCTTACAGCAAACCTCTGCATGCCAGCTGCAGGGACCAGAGTACATCCTGACAGGCACAGCCCTCAGCGCTGTTCGCCTCTGACTGGTGGTGCTTCACTGTTGCATGTGATGCGGGGTTTCCTCAACGCCTGCCCTTCCCTCACAGTGACTTCCAGGAGAGAAGGCAGCATATGTGTTTTATTGTTTGTGAGATTCCCAGAGCCCAGGGCACAGCTTGTGTATGCTCCAGGAGAATGCCCTTTCTGTCTTTCTGAACATTTAAGTTTTTATTTTTAAAAATGTGGTGGGAATGGCTAACCTCAGCACCTAAATACTTTCCTCCACTGGGAATAAGGTAAAATTTCCTGTTCTGTCCACAATAATCTCAGCCTTACTTAATGTCTCCTCAGTTGGCTTCCCTCCTCCTTCTTCTCCTTGAGACAGGGTCTCATGTCATTCAAGTTGGCTGTGTACTTCCAATGTAGGAATGATGACTTCTGGTCTTCCTGCCATCATCTCCAAAGTGTTAGGGCATGTGCACGTGTCACTGGTGGATGTGACACCCTGGATCCATCCCTCCCTCCACCAACCCACCCACCTATCTATCTATCTATCTATCTATCTATCTATCTATCTATCTATCTATCTATCTATCTACCATCTATCTTCTGGTGCTGAGAACTGGAATGAGGGCCTTGTATATGTTAGTAAACTCTTCCACTGATCTACACCCCATCCCTTGACCGTTTTTTGGCTTGTTTTGTTTTTTCCAGACAGGGTTTCAGCCCTGGCTGTACTGGAACTCTGTAGTCCAGGCTGGCCTTGAATGTACTGAGATCCACCTGCCTCTGCCTCCTGAGTACTGGGATTAAAGGCGTGTGCTACCACTGCCTGCCTATCCCTTTGCCTTTTAATTTTACTTTAAGGGAATGATTTTAAGGTAGTTTTGAATTTAGTTTCTGTTTTCAGCTTTAATACTAGGTATTGCAGTTATGCTACTTCATGAGCAAATACAAGTCATTTTTTTTTTTATTAACTTGAGTATTTCTTATATACATTTCGAGTGTTATTCCCTTTCCTGGTTTCCGGGCAAACATCCCCCTCCCCCCTCCCCTTCCTTATGGGTGTTCCCCTCCCCATCCTCCCCCCATTGCCGCCCTCCCCCCAACAGTCTAGTTCACTGGGGGTTCAGTCTTAGCAGGACCCAGGGCTTCCCCTTCCACTGGTGCTCTTACTAGGATATTCATTGCTACCTATGAGGTCAGAGTCCACGGTCAGTCCATGTATAGTCTTTAGGTAGTGGCTTAGTCCCTGGAAGCTCTGGTTGGTTGACATTGTTGTACATATGGGGTCTCGAGCCCCTTCAAGCTCTTCCAGTTCTTTCTCTGATTCCTTCAATGGGGGTCCTATTCTCAGTTCAGTGGTTTGCTGCTGGCATTCACCTCTGTGTTTGCTGTATTCTGGCTGTGTCTCTCGGGAGAGATCTACATCTAGCTCCTGTCGGCCTGCACTTCTTTGCTTCATCCATCTTGTCTAATTGGATGGCTGTATATGTATGGGCCACATGTGGGGCAGGCTCTGAATGGGTGTTCCTTCTGTGTCTGTTTTAATCTTTGCCTCTCTATTCCCTGCCAAGGGTATTCTTGTTCCCCTTTTAAAGAAGGAGTGAAGCATTCACATTTTGATCATCCGTCTTGAGTTTCATTTGTTCTAGGCATCTAGGGTAATTCAAGCATTTGGGCTAATAGCCACTTATCAATGAGTGCATACCATGTGTGTTTTTCTGTGAATACAAGTCATTTTTAATGGGGGGGGGGTGTTGGTGATGAAATTAGTTTGTTCAAAGCTAAGACATTATATTAATATAATAACAATGTATTAATAGAAAACAAGCATACTTATGTGTATTAATGTCATGAAGTTGATTCACATTATTTCTGAAGTAAAATACTCAGGGAGAGCACATTTAAAAAACTATAATTTCAGCATCTTCCTGCTTCTTAGATACCTTCAAGCTCCTGCGTCCAACACAAAGGACTGTATACTCTTTTTTTTTTAAATTTTTTTTTTTTATCTCCAGGCATTGTTTGCAACTGGAGCCTGACCCAGACCAGGAAGGCAACTTGTACCACGTTTACTACCTGTAGATGCTCCGGAAGAGACTGCAACAGTTCCTGAAAGCCCCACTGCTATTTCACCAATAGCCACTGGAGGGCTCCAGACACCATTCTGAATCTTTACAGCAGCCCATGACCTATACTCTAGAAATGTCCTACAAACCCATTGATGAGGTAAAATCACTGCTGGGTTATCACCTCAGTTTGATACAGCAGCACAAAGCAGTTTCCAGCACACAGGAAACATCATCATTGAGACCATGCACAACCAAGACCCTTACTAGAAAATCTCCTGGCAAGATTCCTTGGCTAACCTTCGAAAGTCCATAGTTTGCTGGGTTAGAGACACTGTGATACCCTTAAACGGAAGTGTCGGGGAAGGACACTTCTAGAAGGCCTGTACTACTTTTCAGTCCCAGAGTTTTGGAGAACTGTCGGCGCATGTGCTTCAGAGCTCATCATATGTGTTCACGGCCCCTGATATCCAGACCTCCCGGGACCATCTGCGAGAGAAGATCTTATTTCTCCAGACCAGAGGGAAAGCAGCACCCCCCGCCCCGGCTGCATCCTTGGCCTTAGACCTCCCAACAGCACAGAGCTAGGGCCTGTTGTGGTTAAGGACATCCTTGAGAAGTATGGGGTGAAGGTCACATGGAGATGAAGAAGGCATTCGCCTACCTTAAGGAGAGAGGGAAGCTGAAGAAGTCAGTCAGTCTCTTGAAGATATGACTGGGTTTCACAGACATCAATATCATCTCAAAAACTGCAGATTGTCATAGCATTTCGAAAGTCACTTTACTGGCCCAGACATGTATATCAAAAGAATAAATTAGAACTAACACAAATAGGAAAAAGACTTATATAGATGCCAAAAGTTGTAAGGGAATTCATCTTAGTTTGCTATTTAAGATACCTTCTATCAGAAACAGTTGATTTTTAGTGTTATGAACTGTCAGTATTTTTCTTGCGTTAACTGTTTAAACTTCTGAAGTATTTTGTGTTTACAACGTTTATAAATAAATGATTGCCTTCTCCAACATGTAATTTCAGTAATCCTATATTATGATTACTGTAAATATAATTGTTCCAGTCAACCAAATCTAGTGCTTAGCTATGTTTTCATTTTATCTCAAGATATATTAGTTCAGTAAACACTCCAAAGAATTATACTATGCAAAAAATAAGGTTTTGTTTTGTTGCAAAAGCATCAAAAGGCCAGAACATATATTTCAATGAAAAAAAAAGTATTAACTTGGGCATTTCAATCAGAAGATTCTAGAGACTTTAAAGAGAAATTTCAAAGTGAAACAAAATCTAATTTATCTTAAAGGTCATAGCAATACCATTGCTCTTTTTAAAAACTTGTAGATGTGTGTGTGTGTGTGTGTGTGTGTGTGTGTGTGTTTTGCCTGTGTACTCTGTGAGCGCCTGGATATACAGAAGTCAGAAGTGGACATAAGATCTTCTGGAATTATAGTTACAGTTGTGAGCTAACATGTGGGTGCTGGGAACCAAACCCAGGTCTTCTGCAAGAGCATCAACTGCTCTTAACCATGAAACCCTTAGTCCAGCCCAATAGGCCTGTTGACTGCCATTTATACTGTATTTATCTGACATTCATACTACCAACTCCACTAACGAATGTGCATAAAAATGCATTTTCCATGGGAACATCTGGTATTGCTACACTGGCAGTCACTTACCTAGTCACCACATAATAAAAAGTTGTCACTTTTTTTTCTTGAAAATAAACAAGGGATTAATTTTTTTCAAGATTAGTAATTTGGGCTGAATTATAAACTACCATTTAAAATTATGAGTAGTGCTTCTGTGATGGAATGGATTAGGATTAAGAGCGGTGAGACTCGGTTGGCTGTACATGGCTGAGAGGGTGGAGGCAAAGGCCCTCCTAATGACACAGGGACAGGTGACTTCTGCCTGGACCACTCATCTCCTCTTTTTTTTCTTTCAGTTTATTTTTTCTTTTTTTTTAATTGGACATTTTTTTATTACATTTCAAATGTTATCCCCTTTCCTGGTTTCTCAGCCATAAGTCCCCTATCCCATCCTCCTCCCCTTCTTCTATAAGGGTGTTCCCCCACCCCCACATTCCCCACTTGTCCCCTCTTTATTCAGTTCTTCCTTTTCTACACTGTCTGACCTCTTACAGGACTCAGACATCTGTTCACTGAGCATATTAAATAGAGAGAAAGTTTCCAAGTTGGCCTCAGGACAACAAAACAAATGTTGGTGTGTGTCTCATTGATATCTACACCAATGATACATACATAGGATGAGGCTGGCCAGAGGTTGCCAAAGCATTGCCTACTTGCTTTGTTTTGAGTAAGGGTAACGGTGTCCAGTAATGTTCAGGGATATGCAGGAAACAATCTAGTAGAGTCAGGTTGATGCTGGGAACATGTCCACAGAATGTCTCTGCCTTCGTCAGTGCAAAGGACCTCCATGGTGGTGCTTGGTGATTTCACCACCTAGTGAGCATGATCTACATGATTTTCTAAATTTTCTTTTTCCTGGAGAAACATGCTATGAGCTAAATATTGTTCTACATACTTGGGGCATATCAGAGATTAAAGCAAGGAGCTCTGTGTACTGCTTGTGACCTTGGGAAAGTCACTTCAGCCTTCTGCACCTGTCACCAGCTGCCCAATGGGTGAGGCTAGGATCAGAGTGGACACTGAACCTGGTACACTACAGATGGCGAACAGATCTCCTGCTCCAACCCTCCATTCAGGGAGCAGGAAGGGCTGGAAGTGGGCTTTTA